>NC_050573.1:14175917-14855917 GCF_011100635.1 Trichosurus vulpecula
CCGCCCCCTGTCCTCCTGCCCAGGGGCCCAGAGCATTTACTCACCCACAGAGTACTGGCTTCCATGGAGGAAGACGTCATGCTCGGCCGCATGCAGCAGCTTCTCCACCACGTGCCCAGGCACCTTCTTGTCATGGATGCACAGTGCCAGGATGGCCAGGCCGTACTGGTAATAGCTCGTGAGAGGGTGGCCCTTGTGCTCGTGCCCTGGGTGGGAGGGCCCCACAGGAGGTCATGGCTCCACCCTCCAGCCTAGTGAATTCTAGCTAGGCTTCCCGGCTCAAGCCTGAGGGTTGGCTGTGAAATTCTTGTGGGCTTTTTTTTCTTCTTTTAAATTTGGGGAGTATTATCTTTAAAGAAAGGGAGTACAGGGTAGTGGCTAGAGAACCCACCTCGACGCCAGGAAAGCCTGGGTTCAAATCCAGCTTCTGACACATATGGGCTGTGTGACCCTGGGCCAGTCACTTAACTTGTCAATGCCCCTCAACAACTCTTGAAACGGTCAGGTACAGATCTGCTCGGGTGGAGAGTTCTTATACTGATGAAACTGTAAATCTAGAAGTGTTGTCTCCTCTGCTCCAGTAATTATCTTTAATAATTGTTGTTAATAATGGTCGTTTCAATTGTATATGACTCTTCGTGATCCCATTTGGGGTTTTCTTGTCAGAGATACTGGACTGGTTTGCCATTTCCTTCTCCAGCCCATTTTACTGAGGATGGAGGAAACCAAGGCAGACAGGGTGAAGTAACTTGCCCAGGGTCACACAGCTAGGATGTGTCTGAGGCCAGATTTCCCACAGGAAGCCCTCTCTCATTTCCCCCTGCGACTACCACTGCCTCCCCACAAAATTACCTTGTCTACAATTTGTACCATTTGCTGGCTACACAGTGTCTCCCCCGAGAGAATGTAAGCTCCTGAGGGCAGGGCCTGTTTTACTTTTGTCTTTGTATCCCTGCACACAGGAGGAGTCAGAGAGAGTCTACTCCTCTCCTTGGCCCTACCCAGTGAGGGCAGGGCAGTGAGATTTCACCCTCCTTCCAGAGCCCAGGCCCTCCCTCTCTCCTCTGCCAGGCACAAAGTGCTTTAGCGCACAGTAGGCAGTTCACCCGCATACACTGCACTGAGTTTCTTGCCGCCCTGATTGTTTATTCTGGCAGGTACACATCCTCTTGTCTGCCAGTTTCTCTTTCCCGGGCTCCCCAGCCCACTCACCTATAAGATGCTTCTCCTCCTCCAGGTAACGCTTGAGTTGGGTAACTAGGACGTTTCCTTTCCGGGTGCCAATATCCTTACAGCCGCCCCGCATGGCTAGCAGGTACAAGGCCAGCTGGCCCATAGAGGGCTTGTGTTGGTGGTCTGGTGCGAGGCTAGGACAGAGGCAACATTCAGACTGGTCAAAGAACAGCCAGAGGAGTCTGCTGGTGCTTCTGGCTCCCAGGCCAACTCTTCTTCCCTGCTCCCTCCCATTCCCCAAGGGGAATCACAGAACTAGGGACGGAGGGCGAGGAGGGACATGGGTGGTCATTAGAGCTAACCACCTCATTTATGGAGGAGGAAACTGTAACCCAGGAAATTCTAGTGACTTGTCCAACCTCCTACTGGTATCAAGGGGCCAAGCTGGGATTCGAACCCAGGGCCTGTCACTTCCCATGTGGGCTCATACTTCTTTCTCTATGTCCATGGCATATCCCCCCTTTCCTCCACTACATTATAATCTCCTTGCAGGCAGGGCCTCTTTGTATCATTACAGTCTAACTCAGTGCCTGGCACATATGGGCTAGACATGGGATTTCAAGAATAGTGGGAAGTCCCAGGTAAGGAAACTCTCCTCACCTTTTTAGAAACACAGTTTGAGAACTGCCTGGGGGGGTCACCCACGTGAGGGGGGAGGAACTCCTCAATGCTAGAGGCTTCCTTCTTTATCTTCCAAGCCTGGCCCCTCATAGGTCATTACTGACTGGTGGTGGAATTGAAATGAATTGTGACCCCCTCCTGGTTCTAAGCTGTGCCAGGGAGGAAGCCTGTCTTTCCCCACTCTGTGCAGGGTGGATCGGGCAAGGGAGGGGATGGGTGGCCACACCTGGTGAAAACCTGCTGGTAATGGACCATGAGGCTGCTTAGATAGAGGTCGTCTTGGTCCTGGCTTGGCTGGTTGGAGAGACGGAGCCCCACATAGATGCTGGGGTTCAGCTCCGAAGGGGAGCGCCGGTCCATCCATCCCAGGAGCTGCCGGATGCCGCTTGCCACCAGGCCGCTGTTTGCAGGGGAGATTTCTGAAGGAGAAGAAGAGATGTGAGCCAAGACCACCTTGGGCAAGTTACTCCAGCTTCTGTGCCTCAGCTTCCCCATCTGTAAAACAAAGTGGTTGGATTGGGGGCCTTCACCCCACGGTTCCTTCTAGCCCTTTCTGGCCCTTATTCAAGGTCTAGCTGGGAAGCTGCTTCCTCCTAGAAGCCTCCCTGGATCCCCCACGTGTCAGAAGTGCTTTGTTCTTCTTCTAGTCTCTGGCTGTCATGTACTCTCTGGACCACTCCTACAAACATGCCATGCCCTCATGGGACCATAAGCCCTTAGAGCAGGACAGGAGCCCAGAAGCCAGCAATTCCAAGACATGCCCAGACAAGGGTTCCCTCTACCAGACTTCTCCACTTGGCCAGCCCCTGAAGGCAGAACCAGAAGCCTGGGGGAAACGGCCAATAGAACAATCAAGGTTTGGGGTCCTGCCAGTGAAAGCTGCCCAGCAGCAGTAGTGAGCTCCCTGCCCTGGAGGTCTTCAGTCAGAGGATGGAGGAGGACCAGTTGTGGGGGGATGTGGTAGAGGGATTTCTGTTCTGGTATGTGTTGGACTGGACTTTGTGAGGCCCCTTCCAGCTGTGGGATTTGGGGATTCTGTGATCCTGAGCAGCTAGATCCCCTAGCTTCCACTGAAGGGGTAACTAATACATGATAATTATTATTGATAAATAAATGTATGCTTAATCAGAAAGTAAATTGAAAGAACAAAAAAGAAGGAAGGAAGGAAGGAAGAAAAAAAAGAAAAGAAAAAAGAAAGGAAGGAAGGAAGAAGGAAGGAAGAAGGAGGGAAAGAAGGAAGGAAGAAGGAAGGAAGAAGGAGGGAAAGAAGGAAGGAAGGAAGGAAGGAAGGAAGGAAGGAAGGAAAGAAGGAAGGAAGGAAGAAAGGAAGGAAGGAAGGAAGAAAGAAAGGAAGAAGGAAGGGAGGGAGGGAGTCTTTGCAGAGGCGGGGGCCTCTGGGTATTGTCACACTGGCTCGCTTTTGCTGAAATGTCTTTTCCCCCTCTCTTTATATCCTGTGCTACAAGGGATGGCTCAGACATCAGCTGAGGGTTGGTTTGGGGAAGGATGTGTTCAGAAACAAGGTGCTATAAAAACAAAAAAGCAATAAAAAAAAACCTGTAAGGACAAAAAAGTTTGTTGCGTGGAATGCAAAGGCTAGCAGAAGTTGGGGGGTGGGGAGACAAGGGACAGGTACCAATAGCAGTCTGCCCTTCCTTTGGGGTGGGGGCCAAGCCTATAGGGCCGGCCTTCTGGGCCCAGGAGCTTTGGATTGCCACTTTAAGGACGTCTCACCTGAGGCAGCCAGCGCCAGCCCTCACCCACCAAAGTTTGAACTCAACAGGGTTTTTTTAGGACCAACTGAGAAATGGCCCAAGAAGAGAAGGCCTGGTGCAGGGGAGTGGGGTAGCCACTAGCCTGGGAGTCAGAAGGCACCCGCCTTCTTTTCCCTCTCTACTCTCAGCGGCCCCAGTGCCCAGCACCAGCCTTCTCTTCCATCTCTACTGTCAGGAGCCACTAGGGGGTGCCCCAGTGTGCAGAGGCTGAGCCTGGATTCTGGAAGACCTTGAGTTTGAATCCTGGTTTAGATGCTGCCTAGCTGGGTGACTCCCTTACTTCGCTGCCTGCCTCCGTTTCCCCATCTGTAAAGTGGGGATCACAACAACCCCTCCCTCCCAAAGATCTGCACAGTGCCTGGTACACAGTAGGTGCTTAATCAACACCGGCCAGGTCTGCAAACTTGATGTCTCATTGTACGTCAGAACCCCCAGCTTCCTCTGCATTTTACTGATTTTGTGCACTTGGGGACACGGTTCTGAGAAGAGCAAGGGGATGGGGGGGCGGGGGGGCGTCCATGAGTCAGAAGACCTTCCTGAGAGACCCTGGGCAAGTCACTCCAGCCTCAGTCTCCTCACCCACAAAATGAGACCCCTGCTCTCTAAGCTCACCTGATGGGGAGGGGAAAGGAAATGCTGTTTAAAGGAGAACAGCTGTTATCTCTGCTGAAGGGCGGGGCGGGAGGGGGGGGGCATGGAGGTTACCCTCCTCCTCCAAGATGAGCCAGGGTGGGGCAGCCCCAGAACCTGGATGAGGACACCCGGTGAGTCATCACAAAGGGAGGCTCCATCGGCCTGATAAGATGGGGAGATAGCGGCTCAGGATGGGCCCTCGAGGATGAGAACTGCTCAATGCAGGTGGGGGGGCAGGCCTTCTTCCTCCTTAGGCAATACAGAAGAATTCTAAGACCCTTCCCAGCCCTGACATTCCATGTTCTAAGGCCCCTCCCAGCTCTGGCATTCCACGTTCTAGGTTCTAAGGTTCCTCTCAGCCCAGCCGACATTCCATGTTCCAAGGCCCCTCCCAGCTCTGGCATTCCAGGATTCTATTAAGATCACAATTCAGAAAGTCCAGAGGCGCCATCTTTGTGCCACAGGCTGAACTACAGAGCAGACAATTCCTGGCAGAGAAGCCCAGTGCGCTGGAAAGAACTAACTCTGGAGTCAGGACAGCCGGGCTGGAGCCCCAGCTCTTCCCCTTCCTCTCTGTGCGCCTTTTCTGGCCTCGATTTCCACCTCCATAAACGGGGACAACAATAGTCTCACAGCCCTGAGGGCTCCCGGGGTTGGGGCAGCAGGAGCAGAGACCATGGAGGACTGTCCTTAAGTGCAGGCCTCAAGCTGGCCGACCATGAGCGTCCCCAGGGGGCAGGTGGTGAATCCTGGAGCTGGCCAGGGTGAGGAGGCATCTAGTCCCAATCCCTCTCATTTTACAGATGAGGAAACTGAGGCACAGAGCTTGGGGGAAGTGACGTGTCCAAGGTCACACAGGTGCTAAGTGGCAAAGAGAGCCCTTGAACTCAGGTTCCCCGGGTGCTCTCTAAGGGCTCAGGTGAACGGGAGGGGGAATAAATTGATTTCCTGCTAAGGATCAGCAGCAGTTTCCAATCTGGCTCAGAACACAGAGTGGCCATCCTCCACAGGACAGGACTGGTAGGGTCACTGCCTCGCTCAATAAACCACGGGGGCTCCCTATTGCCTCCAGGGCCAAATTCATCTGCTTGGCTTCCGAAGCTCTTCACAGCCTGGCTGTAATTACTGCCCTTCATGAATTCCACAGCACAATCAGACCGGCTTTCTCGCTGACAGTCACATTCCAAATCCCATCTCCTGCCTCCGAACTTTTGCACAGGCTGTGCCTTCTACCCGGGATACCCTCCCTCTTCTCCTCCGCCTCTCAGAATCCCTAGCCTCTGTCACAGCTCAGCTTCAGGGTCTTTCCCGAGGCTCCTAGCTGCAGGTATCTTCCTCTTCCCCAAGTTATCTTGAATTTATTTTGTATCCAGTACACATTGTCTCCCCCTCCCAGAATGTAAGCTCCTTGAAGGCAAGGGACAGTCTTGATTTAGTGTCTGCAGCCCTAGGGACTCATACGGGGGCTGGCTTCCCATAGACACTTGATGATTGGTTGATTCTGGGGGGGGGCTACCTGGTCTCTGCTCCCTAGTTAGGGGCACAGTTCAGAAGACCTGTGTCCTACCCCTCCCCAGCCTGTAATCTTGGGCAAACCTTTCTGGGACCCAGTTTCCCTATCAGTAAAATGAAAACAGTGGGAGGAAACAGTTGCTCAGGTCTCTTCCAACTCTAGACCTGGGATGCTGGGGATAAAGCCCCCCTGAGGCTGCCAGGATCTCTAGGGACCTCTCAGGCTCAGGAGTCCCGGGTGCGAGGGGACAGAAGATTGGGTGACTCACGGCAGAGCGGGGCAGATGCTCCCAAGCAGGACAGGAAAACCAGCAGCTTCACGGTGGATTCCATGGTGTAGACGCCTAAGGGCTGGCCACGCAGGAGCCGTCTGGAGGAAGGGTTCTGGCCACCCCAGCTGGGAGCCCAAGAGAGTTCTGTCCTTTGTCACTGATTAACCTCTCCACCCTTTGCATGGGTCAGGGCTAAGTCAGCAAAAAGGATGAGAGGAAGGAGAAGCAGGGGGTCAGCAAAAACAAGCCTTTTGCTTCTGCTTTGCCTTCCTGGTGTTTAACACATCAAGTGCCAGGCACGTAGTGCGTGCTTATGAAATACCTACTCATTGATTGCCGCATGTGCTTTTGTATCCCCAGTGTCTAGCACAGTGATTATACACAGTAGGTATTGAAAATACACAGTAGGTATTGAAAAATATTTCATGATCTATAGGTCAAGTGTGTCTGTATCTCCAAAGTCTAGCACAGTAACTGGCACACAGTAGGTGGTGAATAAATGCTGTTTGATTGCTAGGTCAAGTGTGTGCGTATCTCCAGTCCTAGCACAGTGACTAGCACACAGTAGCTACTGAAAACTGTTTCATGATCTATAGGTCAAGTGTGTCTGAAGCCTCAGTGCCTAGCACACAGTAGGTGTTGAATAAATGTTTGTGAGTTGAACTGAACTGAGATCCCAGCTTTTCCTCCATCCCACCCACCACAGGGAAGGCTCTAGTCTTGGGGCAGGTTGGGGAAGGGGGACATAGGGTGGTGGAAAGGAAGGGGGCCCTGCTGGCTTTTGACTCAGCCCTGGCCAGGAAGGAGAAGAGGAGAGGACGGAAGGGAAGGGGAAGGAAGCAGGGATCCCAAGCTGTGTGCCCTCCCCGGGCCTGAGCAGAAACTTAACTTATTTTTCCCAGGGTGGCACAGACCTTGGCCCTCGACTTCCTGGAGCCCCTGGGCTGGGGGAGCAGCTTCCTGTCGACAGATGGGATGCCCTGCGCTCTGCAGCCAGTTAGGGCAATGAGAGAGTTGTGCCCAGTGTCCCGCCTAGCCGTGCCAGAGGACAGCAGGGCAGCAGAGTCAGGTCTTCCTGCCTGGAACTGCCTTAGATAAAACAAGGGGCCAGCCAGGAGCCAGAAGAGGGGGAGGAGCCCCAGCTGGAATGGGGCCCCTCCTAGATTCCAGCCGGTTGCCTGTTCAGTCACATGATCATCATCTGGTCCTGGGGGCAGAGACTCCAGCCAAGGCCATTTAAAGTGTTGCTGATGACAGTTTCAGGTCCTGGCAGCTGACTGGCTCACTGGGCAGAGGCAATCAGGAAAACCTTCGTGAAGAAGGGGTCTGGAAATGACTTCCAGGATTCCTTCTAGCTCAAAATCCACTTCTGAGCTCAGATCAGGCCATGAGAAGGAACTCTAGGGAAGAGACCTTACAGATGATTTTCCTCATTTCTCAGATAAGAATGCAGAGATTCAGAGCAGAGCAGGCTAGACCAGATCTTTTTTTTTTTATTTATTTTTTAGTTTACAACAGACGGTTCTACATAATTTTGAGTTCCAGATTTTCTCCCCTCCCTCCCCCCTCCCTCCCCAAGACGGCATGGAATCTCATATAACTACCACGAATGACTTCTCATTCTCAATTTATACACTAGTCAAGTTGCGGAGAATTACGACCAATGGAATGAATAATGAGAAAGAAGAAACAGAACCAAAAAAAAAAACAAACCCAAAAACAAAAACAAAAGAGAAGAGAAAAAGGCGAGCATGAAGTGTGCCTCGATCTGCATTCAAACTTCTTAGTTCTTTCTCTGGATGTAGATAGCATCGTGAGTCCTTTGGAGCTGTCTTTGCACCTTGTGTTGCTGAGAAGAGCGAAGTCTGTCAGGGTTGGTCCTCACGGAATCCATATATCTGTGGCTGTGCACAACGTTCTCCTGGCTCTGCTCCGCTCACTCAGCATTATGTCGTGTAGGTTTTTCCAGGTTGTTATGTTTGATATTCAGATCAGTTTCTTTCCATGACACTCCCTGCAAAATCAGGGATAGGGGTGGCAGTGGCAGGGATATGCATTTGGGTGCAATTAGAACAGGGAAATTTCCTGTGGCCTTATCTCTGGGCACGGGGCCAAGGAGGGTACTCTTTGGAGGACTCTTTCTGGGCCCCCTTGGACGGCCCTCGTGTCCTGGCGAAGAGGATAGACAGACAGGTAGGTGAGGACGGTGAGAGGAAAAGTTCAGGCAGCTCTCCAGATGGGTCACTCTCTGGGGAATCCGTCCCTCTCTATCACTGGTTGATGTGAGAGCTCTGAAGTCCTGCCCGTGTTGTCTGGGGCCTGGATTAGCAGGCAGGCTTTTCCAGCTCCTCTTTCCTCTCTGACAACCTGGGTGCCAGCCTCAGTAGCTTTCATTGGCTCCCACTGTCTTTTATGAGGATTAAGAAACACAATTCTTGAGGTGGACAGGAAATTAAAGTTCCTAATTCAGGGTTCTTGACTTTTTTTGTGTGATGGGCCCCTCTGGAGTTCTGGTGAAGCCCATCTCAGGATAAAGTAAAATTTTTAAATGCATCAAATTAAAATACATTGGATTGCCCCCCTCCCCTCCAAAAAAGCATTGTTGAAAATAAAGATGTCTTCTTTTTTTCCCATCCTGAAATCTATCCATGGTCTTGGGTTAAGAACTCCTGATCTAATGCATTCCCTTCGTTTTGCAGACAGAAGGCCGCACAGAGAGAACAGAATTAACAATTAACTTATTCAGGGTCACTTGTGATTTTGCTGGAAGTCATAGAACTGTAGAAGGTCAGAGTTGGAAAACCTTAAAGTCAAGTCAGTGATTCAATTTAACAAGTTTTTTTTTTTTTGAGTGCCTACTATGTGCTTGGTACTGGTTGGACAATGACAAAAGTGAAAAGTCCCTACCCCCACAGAGTTTACCACCTACTTGGGGAAAAAGGCATGTACAAAGGGTAGTGTAACATGGGCAGGACAGGCCTATGGGGAACGGGGTCAGTCCCTGGAGTGTATTCAGATGTTCCGTGCCTGGGTCCAGTCCAAGTAACTACCTGAAAGCTCAATCTGAGCCTGTTTCTTTTCTTTCTTCCTTCCTTCCTTCCTTTCTCTCTCTCTCTTTCTTTCTTAACCAGGGTTAAGTGACCTGCCAGGGTCACACAGACCGTGTCTGAGGACAGATTTGGACTCAGGTCCTCCTGACTCCAGGGCTGATGCTCTATCCACCGTACTACTTAATTCCCCTGGTCTGAGCCTGACTCTGGCCATTCGTGATTAAGGTGCTGCTACTGTGTAAGGAAGGGACAATTTTGTAATTGACTTTCATTGTTCAGTCATGTCTGATTCTCCGTGACTCTGTGGACCACACTGTCCAGGAGATTTTCTTTTTGTTTTTTTAACTTTTAATTAATTAATTTTACTTTTCAACATTTACTTCCATGAGCTTTTGAGTTTTCAATTTTCTCCTCCCTCCCCACAACAGTGTGCAATCTGATATAGGCTCCAAATATATATTCATATTAAACATACTCTCACATCAGTCATGTTGTAAAGAATTAGAACCAATGGGAAACTAATGAGAAAGAAGAAAAAAAGAGAGAGAGCAAATATGCTTTGATCTGCACTCAGACTCCGTAGTTCTTTGTCTGGATGTAGATAGCGTTTTCCATCATGAGCCTTTTAGAGTTGTCTTAGATCTTTGCACTGCTGAGAAGAACCAAGTCCATCAGAGTCAGTCATCGAACAATGTGGCTGTTACCATGTACAATGTTCTCCTGCTCACTGTGCATCAGTTCAGGTTTTTCTGAAGTCCCCCTGTTTGTCATTTCTTATAGCACAATTATATTCCATTACATTCATATACCATAGTTTGTTCAGCCATTCCCCAATTGATGGGCATCCCTTCAATTTCCAATTCTTGGCCACCACAAAAAAGAGCTGCTATCAGTATTTTTGCACATGTGGGTTCTTGTCCCATTTTTATGATCTCTTTGGAATATAGACCTAGAAGTGGTATTGCTTGGTATGCACATTTTTATAGCCCTTTGGGCATAGTTCCAAATTGCTCTCCAGAATGGTTGGCTCAGTTCACAACTCCACCAATGATGCATTAGTGTTCCAGTTTTCCCACATCTTCTCCAACATTTATCTTTTTCCTGTTTTGTCATGTTAGCCAATCTGATAGGTGTGATATGGTACCTAAGAGTTGTTTTGATTTGCATTTCTCTAATCAATAGTGATTTACAGCATTTTTTCACAACTATAGATAGCTTTAATTTCTTCCTCTGAAAACTGCCTGTTCATACCCTTTGACCATTTATCAATTGGAGAATGATCTGTACTTTTATAAACTTGACTCAGTTCTCTACATATTTTAGAAATGAGGTCCAGGAGGTTGTTGTAGCAAAGATACTGCAGTGGTTTGCCTTTCCTTCTCTAACTGACTTTGGGGCAAAGTCCCATGACTCAGAGGTGGCTTAGCTGGAGCTGAGTAGGTATTTAAAAGGGGGCAGGGACACAGAAAGCCATGAATGAGAGGCTATAAGGAGCCCAGTTTGGCTGGAGTGGAGAGCAAGGCAGGGAGAGGAAGGTGAGCTCTGAATCTGCTGAGATACATTGGGACTAGACTGTGAGAAGCATTCAGTTCCAAACAGAGATGCTGGCTATTGAAGTTTCTTGAGGCAGCTGTTTCAGTAGTCTATGTGAGAGGTGCTAAGGGGACAAACTGGGTGGAGACCATGATGAGAGTGGAGAGAAGGGAGCGGATTTAAGAGATGTTAGAGACAGAAATAAGACTGCACCTGGTGGGATATTGGGGGGTGGGAAGGTTAGTGAGTGTGAGGAGCTGAAGATGGTTCTGAAGTGGGGAACCTGAGGCCCTGGAAGGATGGAGGCATCCATGACAGAAATAGGAAGAGCAGTGTGTTTTCAGAGAAAAGATGACAATTTCTGATTTGTACACATCGAGTTTGAGATGCCTCCAAGAAATCCCGGTGAAGATGCCTTGAGGGGACTTGGTGCCACAGAGAGCTCAGAAGAAGAATCAAGGAAGGATGTAAAAGAACATTTATCAAGTGCCTACTGTGTGCCAGACACTGTGCTAAGCACTTTACAAATATTAGTTCATTTGATCCTCTCTAGATGCTATTACTATCCCTATTTTACAGTTAAGGAAACATCAACACAGGTTAAGTGACTTTCCCAGGGTCAAGGAAGTGTCTGAGGCTGGTTTTGAACTCGGATCTTCCTGAGTCCAGGCCTCTATCCATGCAAATCACCTCCCTGGACATGTAGATTTCTGAATAATCTGCCTCAGGTCTTTCCCCACTCTGATCCATCTTCCACCGAAGGTAGAGTTTTCTAAAGCACAAGTCTACCCACATCACTCCCTTACTCAGTAAATTCCAGTGGCTTCTTATTACTTCCAGGATTAAATGTAAGGTCTTATGTTTGGCATTTAAAGCTCTTCACAGTCTGGCCTCTTCCTACTTTTTCAGCTCATTTGTCTACGCTGGCTTCCTTGTCTTTGCATGTATATGGAGGTTTGGAGGGCAGCACTGCATTTACTCACATGCAAACACCAAGACTGGTTTGAAGAAAATGATGAGAAATTCAAAAGCTGCTGACCGAAAAACAAGGGCTTACCAACAGGCTAGTTCATTTGTCTCGAAGAAGGCAGTGTTTCATTCCATCAACAGTAAAGTGTAAGTGAAGCCTGGGGAGATGTAGGATTCTTGGCTCACTGAGAAGGCAGAAGAAATTCTGTTTTTTGCTGACAGTAACAATCCAAAGTGCTTTTATGATGTCCTGATATGGGCCAACGACCTTTGGTGCATCTCAAGTACTCAATGCTGATGGAGCCATATTGATTAGTGATAAGGACATGATCCTGGAGAGATGGTCATCAATCAATGCTGAAGCCACTGGCAGTTTACCTGAGGTTGAAGTCAATCTGTCTCTAGCCAAACTTCCAGCTGAAGAAGAGATTTTGAATGACATTAGATCCCTCTCACGTGGCAAAGTGCCCAGTGCTGGTTGTATTCCAGCTGAGATTTACAAGGCTGGGGGTGGTGGTGGTGGGGGGAGACATTGCTCATACAATAGCAAAATTTTCCAGGTTACATGGCAAGGGGAGGCGATCCCCCAGGAGTTCAAGGATGCTTCCATTGTCCATCTCTATAAAGGTAAAGGAAATAGTTTGTCCTGTGACAGTCACGGGGGAAAGGGGGTCCTCTTTCTTAATCATTGCTGGACTTTTACCAGACTCCTCCTTAATAGGATGATGCTTCACCTGGAAGATGGCCATCTACCTGACAGCCAGTGTGGCTTCAGAAAGGGCCAAGGAACGGTTGATATGGTGTTTGCTGCCTGACAACTCCAGGAGAAATGCCGGGAGCAGAACAGAAGTCTGTACAGAATGTTCATCAACCTGACCAGAGCCTTTGACACTGTCAGTCATGAGGGCTAGTGGAAGATCATGGCAAAATTTGGTTGTCCATTGTGCACCAGTTCCATGATGGCACTCGCCCAGGTTCTAGATAATGGACGAAGCTCTTGTGCTTTCCAGTTACCAATGGAGTGAAACGAGGCTCTTCAACGAGGCATCAAGGTCAGCTATCACACTGAGGGTAAATCATTAACTTTAAAATGCCACAAGCCAAGACTGAAGTGGAGGGAGAGCTGGTGCATGATGTTTGCAGATGACTGTGCACACAAGGCATTTTCTGAAGCTGAGATGCAAGAGTATGGATCAATTCTCTGCTGCTTGGGCTCATTTTGGCCTGACAATACCAAGAAAATACAAGATTTCTACCACCCAGCCCCACACCATCCATGTGTGGAACCATCAATTACAGCAAATAGAGAAATACCGAATGCTGTGGATAAGTTTACTTATCTCAGCAGTATACTTTCCACAGATGTCTGCATAGATGGTGAGATTGTAGCACACATTGCCAGAGCTGGCTCAGTGTTTGGGAGGCTCCAAAGAAAAGTGTGGGAGACAAGAGGTATTAGACTGCCTACCAAACTGAAGGTCTACAGAGTCACTGTGCCGACCTAACTGTTGTATGCCCGCGAAACCTGGACAGTCTGCCAGCGCCATGCCAGGAAACTGAATCGCTTCCAGTTGAACTGTCTTAGGAAGATTCTGAAGATCACCTGGCAGGATAAGGTACCAGACGCTGAGGGTCTTTCTTGAGCTAAACTGCCATGTTTTCAAATGCTACTGCAGAGAGCCCAACTCCAACGGGCTGGTCATGTTTGAATGCCAAAGTATGTTTTCCTAAAAGACTGTTTTATGGAGAACTCACACATGGCAAACGTTCACAGGGTGGTCAGAAGAAGTGATACAAGGACATTCTCAAGATCCTTCTTAAGAACTTTGGAATTAATTGTGTGACATGGGAGACATTGGCACAGGACCGCTCAGCATGGCATGCCTGCATCAGAGAAGGTGCTGTGCTCTATGAGCAAAGTGGAATTGAAGCAGCTCAAGAAATGTGAGATGCACAAATTTAGAGAATCCACCCTAAATGTTCACATGGACTATTTGTGCCCAACCTGTGGTGGGGCCACCCAAATTTGTATTGGTCTGCTCAGCCCCAACTGGACACACTAGGCCTTGACCCTGACACACTGATGTCATTCTGGTCCTCTGCAAGCACCAAGGACAACAACCGCCCAGCCCCACATCCTCAATGCTGCCCCTCCTCACACCTACCTTTCAGCTACCTGGTTTTCTTCTAGTCCTCCTCTCCACTTTCAGGTCCCTCTGGCTCTAATGCCTTCTCTCCCAGGCTACTTTTGTCTACAGTCTATATCTTGTATCTACCCAGTTATTTGTGTTGTCTCCTTTAGACTGGAAGCTCCCTGAGGGCAGGGATTCTTTCTGCCTTTCAATATATACCCAGCCTTTGAAGACAACCCTAGTAAGAGCCTAATAAATGCTTATTGTCTGACTTACAGAGGCAATTGGAAAGATAAAGGCACCAAAGATGATGATATGGCTAAGGGACTGAGAAATAGTCAGGTAAGTGGAGGACAAGGAAGGAGACCATGTCAAGAATAAGGGATTGAGAAGGAGGAGTACTGAGGGAAGGCTTTTGGGCTTAGCGCTCCCTCTGGGGCTTTGCCCCCTCCAAATGTATTTGTAAGTTGTGTCCCCAAGATGGCAGCTATTTGGGATCAAGGCCCTCTGCAGGTCTGTCCTACTAAAACTTGAGCTGTATTTCTCTCCCAGGTCGGCTTCTGCTTCTCCAGATTTCACCCCAATCCCTCAATGACCCTCTCACCCTGAAGCGCCCTCATTCCCTGTGGCCTTCTCATCCTGAAATGTCCCTCCAGGCCTGGGAAGGGCTCAGGGCCAGTTATTCCGTCATTCCTCTCTTGGCTTTCCTTCTGACTCGCTGGACTTTTCCACGTGCTCTTGACCACCCCCTTCCCTCATATTTTTCAGTTCCCATTTACATGTGTCTTTCTCCATTAGAATACAGCTATATGCCTATGCTCTCAATGCAGTGCCTGGCACATGATATATGCTTAATAATGCTTGCCTGTTGACTTGACTCCTAAGCCCCCACTGGTGCGCTTTCCTTTAACTGTCAGCCAGGAGACATGATTAGCTCAAAGCAATTTTCTGAGATTGCATTGTAAGAAGAGTAGTTACAAAACATTCCCCTTATAAACCCTTTAATTCCATGGAACCAGATGAATTTTTTTGCACTTTATTTAAGATCTTAGTACCCTATTGTAGCTGTTACCTACTTTTACTTTCTGTGACTACATGGATTGGGATGAGGTAAATTCATTGGGACACCCTGACCAATTCTTTCCTCTCCTCCTTTATATCAATAAGGAGGTCGTCGATGACCCTAGAAATCAGTTTCCACTGAGTGGTGGGGTGGGAACCCTTACTACAAGGGACTGAGAAGTGAGTAGAAGGTGAACAAGTGAAGGCAATAATTGTAGATAGCTTTTTCTAGGAATTGGGCAGGGAAAGGGAAGAGTAATCTAGAAAGATAGCTTGAGGGGATGGCAGGGTCAACTGAAAATCATCTTACAGTGAGGGAGAAGTGGGCAATCAATCAGAAAGCACTTATGTACCTACTATGTGCCCTGAAAAGACACAATATGGCATCATGGCCTTAGAGCCAGGAAGACCTGAATTATATGAGCTGAGTGCTCCCAACCTTCACTGGTAGATCTCATGATCTGGAAATTCCCCATACCAATGTAATAATCAATATAAAAACACTGTGTTAAGTGCTGGCAGTAGGGAGGTAGTCAGTGGATCAAGAGAGATTAAAAGTTACAAAGAGGAAGGGGATGGTGAGAAGATGGGAGGGAAGGGGATCACGGGCACAAGCAGAGGGCTTGGCCTTGGTGAGGTGCTTCACCTCTTCCTCAGAGACTGGAGCCAAGAAAACAGGGACAGAAGGCATTGGCTGGGATTCTCTTTCACTTTAGAGAAGAAAACTGAGGTACAGAGCTCGCTGGTGGCAAAGTCAAGACCAGATTCAGTGAGGCATTCGAGATCTTTTACCATCTACCCCCAACCCACCTGTCCAACCTGGTTTCTCCCCACTTCCTTAGAAACCCTTCCCTGCAGCCAGTCACACCTCCTCACTATTCCTCTTTATTTATCCCCATCACAAAGGTCACAGTTTCCCTTCCACCCCTCCCTGAGCCTCCCCTGACCCTTAGAAGACTCTCCAATCCCACCTCATCTCTGATACAGGACCAGCCTGTGCTGACATCCCTCCTCTCAACCCCTGCATCTCAAGTAGTCTGCCGGCCCAGGACAGCATCTTCTGCATTCTGTTTACAGGGACACAGAACCATGTGGAGTGTCTCCATTTCATCTTGCTGACAAGATTGAGAGCCCCTTTGGGACATAGACAGAGAGGCAGCAGAGGTATGGCTGGGGAGACAGACCACCTGATGCAGAGTCTTGACTCCCTTTCTTACTGACCATGTGATCTTGGATAAGTCACTGCATCATCTCAGAAATGGAGATAACACTTCTTGAAGAATACTATCATGGAGAAACATGATGTAAGGGAGAGAATGCCGGAGCTTGAATACAGAAAATCAGAACCTCTCTCTGACTCTCACTAGCTTTGTGGTCACAGACAATTCACTTCACTCTGAGCCTCAGTTTCCTCATCTTTAAAATAGAGATAAAAACAGGCTTATAAAGCTCAAGTGAGGTAATGTACAGGAAGCATTCAGCTGAAGGCCCATCTATATAGTGTTTGCTACCTGCTACAGATTATTCCTTATTCTCATTTGGGAGTAACATGCTTTATAAACAGGGAATCGGTTGATCTAGAAGGGTTTAGTAAGTAAGCCCCATCATGAGCTCAATTCCTTCTATATCTTGGAAATGAGACTTTTGTCAGAGAAACTTTCTGCAAAGGTTTTTTCCCAGTTAACAGTTTCCTTTCTAATTTAAGGTGCATTGGTTTTGTTTGTGAAAAACCTTTTCAATTTTATGTAATCAAAGTTGTCCATTTTATCTTATGAGGGAGGAGCATTTTTTCCATACAGCTGATAATAGTTTGGATGTCTTCTTTTAAGAACTGCCTATCCATACTCTTTCACCATTTGCGAGTTGGGGAATGGCTCTTATTCTTATTAAATTTGAATCAATTTCTTCTGTATCTTGGAAATGAGACTTTTATCAGAGAAATTTGCTGCAAAGATTTTTCCCCCAGTTAACAGTTTCCCTTCTAATTTAAGCTGCATTGATTTGTTTGTGCAAAACCTTTTCAATTTCATGTAATCAAAGTTGTCAGTTTTGTGACACTCTTTACCTTTCGTTTGGTCATGAAATCTTCAGAGAGGGCGAGGTTCCAGAAATAACCATAAAGCACAAACAATAGGTATCAGCAAGACTTAAAAAAAAAATTCCTTGAGCATTTTGTTTCTGCAGACAATATGTGCTTATTAACACTAACTCCTAATTTGTGAATCCTTTAGAGTTTGCAAATCAGTTCAAAAATAGCTAGTTTTTTCTATAGTGCCTTCAGGCTGGGAAAGTGCTTTCCGAAAATTATCTCATTTGTCCTCAGAACCACCCTGGGAAGCAGATGCTGTGGGTACCCCCATCTTATGGGACTCCAAGTCCTTCCCCTTTTCCCCTTCTAACCTGTCAAGTCCTATCTTTTCTACCTTCACTCACATGCCCCCTTCCCTCTTCTGACACTGTCCCCACTCCAGGACTGATCCTCAGCATCTCCCACCTGGACTATTGCAATGGGGGGGAGGGGCGGGGGGTCTCTCCCTGCTCTGATCTATTCTTCACTCAGCTGCCAAAGTGATCTTCCTAAAGTGCAGGTCTGACCTCGGTCACCCCCCTACTCAATAAACTCCAGTGGCTCCCTATTATCTCCATGATCAACTATATAATCCAGTTTGATTTTTAAAGTCTTCCATAATCTAGCCCCCTCTTACCTGAGGCTGAAAGAGCATAAGTGACTTGCCTTGGATCACAGTTAGTGTCTGAGGCAGGATTCACACTCAGGTCTTCCTGATTCCAAGTCTCCATCATCTAGTTGCCCCACAAATCACTCCCCATCAGGCCTTTGAGGATGAATATTCATTGTTGTTCCCCTTATACAAAGGAGGGGACTGAATTACAGAGACGACGCCTGGCTGCCAGGTCGGAGATGGGGTTGGGACTCGGGTCTTTCAGATTGGCTTTTTGAGTTCTACCTAAAATCCCAAGTTCCGGAGCCAGAGTTCACCTCATCCAAACCTCTCCTTTCAGTTAACAGCTGAGGTAACTGAGTACCCCCTGCTGCCTCCCACTCTGGGGGAGGGGAGGGGCGGCTTGGCTTTTGCCATGGGGTCTCTTTCCGGTGCCCAGCACCGTGCCTGACTCCAGATGGACAGGACCAGACCTGCAACTTCGCCCAGAGAGGAAACTACCTCTGACAACAGCGGATGCCTTTTCTTCCCTCTCTACTGTTAGGAGCCGCCAGGGGGCGCCCCAGTGCGCAGACACTGAGCCTGGATTCTGGAAGACCTCGAGTTCGAATCCTGCTTCAGATGCTGCCTAGCTGGGTGACTCCCTTACTTCGCCGCCTGCCTCCGTTTCCCCATCTGTAAAGTGGGGATCACAACAGCCCCTCCCTCCCAAGGATATTGTGAGGGTATTAAATACACAGTGCCTGGTATTCAGTAGGTGCTTAATCAACGCTGGCCAGGTCCGCGAACATGATGCATCATTGTATGTCAGAACCCCCGGCTTCCTCTGCATTTTACTGCTTTTGTGCACTCGAGGGCACGGTTCTGAGAAGGGCGTGGGGATGGCGCGGTGCGGGGGGCGTCGGGCGTCCATGAGACACCAGGCTCAGAGCGGTCTGGAAGGCGCCCAATGTCCGAGGCAGAACCAGAACACAGCTCTCGCCTCGCCCCGCCCACAACGTAAACGGCAAGAGATGATAGTCCCATTTCCCAGGAGGGTAAGTCAGCTAACTCCTTTCACAATCCGAGGACAAGACCGGGCCCAGCGACCACAGGCCCGGTCCCGCTCCCTGAGCCCAGGGCGGCATTCTCAGCATCCGGCCCAAGTCCTCGCGCCGAACCCAGTGGTCAAGTTCCCAGGCGGCGCCACGCTGCATCCCACAATCCCCCGCGTACAATCTGCCCCCGCTGTTTCCGCCCCATTGCAGCCCAGTAGGCCCTGGGAGCTCGCTAACGCCATTTCCGGCCTTTTGTAATTCATCAAGGCCTCCATCTCCCACTGCCTCAGCCATTTCCGCCCCCTTGCATCCCAGATTGCACCACGCGCTCCCCACCCCCCCCCCCACCCCCCGTTTCCGCCCCCTTGCATCCCAGCATACCCCGCGCCGCCCTCCGGCCTTCAGGGTGGCTCCTGTGTGCGCCTGAGAAGCCGCTTCTGATTCCCAAGGCCGGGATCTGGAACCGGAACCGCTCATTACCCGGCAGCCCCCTGGCTCCTGGAGTGTAAGGAACCGTCTGGCTGAGCTCCCCGCGGAGCCCTCCGCAGCTCCGAGCAGGCGCAGAGAAGGACGACAGGGGCAGGGGCGGGGCGGGGTCCTTCAGCACCCGGAAGCACGTGGTCCTACGGGGGCCGCGTGGGCAGGAAGTGACTGCGGCTGCCCCTGTTGCGAGGTTTGCTGCGATCAGAGCCGTGAGAGGGGGCAACCATGGGGGGCTTGGAGAAGAAGAAGGTACGGAGGAGCAGGAGGAAAAGAGGAGGCGTCAGGGGAAGCAGTGGGGAGGGGGCCGAGCGGAGGGGAGGGAGGCGTGAGACCAGAGAAGGGGAAGGGGCCCGGAGGCGGGCAGGACGGAGGAGGGGCTCGTGAGGGAGGGGACACCGGGTGGGGGAGGGGCGTAAGGAGAGGAGGGTGAGGATCGAGGAGGGTCGGTCTGGGGGAGGTGCCTTGAGGGTAGGAAGTCACGGGTCAGGGGGAGTCAGTAGGGGGCTGTTCCGGGGTGCGGGGGCACTGCTGGGGGGCAGAAAAAGCTAATCTTGGAGGATGGACACGGGGTGGGGGGTGGGTCCGGCGAAAGGACACACGTCCAGAGGAAAGGCGCTGCGCGAATTGGGGGGGATGGGGGAGAAGGGGGTCGTCAAGCGGGGGCCTTCCCGAAGTTCCCGAAATACTGGACTTGGAATTTAAAGACGCGGCTTCAATAGCAGCCCCGCTGTTTGTCGCTAAAGAGGCACGGGCCGAGTTACTTAACATCTGCGGTCCTCAGTTTCCCTCACGAGATCGACGGACTTTGCAGCCTCTTAGGGTTCTAGATTGACCATACCGTGGCCACCTTTGTAACTTCCGAGAGAGGCAGCCTATCCTAATGCATAGAGTGCCAGACCTGAAAGGCTGGCAGATCTGGGTTCAAATGCTGCTGCACATACTAGCTTTGTGGCCTTGGGCAAGTCGCTTCATCTCAGCCTCAGTTTCTTCATCTGTAAGATGGGAGGTTCGGACTTGGAGGCCTCCATGGACCCATCCAATTCCAGATCCCTGATCCTCCTCAGTAAACATTTAAATGTCTCCTGTACCCGGGGGTCGGAGGTCCAGGCGCTCTCCAAGGTAGTTGTCCTTTCATGGGGCTGCAGCTGAACTCTGGCTCTGCATTGAAGGGATCGGATGTGTCCCTCTTACCCCCGGTGCTGGTCTCCAGCAGGGCCATGGTGGAAGAGCAGTTTGCCTGGCCTCGGAGAAGCAGCAAAGGGAAGTTCAGAGATCAGAACTCTAGGGCTCTAAGGGACTGTCTCCGTCCAACCCCTGTTTTACAGAGGAAACTCAAGCCCAGGTTGGCCGTGGGACTTGCTTAAGGCCACAGCAGCGGCAGAGCTGGGATCTCGCCTTCCCCTCTCTGGGTGTCTTTAAGAAGAACATTTGGAGATTCTTGTTCCGATCCAGGTTGGCCTGGGAGGCCCCTGAGGTTCTGTGGCCTGTTGTGATTGGGTGATGCTCTTGCCCAGCACACACGGGAGGGCAGCTGGTGGATCTGGCTGTAAGGGGGTGGCTGGTGCGCCCAAAGATAATCTTTTGAAAGAAATTGTTGCTAATTTAAAAAATCTATTTCCTTCTCTCCCCACCCAAAGTACGAGAGGGGGTCTGCAACCAACTACATCACCAGGAACAAAGCCAGGAAGAAACTACAGCTGAGCCTTGCTGATTTCAGGTGAGGACTGGCCACAGCGTGAACAAGTAGCTGTTGGGGGGCGCAGCTGTGTTGTAGAGATGACGAGATGCTCTGTCCCTGATCTCCCCCTCTTCTCAGCTGGCCTCTCCTTGTCTCCCAGGAGGCCGTGGGGCTGCAGGCCCAGCCCCAGCGTGAAAGGCCAGAGCCCTGGTGACTGGGCCAGCTCTGTCATTGGCCCTGGGCCTCCGCTTTCTCGTCTGTGTGACGAGAGGTGATCAGACAGGGCTGGAGAGGATGTGAGAGGCCCTCATTCTACTGATGGGGAAACTGAGGCACAGGGGAAGAGGTGGCAGCTAGCTGGACTGCCTCAGCTTCCTCATTTGTAAAATTGGGATTATTGTAGCACCTCCTTCCCAGGGGAGGATCAAGTGAGATATCATTTATAAGAGATTTGCAGACCTCAGCATCCTCTCTAAACATGAGTCATTATTATTGTGAGAACGTGGATTTGAACCCAGGTCCCCTGGCTTCAAGCCTCTTGGTCTTTGCACCCATGATCACCCTGTTCCCCTTGCAGCTCTGACGCTCTTTGAGTCTGACTCACCCTTCTGGGGCCTCACGAAGGGTCTGAGAACAGAACTCTAAGCTCTGTGTTTTTCGTAATCCTGGTGAGTTGCTGGTAATGATGACTCCCATTTTCCTGGTGTTTCACAGGTACCAGAACTCTTTGCCCAACATTTTAATTATGATGCCAACTGACATTTGTACAGCAGACTACCGGTTTAATGCCTCAGTGCAGGGTGTGGGGAATGGGAGGGGGCCTGTGCTTTCCTCTCCCTTCCTCCACTGCAGCAGGTCTAGGTCTTTTGTGTACTTGGTATGGAACAGTGTCCAGGCTCTCATGCCCTGCCTGGTTCAGAGGTGCCACTTGAACCCAGGCTTTCCTGGCACCCCGGCTCCCCTGCTGTCTGGCTCATTCCCACCTCATAGACTGGAAGTGATGTGGCTAATAGGTGGGAGAGCTGGGACCCGACCCAGTATTCATCTCGCTAGTCTGTGGTTCTGGCTGTGGTGGGTTGGGGTGGGGAGACTGAGTGGTGCCTTGGCCCCCCAGCTGCCTGGGGGCAGGGGGACTGAGCAGTGCCCTTTAACCCTGCTGGGAACCAGTCTGATCACTGGGTGGGTTTGCATCTGTTTTAGACGCCTGTGTATCCTGAAGGGCATTTACCCCCATGAGCCCAAACATAAGAAGAAGGTTAACAAGGGTTCCACTGCCGCTAGGACCTTTTATCTGCTCAAGGATATCAAGTTTCTTCTCCACGAGCCCATTGTCAACAAGTTCCGGGACTACAAGGTCAGGATTCACACTGGAAGCAGCCAACCTTCATTAAGCGCCCGCCACATGCTCTAATGTCTGTATCATGGTTGGTTGGGGGAGACTGTCTCCCTTATTGAACAGAAAGCTCCTCGAGGGCAGGGGCTCTTCTCTCTCTTTGTACCCCCAGGGTTTAGAGCAGGGCCTGGTAGGAGCTGGCCCTTAATAAACGCTTCTTGGCTTGCCTTAGGGGCCCAAGAGGCAGTGAAGGTGATGCTTACTCCAGGACCTCCCTCGGGCCCTCAGACTACTGGGGCAGCGGAGGTGTGGTCTCTCAGAGAGACCAGGGAGATAGAGTAGGCTAGAACTCAACAGCCAGGGATTCTCTAGGGAGAACCTGGGTGTGAATCCTGCTTCGAATACTAACTCTGTTTCTGGACAAATCACTTAGATCCATAGAGCCTCCTCTGGAAAACGCAGTCTTTTCTGCTCTGGCCCTTTCCTCACAGGGATTGCTGGAGGTGGGCTTTAGCATTAGGAAGATTTTTCTGGTAGAGGAAGAAAAGGAGGGGAGAGACAGAAGTGAAGAGGACAGAGAGAGAGGGGAGGGTACAAATCCTGCCTTTGCAGTATAGCCTTTGTGTGACCTTGAGCAAGTAATTCTCCCCCCATCCCACCCCACCTGTTCCCTCATCTGTAAAAGAAAGGACTTGGACCAGATCTGCCCTGTTCTAAGGCCCCTCCCAGCCCTGCCATCCCCTGTTCTAAGGCCCCTCCCAGCCCTGCCATCCCCTGTTCTAAGGCCCCTGCCAGCCCTGCCATCTCCTGTTCTAAGGCCCCTCCCAGCCCTGCCATCCCCTGTTCTCAGGCCCCTCCCAGCCCTGACACCCCCTCCTATGCGTTCTGGGGTGCTTTAAGGCCTCCTGAGCCCCTCAGGTGTTGTTTAGGACCACAGCAGTATGTTATGTGTGACTTGGTTTGCTTGGGTAATTACTACATTTTGAGTATAAAGGCCTAGAATAATTTGGGAGGGAGTGTTCTCCCCTCACCCTTTTTTCCCCTGGGGAGGGGGCACTAGGGGTCAGAGAGATACGAAAAAAGGTTCTCTTCAAGTGGATTTTCCCTCACTTTCCATCTCTACTTGTCCTCTGGAACACTTGGCTTAGCAGGGAACCCTCTCAGGCTGGGGTGGGGAGGGGGGGAAGGGAGACTGAGGCTCACCCAGGTCAAGAGGAGGGGTCTCTCAGAGCTCAGGCTTCCCCTCAGTTGGAGGTTTTCTGCATCTTTGTCCCTCCTGGGGCATTTGGTCAGCCAACACTTAAGGCCATTGGTGTAGAGCCCTGGGGGAGGGCCCTCCAGAAGCTTCCACTCTTCTGGTAGTGAGAGAAGCCTCGGCAGAGCCAGCACGCCTGGGCCACGGAGAGAAGCTAACACTCCTGAGGATCCCACGGATGCCTCCAGCCCTCATTCTTCCCCATCTGTAAAATTGAGTCTCTTCTGCCCCTAATGATGCTGTGACCCTGGCCTGAAGTCTCTGTAAAAATGTGGAGGCACAAACAGTGGCCCCGCCAGGCCTGAAGCCAGAGAGTCTTGTGTTCCAGAAGCTCAAAGTCTGAAACCTCCTCCCACGCACCAAGAAACCAGATGCTTCTCGAGGCCCCCCCTTCCCCAGAGCCTGCATGGATGTATCAGGGGAGTAGAGACATTAGGAGAGCCTGAGAATTGTCTTCTGGGAGCAGAGAAGTGGGGCCTAAGGGCATGGCTGTCCATTGGGGAATGGCTGAGCAGATTGTGGCTTGGGGATGTCATGGGGTCTCAGAGATGAGGGACAAAATGGTTCAGGGAATCTTGGGTGGGTCGGTGATCGGATGCAGAGGGGACCAAACCAGGGTGGGAGAGCTGGGGGGAGGTGGCTGGTGGCCCTCTGGGACCCAGGTGCATCCGTGGTGCTCCCTTAGATGGGTTTATTACAAGTTTAGTTTTTCATTTTAATTGGAGTATAGAGGGGGAGGGGAGGGGATAATGAGACCAAGGCAAAGAAAAAGCCAGTGTCGCCTTTTAAAAATCCAGACCAGCAGAGGAATGTGGAGAAGGCAGCACCACATCTTTTCTAAAGAGCGGTGGTGCGGGAGGGCGTCACCGAGCCCCCTTAGGGCTGGGCTCTGTCTGTGGGAATGAATGCTTTGGGTTTGTGTTCAGTAAATGAAGCTTTGTAAAAAGAGGTCCCTCGGTCTCTATCATCGCCAGGTGTTCGTCAGGAAGCTCCGGAAAGCCTATGGAAAGAGCGAGTGGAACACGGTGGAGCGGCTGAAGGACAACAAGCCCATTTACAAACTTGACCACATCATCAAGGAGAGGTGAGCCCGCTCGCTTGGGCCATCCAAGTCCCCGGGCAAGGAGCCAGGAGGCCGGCTGCTGCTGTGCAGCCACAGAGGTGCCCTGGCTGCCGTCCTGTGTGAGATGTCCCCGGGCCGAGCCAAAAGAGCCCCCAGAACAGGCCCCTCGGGAAAGGGGAGCCCCCTAGCCCAGCGGGAGCAGCTCTGGCCCTTAGGATTCTCCTCCTTCCTCAGGCCTCATGGAGGCAGCTGTGGGGAGGGAGGGAGTGCAAGGGACAGTTCTGAAGATGGGGAACCTGAGTCTTGGGAGAGGCAGGGTGAAGCATTGGAGAGCTCCTGAGGTCAGGACTCACCTGCCTGCACCTCATTTGGGCTCTTTGGCCCCTGAGGTCCCTTCTTTGCCTCCCTGAGCCCAGCTGTCTCAGCTGTACCTGCCCCCTTGGGCTTTCTGGGGCTCCTTGTCAAACCTTATCCCACTGAGTCTCACCCTGAGAGAAGTCCCTTCTTTGGGATCCTGCAGCTCCGGGGTCACTGGAAGGGAGGACCCTCCTCACCCTGACAGATTAGGCCCCATACTGTGCATCTGGAATCCAGGAGGCCTGGGCGCTGGCAGCTGGTTTGTTGTCGCTTAGTCACGGCTGACTCTCTGTGGCCCCGTTTAGGTTTTCTTGGCAGAGATACTGGAGGGGTTTGCCATTTCCTTCTCCAGCCCATTTTACAGATGAGGAAAGTGAGGCAAACAGGGTAAAGTGACTTGTCCAGGGTCACCTAACTAGAAAGTGTCTGAGGCTGGATTTGGACTCAGGATTTTTTTTTTTCTTTTTTGACAAGGGGAGGCAGGGCAGGGTTAAGTGATTTGCCCAAGGTCACACAGCTAGTTAAGTGTCAAATGTCTGAGGCTGGCTTTGAACTCAGGTCTTCCTGACTTCAGAGTCGGTGCTCTATCCACTGCACCACCCAGATGCCCCTGGACTCAGGATTATGAGTCCTCCTGACCTGGGGCTAGACTCTGAGAACTGTGGCACCTCTCGCTGCCCTAGTGTTTCCACCTGGGAAACAGGTTAGAGCATCCTTCACGGTTGTGGGTGACCTTGACCATGAGGAGAAGGAGGAAGAGGAGCAAAGGGCTTTAGCCTCCTGGCCTCCATTCCTGTCCGGCTCTAAGTAAAGGTCTGGGGCGATGCTCTGAAGGCCTCTCTGGGGCCCTGTGGCTCCAGCTGGGGGGCCTGGCCTAGCCTGGCGAGGGTGAGGGGTGAAGGCCCAGGTCCTCTGCTCTCTGCTCATCCCTCGCTCCGGCCTCCCTGCCCCGGGGGCTCCCAGGTACCCCACCTTCATAGATGCCCTGCGAGACCTGGACGATGCCTTGTCCATGTGTTTTCTGTTCTCTACCTTCCCCCGCACTGGCAAGTGCCATGTTCAGACCATCCAGCTGTGCCGGAGGCTCACCGTGGAGTTCCTCAACTACATCATTGCCTCCCGGGCTCTGCGTAAGGTGAGCCCTGAGACCCCAGTGCTGGGTACCTTTCCCACTGTCCCCCTCAACTCTGCTCCATCCCTGCAGCCCCGCCCCCCCAGCTCTGCTCCCTCCCCACTGCCCCCCAGCCCTGCTCATACCCTATTCACCCCCATCAGCCCTGCTCCCTCCCCTCTGCCTCTCCCAACCCTGCATCCTCCCCACTGCCCCCCAGTCCTGCTCCCTCCCCTCTGCCTCTCCCAGCCCTGCATCCTCCCCACTGCCCCCCAGCCCTGCTCATACCCTATTCACCCCCATCAGCCCTGCTCCCTCCCCTCTGCCTCTCCCAGCCTTGTTCTCTCCCTATTGCCCCACAGTCCTGCTCCCACCCTATTCACCCTTCCCAGCCCTGCTCCCTCTCCACTCAACCTCCCCCCAGTCCTGCTCCTTCCCCCCTCCCCCTGCTCAGCCCTGCACCCTCTGTGCTACCCCATTCCCTTAGCCCTGCCTCCCTCCTTTCTCTGCTCCTCTTCCTCTCCCCCCATCTCCTCACGGGTCCTTTCCCCCCAGGTCTTCCTGTCCATCAAAGGGATTTACTACCAGGCCGAGGTGCTGGGCCAACCCATCGTGTGGATCACTCCTTATGCCTTTTCCCACAACGTGAGTGTGTCCCCTTTGTCTGAAAACCTGGGTTCCAGTTCTCTTTCTGCCCTTGGGGATGATTATTCACACCTGTCCCTCCCCATCTTCCTGAGTCCTCCTTTGAGCAGCAGTGTGGAGGAGGGGCCTGGTCTGGTGCCACTGCCCCCCATTTCAGAGCAGAATCAGGGTCAGGACCTTAATGAGAATCTGTTCACAAACACCGA
The DNA here is from genome assembly GCF_011100635.1 of Trichosurus vulpecula. NCBI lineage: Eukaryota > Metazoa > Chordata > Mammalia > Diprotodontia > Phalangeridae > Trichosurus > Trichosurus vulpecula. Next base: position 14,202,559 of record NC_050573.1, read on the forward strand.
AATGAGCCGGCAGTGGCAGAGGCTGCTGTCCCCCCCTAGAAAGAAGGGCTCTTTGGGGGAGCGGGGCTTGCTGTCTCTGTCAATCTTGACCCTTGGGGGCCTTCCCAGTCACTCTGCAGTGATGCCTGGGTGTCTCGGCCTGCAGGACCTGGATGGGAAGGTGGGGGAGGGGGACCAGGCTCCACTTCCTGGCAGCTAGATAGGCATGGATGGGGTTGGCTTCATGTTCCCTTCTTCTCCCTCCCACTCCAGGAAGCTCAGCTGCTTGCTTTGTGCGGCTTCCCTGGGGCTGCTGAATAGGGAGCCAGTGAAAGGGGCTGGAGAGGCTAGAGCTGCCAGGGGGAGGAGGGGGCTAGGAGCAGTCAGATGGCTTCGCATTCTGTCCCCATCCCTCTGTTCTCTGCCTTCCTCCCCCAGAGCTCTCCCTGCCCCTTGTCTCAGTTCCTCGATGGGAGGCTGCCCTCCCCCAGGCTGCTTGGGCTTTGTGGTTTGTGGCAGTCCTTTTTTAAAGATGTCTGTCCCAGACCCTCTCATCGCTGCCCATCACAACCCCCCCATCCACAGCCTCTCTGTGGTCCGTCACTGACACACCCATTCCCCTGTCAGGGGATCTGTGACCTCTGCGCTGGGCACATGCCTTTCTCATCCTGGGCCTGCTGATGGTTTGGGGACCCCATGTCCTCCCTTGTTCTTCTGCATGATTACTCTGCTCTCTCTTCTAATAACGAATTTAGGGGTGCTCTTTCTCTCACCTCTTTGGCCCTGATTTCTCATCAGTGGATGGCCTCCCCCACCTGCTGACCTCACTGCACCCCTTTGCCTGGGGCTTGTGGGAGCAGGCAGTCCTGCTGGGAGAGGGAATGTTGTTGGCAGGGAGTGGTCTGGGACCCTGAAAGCTCCCTTGGCCTCAGGCAGCCCATGAGTTGTGATCTGGCCCCACCAGTGGCCCTGCTGTTGTCACGTCAGGCTACAAATCAGAGCGAAGGAGGCCCACAGTCTTCAGGGCCTCCTCTCACCCTTTGATGATGGCAGTGCCCATTCCACAGATGAGGAAAGAGGGGCACCTCTCTTCTCTAGTCCTTTAGTAAGGATGGTGATGGTGTGGTGATGGTATGGCGCTTGAGATTGACAAAGCACTTTTGGTGTATCATTTCACTTGATCAGAAGCCCTGGTGGTCCTGCAAGGGCAGGGGGGATGACTGCCTATGCCCAGAGAGGGAGGCAGAGCTCTGGCCCAGGTCGCTGCAGGCACACTGGCAGAGCTGTGGTTTCCTTGCCCGCATTTGCATTGTCTGCTTCTAAAAGAGTGTTCTGGGGATGTGAGTAATAATTTTCTCTGCTAGAAAGGTCACTGGCCCAAGGTCACCCAGCCACGTTTCCGTGGCAGCTCAAGCATGCACATCTCATTCCCAGGAGTGAAATCCGTTTCTGCTCCTTCCCTTGGGGACTCACACTGAAGCACAGCTGGCTTTCGCCTACAGCATAAGCATTGATTAAGTGCCTGCTGTGTGCCAGGCCCAGCACTAAGGACTGGGGATACAAAGAAAGACAAAAGCTAGTCCCTGCCCTTAGGTAGCTCCCAGTCTAATGGGAGACGGCAAGCGAACACACATAAGGTGAGCTATGTGCAGAGCAGAGGGGCCGAAATTTTGGAGGGAAGGTACTAGCAGTGGGGGAGTGGGGAGGGCCTCTTGTAGAAAATGGAATTGCAGGTGTCTCAAAGGAAGCCCGGAGGTGAAGGTGAGGAAGGAGAACATTCTGGGCAGAGGGTCTGGGTCATCCCACCACCTCCCCCTGCTCTGGATTTGTAGTGAGCGGCCTGCCTGGGGTGGAATCCCAGGTTTGTGAAGAGCCTTCTCTGGTTGAGTTGGCTTCCTCTGTAAGATGAAGGGGTCCCTCGTGGTCCCTGATCCTCCTCGTGGTTGGGTGGTGGAAGGGGGCTGTTCTTCAGGGTTGTAACAGACTTAAAGTGCATTGGAGCCTTTTACTGAAGGGGAGGCCCATTCCAGCCTTCTGCCCAGCCTCTTCCCAGGGATGGCTGGAGCTTATTTTCGGGGAGCAGTAATACCTGTGACAATTGCTTATTCCTGTCCCTGATCCTTCCTGGTTACTGAGGGATGGGGCTGCCTCACCTAGGCCTCTGGGCTCAAAGGACCTGTTTCAACAATCCAGCTAGCAGCTGCAGTGGGGGTGTAAAACCAACAACAACCAGCACACAGAACGCTGCAAGCCCAGGTTCTTTTGATGTGCTTTACCAAGGAAAGCAACGTTAAGGGGTCAACAATCTTACTTTAATCCAGCATACAAATATCATTCACTCAGTTCAGGGGAAAAGCCGGCACCCTGAACTTCAGAGCAGATACAAACAAATTACAAACATCGACAGACAGACCTTGTCTGATTCAAATCTCAATGCATAGTTACCAGGGTTTAACAAAGTCTGAACATGCGGGTTTTACAGGCTGGAGGGCTCTTAACTACAGCTGCCCAGAGGCTCCACATCAGCACACCACCAAGAGTGAGAGCCCTAAGTACTCTCTATGCACTCTTTAGCAGCCATCAAAAGGTCACCTGAGGACCAGAACTTAAGCTCTTACTCTTGGCTCTGGTCTTAGCACCTCCCTTCATTGGCCCCACCTGGAGCCCCACCTTAGTTATCAGTACACACCCACATAGGCTTAGCACCTAATAGACAGGGGTTTGGGCCTGGGGCTTAGCACCTAATAAGTCTCAATCAAAGACACTGAATTAATCAAGGAAACAAAGGCCAAACTCTTCAGTGCACTTGGTTGAATAAGTCCTAAGAGCCCAAATTGATTCCCAGTACAGGACTGCAGCATCATTGCCTCTTAAGAACATCCACAGAACCTATCTCCCGAAGTCAAGGTGTCGAGGGGGCCTGGGCAGTGCTGTCCTGGGCCACACTTTCCTTCTCAGAAAAACGGGATAACCTCTGAACTCTTTCTAAAGAATCTTACTTTTGTGACTTCGTCTCTTCCTGTATCATGTTTGTTTTAGAAGCTATCTTGCCCCTTCCCACTGAGCTGGCTCCTAGAATCAGGATTAAAAAAGACAGAGAAGAAAGAGCACTTCAGCCAAACTAACCCACCTACCTTGTCTAGCGGTGTGTCCAGTGTTCTGTGCCCATAGTCCCCTGCCTCTTCAGAGAGCAAGCAGAAGACCCATATCTCTTCTCCAGAGCCAGGCCTGGTCATCACACTTAGACGGAGCTCATTTCTCCTTTTCATGTGGCTGTTGTCCCTGGGCATGCTGTTTTCTGGTCCTCCTTACCTCACTCTGTGTCTCCATGTTCATCATTTCTTATCACCCAGTAACACGTTCTCTTTGTCTTCCTTGTCACGGCTTAATCATATCAGTGAGACGTTTACCTTGTTTCTATTTCTTTGCTATCATAAAAAAGTTCTGTCATAAAAACAGGCACATATATGGGACCTTTCTTTTTTTAACTGACCTTGGGATATCTGTCTGGGAGTGAGACCTTTAGGTCACAAGGCTTGGACTTTTTGGTCACTATCATTGCATGATTCCAAATTGCTTTCCAGACTGGTTTGTGCTACTTTGCAGCTCCACCAACAATGCATTAGTGTACTTATCTTGCCGTGACCCTTTCAACTAGCCTGTCTTTTGTCATCTTTGCCAGTTTGCTGGGTGGGTGTGAGGTGAAATCTCAGGGTTGTTTGGATTTGCATTTCTCTTCCGTGAACTGCAGCAGTTTTTCACATGCTTAATGGCTTTCATTTCTTCTGAGAGCTATTTTGTTTCCATCCTTTGAGTATAGATAGCATCGGAAACCTGTCCACTTTGGTATCTTGAAGGATGTGACAGAGGCTCAGAGGAAGGGGCAGTCATGTTTGTTTTGGCTTTTGTTGGGGGAGGGCCCACAGAGCTAGCCCCCAATCTCACCATTCTCCTGGGACCTCATCCTGGAAGAAGCCCAAGGGGCGAGCTTCTACATGTCCACCTGTACCTAAAGACAGTGCTCCCAGGGCCCAGCTGTGGGAGACCTGGGGTTGCTGGCTCTCTGCCTGCTCACGTTCCTTTGCTCTTGGCTTCCCCAGCATCCGACCGATGTGGACTATCGCGTCATGGCCACCTTCACTGAGTTCTACACCACCCTCCTGGGGTTTGTCAACTTCCGCCTCTACCAGACACTCAACCTTCAGTATCCCCCCAAGGTAAGGTGCCTTCCCCGCAGAAGGCCAGAAACAGAAGCCATGAGGCCTTGGCAGAGCCGAGGCATCTGTGTTAGTGAAACATGGGCCATGTTTCATTCTGGTCCTCTTGCTGGGGTAGGGGCCTGGGTTGTCCTATAGAGGGCCTGCCTGACCTGGTGCTAAGAGCACAGGTGTCCTTTTCTCAACCTTGGCCTCTTGTCTTCTAGCTCGAGGGGCCCAAAGAAAAAGATTCCAAAGATCAGGCTGATGAGGCCTATGCCATGGACTCTGAGAGCTCCCTAGAGGTAAGGCCTGGGGACATTTGGCTGCTCAGTATTGGGCTCACTTGGCTGGAGTGCCCAAGGACCAATGAGTCTGTCTATTCACGAGTTATACCACAGTCATGGGCTTCCCTGGGGCCTAGAGACTGGCATTTTGGCAGCCAGAGGGACAGGTGTCCCCTGGGTTTCCGTCTTCTCTGGCTTGCAAGTGCCCCGAGCTGGGGGGGCGGGGGGTGGAGCCTGCTGGGACTGAGGGGAAAGGTGGCCTGCCCACTGGCCTTGCACCCCCTCCTCTCACTGCCTTCCAGGACTCTGCTGTGTCTCACTTACTGGTTTCGGTTATTTTTCTCCAGAAACTGTCGGCCTTGAGTGCCAGCCTGGCTCGTGTGATGGTGCCAGTCACAGAGGAGGAGGTGGAGATGGATGAATTCCCTGCTGATGGGGTGAGAGGGGACTCTAGGACTATTGGGGTTCAGGTGGGGTGGGAGGGGAGTCCTCCCATTTTACAGGTGAGGAAACCAAGGCCCCTTGACCAGAGAGGGGAAGTATCCATGTTGCTCATCCCTCCCGTGCCCACCTTGGCTCTGGGGGTCCAGAGGCAGCAAGACCGCTGGCCTCGATCTTAAAGACAGCCCTGGAGATGCTGAGGATAGCTCGGCCTCGGCGGAGACCCTGGAGAGGGCTGGGCCTCAGTGGCCTCTTCCTGCCTGTGCCCGTAGGAGAATGCTGAGCAGGAGGAGGGGCTGAGGAAGGAGCGGGAGGCCCAGGAGAAGCACAAGAAGCTGTTTGAGGGACTGAAGTTCTTCCTGAACAGGGAGGTCCCTCGGGAGGCCCTCGCCTTCATCATCAGGTCAGTGGGTGTGGGTGTGGGTATGTGTGTGTGACTATTGTGCATGAGTGGGGGGGCGGGCGGGGCACACACCAGAAGGGTGTATGAAGCCCCTGCTGGGGCCAGGCCACAGACGGCGCCCCCCCCCCCCAGCCCCATTGGTCTGTGGATTGTCCAGACTTAAGAACATGCATATTCAGCTTGAGCGTGTTGTGTTCAGAGGTCCAGTTGGTCCTTAGCCCCTCCCCAGCAGCTGCTTCCCTGTGTCCTCAATTCCTCCTGCCCCCAGGTGGGGTCTGTCCGCCTCATCCGGCCGCCTCCCTCTCTCTGTGCAGGAGCTTTGGTGGGGAAGTGTCTTGGGACAAGTCTCTGTGCATCGGAGCCACGTATGATGAGAAGGAGCCCTCCATCACCCATCAGATTGTGGACCGGCCCCTGCCACCCACCCCTGTCATTGGCAGGTATATCCTCCTGGCCATCACTGGCCCCTGGCCTTGCTCCCCTCCCCCCCAGCCCACCCCAGGCCTCTACCCCTCACCTCCTCTGCCCCCCCAGGTCCTACGTCCAACCCCAGTGGGTGTTCGACTGTGTCAATGCCCGGCTCCGGCTGCCGGTGGAGGACTACTTCCCCGGGGTGCTCCTGCCCCCGCACCTGTCGCCTTTTGTGACCGAGAAGGAAGGAGACTATGTGCCCCCAGAGAAGCTGAAGCTGCTGGCCCTACAGCGGGGGGAGACCCCAGGTAACTCACATGGCCCTGCCCCTGGCACCACCCAGGAGGGGAGGGGGAGGAGAGGCAGCGTTCTCCCTGCCAGAGCCTCGGGTCAGGAGATAGGGCCAGACCTCGGGTCGAACAAGCCAGTCTCAGCGTGCCCATCAGTGAAATGGACAGTTTGGATCGGGTGGTGATCTGGTGAAATGAGGAGCCTCGACTCCTCCAAAGGCTGCGGGAGCCTGGGCTCTTCTGGTGGAGGGCAGGGGAAGTGTTGGGCACTAAGGTGGGGCTGTCCTGAGGGGAGCCTGGGATCAGAGCCCTGCTGTGAGGTGCTCCCTGGCCCCTGGGCCTCGCCCCCACCACCCACATGATGTGTTTCCTGTAGGACATGCCACCGAATCAGAGGAGGAATCTGAGGAGGAAGGTGAGGAAGATGAGGAAGGAGAAGGTGATGACCAAGAGGAGGAGGAGGAAGAGGAGGAGGAAGGTTCAGAGAAGGAAGATGAAGCCAAACTGAAGGCGATGGAAGATCAGAGAACTCAAGGAAAGGTACTGGTGCCCCCCCTCCTCGGGCAGGCCTCTTCTGCCCTCCCACCTGGTGCCAGGGAGCGTGGAGCTGGGGTGGAGCCTCGGGCACTGCTGACTACTCCCAAGCGGGGGATGACGTGATGGGTCTGGGGCATCTCAAGGAGCCTTGGGTACTGCCCACTGCCCTGGGAAGGCCTGGCTACAGGCTGGAGGCCTGACCATTTCTCCTGGCCCATCTCTGTTACTGGTGGCAGCATTTGAGGCCCCAGGTCCCTGTTTTCTCAGCCTATTAGAGCTGAGAGGGGGGTGGCCTTGGGGGTGGTGGAGCGGGGCTCAGACTCCATCTCTGCCCCTCATTCCTTATGTGACTTGGGCCAGAGGCCTCCATGTCCTTGGCTTTAAAATGGCCATACGAGACCCTGTCTTGGGACCATTTCATGAAGGAGTTTGATGCGTGTCAGAGGAACAGTGGGTGGGGGCAGGAATGCCTCCCTGGAAGCTGGACCCCAGCTGCCCCCCATGCCCAACCCCCCATAGACAAGTGGCAGACGCTCCTCCGATGACCCTCAGTTGGTCTTAGTTTCCGAAGCTGCAGCTGCCTCCCAGGGTCGCTGTGTGGATCAAAGGAGGACTTAACCCGTTAGCCCAGCGGGTCCCAGGGGCTTCCTCCCCTCCCCCTGCCCTTGAGAGAACCTCCTGTGGGGCTCCGCCTGCCGGGCCCAGGTCACGGAGATGCTCTGCTGTCCCCAGAAGCCACAGGTGACCATGGGAACCTTGGACAAGAGGCAGCAGGACGATGAGAATGAGGCCAAGAGGCTGGCCATCATGACCATGAGGAAGAGGGAGAAGTACCTGTATGACAAGATTATGTTTGGCAAGAGGCGGAAAGTGCGCGAGGTGAGCCAGGCCCCCACCCCACCCCCAGCCCCACCAGGCCTCCTTGGCCTAGCTGCCCACGTGCCCTTTCTTGGCTCATCTTATTTTTTGTGTCTTTTCAAAAGGAAAATCCTTTTTTTTTTTTAAAGGAAATGGCAACTTTGTGGAATACAAATGACTAGAATGAGGGGTGTGACTTGTAATCTCTAAAGCCCCTCCAGCCCTGACATCCCCTGTTCTAAGCCCCTGCCAGCCCTGACATCCTCTGTTCTGAGGCCCCTGCCAGCCTGGACATTCCCTGTTCTAAGACCCCTCCAGCTCTGACATACCCTGTTCTAAGCCCCTGCCAGCCCTGACATCCTCTGTTCTGAGGCCCCTGCCAGCCCTGACATCCCCTGTTCTAAGAGCCCTCCAGCTCTGACATCCCCTGTTATCAGACCCCTCCATCTCTGACATCCCCTGTTCTGAGGCCCCTGCCAGCCCTGACATCCCCTGTTCTAAGACCCCTCCAGCTCTGACATCCCCTGTTATCAGACCCCTCCATCTCTGACATCCCCTGTTCTAAGCCCCTGCCAGCCCTGACATCCCCTTTTCTGAGGCCCCTCCTAGCCCTGACAGTCTCTGTTCTCAGGCCTCTCCCAGCCCTGACATCCCCCATTCTAAGCCCCTCCCATCCCTGACATCCCCTGTTCTAAGCCCCTTCCAGCCCTGACATCCTCTGTTCTAAGACCCCTCCAGCTCTGACATACCCTGTTCTAAGCCCCTGCCAGCCCTGACATCCTCTGTTCTGAGGCCCCTGCCAGCCCTGACATCCCCTATTCTGAGGCCCCTCCTAGCCCTGACATTCCGTGTTCTAAGGCCCCTCCAGCTCTGACATCCCCTGTTCTGAGGCCTCTCCCAGCCCTGACATCCCCTTTTCTGAGGCCCCTCCCAGCCCTGACATCCTCTGTTCTCAGGCCACTCCCAGCCCTGACATCCCCTGTTCTAAGACTGAGCTTGCAATATATATGAACCTTTTTGTAATATTTTATACCCCAATAAAAAGAAATGGGAGGGCCAATGGATACCTTTTCCGGGTAAATTGATTTTTCCCAGTAATCTTTGTTTAGGGCAGTCAGAATGCCCTTGGCCAAGATGGTTTGTGAGATGGGAATGTCTCTGGACTAAAGCTCTTTCTCTTTCTCTTGCAGGCAAACAAACTGGCCCAGAAGAGGAAGGCACACGATGAGGCCATGAAGGCCGAGAAGAAGAAGAAAAAGAAGCAGGGGGCTCAGGCCTGAGCCCGGCCTGCTGGGACCCTGCTCTGCAGCAGTACTGCTCCTGGGGCCCTGCCCTGCCTGGAGACTTTGGCAAAAGGAGTGCTTGCCTTCTCTCCCACACTCCTCATTTGGCTGGTGCTCAGGCCTTAGACTTTCTGGCTGAGGGGCTTCCTAGGGGATCCTTACCCCAGGGCTGGGCCCTGCTGGCCTGGAGGGCTCTCAGCCCTTGCTGATAGCCCCATCCATGTTCCCAGACAAAGGGTTCAGTGGTGAGGATCCTGACTTAGGCACCACTGATGCCTCATCCTCGAGGCAGGAGGCAGGGAGATGAAAGGCAGCCCAGTGCCCTGAGGTGGCCAAGGGCAGGCTGCCCCTGGACACAGCCTGGACCTCCAGGCCTCCCTGCCTGATTAGGTCTGTACAGATAGGACTTGCCAATGCTTACTTTATATCTGGGAAAAATGTTTCCAAATAAATCTGTGGACTGATGCAGCCCCTGGGCTTTCTGTCCTGGAACCTCCCAGGTTCTGGAGGACATCCTGAGGGGCTTCCGTGACCTGATGGGTGACATTGCGTCCAGTTCTGCCCATTTCAGTGGATGTCACTGCCTGCTGTGAGCTGGCCCCTGGAAGGCCAGAACATAGACGTTCCATCCCTGCCCTCGTGGAGCTTCCATCAGTATAGCTACCATGATTGTTCTAAAGCACCTGCTGTGTGCCAGCCAGTACAAATATTGTCTCATTTGATCCTCACAACGACCCCTCTCATTGTCTCTATTTTACAGATGAAAGTGTCTAGCAGAGGTGACCCAACTTGTCCGGGGTCTCCCAGGCTCTGCACTGTGGTGCCCCTGGCAGCCTTTAGGTGTTTACAGTCCGAGGAGCTCATGCTGGGCTGTGAGAGGGGTAGAAGTATGATGGGAGTGGGGAGAGAGGGGGTGTCGGGGTCAGGGAAGGTTACCCACAGAAGTACCTGCTGAGCTCGGGAAGGGGCTGGTGCTGCAGAGGTGTCCTTGGCCTCAGGGAGCTGACGTTCCACCCCCTGGGCTGGAGGCTGGAGCAGGACCTTAAACCGGGGCAGCTGATCTGGACAAACCTTACACCAGCCCCTTCCCAGAATCATTTTTGTAGTCGCCCAAAATAAAGCAAAGGTAAAAGAAGCCAGTGGGAAGGAAAGTTACCTGAATATTGAAAGGGGAGGTTAAGATCTCTGCTTTAGAAAGATTATTCTGGAAGCTGTGTGAAGGAAGGGTTGAAAAGAACAGCCTGGGCTCCAGAGCCCCAGAGCTGGAGGACCCTCAAGGCCATCCAGGTGAGGAAACGCCCAGGCTGGGGATGGGGGAGAGGGACGGTATTGCGGGGGGACTTGCCCCAGGTCCCGAAGGTGGAAAACCTCAGAGACAGAGCTTGAGGCCGGGTCCTCTGAAGCAGAAGCCAGTTAAGGGGTGCTGGGAAGTAACAGGCCTGATGTAGGGTGGGGGCCCCACGAGAAGGGGACTGATTGGAGAGACGGGGTTTTGAAATTAGAGAACACGGATCCTGCCCCTAGAGTCCTATCCCTCCCCAGCTCTGGCCTTGGCTCCCTCACCTCTAAAAGAAGGGGCCTGATGAGGTGGACGTTTGGAGCAGGAGTATCAGTTCATCTTGGCTCCAGCGTCTTGGGTGTCTTCCTTTGTTCCCAAGTCAGTAATCCCCGTTATCAAATTCCCGCTGGTCACCCTGGACAGAGTCTGCAGAGGAAACAGACATTAAGTGACTGCTCTGTGTTAAGTGCTGGGGATACACTGTGCATCTAAGGGTCTGCAGACTAAATAGAAGGTGGTCAGGGCAGAGGCCCACTAAGAGTTCGCCTCGGGAAAGGCTTTGTGGAAGAGGTGGTCGCCGAGCTTTGTCTTGAAGGAGACAGAGGAGAAGAGGAGGGAGACCATTTGTGTCTCGGGGAAAGACTGATACAAGGGATGGAATAAGGGCAGGGAGGTGGCGGCACTTTGGCCAGACTGCGGGGTGCAGGAAGGGGGATAATCTGTAATTCAATTGGAGATGTGCCATGAAAGCCAAGGAGAGGAGATTGCATTATCCTGGAAGCAATAGGGAGCCCCTGGAGCTTGTCACATGTATGGAAGGTGGACCAGCCCAGGGAGAGACTAGGGGCAGGGAAATCCCTTTGGAGGTTGCCACAAGGGTCCAGGCACCAGGTGGTGAGTGCCTGAAACAAGATGGCGGCTGCACGTGGAGAGGGAAGAGGTCGGATGTGGAGGTGGGAGCCTTCCACCGTTGAGACATCAGTGGATGTGGGAGAGTGAGAAGTCAGTTGAGGGTAATGCCAAGGCTACAAATGGGAGATTCGAAAGATAAGGGCTCCTTTGACAGGGGACCATGGAAAAAGGAGGGTTTGGGGTGGGGAAGATGAGGCAGCTAGGGGGCGCTATAGTGCATAGCTAGAGCATTGGTCCTGGAGTCAGGAAGACTCATCTTCCCGAGTCCAAATCTGGCCTCAGCCTCTTACTAGCTGTGTGACCTTGGGCAAGTCACTTTGCCCTGTTTGCCTCAGTTTTCTCATCTGTAAAATGAGTTGGAGAAGGAAATGACAAACCACTCAGTGTCTCTGCCAAGAAAACCCCAAATGGGGTCACAGAGAGTCAGACACAACTGAACAAAGATGATGAGTCCTGTTTCGGACATACTGAGTTGTTTAGTAGAGGGTTGGAGATACGGGACTGAAAGTTGGGAGATGGGGGGCTGGGTAGGTCACTCTTGAGTCATCCGCATGGAGATGATGGTTAAGCCCACGGAAGCTGACGTGTTCTCCAAGAAGTGGGTGATGGGAATAATGACAGGGCTGAGACTGGTGGTGGGCACAGGGTGTGGAGCAGACCCAGCTAACACTACGGTGGAATTTGGAAAAGGACAAGAAGTTAAGTCATTGGGGTAATGACCTGGAAAAAGGCATGGAGGGATTCAAGGTCTAGATGAGAGCAGAGATTAGGTCTGGGAGGGGTGAGGCTTGAGGAGAGATGGAATGAGGGAGCTTATGGTCAGGCTGAGCAATGTCAGTGATGCTGACCGACTAAGGAAGTGGTAAGATCCCCGGCTCGAACATATGGTGGGTGGCTGATGGGGAACAAAACCAGTCACAGGACCTAAGAGATGGGGGAATTGGGAGGTTGGGCTTTTGAGGGAGCATCGCTGAGGAGTATGGGGACGAGTGGAGCATTGGGCCTTGGAGGAAACATCACCGAGGAGTATGGGGATGAGCAGAGCATTTGCTAAGCTCTTCCTATGTGCTAAAAGCCAGGGATACATAAATAGCAAAGTGGGACAGCCCCTGCTCACATTCTTATGTGGGAGACAACAGGGAAGGGAGGTCTCAGCCAGGGTCAGAGGCAAAGGTCCCCCAGTCCTTAGGGGTCGGCAGCAAAGCAGATGGTGAGGCCTCTTCCCCTGCGCCATCTCCACTCATCAAGTCCTTTCATTTTCTGATGATGAAGCATGTTCTGGCACCAAGGACATGGGTGACGCGAGGGCCTGCAGGAGCTAGTCGGGTTCCCGCTCCCGGGGGGGACGTTGAAGCCTCGCCCTCACCTGTATTGGACGATGGTGAGCCCGGTGCCAAACTTGTTGGCAGAGGAGGGAGAATGACCCGAGGACGGCTGAGCTCCACAGCCATCCCCATTAGGATCTGGTGGAGGATTTCGATAGTGTGAACATCAAACAAGGAAATGATGTGGCAGAGGGAGAGTCTGGGAGTGGAAGTGGAGTCAGGAGCATTGGGATCCCTGTCCAGGCCCAGTGTGGTGGGTGTGAGTCAGCAGGGACGGGCACAAAGATAAAAGCACACTCTACCCTCGAGGAGCTCATATTCTAACGATGAAGAGAAGTGGGTTTGCCGCAGAGCAGTTAAAAGACGGGCGCAGCTAGGTGGCTCAGTGGGTAGAGCCCTGGGCCTCCAGACAGAAAGACCCGAGTTCGGATGTGGCTGGGTGATCCTGGACAAGACATACCTCCTCTGCCTCAGTCTCCTCGTCTGTGCAATGGGGATAATAGACCTTTCCTCCTAGGCTGTTGGGAGGGTCAGATGGGATCATAATTATAAAAGGCTTAGCACAGTGCCTGGCACACAGTAGGCACTTTGTAAATGTTTGCCGTTATTCTGATGACATTCTGAGGGGGGGATGGCATTAACAGCAGGGAAAGGCCTCCAGAAGGTGAGATTTGAGCTGAGCCTTGAGAGTATCCTGGGGAACAAAGCGGGAGATGCCCGGAGGGATTCCCAGGACGGGAACAGCCGGTGGGAGATAGCATCTCACATTGAAGGAACTGCCAAAAAAAGGAAAGAAAGAAAAGAAAGCTGGTGTCACTGGGTTGTGTATTGAGAGGAGGGGAGTGAAAAGATTGCAAAGGTGGGCAGGGTCCAGGGTCCGAGCACTGCTCTGGAGTGGGTTGAGGAGGAGAGACTGGGAGATGGGATGTGGGAAGAGTCTAGATGGGGGCTGCTTCCAAGCCCCTCAGGCTGCCCCACTCCATCTTAGCCACTCACAGAGCTTTGGCCCCTGCTCACAAATGTTGGAGACTGACTTCCAGAATTCCTCCACCCAGTCACAATCTGTGAGCCGAGCTCAGCAGGATGAGTTTATATCCTAATATTTTTTAGCAGCTACGAAACAAAACCAACCAGTTAATTTTAGTTAGCTGTGTGACAAATAGCCTGCAGGACATTACAGTTGAGAGGCAACCGTTTTAATCCTGTTCAGATGATTATAATATTATGTAATTACAGCACATCCCTGTAGCGTGTGCACTACAAAGAAGTGCGAGATGCACAATTTAGGGACATCGTCACCCCAAATGATCCCATAGACTATCTGCACCCAACCTGTGGGAGCTCCTTGTGATCTGATCAGCCACACCCCGACACACTGGACCTTCACTACGACATAGTGAGGTCAGTTTGGTCCTCCTTGAGCCCGAAGGACGACAACCAACAGCCAATGCTTGCAAAGCTCTTGACAGACGTTATCTCATTTGAACCACATGGCAACCCTTAGGGGTAGGTGCTGTTATCCCCACTTTACAGATGGGAAGCTGAAGGCTAGGAGATTAGTGAATGACGTGTGTGGGGTCACACAGCTAGTGTAATGATAATGCGGGTGGGGAGAGGGGGGCGCCATCGTGAATAGGGCACTGGCCCTGGAATCACAAGACCTACATTCAATCCAGCATCAGATACCTCCTAGCTGTGTGACCCTGGGTAAGTCACTTTGCCTCAGTTTTCTCATCTGTAAAATGAGCTGAAGAACGAAACGGCAAATCACTGCAGCATCTTCGCTAAGAAAACCTCAAGTGGAGTCACAGCTGAAAATGATAACACCGACCTGTAAAAATTGAATGCAATGCAATGCCACCCTGTGGAATACTCCAAACTAGGTGCAATGGTCAACCCTCAGCTCATGGCGATCTATCAGAGGACATCAAAACCACGTGATTAGCGGTCATCCCCTTGCTCCTGCCTGCTACCAGAGATATACCAAGGGTGCTTCCAGGGAACTTTCCTCTCAATACTGCTCTCTCCAAAGTCACCAATGACCTCCTCCTTCCCTGGGCAATGCAATGGGCTTTCTCAGTTCTCAGACCTCTGTGTGGTCTCGGACTCTCTTCTCAAGGTTTTCCTGACCCTGTTCTCTCCTGGTCCTCCCGTCTGTCTGACCGCCCCTGAGTTTCCTGTTACGGATCTTCACTCGAGTAATGCCCGCTAACTGGGTGCGTCCCAAGGCTCTGTCCTGGGCACTGCTCCTTTCATTCTCTTCTCTCTCACTTGGTCATCCCATCTGCTCCCATGGGTGCAATTATCACCCCCGCACAGATGGTTAATCCTAGTCTTTCTCCTAGACTCCAGTCTCCCAGTTCCACTGTCTTTTGGAAATGCCTTGTATTGGATGTACTGAATCTGTCACAAACTCAGCGTGTTCCAAGCTGATCGCCCCCCCGCCTCTGCTTTTCTGCACGGCCCTATTACTATTCAGGGCACCGCCACCTGCCCTCTCACCCAAGTTCTTCACGACCTCCGCTCCACTCGCAATCACCCTACATACCCACTCTTTGGCCAAGCCTAACTCCTACCTTCGCATCTCTCCTATATGTACCTTTTCTTCTTTGATGTGGCTGACAGCGCGGTGACAGGCCCTCATCACCACACTTCTGGACTATTACAATAGCCTTTTAAAAAATTCTATTTTAATTTTTCCTCAATTGCTTGTAAAAGCAATTTTTAAGATTCTTCTTTTGTTTGGAGTTCCAAATTCTCTCCCTCCCCCCTCCCCAGATATTAAACAATCCAATATAGGTCACAAGTGTGCAATTATGTAAAACATTTCCACATTAGTTTTGTGGGAGAAAACTCAAAGTGAAAATGACAGGAGCCTTCTGCTTGGCCTCCTTGCCAAGGGAGGTCTTTTCTGATAGAATTCCTTAAGGGAGGCCTTGGGGGTTCTCTTTCTCTGTACCCCAAGGCCTAGAGTTTATCCTATCATTTAGCACATAATAGGAGCTTAAGGCATGATTGATTCCAGTCCCCCCCACGCGTCAGCCAGGGATCATAAGCCCTTTTGATGGAAGAAAATGAGGCGCAGGATGGGGAAGCCGATAGAGTGGGCCCCGAGGTTCTCTGACCTATCCCACACTGGAGAAGAAGGATTCCCCTGGGAGAACTCTACAGATAAAGCTGGTACAGCCTTGGAGTCAGAGGACCTGGGTTCCAATCCTGCCTCAGATACCTTCTGTATGACTGGACAGCTTAGCCTGGAGTCAGGAAGGCCTGAATTCAAATCCAGCCTCAGATTCTTACTAGCTCTGTGACCCTGGGTAGGTCACTTAACCTCTCTGCCTCAGTTGCTTCATCTAAAATGGGCATGTGTGAAATGAAGAGATCGGACTAGACGGCTCCCTTCTAGCCTCCGCCAGGTCAGACTAGGCTCCTAAGCAGAGGCTAGAAGGGAGCCTACGGTCCTGAGATGGTGCTGTCACCGTGAGACAAGGTCGAGGGTGAGAGTGGCTTTTGGGCAGAGGAAGGAACGAATGAATGAAAACAATTATTAAGCACTTTACACTGTGCTAAGTGTTGTCCATACAAATCGAAAACGAGGTCATCCCTGCTCTGAGAAGCCCCTGGTCTATGAGGGAGAGCACATATATGGGGGGCATCTTGACGAGGCGGCTCCTTTCATCCCATCCACCTGGGCTACCCTGGGTCATTCTGGCCCCTGGACCAGACGCTGCCTGCAGTTGGTGCACCTGTTTGCTGACTGGGTGCATGACCGTAGAGCCCCCTCACACGGGTGATCCGAGCTGTCTTTCCTGCAGGAGGACCGAGCGGTTTAGAGCCTTCCACCCCCCTGGCTCGGGTACCCCTCACGACCAGGGGTAAGGACAACTCCACCTCCCAGCCCAGAGGCCAGAATGAATGAAGCCACTCATGCAGAGAGGTGCCCAGCCTGGTGACTCTGGCCTCCTTCCGCCCTGCTCCCTCCAACCATCTGACCCTGTGGCCGCCCCTGAGCCATGAGGGCCAGCCAGCAAGCCTATCAGACAGGGGAGAGCCCCACCCCCAGCCCTCTCAACCAGTGTTGACCCTAAATTTTCCCCATTCCAGAATGGCTCAGCTATGCCGGGGGCGTCCGCTCTCTGACGTGGTCAAAGGCAAGGGGTTTTCTGCCAGCCTGCAGCTGCCCTGGTGCTCCTGGAAGTCCCCTAGCACACTTTCTTCCTTGCTGGGGACCCTCTGCTGGGCTGGTGCATGAGATGCCCTGGGGTGGGGGGCTGGCACTGAAGGCAGGAGGGTGGCATTGCCCCTGCTCTGAAGACACAGCCACCTAGCCAGCCCCTTAGTGTCTTTGAAGGGCAGCTGGGGACGTCTGAGGCCCTCAGTGCCGGGTTTGGCCCTCCCTTCCTTGGAGACCAGTGGGCTCAGGCTCTTGGGTCCCAGGCAGGGCTTGATGGCCACACAATAGCCCCATTCTACAGACAAGTGGCGGGGCCTTAAGGGGTGGAGTCTGGGGGGGGGTGTTGCTGCTCACAGGGTCTTCCCGTGTCATGGGGTAACTGGACAGGCCTGAGATCTTAGGGGCGAGGTGGGGTGGCATGTAATGCCCTGGTAACTCACCCTATAGCCCAAGTCCTTCAGGGACCAAGGATCTGATCCTAAGCCCTGGAATCCCAGATGTGGCATGCCTGTTCGAAATCCATGGGGAAGGTCAGTAGGACCCTGAAGGCATGTTAGCTGGAATCTTTGGGCCTCATCCCCAAGTAGCTTGTACAAGGGGTTGTCAGAATGGGGACAGGGGCCTTGGAAATCATCTAGCACCCCCCCCCCCCACTTCATTTAACACGTGAGGAGTCTGAGACACAGCCAGGGAAAGAGGCTGGGCCAATCACGTAGTGAATTAGGGCAAGGCCGACACTGAAGTTTGGGAGGGGGATGGGGGGGGCAGTTCCCAGCCTCCCTTTGCCCTGTGCCCCACCCTGGCCAGCTGTCCTAGGAGCTGGGCTGGGTGGCCCTAAGAACCACCCCCCCTGCACAAGGGATGCTTTGGGGGCTCATCCTGGCTGGCTCCAGATTCCGGGGGCCTGGAGCAGGCGGAGTCCAGCACGGACAATGGCCCTGTTGCTGGGGCAGCCGCAGCTGGGAGACAAACGGGCTTGTTGTTTGGGGGCCCCTCCAGTCCAGGCCCAGAGGTGAATGGCTTCTCTGTGCCTCCTGCCTGGCCCCTCCAGTTCCCAGGAGTGGGAGGGGAGGGAGCCAGGGGCCGGGGGCTGGGCCTTGTCATTGGCTAAGGGAGCCAGGGAGGGAGGGTGGGACCAGCAGGAAACCTGGCCCTGCACCTGTGCCCCACTGGAGGACTTGTGGGCACAGGCACTGGGGGGGTTGGCCCAGGTGGGCCAGTGATCGGGGCCTGGGGGCCCAAGTGTCCATGCAGGGGCAGGACAGAGCAGTGTCCCCAGACCGGCGCTGGACAGACGTGGGGAGCCCCCAGGGCCCTGGAAGGGACACAGAGGCACCACCAGGGACCTAGCCAGAGGATCTCAGGAGAGAAGGGTATGTACATAGGTCCTGGCAGGCTGGTGGGATCGGGGAAGCCCCTGTCAGGCTGGAGCACCTGAATTACCGGCTGCTTAGAAGACCTTAGCTCTAGGGCCAGAATGAGTCCAGTGTCCCCCTTTACAACTCAGCAAATTGCAAACCAGTGATGGAAAGGGACTCACCCAGGGTCACGCAGGCAGGACATAGAAGAGCTCAAAGCCAAACCCTAGCCTTGTGGCTCCAAATCCAGTGTGGGCACACTGCATTTCCTGCGGCTTCTGCTGGTAGGCTGCAGGATCCCTCAGGAGGCCCTCTGCCTGCCTTGCTCGAGTGGTGATGACAGTACTCCATCTACTCAGCTAAAAAATCTATACTGACCCCCAATCCCTGGGGAAGCGAATGGGGGGATAAGAGAAGGAGTAAATGTGCTTTGAGATCTTCCTGCCGGAGATGTCAGAAGAAGGGAGAAAATAAAAAAAATATGGGTGTGAGGGAGGCAGTGGGGGTTGTGTGACTGAAGACCCCCATCTGTCCCCACAGCCTTCTCCAGGGGCTTGGAATGACCCTGTCTGGGCTAAGGGGCTGGGCACAGGGTTTCAGAGCTGCCTCCTTTTCCTTTTTTCTGTCTGTGGAATCTGTACGAAGAAATAAACCTGCCTGATAGCCAGGGGCTGGTAAGCCAGGTTAAGTTAATGATTAATCCCACTTGGGACAGAATCAACAAGAATCTGCCTGACTGGCCTGCTGGCCCTTTGAAGGGGACCCAGGACCCACCCGGGGCAGAGGCTCTCTGCATCGTGTCCCTCCTACATGTGTCCAGGAGTGCCTGAGAAGGAAACAGCTTCCCAGCTCCTGACGCCCTCCAGGACACCATCTGGTCCACCCCTTTTACAGAAAAGGAAACCGAGTCCCTTCCCCTGAAATGACTTGCCCGAGAGATCACAGGTAGCACGCCTCAGCAGGAAGGACTGGAGCCCAGTTCCTCTGACTGAAGATAGCTTTTATCTGAACAGGGATCCCGGAATGGGGTAAGGCATTGGGATAGGTCAAGGACCTGAGGGGAGAAGGGCAGGATGCCTTGGGTTCTCTTCCCTGTTGGAAGCCTTGATGCTCTGGGAGGGTGCATGTAGGCAGAGCCTGGAGTGCCAGGTACAGGGAATGAGATCAACACAGGTGGGAAGCTTGTGGTTCTGTAGGGATCAAGAGAGAATTTATTCCTTTCTCCTTGAACAAGGGCTAAGCCTATGGTGGTTACGGGTGTGTGTGCGTGTGGGTGTGTGTGGTAGGGAACAGAGAGCAGCCAGTAAGCCCAGACCGAGATGTCAGGGAGTCATAACTGGATGGGACTCTGGAGGAGTCTGTGGCCTTAAATTAACTTGCCCAAGGCCATATGGGTGGCTAGCCACAGGAGGAGTCCTTTGGTCCAAGTGAGCTCCTGTTTCTCCTGGAATCTGGCCATGGGGGCTAGGAAAGAGGGTCACGCCTTGGGGACCCCACTGTCCCCCTGATGTGCCTCCAGAATCTGCACCTCGCCCTCCTCCCCACCCCTCTGGTCTCGTGTGGTCCTGAGGACGTTCTTTGGATGTAAAGAGAAGAAAAGGACTTTCTCCTGGATTGATGTCTCGGCATTGACTGAGGGAAGGTCACAAGTTAATGGGTATCAGGTATTGGAATCCTGGTCTCCTGACTCAGCCCAGTCAGGGCTGCTTGCTTCCTGCTGCACCCCCACCCCCACCCCCACCCCCTCCTTCCTTGGGCAGTTCAAGGATGTAACCGACACTGCCCCGCTGGGGAGCCTGACACCAGATCTCTCTGCCTGCTGGACTCAGGCAAGGATGGGCTCCCTCGGTGACAGGTGCCTGAGGTATCCATCCATGCAGGGAGAGAAGCAGAAGAGGCAGCCAAATGGGGGCAGGGAGAGATGGGCTGGGCTCCCCGGGGCCTAGAAGGAGACAGAGAAAATGCCAGATGTTAGAAAATTGCCATATTTTAGGAGGGCTAAAGGTTAAAACTGGAGGGACCTTGAAATATGAACTGTAGAACATCGGAGCACAGGATGATCTTAGAACACAGGACACAGAATGTCAGCACCAGAAGGAAACTGAGAGCTGTAAGGAACCTTAGAAAAGAATATCTGAACTGGGAGGGGCCTGTGAACAGGGAAGGTCAGGGCTGGGAGGGAAATTAGAACAGGGGATGGCAGAGATGGGAGGGGCTTTAGAACAGGGATGGCAGAGGAGAGAGGTGAACATATAACGTCAGAGGAGGCCTTGGAAATCATCTGTTATAACTGCCTTGTTTTACAACCCAGGTCTCCTAGCTCCCAGGCCATGGGGCCTCCGTCCCCTCTTCCATTTGAGGTACTTGGGCCCTAGGTTTGCTGCTGCCTCCCTAGGGGCCCCTCTCTAGTTCTCCTGGCCTGGGCCCCCACTCTACCCCATTTCCAGGGAAGGGACAGGGGGCAGGCAGCTTGACCTGACCCCCCTACACGGATCTTTCTGGGAGGACTAGGAGGCAACCCAGCCCCGAGCCCTATACTGCCTTGGTTCTAAGCCTCTGCCCCAGGGAGCTGGATGCAGTTCTCAGCTACCGGTTCCTACAGCTGGTTCGAGCTCCCTGGGGCCTTGAAAGCAGGAAGCATATGGCACGCTGGGAAACACTCCTATTAAGAGGAAGGTTGGGCTTCTGCAAAGCTGTGAAGGGGCCTGGGCCTCCTTCCTCCTCTACCCACCCCTCCCTGCGGGCCGCTCAGAGGACCAGGACCAACTGGTTCCCGTAGATGCTCATAGAATATCAGAGCTGAGAGAACACTGGATTTCTAGTTAGAGGACTTGGGGTTGACTCTCTGGCACTTACCTCTTCTCCTTGTGACCCTGGGCAAGTCCTTTGCCCTCTCTGAGCCTCGGTTCTTCCCTAATCAATCACTCAACCAGCATTTATTAAGCGCCTGCTATATGCCAGGCTCTGTTCTAGACAATGAAGACACAAGATAGTTCTTGGCTTCTAAGTGTTTACCTTCTACCAAGGGGATATAGAGAGGAGTTTAATCAATGAACATCCAGCATTTATTAAGCACCTATTTATTATATACCACGCACCATACTAGACAATGAAGACACAAGGTAGTCCTTGGCCTCAAGGTGTTTACATTCTAATGGGAAGGGCAAATTCTCTAAAAAATTGTATACAGGCTTCCTTTCTTCCCTCCTAGTGGATCCTGCTTATCAGCTGGCCCTCCAGATGGGGGCCAAAAAGAAGTCCATCAGCAAAGCCAGTTTTGGCAGCTGAGGGCAACAGGCAGATTCCCCTCCATCTCTAAGTGCTAAACTTTTTCTCTTTTTTTTTAATCTCACGTTAGGAATCTGAAGGCAGTGTTTCAGCATTTGTAGACCGACATAGGGGCAAGGAGCCTTTATATATATTTTTTTAATCCTTTAGGCAATGGTGAGCCGTGGAGCATTTTTGGGAAGGGGAGTGACGTGGGGGAGGTCCGTGTCTTTCAGAAGAAGTCGCTTGGGCAACCGCTGACAGGAAGGGTTGGAACAAGGAGACTGGAGGCAGGGAGAGTGATGGGGAGGCAGGCAGGAGAGAGGGGAGGTCAGGGCCTCGGCTTTGTGAATGGGGAGGAAAGGATTCTGCCCTGGAGATGACAGGGCACAGCCTTTCAGAGCTCAGCGGAGCCTCCTCCCTCATGTGATGTGTGAGGAGGCCAGAGAGGGGCAGCCACTGGCCCAAGGTCACACAGCCAGCTCCTGGAAAGGACTTGGGGAATGACTGGAGGGAGGGAGAAAGGAGAGTCAGAGAAGGCTCAAAGATTTCTAGCTCAGCAGGTTTTTGTCTCTGTATTGGATTTTAGTTGAGTGCTTCACTCTCAGTCTCTGGGTGAAGCTTCTGGTGTGATTTGGCTGTCAGGAGCAGCAGGACCAGACTGCATGATGCTGGTGAGTCTGGGTTTCAGGACTTGGCTGAACAGGCAGGGTCATGCGTCCCCACCCTGGAACCCCTGTTACCCCCTTCCCTCCCATCTGTGCTGGGACCTTGGGGGGCCAGTCACCACACGTCCTCCCTCCTCCTGGCCTCCTGGGCACACCGTCCCTCCAGGTATAGCTGGCCTATTGCTGACACAGCCAAGGTGCCCTTGGCCAAAGGACTTCCCAGGATTCTGAGGGCAGTGAGGTGAGGCGAGGTGGAGAAATTGAGGCCCAGGGAGGGCTAGGAAGTGGCCTGTGGTCCCCCAGCCAGGCTGAGGCAGGAGTAGAGGCTCATGAATATTCATCCATTCCTACGAGCCTGCAGGCAGGGCCAGGTGTCTTTGGCTGGCTTCCCTGAGCTGCAAAGTCAGGTCCCAGCCAGGCCAGACTCAGGGGGCCCAGGAGAGCACCCTCATCCATCACAGCCTGGCAGGGTAGGAGGATGCTCCCGGAACAATGACTTTTCTGACCTGGTTTTCAGTTTCCCCAGCAGTACAATGTGGGCATGATTCTGTCTTCCCCCTGGGCTGTGAGTATTTCAAGGGCAGAGGACTCTTGGTTGCCTGCCTTGAGGGAGGGGAGCTGTGACAAGCATAAATAATACCCATCTAGTTCTCTTTGACTCTGTTAGCCTGGGGATTAGGGGACGAGGGGGCAGTTTGAGTCAGGACCTAGATAGGAGAGGAAGGACCCAGGTGGTGGGAGGCCGAGGATGCAGCTGAGGCTTCCTCAGCAATCTGGTGTCTATAGGACATGAGTGGCTCGGGTTCATGTTTTCTCTTTTCTTACAACCCAGTCTCCTGCTGAAAGCTTAAAGTAGGAGTTAGTTCTGCTGACTGGGACAGCTGCTTCCAGTATGAAACTTTAATATTAGAGTTATTTTATTTATTAAATTTTATTTATTAATTAATTTATTAATTTATTTTATTTATTAAATCTTCCCCAGCATCTTAGACATTTTGCAGCTTTCTAGCTGTCTTTTTGGCTGGCATCTACACACACTAAACAAGTCACAAGACAAAGATTTTTCCGGAAAAACCCAAACAAAACAACAAGGCACATGTTGGCTAGCCTTCATTTTTTCAGTTTGTTATAGTGAAAAGAGATGAATTAAAATCAAGATGAATTACTGTTTAAATCTCTTTCAGATTTATGTCAGATGTCCCATAACTCAACAATATTGCTGTTTAGTTCTTCCCAGATCTATGGGAAGCATCCGCTGGTCCCTCGTCATCGAAAATCCCCCCAAGGGGGAACCCACAGGTATCTTATTACTGCTGGAACCCATCTTTCTTTACTACTACCCTGGGAGAAAACCTTAAAGGAAACCTCAACTTTAATCTTAATTCTAAACCACCCCAGTCCGTCTGGCAAACTAAACATCCCCAGTCCTTCGGACAAACCTGAAAACTTCCCTAGAATACTGGATCCAAACACATACTTCCCCAATCCCTGGAAAACTGGATCCAAACCTATGCTTTTCCAATACCTGGGGCAACTGCCAAGCCTCAGAAATAAAACAAACAAAGACTACACCCTAAGACTTACCCAAGCTTGGAAGAAAAAGACTGTGGGCTGCGGGCAGGACGTCAGAGTTCTGGCTCGACCTCACTGGCCTTGCTATGTGGCCGATGAAAGATGAAGTAACTGAGGAAGCGAAGGTTTCGATCTTCTGAGCATTTCGATTTTTTAAGCAATGCTTGCCCATTGCCCAACAAATCGAGATCCAGTCACCTTCCTCAGCTTAGGGGTTAGACCCCGAATACAGGTGGAGACAGACTTTTATACATGAAAAACAAACAAATGAGGCTAATTAATTAAAAGGAAACAATACAGCATTAGGTGATCTGATTTCTAATTGGATGAAAGATTAAGGACTTTCCACGTCGGGAGGGGGAGAGTGAACAGGTGTGATTCCCTGAAATCAAAGAAAGTGCCCCCCTCACCAAAGTCAGTATTCAGTCAAAGGAAAGTGGAAACAAAAACTGTTTCAGATAAGACGGATGGGTTGCTTGAAATGGAAAATTGTGAGGAAACTTCTTGTGTCAATCTTTGGATCTGACCTTCTGGTCGGCATAACGGAGGTGCTTAGTTAAGGGTCTTTAAGCAGCAGGTAGAAGGGGTCCAGCTTCCTGGCCACACAGAGACAGGCTGAAACAGCGCAATTAAGTTTTCTCCCAATTCCTACAATTAAGTAAAGTTTTCTTACAAGACAGAATTTGGACTAATCCCATGATTGAAAAGAAAGGGGTCTGACATATACCAATATTGAGTCACAAGGAGTCAGTGGGGTTCACTCAATCCCACAATTAACCCCTTGCTGTCCTAATCCCCTCAGTTCCCTCATTCGAGTGACTGACAGCTCCTCCCATCCCCTTGGCATTGGGAGCCTCTGGGTGAGTGTGGCAGGGTTCTGGCTAGGAATGGGGCTAAGCTGGAGACTCTGGCATTGTAGACCCTCCGAGAATTGCTCACTCCAGGCAGGCAGATAAGTGGGGAGACTGGCACTGAGAGGCATCCAGGGAGAGTAAACGGGGTGCAGGATTTGGGGGTCAGGAGGACCTCAGGCAAGCCCTCTCACTTCCTTGGCCTCAGTTTCTCCATCTGCAAAATGGGGAAGTGGGGAGATAGACTCTATGACTTCCAAGGTCCCTTCTGGCTTTAAATCTGCGATCCCAGGGAAGCTGAGCTCTTGCTACCTCTGTGCTGTG
This sequence comes from Trichosurus vulpecula, assembly GCF_011100635.1. NCBI lineage: Eukaryota > Metazoa > Chordata > Mammalia > Diprotodontia > Phalangeridae > Trichosurus > Trichosurus vulpecula. The sequence goes on from NC_050573.1 coordinate 14,226,974, forward strand.
TGACCTCAGGAAAATTTTTTGACCTTTCTGGTCCTCAGGTTCTTCCCCTATAGAATTGGTGGGGGTGGGGCGGCCTCCATAATGGCCTTTAGGGTTCCTTCCAGCTCTAGGTCTGTGATCTGAAAGGCTGATGTCTCCCTGCTTCCCCCAGCAGTACAGGGACCTGGTGGGTTGGCTCATTTGAGGGCTGAGGGAAGACCCTTGCTAGCTGTGTGACCGTGGGCAAGTCCCTTAACCCTGTCAGTTTCCTCATCTGTAAAATGGACTGGAATAGGAAATGGCAAACCATCCCAGCTTTTCTGCCAAGAAAACCCCAAAGAGGGTCACGGAGAGTCGGACACGACCGGAGCAATTGAACAACAATAACAAAGCTCCCTGCCCACCGGCAGTTTGCACTCTAGTCGGGACAGATACTGACAGAAATCACTATAACCTGCAGCATCCCTGAATAAGGGCTCTAGAGAAATGCCTGAGGTCCCAGGAGGAAAGCTGGGGAGGGCGATGGGAAAGACATCAGGAGGAGGGGATGCTGGAGTCTGGAAAGGCCAGGTGGGACCAGCAGAGGGTGCAGGTGTGAGAGAGAAGGCAGGGACACACAGCTCAGACATTGTCTGCTCTAAGGGTCTATTCAGCTCTCTGACATCCCCCGTTCTCAGGCCCCTCCCAGCTCTGACATTCCCTGTTCTAAGGCCCCTCCCAGCTGTGACATCTCCTGTCCTAAGGCCCCTTGCATCTCTAACATTCTCTATTCTAAGCTCCCTCCAAGCTCTGACATCCGGCGTTCTCAGGCCCCTCCCAGCTCTGACATTCCCTGTTCTAAGGCCCCTCCCAGCTGTGACATCCCCTGTTCTAAGGTCCCTCCCAGCCCTGACATCCCCTGTTCTAAGGCCCCTCCCAGCTGTGACATCCCCTGTTCTGAGGCCTCTCCAAACCCCCTGTTCTGTAAATCTCTGGTTCATTCTACGCTCTCCTCTCTGTACTATGATGATAGCGGTATGTGGGTCACATCCCTCCATCATTATAACAACCCTACAAGATCCTCAGAGTAGGTCGAATTCCATCTTTACAGAGCGACTTCCTGGCCCCCAGCGGAGTCAGGTCCTGGCAGAGGCAGGAGCGAACCAGAGTCTCCGGGTTCCCTGGGCAGCCCGCGATTTGCCTGGCGTGGGCTTTTGACACACCCTCTTCCAGCCTGATGGCACACAAAGTGCCCAGATCCTGAGGCCTGGGTTCTAAAGGCTCATGAGCTGTGTGACCCTGGGCAAGTCCTTTTTACCCCCTATCTGCCTCGGTTTCCCCAACTATAAAACGGGGATGATAACAGCCCCTCCCTCTCAGGGTCCTTATGAGGATCCAATGAGATCATAAGAGTAAAATGCTTAGCACAGTGCCTGGCAAGTCGTAGGCGCTTGATAAATGCTTGTTTCTTCCTTGTTCCGTGTGACCTTGGTCAGGTCCCTTCTCTAGGCCAATGAGCCCGCTCCAGTACTGTTTCCTGGGACCCAGCGCAGGCACAGGAGGATGGAAGGGGACGGAGGGGGAGGGGCTAGGTGAGGAGGATACCGCCTCCCTCCCTCGGGGGGCGGGGCTAGGTGAGGAGGATGCCGCCTCCCTCCCTGAGGGGCGGGGCTAGGTGAGGAGGATACCGCCTCCCTCCCTCGGGGGGCGGGGCTAGGTGAGGAGGATGCCGCCTCCCTCCCTGAGGGGCGGGGCTAGATGAGGAGGATGCCACCTCCCTCTTTGGGGGGAGGGGGGAGCCTGGCCCTGCTCTGCCCCCTAGAGGCCGCCCTGGCTCAGAGGCTCAGTCTTGGTCTTGGCCCGCCCGCCCATCACCCATCGCTCCTGATGCAGCCTAGGAGGGAGGACGAAAGCCCGGGGGAGGTGAGGACCCGCCCCGGGCAGCCTCCTGGGGCTGGGGCTGGGGAGGGGAGAGGGGAGGGGTGCCCCCTGGGAAGGAGCCGGGGTGCTAGCTCTGTCCTCGGATTTGTACAGTCTCATGCAGAGAAAAGGACTTCTGCAACGCTCGAGTCTAGAATCTGGAGTCCTGCTGGAACGGTCTGTGTTCTAAGGCCCCTGCCAGCTCTGACATTCCCTGTTCTAGGTCCCCTCCCAGCTCTAACAGCCCCTGTTCTAAGTCCCCTCTCAGCTCTGACATTCCCTGTTCTAAGGGCCATTACAGCTCTGACATTCCTTCTTCAAAAGCCCCTCTCAGCTCTGACATTCCCCCTTCTTAGACCCCTCCCAGCCCTGACATTCCCTGTTCTAAGTCCCTTCCCAGCTCTGACATTCCCTGTTCTAGGTCTCCTCCCAGCCCTGACATTCTCCATTCTAGGTCCCCTCCCAGCTCTAACAGCTCCTGTTCTGGGTCCCCTCTCAGCTCTAACATTCCCTGTTCTAAGTCCCCTCTCAGCTCTGACATTCCCTGTTCTAAGGCCCTTCCCAGCTCTGACATTCCCTGTTCTAAGGCCCTTCCCAGCTCTGACATCCTCTGTTCTAAGGGCCATTACAGCTCTGACATTCCTTCTTCAAAAGCCCCTCCCAGCCCTGACATTCCCTGTTCTAAGGCCCTTCCCAGCTCTGACATTCCCTGTTGTAGGTCTCCCAGCCCTGACATTCTCCGTTCTAGGTCCCCTCCCAGCTCTAACAGCCCCTGTTCTAAGTCCCCTCTCAGCTCTGACATTCCCTGTTCTAAGGCCCTTCCCAGCTCTGACATTCCCTGTTCTAAGGCCCTTCCCAGCTCTGACATTCCCTGTTCTAGGTCTCCTCCCAGCCCTGACATTCTCCGTTCTAGGTCCCCTCCCAGCTCTAACAGCCCCTGTTCTGGGTCCCCTCTCAGCTCTAACATTCCCTGTTCTAAGTCCCCTCTCAGCTCTGACATTCCCTGTTCTAAGGCCCTTCCCAGCTCTGACATTCCCTGTTCTAAGGCCCTTCCCAGCTCTGACATCCTCTGTTCTAAGGGCCATTACAGCTCTGACATTCCTTCTTCAAAAGCCTCTCCCAGCTCTGACATTCCCCCTTCTTAGATCCCTCCCAGCCCTGACATTCCCTGTTCTAAGGCCCCTCCCAGCTCTGACATTCCCTGTTCTAGGTCTCCTCCCAGCCCTGACATTCTCCATTCTAGGTCCCCTCCCAGCTCCAACAGCCCCTGTTCTGGGTCCCCTCTCAGCTCTAACATTCCCTGTTCTAGGTCCCCTCCCAGATCTGACATTTCCTGTTCTAAGGCCCTTCCCAGTTCTGACATTCCCTGTTCTAAGCCCTCTGCCAGCTCTGACATTCCCCCTTCTTAGGCCCCTCCCAGCTCCAACATCTCCTGTTCTAAGGCCCCTCCCAGTTCTGGCATCCCCTGTTCTAAAGCCTCTCCCCCAGCCCTGACATTCCATGTTCTAAGGGCCATTCCAGCTCCAACGTCCTAAGATCTATGAACCTTAGAGTTCCTTTATTTGAGGCAGTTTGTATCTGCCACTGGGCTCAGCTGGCCTGTCCTCTTCCTCCTGGACCACAGACCTCTAATGTTACTCCCCACCCCCACCTCTTTGGTGTATACAGGGTCCCAGGACCAAGAGATCTGAAAAGGCATCTTAAGGACAGTTTAGTCCAATGCTTTTATTTTAAAGGCTTGATGCTGGCCCTCGGAAGCCTGGCAACCTGCCTAAGCATCCAGGTGGGACTCCAGCCAGGACTCCAGGTCCAGGCTTTTCCCACTGGACATCCGGAGTCTCTGCCTTGTCCCTGAGGGCTTTTTGAGGCAGAAGGCAGGGGAAGAAGAGCCCTGGAGCCCTCACTCAGACACTATCTCTAAAATGGGGATAAATATAAATGCATGCAAATGTATGTACAAGGAAAGCCCTGGATCAGTGGGGGTTATGGGGCAATTGCAGGAATGCCCTGGGGTTGCTCTTTTCCCCAGGTTCTGGCCTTTGAATCACCCCAAATCTCGCGGTCTTCCCGGAGGGAGCGAGTCCCAGGGGAAAGGAAAGGCTGGATTCTTTTTTCCTCCTCTTTACTCCTCCATTTTGTTCATTCTTCCCTTTTGGTGTATTCTGACATGTACCTGATTCCTTGTTTATTCTTTCTGTGTTCTTTGTGGGGTAAAAGATTCTGTGGCCCTGGATCTCCGCTCCCCCACACCCCCTTTCTACGTGCTTACGTTTCAAAGCCCTGCTCCCCATTCCTTCTGCTGTGCTTCATTTTTAGAAACAGCAGCTTATGGAGGAGGTAATGCTGCACGGTCAGTCAGTCTACAAGCATTTGTGAAGGGCCTACTATGTGTCAGGCACTCCTCTAAGCATTAGGAATACAAAGAAAGGCAATAGCTAGGGTTTCCTTCCCAATGGCCAAGCCAGCTCTTGTATGGCTCCACATCCCTCTCACCCCTACAGCCCCTCAGCATCGCCACAGGAGGACAAATGAAGGGCAGGGCATACACCCTCTGGTGAATCTTCCATGGATGAGTCTCACCAGCTGGTCCTCAGACACAGCAGCATATCCCTGGGCCCCTCCTTGGATCCCTCTGAGCTTGGCAGGACCTGTCAGAACCTTAGAGCCAGGCTCATGTCCCTGTGAGAGGGGGCTGACATTCTCACATTAATGACCGTGTTTCACCTTTGCACCTGTTCTGTGAGGGAAGTGACCAGCTGGGATAAGAACCCAGATATTTGGACCTTTGGGTCGGGGTTTGGGGTCCAGAGTAATCTCTAGAGGTTTGCCAGGTTAATTGTGGGGCTTTCCCATTTATTGCTGCTGCCTGTAGCCTCTACGTAGCAGTTTGCCTACAGTCTTCCCTGATTAGGTTGTGAGCTCCTTGGACTGTCCTTTGTCCACCTTTGCATCAGTTCAGACAAGTCTTCCCAGGATTCTCTGAAATCACCCCTTCCTTGTTTCTCATATAGAGCACAGTAGTATTCCATTACTTCCACATACTTCATTACATACATATATATACATATGTGTGTATATGTATATATGTAAATCTTTCCCAATTACATGTAAACATTTTAAAAATATTCATTTTTTACAATTTGGAGTTCCCAATTCTCTCCCTCTCTCCTGCCTCTCCCACCCCTCGAGAAGCCTTGCAATATGATATTAATGATTCGTGTTATTTTATTACTTGTTCAGCCATTCCCCAACTGATAGGCACTCCCTCAATTTCCTATTCTTTGCCACCACAAAAAGAGCTGCCACAAGTGTTTTTATAACCCTTTTTGGGTGTTCATTTTGCTATAAGCTAATCCCTCCCTTTATCTGCCTTCTTATCCCCCCCCCCTTTCTCTTCCCTCCTTGTTGTATAAAATATATTTTTGTATCCAACTTTATTTGTGTGTCTTTTTCTCTCCTTTGATGAGTTCAAATGGGGAGTGAAGTCCAAGTATCAAGGGTTCCCCCTTCTTTCTTTGTACAGGCAGCAAGGTGCTATGGTAGATGAAGTGCTGGACTTGGAGTGGGGGAGATCTGAGTTCAAATCCTGCCCTAGTCACTTACCAGCTCTGTGATCTTGGGAAAGTGACTTAACTCTCTTTGCCTCAGTTTCCTTATCTGTAAAATAGGGGTTAGAAATAGCTGCTACCTCCTAGGATTGTCGTTTGCAAGTGTGAAATTATAATTATTACTGTTACTGACTGTGGAGTTTGGCTGAGGAGGACTTTCCTCTCTCCCTTCAGAAAGGAGGCAGAACTGATTCTCTCAGACCACACTTGTATCCATCCACAGGGCTCAGCCCTGGAAGGGTCATCCACTTGGCCGTTGCCTTCTCCTCTCCATTCTGTTATCAGTTATACCTAGCCACACCAGTGGGCTCAGGAGGATCAGTAACTCATTTAGTCTGAGAGTTAAGGCAAAGCCCACAGTCCTTTCAACCTCTTCTTTGGGGGAAGCTCATAAAAATAGACAGATTGTTCATGAAATCCTAACTGTCAAGCCTCCAGATCACCTCCCCTCATCGGGACAGAAGTGAGACTTTGCAGCCCTTCCAATTTAGCAGAGTCAAGATAGCCATTGGCCTGCCCTCTTCTTAGGCTTCTAAAGTCATTTAAATGAGCCTGTTTTTATTTGGAGATAACCCACTTTAAAAGTATACACAACAGGCAATCAGAATTGGAAAGGCAAGACAGAGAAATCAGAGCAGGAAAATGGGAGAGTGGAGACGCTCCAGTTCTTGGGGGTAGGGGGTAGGGGGTAGTCTTGGAATAGGCACGGATAGTTGGGATTCTCTCCTGGCAGCTTCTTAGCAGGTCAGTGAACAGCTGTTTAACACGTAAGATGAGCCCCTCCCTCAATGTTCTAAGTTCTAACGCCTTGTCCTGAGATGTCATAGAAGACCCCAAAGATTCTGAGGTCTAACAGTGAGGAATGACCAACAGGAGGAAATCAGTGTAGGAAGCCAGAGCACCTATGATGAGACCAACCAAGACAAGGCTTGGCCCAGTGAATAACCCAAGAAGGATACTGACCAGTATGTTTGTTGTTCAGTGCTATCTGTCTTATCTTGACCCCAGTTTGGGTTTAGTAAAGACATTGAAGTGGTTTGCAGTTTCCTTCTCCAGCTCATTTCACAGATGAGGCAAACAAGATTAAGTGACTTGCCCAGGGTCATACAAATAGTGTCTGAGGCCAGATTTGAACTTAGGAAGATGAGTCTCCTGACTCCAGGCCTGGCACTCTGTGTACCATGGCATCGTCTAGCTGCCCCGGGACATAGTCCTTGCTGTTCCACATACAGACCTTCCTTCAGCCTACTTTGGGGTATTTTCACTGACTATTTCTTATGCCTGGAATTCTCTCCCTCCTCATCTCTGCCTTCTGGCTTATCTGGCTTCCTTCAAGTCCTAGTGCATTATAAGAAGCCTTCCTGTTCTCCCTTAATACTAGTCCCCTGCCCTTTGTAATTATCTCCAGTTTACCCTGGCTATGTCTTATTTGTACATAGTTGTTTGCATTCAGGAGTCTTCATTAGACTGAATTCCTTGAAAGCAGAGACTGTTTTTTGCCTTTTTTTATATTCCCACCATTTAGCACAGTGCCTAGTACATGGTAGGCACTTGATAAATGCTTATTGACTTGACTTACCCAAAAGAAAAAATTAGTTTTTTATAAGGACTATATAAATACCTAGAAGAGATAAAACAAAAGATTTTTTAAAAAAGAACTCTGAATTAAAGAATTAGGAGAATAAATATTTTAGAAGGAAAATAGTAAATCTAACCTAAGTCATAAACTCCCCCAAAAGTAGAATAGACCAAACAAAAATCAGTAACTCCATGAGAGAGCAAGAAATAGCAGAATAAAATTCTTAAAAATTGAAAAGAGAAGAAAATGTAATATAAAAACATAGTTTTGTGTGTGTGTGTGTGTGTGTGTGTGTGTGTGTAAAAATATAACAACTAACCTGGAGAGCAGGTCAAAGAAAAATTATTTAAGAATCATTAGATTCCCTGAAAACCATAATTCTTAAAGGGCTGGACACTTTATTCCAAGGAATCACAAGTGAGAACCATTCAGCTCTATTATAAGCAAAGAGCAAAATGAAAATAAAGAACCCACTGATCACCTCTCCTTCTGAAAAACAAACTTCAAAAGGCTAAGTCGCAGGAATGTCATACTCAAAATCCAGAGCTCAAAGGAAAAATATTATGAATAGCCAGAAAGAAATTCATGTACCAAGGAACCGCAGTCAGGATCACGCAAGACCTGGAAGCTTCTACTAAAAATGAGAAGCGAACTTGGAATACAATACTTATAGACTTATAACTAAGAATTACTTACCCTGCAAAGCTGAGTGAAATCCTCCCAAGAAAAAAATGTACTTCTAATGGAATGGAGGACTTTTATGCATTTCTGATGAAAAGACCAGAGCTAAATAGGAATTTTGAAATACAAAAACCAGAGTCCAGAGAAATACAGAAAGTTAAATTTATTTGAGTACTTGGAGAGAGCTGTATGATATTATAACCATAACCTTCTAATGGGGGAGAAGAAACAAGTGTTCCTTCAGAATTGTAATGTCTTCAAAAAGTATTAAGAGGATGAAACAAGAAAAACAGGAGACCTCAGTGGATTGGGTCTGCTCTGAGATTTTTAAAAAGGGAAAAAAGAAGAAGAAAAGGAGTGTATTAATGCAAAAGGGAGGAAGAAGCCAGTTGAACTTGTTATCTCTCATAATTGGGATACGTGAGAAAAATAATATACAAACATGGGTGAAGGAGTTGGGAAAACAGCCATCAGATGAACCTTGCTGTTATCTGAAGTGGATAAAGGAGAGTTGAACACGTGTACAGATACATCAAACAAAAAAAAAAAATTGGGAGATAATTGGGAGAGGGGGTGGTTTAAGAGGGAGGATAGTTGAACACAAAACAAACTTCCTGATCTTGGAGCGGGGATTAAAAGAAAAAAAAACTTGAACTAGCATCTGAGAGGGACGAATGTCCCCGACTGGGAGTGGGATGGCTGAACAAATAGATCGTGGCAATGTAATGGAATATTATTGCAACATAAGAAATGATAAAAGAGACTGTTTTGGAGAATGCTGGGTAGTTTGAACTTATGCCGAGCAAACCAATCCAGGAGAACATTTTATTCAAGGACACATGGTAAAGAAAAGAAACCTTGAGTCCCAAGAACTCTGATTAATGTAATTACCAACCCTGTGTCTCTCCAAGACAGAGAGGAGGTTGTCTACATCTGGTCTTCTCAAGGGGCAGAAAGAGGTATGGTTTTTTTTTTAACATGGCCAACATGTGAATTCATGTCGCTTGACTTTACTTAATTTGTTTACCAAGGATTTTTTTCTTTGTCTTAGTTGGAGAGAGGAGGTTGTGGAGGAGAAGAAAAGGAGCTGTGCTAATACTTGTGGAAAAAGAGGTCCATTGCAACTTTTTTTTCTCTAGATGGAGTCCTCCCCTCGCCTCCATCTGGAAACTTGTTGGTCAATAGGTCATCAAGTGATGGTGACTCATAAGGTCTTAGGCACCTACTAAGTCCGAGAGACCAGATGCCTCATGGAGAGGACTTTTGTGTCCTTAGGTGACCAGGGAGTTGGGACCAATCAGGTCCTGGGGTTGGCTTTGTCTTCCTTTAGGTAAAATCTCCCCATGTTATGGGTGGGAGGAAAGAGGAAACCCTAGTCCTGTCATTAAGGAAGCATCTCCTAAGAATCAAATAGCTTTACTGATGGATAACAGAGGCAGCCCCTCCCCACCTTCCCAGGACTAACACTCCACAAAGTCTCTCTGAGCCTCGTGAACCAAATTCAGGGCTGACAGGCTTAGTTACCCAAAGGCTTCAGTCAATTTCATGCTCCCCTTCTGATCTGATTGGAGAAACATTTTCATCTTTATCATGAGCGTGTGGACCTTCTTGATGGATAGGCCATCCACCTGGACTATTTCCAGTAGTTTCCTAACAGGTCACCTTCTCTTCAACCTTTTCTCCCCTCCCCCCCCCCAGCCAAAAAACTGATCCTTCCCCCACACCTTCCACAACCATGATGGGATCCCTGGTACAGGTTGGACAAGAAAGCCTCTGAGGTTCCCTTCTGCACCTGAAATCTTCCACTGAGTAAATATTTCTGAAGTGCCTATTAAGAAAACAGTCATTACCCTCCAGGAATTTATTTATATTCTAGTAAACAAGAATCCTCACCAAAATAACCCTAACAAGTAGCCTCATGGAAAGGGAATTAACAGTTTGGTGCTACAGGTACAAAGCTCTGCTGAAGCAACAAACTCCCTGAAAATTAGGATGGACCAAATAAAGCCAATGATTCCATGAGACAATGAGAAATATTAAAACAAAGGCAAATGACTGAAAAAATAGAGGAAAACCTACAATATCTCATATTTTTTTAAATGACCTGGAAAACAGATTGAGGAGAAAAAAATAAGAATTATTGATTGTATGACCAAAAAAAAGAACCTAGATATTATATTTCAAGAAATCTTCCCAGATCTCTTAGAACCAGAAGGCAAGGTGGAAATAGAAAGAATCCATCTCCTGAAAGAAACATCAAGATGAAAATCCCCAAGGACATTAACCAAAATCTGGAGCTTCCAGCTCAAAGAAAAAAAAATATTGCAAGCCACCAGAAAGAAAGAAATCAAGTACTGAGGAACCACCATCGGGATCACACATGATTTAGTATCCACCACTGTAAAGGAATGTAGATTTTGGAATGCGATATTCCAGAAGGCAAAGGACATAGGCTTATAGCCAAGAATAACTTACCTAGCAACACTAAGTATATGATGATACAGGAGAAAATACAGATCTTTAATGAAATAGAAGACTTCCAAGCATTCCTGGTGGAAATACCAGAGCCATGTAAAAACTATGAAGTTCAAACATAGTGGTTAAGGGAAATGTTAAGAAGTAAACATGAATGAGCAATCATAAGGGGCTAAACACAGATAAGTTGCTTATATTCAAAAATATGTCCCTTCTGAACCTTATCATCATCAGGAGTCATGGAGGGAGTCTAATTAGATAAGGCCTGGGAGGGTTCTGTTATGTCTTGATGAACTTCAAAGAATAATGGAAAGGCAAGGGAAGAGGAATATGGTACTGAGGATGGGAGAAAGAGGTTAGGGAAAATTATCTCACGTAACTGGAATGTACAAGTAGATATCTAGACAAAGACGACACTGGAACCTCACTTGTCTGAACTGGTCAAACACACACATACACACTCAACAGAGAAGGAAGAAGAGAATGGTGGGGAACGAGAATTAGAGAAAAAGCAGATTAAGGGAGGAATTAGTCCTAAGCAACATGAATAGATAGGTGGTGTTTTGAATAGAATGCTGGGCCTAGAGATAGGAAGGCTCATCTTTCTGAGTTCAAATCCGGCCTTAAACACTTACTAGTTGTGTTACCCGGGGTAAGTCACTTAACTCTGTTTGCCTCAGTTTCCTCATCTATAAAATGAACTGGAGAAGAAAGTGGCAAACCACTCCAGTGTCTCTGCCAAGAAAACCCCGAATGGGGTCACAGTCAGACATGACCACTGAACAACAACATGAACTTTAAGGATGTTAAAAAATATTTATAGTTCTTTCCACGGTGGCAAAGAATGAGGTTTTGAGGGGGTGGCTAAATATGTTATGATATATAAATGTGAGGGATACTGTTGTGTCATAAGAAATGAAGGGGGTGGTTTCTGAGAAACCTGAAGAGACTTGTCTGAACTGATGCAGAAGGAAGTGAGTAGAACCGCAAGAACAGTTTACACAATATCAGTAACATTGTAAAGACTTAGGAATTCTGATCGGTGAAATGACCACTTGATTCCTGAAGGGGCAGTGACACTTGCTACTCACCTCCTGAGAGCGAAGTGAAGGAATCAATTGTGCAGAATGAAACACGTGTGTGTGTGTGTGTGTGTGTGTGTGTGTGTGTGTGTGTGTACGTATACATGCATATACGCACATATTTATATGTCGTTTTCCTTTGGACGTGACCAATGGGGAAATTGTTTTGATTGTCTATGTATGTTTACAATAGAGATTTTGTTTTCCTTTCATTCTCAGTTACAGGGGAGCAGCATAGATGGGAGACATAAAGGTAGATTTTTGTTAATTGAAAAAAATAAATTAAACAAGATATCAATACAATTTTTTCCAATTAATCAACAAGCATTTGTTAAGTGCCTACTGTATACCAGGTACCACACTAAGCACTAGAGATTATAAGAGAGGCCAGAAGATAGTCTCTTCCCTCAAGGAGCTCAAGATCAGCACATGTTTGTTAAGCATCAGGCTGTGCCAGGCATGGCAGGTGATCAGGATACACAGGAAGGCAGAAGACAGTCCACGCTGGAGGATCACCCAGTCTACAGCCTGGATGTGTATGTTGGGAGGGGGTGGTGATGTCGGCTAACTTCAGGGCTCCTGCCCCACCCCTCTCTCTTCCCCAGGTTACTGAGATGCCTTCTCTGAGGAAACCCTGGCACTCCATGGCAAAGGTGCTCATCCTGGGATGCCTCTTCACCGGCTTCCTTCTGCTGTTCTATGCCTACGTGGCCCCCCTGCAAGTCAGCATGACTGAGTGAGTGGGGGAAGGAGAGAGGCATGGAGGGAATGGGGGAGGGGAGGAAAAACACATTCCATTAAAGGAAACAGCTCTGGTCCAGGGAGAACTTGGAGTCTTGGAGACTTGGAACATGCAATCCAGGTGCTTTTCCAGTTTAGCCAAGAGTAGGCTGGGGCAGGGCAATGGGTGGGGATTTACAGGTTGTTGTACCTGGGAGGGGCCTTAGAACAGGGAAAGTCAGAGCTAGGAGGGCCTGAGAATAGGGGATGTCAGAGCTGGGAGGGGCCTTAGAACAGGGGATGTCAGGGCTGGAAGGGACCTTAGAACAGGGTGTGTCAGAGTTGGGAGGGGCCTTAGAACATGGATGTCAGAGTTGGGAGGGGTGTTAGAATAGAGAATTACAAGCTAAGAGCCCCTGAAGGCTCAGAGTTCACATGAACTTGATTCTGATCTTGGGGCCGACCCTAAAGGCTCACTTTCTCTCTCTGGATCATTGCCCTGGGGCTACCCCAGGACAATCTCTAAATATGCTCATGTTTCTGTTTCCCCAAAGATGGGTCAAAGGGGTCCCCAGCTTCTCTGTGATCTCTCACCAGTCAGTGGAATTAAAATGGGAGGAAAAAGTGAACAGAGGAAGTTGGTTATTGGTTTATGATGGCTCTTTTCCTGTCTGTATCCTAAGTGTTCAAACTGTGATCATTAGTTATGTGAAAGCTATGCCCTCTGCCCTGAGCTCACGAGAACCCAAGGTTTGACTCATCCTGGGAGAGGCTGCTTCCAATTGGGCCCCTCTGGTTCCACCAGGTAGCCTTACCTTCATTGGCTGGGCCTTGGATCAATGGGAGCAAGGGGAGAGAGTTCCCCATCTTTAGGTATGAGTGTATATATTATGTATATGTACATGCACACACAGCTAGGTCCCAATTAGTACAAATAACCTGTGTTTGCGTTATTCAGATTCATACTGTATATTTTCATTAGACGGAAACCAGTGGCCACACTTTACATAATTATAACTTCAAATAGTGAGAATTTGAATACGTTGAGACTTGTATTCACACATTTTTCATTGGCATTCTTTCAGAGATATTTTAACATAGACATGTTTAAATAATATATCTTGTTGATAATTTTTGTTTTATATAACCTGTATTTCCCCTTGTAGGTTTTCCTCCTCTCCAGTCTCCCAGAGAGCCATCCCTTAAAAGAGAGAAAAGTGGAAGAGGGAGAAAAAATCCAACAAAACCCATCAACCCTTCGAAACAGACTCTCTGTCTCTGTCTCCCTTCCTCCTCCTCCTCCGCTTCCTCCTCTCTCTCTCTCTCTCTCTCTCTTTCTCTCTCTCTCTCTCTCTCCTCTCCCCTCTCTCTCCCCATATATATACATACATACACATACACATACACACATATATACAATATATATACACAATAAATATAAAAATATCTTTGGACCTCCATAGAGACAATTTTTTTGTTTTTTATCCAGCTATTGGATCAAATGATGCCCTCTCTGTAGAGTTGAAGCTCTGTCTTTGGGCCATGGATCATCCCCAGTGCCCCAGTCGAATCTCTTGGCAGTCTCAGCTAGTATAGCCCTGAGTGGTCAGCCTTTGGTTGCTAGGATTAAGCTGTCTCCATCCTGAGACTGTGCTGCTCTGATTGGTGGTTGCCATGGTCACCTGGGCCCAGCCCCAACCATGCTTCACTTCCTTCCTTGGCCATCATTTCATTAGCTGCCTGGCCACCGCACATTTCATGCATACCCTCTCCCCTGTTTTCCAGTTTGTAAACCATAACCAATCAATCAATCAACATTTATTAAGTGCCTACTATATGTCTGGCACTGTGCTAAGCTTTGGGGATACAAAAGAGACAAAAAACAGTCCCTGTCCTCAAGGAACTTACTGTAGAGGGGGAGCAGAAACCCAGGGATGCAGGGATCCCAGACCAAAGTTCCCAGGGCAAGGCTGCCTGGAATGAATTCGCAGACACAAGCATTTTTTAAGTCAAGGAGGCAAAGATTTATTATGCTTTACATAAATAAAGCAGGCAAGAGTTCTTAGGGAATCTGCAACCATAGAGAGGTGCAGGGGGAATCTTTATAGAAGCGAATAGGGGATTGGGGGGGACATGCAAGTTAGGTGTTTGGGGGTGGGATTAGGGAGTGGTTTAGGGGTGTTCAAGGAGTGGTTAGTTCTTAAAGGAACATGCACATTTAGTATCTACTGTGCAGGTGTATTACCCAGAGTTCTCTAGGAAATAGCCCACGGGGGTTTATTGGGGGGTGTGGTCTTTACCATGAAACATCACTAAGTTCACTGTCAGTTGGGGCTAAAGGGAATAGTTTCTCATCTAGTGTCTTGTTAGACAAAGTACTATGTCTAAAATACATGTTAGAAAGGACAGTGAATAGTAAATACGGTTATGACTCAGTGTACAGTCAGTTATCAGCATCTGGAATTCAATCTATAGTTGCACATAGCTGCTTACTGAGGAAGAAGCAGGGATAAGTTGGGTCATGCTGCCCTTTAGCTAGAGATAGCCTGGAATAGAATGTTTTGGGAATAAGATGTGTTTATGAGAACTGGATGTGCTTTGGAATTGGGGTTCAGGCACGGGCACCCAAGCAGAGGCTGTTAGAATTTAGGGTCCAAGTGCAAACACCTCATCACTTACGATCTAATGGGGAGACAATATGCAAACAAATACTTACAAAACAAACTTTAGACAGGATAAACAGGCAGTAACAAAGAGAGGGAAGGCACCGGAATGAAGAGGGGTTGGAAAAGGCTTCCTGTAAAAGGTGGGATCTAGTTAGGACTTAAAGGAACCCAGAGAGATCAGTAGTTGGAGCAGAGGAGGAAGAGCATTGAAATCATGGTGGGATGGCCAGAGACAATGCTGAGAGCCTAGAGATGAAGGGTTTTGTACAGGGAACATCCAGGGGGTCGGCCTCATGGAGGTCAGAGTACCTGGTGGAGGGTAAGGGGTAAGCAGCCTGGAGAAGTAGGAGGGGGCTATCTCCTCATATTAGAATGGAAGCTTCTTGAGGCTAGGGATTGGTTTTGCATTTGTATCTGTATCCTCAGTGCTTGGAAAATAGTAAGTGCTTAATCCGTATTTTTCCATTCATTCATTCATTCATTCACTCACTAACTCACTCATTCACTCATGCATTCACTCACTCACTCACTCACTCATCATTCATTCATTCATACCTGCCCTCAATGTGGCACATACATATCAGCCGATGAGAAGCCTTTATTTCACTCCACAGAAAATACATAAAATGCAAAGGATTCTTGGGAAATCAAAATCACTTATGAAGCTTTCAGATATCCCATCTGCTCCCCACTAGAAGACAGTTGAACTTGAGGTTGTTGCCAAGACAATCCCTTGACATTGGAGTGAATCCCTCTTTTTGAAGAGTCCCATGTGGTCCCCCTGAGACTCGTAGCACCAGCCTCTGGTTTAAAATCCCCAGAAGGCATGTGCTTCGGGGGCCACTGACCCCCTAACCTACTTAGGGTTGGCCTAGCTTCAGGATAGGAAGGCTAGCTGGTCAGTCACAGTCCAGACCTAAGCTTCCCCAAGATTAGGAAATTCCCCAGGGGATTGAGTTGAGGAAATCTGGGAGTTTCCCTCCCTGCCGTGAGGGTAAGACTGCAGCACTCTATTATCTTCCTCTCCAGATGCAGAAAGTTTGCAGAAACTTCCTTGCAAAATCAGCAACTGTATGCTCGATATCAGCAATTCACACATCGTAGCTTCAGAGTAAATCTTAGCACTTAGCGGAACAGGGATGATTAACCCTTCAAATGAAACCATCCCAGGTACTCATCTCAGAGTGCCACCAGTGCAAAGCTCATCTCCCCGAATTTTCATCCCCCATCCCCCATCCCTGGAATTTTCTTTTCTCACCTCCAACTCCTGGCTTCCTTCAAGTCCTAGCTTGCCCCTAACTCCTGTTAGAGACCTTTGCTGCCACCTCTTAATTTTCATGCCTCCCCTCTGAGATTACTGATAATTTTCCCTGCATATATATATTCTTTATACATTGGCTTTCTTTTTGAGATTTTTTTTATTTTTAGTTTACAACACTCAGTTCCACAGGTTTTTGAGTTCCAAATTTTCTTCACCTCCCTCCCCTCCCCCCTCCCCCCAAGATGGCATGGAATCTGATATATGTTCTACACATACCTTCGCATAAAACATATTTACACAATAGTCAAGTTGTAAAGAATATACATTTTTTTTAATATATCACCTGCCCCATCAGATTTTGAGCTCCCTGAAGGCAGAGACTGTCACTGCCTATCTCCACAGCTTCACACAATGCCTGGAATACAGTAGGTGCTTAATACATGCTTGCTGGCAAAGCATCACTTACCTCAGGGACTCCAAATCTAAATTAAATATGGGGTATATTACATACAGGTATCATAGGTATATACGCATGTCAGAGAGAACAGGCAAATATGCAAAAGTATTAACAAAATCTATTAACATAAGTATTAAGCAAAGCGATAACATGGTCAGCATAAACAGCTGTCCATACACCAACAAACCACAGAACAATACGGAGCTCATAGACAGATGTATCCCTGTTGTGTTGCAGGAGACTGGTTGGTGGTACAGCGTATAGAATGCCGGGCTGGAGTCACTAAGGCCTGAGTTCAAATGTGACCTCTGACATGCCTTAGCTGTGTGACCTCGGGCAAGTCACTTAAGCCTCGATTTCCTCATCTGTAAAATGGGATAATGATAGCACCCACTTCCCAGGGTTGTTGTGAGGAGCAAATGAGGTAACATTTGTAAAGGGCTTAGCACAGTGCCTGGCGCATACTGTAGGAGCATAAGAAATGTTGATTGACTGACCTATGGCCAGTAGGTGGCTGTGGTGAATTGTCTTTGCAGGACCCCTCGGCAGCCTAGGGGGCTGGTCTCTAAACGTGCTACTTGCCCAATATCTCCACAGCTAGACACGGAGCTGCTTTCTGGGGGTTTGCTAGCGGGTGCATCCCATGAATAATTTCTCAGCCCAGCTCTGCCTCCTCATTGAAGGTCTTGGCAGTGAACACCGGTTTGTTTCTGTCAGGGCTCTTTCTTGGGAGGTGAAGCCATAGGGTCTGTCGGCTTTTCCTCCAGCCAGAGGTAGGCATCCCGATTGGAGGGAATTCTAAATACTTTCATTCCCTGGCTGTGTTTGCCCAATTTTCTCCTGGTGCCTTCTTGAGCCCCGTCAGTTAATGTTGCTCATGCTGGCTACGTTTAGGGTATGAAGCGTGTGTGCCTGTGTGTGCGTGCGTGCGTGCGTGCGTGCGTGCGTGTGTGTGTGTGTGTCTGTCTCTGTCTCTGTGTGTCTGTCTCTCTGTGTGTGCGTGTGTGTGTCTGTCTGTCTCTGTCTCTCTGTGTGTGTGTGTGTGTCTGTCTGTCTGTCTGTCTGTGTCTGTCTCTGTCTCTCTGTCTCTGTGTGTGCGTGTGCGTGTGTGTGTCTGTCTGTGTCTGTGTCTGTCTCTCTGTCTCTGTGTGTCTGTCTCTCTGTGTGTGCGTGTGTGTGTGTGTGTGTGTGTCTGTCTGTCTGTCTCTGTCTCTGTGTGTCTGTGTGTGTGTGTGTGTCTGTGTGTCTGTCTGTGTGTGTGTGTGTCTGTGTCTCTGTGGGGGTGGTGGAGGGGTGAGAATTTCACTCTTCTATTCTCTAAGTAAGACTCATTAACTTGGAGTCGCAGAAAGGGACAGCTTCCTTTTACTGGCTTTTTTTTTTAGTACTTGGTATTCTTTTTAGAAAATTATTTATTTTCACATACTTTTATAATCTACCCTTTCCAACGTCCCCTTCATTGGAGGAAGGAAGGAAGGAAAGAAGAAAGATGTAAATATTTTTAAACATTTTATAACATTGTGTAAATTTCTATTTAATGTCTTTTTACAAACTGATTGCACTACTTTTGTCTTTGTAACACTGGATGTGAAATTAATGGGCCATAATTCACGTACTGGTGGATTCTGTTCCTGAGTAATGCTAGCCAATCAGATTACAGGTTTCTTTTTTTTTTTATGGAAGAATCACTTACTTTATTGTGAAGGACATCTGATACAGGACATCTGTTACTGTTATGTATGGGATGTTTTGTTTTTGGCAAACTGTAGTGCTTTGATTTTAATAAAATGAACTTGAATGAAGAAAGAAAGAAAGGAAGGAAGGAAGAATTGAGGGAGGGAGAGGGAGGGAGAGGGAGGAGGTGAAAAAGAGAAAGGAAGCAAGAGAAAAAGGAGGAAAAAGAAAGAAAGGAGGGAGGGAGCAAGAGAGAAAGAAAGAAAGGAAGTGGAGCAGGAAGGAAGGAGGAAGCTTTCTTCAAGTCCCAGTTAACATCCCACCTTCTAGAGGAGCCTTTCCTGACCCCCCCTTAACGCTGATTTCCTCTCTCTAGCTTGTCGGTGCCCAGATGCTTGCTTGCTGTCTCCCTCATTAGACTAGGAGCTCCTTGAGGGCAGGGACTGTCTTTTGCTTCTTTTTGCATCTCCTGGCATGTAGTAGGCGCTTAATAAATGCTTTTTGGACTTATTGACTATTGACCTATGTCCAAAGTCATCATGAATAATTTTTGTAGTGTTGGATCATACTTCCTGGTACCCTGGGTGGGGAGGGAGGGAACAAACATTTATTAAGCACCTATACGCGCCAGGCATTGTGCTAAGCACTTTACAATAATTATCTCATTAAATGCTCGTCACAATCTTGCACGGGACGTGTTATTACTATCTCCATTTCACAAATGAAGAGACTGAAACAGACAGAAGTGAAATTGTTTGCCCAGGCTATTAAACATCTGAGGCTGGATAGGAGTTCAGGTCTTCCCAGTTAAAGAATTATTTTTCAAATAAAGGAAAAGTTAAGAATATGAAGAGAAAAAAATGTGGTAAAACCAACCTGGCTTGTTTTTTAGTACTTGGTATTCTTTTAAAAAGTTATTTATTTTTAAAAAAAACCTACCAGGTTGGTCCAATATGATAGGAAAAATCTGCCATTATAGGCAATGTCCACATCTGTGGACCCTCCGGCTCTAAACAGGGCCAGAGCTGGGGGGGGGGGGTGTCTTGTCATCTCTCTCCTTTGGGGCCGTGTTTATTTTAATGGCTTTGTGAATGTTGTTCTTCCTCTTTTCCTGTCACCCTGGCTGTTGTTTTCTTGGTTCCATCCATCCAAACCCTTTGTAAGGCTCTAAGTGTCTCTTCCTTCTCTTAGAAAGTGATTGAAGCAGGCCAGCCCTTTGTGTTCCAGCAGAGCAGTGTGGTCCCCATCCTCTGTCCTCACTGGCGCTACTGGAGTGAGCATCTCAAAGAGCAGACGCTGAGGGGCTGATGATGAAATCACGCTTCTGCTTCCCTGGCCTGGTCTCCTTTTCCCAGTGGTGGTCCCATAGAGACCTGGGCTTTTATGGTACAAAAGCTGCCTTCTCCTCACAGGCACATCCTTCCTTCCTATGACCCCCTTCCCAGCAGCTCTAACAGGATGTGATCTGGCCATCCTAGTGGTCACCTAATGGTGGTGGCTGTCCACTTGTCCAGGTGTGATAGGCTCATCCCTTGTTCCGTGACCTTTCCGAATGGAACGGTTTTGTCCGGGGGCTTCACAGCCACCAAAACGATTCTCAGGTTTTTGCAGATGAATCAAACATGTGCTATCAAGCAGACCTGTAGACCCTAGGCCCCCTACAGGCCCCAAAGATGGTCCTCTGGAGGTTCCCCATCAACTTACCTCTCTTTTCTAGATCAGAGACCGATAATGCAGCAGTTCCCAAATGTTTGGGTCTGAGGACCTCTTTACACTCTTAAAAATCATTAAGGACCTAGGGTAGCCAGGTGGCACAGTGGATAGAACACTGGACCTGAGTTCAAATCCAGCCTCAGACACTTACTAGCTACGTGAGTGCCTCCAAAAAGAAAATCATTGAGGACTCCAAGGAGCTTTTTGTTAATGGGGGTAATATCGCTCCATATTCCAGTTATCAGTTGTTTCTCAGTGATATCTGACTCTCCGTGACCCCATTTGGGGTTTCCTTGGCAAACATACTGAAATGTTTGCCATCTCCTTCTCCAGCTCGTTTTATAGATGAGGAGACTGAGGCAAGCCGGGTGAAGTGACTTGCCCAGGGTCACACAGCTAATAAGTGTCTGAGGCTGGGTTTGAACTTATGAAGAGGAGTCTCCCTGATTCCAAGACAAGTGCTCTGTGCACTATGGCGCCCCCTAGCTGCCACCTAGCCATATTTACCATATTAGAAATTAAAACATAACATTTAAAAATATTTATTTATTCATTAAAAAATAACAAACCCATTAGCTGTTAATATAAATAAGATTTTTTAGTGAAAAGTATATTTTCCCAAACAAAAAAATTAGAGAGAAAATGGCATTATTTTACATATTTTTGCAAATGTCTTTTATATATCTTATGGAAGATAGTTATATTCTCCTGTCTGCTTTTCTATTCAATCTGTTGTAATTAGTTGTTTTGGTTGAAGTAGATGGAAAACCCACAGATAAGTAGTCAGAAAAGGGAGACAAAATAATTTAATAGGCAAGTAATGTCAGTATCATTGTGAAATAGCTCTGCCTTCATGGCCTCCCTGAAAGGGTCTTGGGGATCTCCAGGGGCCTGTGGATCACACTTTGAGAACCATTGCTTTAAAGTGATGGACACTGGGGCAATCCAAGTTTCCCAAGGTTGAGGACACGGGGCCTTTTGAGAAGAGCTCGCCAGCTTGGTCCAGCAGCGCCTTCTGCTACGAAATATAGAACCTTGTGCTTTCACCAGCTGGAGTTTCTCTGTGTGGTGCAAAGGAGCCGGCTTGGGCCCAAGGCCTAAGGAAACAGTAGGGCTCTCTCTGGTGCAGGAGGCTGGGGAGCGGGCCGTCCCTCTCTGATGTAGAGCACCCAGCATTGGCCTGTGGCCCTTTCTCCTCCAAATATTCTCTGCAGTCTGTCGGGCATTCTTTGTTTACCAAGGCCTCTGTTCTCTTGGCCAAGTCCTTGTCTACCTAAGGGAGTGTGTAGACCTCTCCCCAGACACTGTACCTGGTGTTTTTGAATGATCCAATCAATTGCTAAGTCACATGAGGCATCCTTAGCCCTGACCCTGCTATCAGTTACTCTGAAACCTAATTCCTTGACATTTTCTTTTAATGTCCTTATTTTTTAATCTCTGCTTCTGCTCCTAAAATCAGATGACCTCTATGAGTTTCCAGGTTAAAAAGAACAACATAAAACTCTTGAAGGAGCTTACATACATGGAGATTTTGTCTCCCTTTTCTAACTACTTATCTGTGGAAGGTTAGGTTTTCCATCTGCTTCAACCAAAACAACTAGTTACAACGGACTGAATAGAAAAGCAGACAGGAGAATATAGCTATCTTCTATAAGATATATAAAAGACATTTGCAAAGCTATGTAAAATAATGCCATTTTCCCTCTACATGCAAGGAGACCCAGCACAACTCACCTTGCCACGGTCACAGCACTGTCTATTTCTGACCCTGCTGTTGCTTTCTTCCTTCCTTACTCACTTCCCAATCAATATATTGATTCCTGGTGATTCTATTCCACAAACCCACTTGGTATGATGCTATGCAGTGATGTGCCAAGATGAAACAATAGAGTAGTGCCAATAGCTAGTGGCATATGATGAAGCCAGTAAACACAATGAGGCATATACTGGGCCTTCCCTCAGGGCAGGGAGGCAGCTCTGTTAGAGTCTGGCTTTAGTTCATCACAGGGTCAGGG
This sequence comes from Trichosurus vulpecula, assembly GCF_011100635.1. NCBI lineage: Eukaryota > Metazoa > Chordata > Mammalia > Diprotodontia > Phalangeridae > Trichosurus > Trichosurus vulpecula. The sequence continues at coordinate 14,248,783 of NC_050573.1, forward strand.
CAGCTCCCCAGGAGACCAAGCAAAGAAACACCAGGGGATTTCTTACCCCTCGGCAGGGATAGGCCTCTGGCTTTCTGTTCCACGCACACTCATTCTAGCTTTACAGCCACTATGCGAAGTTGGCACTCAAGCCACTTTTATTCCCATTGTATAGATGAGAAAACTGGGGCTCAGAGAAGTTAAGCCACTTGCTCATTGTCATATGGTTAGTAAATGTTAGAGATGGACAGATAGAGAGATGGACAGATGGACAGACAGATGATGGATGGATGAATAAATAGATGTTTAGACAGATGGGTGGATGGGTACATAGATGATGGATGGATAGATGGTAGATGGACAGGTAGGTAGCTCTCTAGGTAGCTAGATGGATGGATAGATGGTTGATTGGATAGAAAACTAGATGAATGGATGGATGAATGAATAGATGGAGAAAGGATGATGGGTGAATATTTAGATAGCTAGATAAATGGATAGACAGATGGATGGGTGGATATCTAGATAGACAGCTAGATAGACAGATGAATGGATATCTAAATGGACAGAGATAGATGATAGATGGACATATGAATGGATAGAGAGATAAATGGATGGATGGATAAACAGACATATTTAGATAGATGGATAGGTAAATGGATGGATAGCTAGATAAATGGATGGATGGATGGACAATGGATGAATAGATGGATGGATAGATGAATGGATGGATGAATAAACAGATGGAGGAAAGATGATGGGTGAATATCTAGATAGCCAGATAAATGGATGGATGGATGGATGGATGGATGGATGAATGGATGGATGAATGAACAGATGGAGGAAAGATGATGGGTGAATATCTAGATAGCCAGATAAATGGATGGGTGGATGGATGGATGGATGGATGGATGGATGGATGAATGATGGATGAATAGATGGGTGGATGGACAGAGCGTTATCTAGATGGCTAGATGAATGGATGGACAGAAGAGACAGCAGAGAGAGCATTTTAAGAGCTTACTAAGCTCTGGGCACTCTGCTAAGCCCTGGGGTACAAACACCAGCAAACAATAGAGTCCCTGCCCTTGAAGACTTTCCATTTTAAGGAGAGGATGGTATACACACTGTGGCATGTCTGGATTTGAACCTCTGTCTCTCCTGACGAGGAGACAGTGCCAAGGAAATGGAGCAATCTGCCACCAGACCCCAAGTCTCGGGGCATGGCTCTGTCCCTCACGGGTTTCCCCTTTCTTTCCACGTCGCAGGCCCACAGCTGAAACCTCCTGTTCTCCGCCGACGCCGCCCATCAACAGCACCAGCGAAGGCTCCTGCCGGCCCAAGACGGACATCGTGTTCATGAAGACCCACAAGACGGCCAGCAGCACCCTGCTCAACATCCTCTTCCGCTTCGGCCAGAAGCACAACCTCAAGTTCGCCTTCCCCAGCGGATACAACGACTTTAACTACCCGGCCTTCTTCAAGCGCAGCCTGGTGCACAACTACCAGCCCGGCGACTGCTTCAACATTATCTGCAACCACATGCGCTTCCGCTACCCCGAGGTGCGCGGCCTGGTGGCCCCCAACGCCACGTTCATCACGGTGCTGCGCGACCCGGCCCATCTCTTCGAGTCGTCCTTCCACTACTTTGGGATGGTGGTGCCCTTCACGTGGAAGCTCACGGGCCGCAACAAGCTGGCCAAGTTCCTGCAGGACCCTCACCGCTACTACGACCCCAAAGGCTTCAACGCCCACTACCTCCGCAACCTGCTCTTCTTCGACCTGGGCTATGACAGCGGGCTGGACCCCCGCAGCCCCCAGGTGGAGGAGCACATCCTGGAGGTGGAGCAGAGGTTCCACCTGGTCATGCTGCAGGAGTACTTCGACGAATCCCTGGTGCTGCTCAAGGACCTCATGTGCTGGGAGCTCGAGGACATCCTCTACTTCAAGCTCAATGCCCGTCGGGCCTCCGCTGTCCCTCAGCTCACCGGAGAGCTCTACCGGCGGGCCACCGACTGGAACCAGCTGGATGCGCTCCTCTACCGCCACTTCAACGCCAGCTTCTGGCGCAAGGTGGAGGCCTTCGGGCGGGAGCGCATGGCCCGAGAGGTGGCCTCCCTGCGGCGGGAGAACGAGCGAATGCGCAGCATCTGCATCGACGGCGGCCGGGCCGTGGACGCTGAGGCCATCCAGGAATCGTCCATGCAGCCCTGGCAGCCGCTCGGTACCAAGACCATCCTCGGCTACAACCTGAAGAAAAGAATCAGCCGGCGGCACCAACAGCTGTGCCGGAAGATGCTGACCCCCGAGATCCAGTACCTCATTGACCTTGGGGTCAACCTGTGGGTCATCAGGCTATTGAAGTACATCAGGGAGTTTCTTCGGTGGTGACAGGCGGCTGCCTAGCCCTGGCCCACCCTCTCTCTTGTGACTCTCTCAGTCTCCTTCATCGCATTGGGGTCGTTCTTCTCAGGGACGGACATGGCGGCGTCCTCAGGGAGCCCACCTCGGCAAGACTGAGCAAGATCTGACCATCAACCTCTGAGCCTACGGGAAGGTGAGACCTGCATCAGAGAGGGCCAAGGCCGAGCCCTCAGACAACCAAGACAGAAGAGACTGGGCATGGGACACCTTTAACCAAGAGTAGTATTTGACTAATTGTAAATTTTTTTATTTAAAAAGATAAAAGAAAAAAAGGGGGGGAAGAATGTTATCTATATATCCCCCCTGTCCCTCGTGTAGGGGCAGCCTTTGAAGCAAAGGAATTTGTCGTTTGTATTTTTGTTCCTTGGTCTCGCTAGTCTCTGGTGGGGGCTGGGGCACAAGAGGAAATGCTGATGGGACCCTCTGTAGATGTCCAAGAGTGTGTGTCTTTCTTTGGGGTCCTCCAAAAGCTCCTCCAGGTTTAAAGCACACTTTGAGCTGACATCCATTCAAACCCATAGCTCATGAGCCCCCAGCGATATTCCTCTTACCAGATCAATCAGAGGATACATTAAGCCAAAACAAAATGTATTTAATTAAATAGCATAACAAAATAAATCTCCCTATGGATAGGGTGATGCTCCCTTAGCCTTCCGCAAGAGGGAGGCAAGAGGGAACACATCTGGCCCAAGTCACACATGTAGGAGAAGCCACATACATGGCGGGGGAATACATGTGTCCCAAATAGAATAACCGTAATAATAACCATAGCTAACGCTTGTAGGATGATTTACTATTTGAAAAGCACTTTACATGGATGATCTCATTGGATCCTTCCAATAACCGCCCGTTCTGCGTCTGCTGCTGCTGCCCCGCCTCCTTTACAGAGCTGCCCATGTCATCTACTTACTTGCGGCTGCCATCAGGCCCCATGGTCACACCCCACTGGCCGTCCTCTGCTCAAGTATTTCCTCTGCCATGTTGCTGTCTGCTGCTTCTTCTGCTGGGTCACCATCAAACTGCCGCTGCTAGGGGGTCTCTTGTTCCTTGGGAAAGCTCCAGCAGCTTCTTTGTGACTTGTCTCCTTGAGTTAGAGGCCCAGCTGTAAGCAGTCGAGCAGAGAAGCCACTACTGGGCTAAATGCTGGGCATACAAATAGAAGCCAAAGGAGACAGTCCCTCCCCCAAGGCGCTCACCTTCTAATGCTCCCATAAAAGGGAGATGAAGGGGGAGAGGGACAGAGCTGAGAGCGGAGTGGAGCATGGCTCCCCTCCCGGCTTCTTCAGAAGAGAACTTCTGGGAGGAACTCACCGATGGGAGGAGGAGTCCACCTTTGGGGGTGGGGGTGGGGGTGGGGTCCTCCGAGGTGAGAAGGCTGCAGAACAAGAGGGAGCGCCAGGCATCGCATATCTTCTTGCTTGATTTCAAACTTTTTTTTGAGTTAGAATGAAAAAAATCCTGCCGGCTCACGTTATGCTCCTGGCCACCCCATGCAAAATGCCCTTCCAGAATGCAATCTCGCAAGCCTGTCGGCTAAGACAGGTCAGGGGGTCTTGGCTCTCAAGGAGTTCCCATTCTCACTGGGGCTCTAAGCTTGTAAATCACAAGGAAAACACAGTAAAACACAGAACCGTGTCTCCTTTAGTGCGATCTCCATCGATGAACCATATCCATTTCTGACGATGAACCATCGGACGGGACCAAGGACTTGAGCAATGGGGAGTTTCTTTTCAGGGTCTTCAGCAGCCGTGGCTGCAGAAGCCCTTTCCAGGTCATATCTCCACGAGGGTTACTTCTCTGGCCGACCCTTGTAAGATTCAGGCTGGACTCAGTGATCTGAGAGTCTCTGGCATTGCTGAGATTCCTGGCTCACCCGGCAGTCAGTGAGTATTTGTCAGCAGTTGGTAGAGGGGATGGAGACACCTTTTACCACAAGGGCTGTCCCCCTGTCTTGCTTTGCTGAACATCTAGTGGTTTGTGGGTTTATGGGAGGGAGGATAGAAAGTTATTCCTCAGTTCTTCGATTTAGGATCCAAGAGTTGGGAAGATCTATAGAGGTCATCTGGTCAAACCGGGTCATCTTTCTGGATGAGGAAACCAAGGGAGAGGAAGGTTAAGTGACTTGCCCTATGTCACAGAGATGGATTTGAATCCAGGTCTTTGGACCTTGTCCATTGTATGATACTGCCTGCCCTGAGATCTGGGTCTAACTCAAGTTTTCTTTCTTGTTACTTGTATGACCACAGGCAAGTCCCTTCCCCTCTCCCTTTCTGCTTCTGTATGAGGAGGTGGGGGGACCAGAGGAGTTTCAAGGTCCCTTTGCAGCTCTAACAATTCTGCAATCCCTGTCCATAGGACCCTTCCAATTTAACAGCACCCCCTAGTGTCCCATCCCTGAAGCACAAGGAGAACCAGACACTGTCCATAGAGCAGGGGGAGTTAACTTCCTACTATTTTTCATCCATGGACAGATTATTTTTAAAAAATCTTGGGGTACTGGTAGACTACAAGCTCAACACAGTCAACACGGCCGCCAAGAAGACCAATGGAATCTTAAGCTGCATTAAGAGAGGCGCAGTTTCCAGGAATAAGGAGGTGTAGCCCTGCCATCCTTTGTCCTGGTCAGGCGACATCTGGAGGACTGGGTTCATTTCTGGGGAACACATTTTGGGAAGTAAACATAAACTGGGGAATGTCCAGAGTGGGGCAGCTGGGATGGGGAAAGCCTTTGAGTCCATGCCACATGAGAACCGATGGAAAGAACTGGGCATGTTTGATCTCAGAGATGATAAGGAGCTGCCGAAGCTGATTGAACAAGGGGTGACAAGGTTAAATCTACACTTCAGGAAAATCACTTTGGCAACTAAGCGAAAGATGGATTAGAGTGGGGAGAGACTTGAGGCAGTGAGGCCAATGAGACGGATATTGCAATGGTCCAGGCGAAAGGTGATGAGCATCTGAACCAGAGGAGACTGAATGGAGAGAAGGAGATGGAGACAAGAGAGGTTTTAGAGGTAGAAATGACAAAATTTAGCAACAGACTGGATATGTGGAGTGAGTTTGAGTAAGGAGTTACAGATGATATCAAGATTTCTAGCCTGAGTAGGACAGTGTGAAGTAAGCAGAACCGGGAGAACATTGTACACACCATACCATGGTCAACTGTGAATGACTTAGCTCTTCTCAACAATACAACTATCCAAGACAATTACAAGGGACTCATGATGAAAAATGCTCTCCAGCTCCAGAGAAAGAAGTGATGGAGTCTGAATGCAGATTGAGGCAGACTTTGTTTCTACTTTATTTTTCTTGGGTTTTTCTTTCTTTTTTTTTTGGTCTGTGTTTTCTATCACAACATGGCTAATATGGAAATATGTTTTGCATGACTACCCATGTATAATCTATATCCAATTGCTTGCCTTCTCAAGGAGAGGGGAAAGGAGGGAGGGAGAGAATTTGAAACCCCAAATTTTTTTAAATGAATGTTAATATTGTTTTACATGTAATTGTAAAAAAAAATAAAATATATAAAATTTCCAAAACCCCCAAAACCAAACAACCCAAGCCAGTGATAGTTCAGAAGAGAGAAAGATAGGTTCTGTTTTGGACATATGGTGTTTGAAATTCCTGCTGGATAACCAATTTGAAGTGTCAAATATGCAGTTGGGGATGTGAGACAAAAGTTTAGGAGATTAACTAGGGTTGGCTGTATAGATAGGGGAGGCAGAGGGAATAAGCATTTATAGAGTACCTACTGTGTGCCAGACACTGTCCTAAGAATTAAAAAAAAATATATTATCTCGTTTGATCCTCGCAACAACCCTGTGAGGTAGGTGCTTTTATTATTCTCGTTTCACAGGTGAGGAAATTGAGGCAAACAGAGGTTGTTTGACTTGCCCTGAGTCATACAGCTAGAAAGTGTTGGGTCAGATTTGAGCTCAGGTCCTTCCTGACTCCAAATCCAGAACTCCATCCACTGTGCCGCCAGCTGCCTCTAGATCTGGGAATCATCCACGTAAACGTGATAAACATCTGTATAAACATGTTCTCGTGGGAGTTGATGAGATCACCAGAGGAGAGAGTACAGAGGACAAACAGAGCCTTGGGGGGACACCCACAATTAATGGCTGAGGAGATCCAACATAGGAAACTGAGACAGGCAGGAAGAGAACCAAGGAAGAGCAGTGTCGCAAAAACCTAGAGAGGAGAGACTATCCAGGCAGAGAGGGTGATCCACAGTTAGATGGCTGCCGGGTCCCCTCCAGCTCAGAACTTTCTGTGATTCTATGAGGTGGAGCCAAGGGATTGTTTCCTGTATGAAGCGGCACCTGAGTGGATCCTTGAGGGATTCTAAGAGGTTGAGGTAAGAGGGATCATATGGAAACCCATGCATCATGATAGGAGATGGAGTCAAATTCAGTGGTGTGCTCCTCTCAATTCTGGCAGATTGAGACTCCCGACCTGAGGACCACTCTAGGTACAAAGGACTTTGTAGCTTCACTCTTAAAGCTCACAAGGGCCCACTGGTGTGTTTACCTTATCTCTAGCCATCCATAAGACCTAATAAGCTCAAAGCAAACATCTCCACAGTCAACTTGGAGTGCCTACTTCCACAAATGCACACAGCATCAGTGGGAAGGATAGATGCACAGAGTTCACAAGTGGACATGCATATACCTGGAAAATGTATGTGACCAAGGCATACACTAAGGGGGAACATCCTTATGCTTCAGGCTCTCAGGGCACTAATGTACATTGACTTTGGTTTCGATAGTCTTCATTGATAGTTTCTATGTTTATGTCTTTTTATGTTGCAAATGATTTTGCTTTGTCCTGATTGTAACTCCTGCTTTATTGGCTTTGCTTGATGCATAGTAAAAAGAATTTTCCAGCCCCTCATTTTTATTCCATGTATGTCTTTGTGGTTGTTGTTGTCTTTAGGTGTGTTTCTCATAACCAGCAGATTGTAGGGTTGTTTTTTTCTTATCCAAGTTTTCTCTCACTTTCATTTTTATTGAATTGATAAATCCATTTACACTTAAAGCTATGAGAATTAGGTTTATATTTTCTACCATTTATCTTTAATGTTTTTTAAAAAAATCTAAATTAGGATTCCTTCATCCCTTTTTCTCTTTAAAGACAGTACTTTATCTCTTTGTTTATTTTAGCTTATTCTACATTAAGTCAGCCCTATTCCTACTGGATCTCTTCCACTCATCCAGAAACCCCACCCTTCTTGTTTGTTACCCCTTTCCCTACTTTTGGAGATTTACTTTTTAATTTCTTTTTATTTTTTTCATTTATGTAGTTATCTATATCTTTCCCTCTTTTTTCTCTCAGTCAAGTAGTTCAATAAAATCCCTTTTATTCTCTTCCCCATCCCTTGTTGTTTTTCCCCAAATTCTTCTTCTTTATTTTAAAAATAAAGGCAGCTAGCTGGAACAATGGGTAGAGCTCTGGGCCTGGAGTGAGGAAGACCTAAGTTCAAATATGGCCCTAGTTGTGTGACAGTGGACAAATCACAAACTTATGTCTGCCTCACTTTCCTTAACTATAAAATAGGAGTAATCATAGCTCCTACCTCCAAGGGTTGTTATGAGGATCAAATGAGATAATATTTGTAAAGTGTTTAGTGAAATGTCTGGTTTGTACTAGTTACCCAATAAATGTTTGTTCCTTCTCTTTGTCCTAATTTTGATCTTTGTTCTATTCAAGGATTCTTAACCTGGGATTCAGAAACTTGGTTTAACATTTTAATTTTCTGATAATTATATTCTAATAAAATGGCTCTCCTTTGTTATCTTACATATTTTATTTTATGTATTAAAAACACGATTTTTAAAAGGAATCCGTAGGCTTTGCTGCCCTGCCAAGGGCGTTCATGACTCAAAAAAGATGAAGGACCTTTGCTCTAACCAGCTGATGGTCTGAGCGCACTCAGCTGATTTAGGAATGACTATCATATCATATATTATATTATATTGGTAATAAGTCATGTCTTATCGGTTAAAATATAATCAATTTCTTGATTTTTTTGTTATATTACTTAGGGGATTCCTGTGGTCAGCATCTTTTATTCTTTTCTTAAAGAAGATATTAATAAATTAATAATTTATAAATAAATAAATTAATTAATTTATAATTTATAGGTGCAAGACTTCTCAGTAGTTTTACAAGTTTTGGGTCCCTCTTGTTGCTTATCGCAGGTCCGTATGTTCCAATATATTTTTCACTGATCTCTGCCTATTCCCATCTTTGCAGCAAAGTCACCAATATAAATGTATGTGTTGATTTCATTTGGAGATTTTCATAAAACTTCCCTAGCCCTTCATCCTCCATAAGCTACGTTGATGCACCAGAGCAATTATTTTTATGGTGGTCTTTTGGATTATCAGGGACAGGCACCAGACATGTGTCTTTACTGGAATAGAGAACTCCTTCCATCAATTCAGACTGGCTTTACTTACTGTCTTAGAGAATTGCCTAGAGATCACAGGTTAAATGATTTATCTAGGGTGACATAGACAACATGTGTGAGATGTGGAATTTGTACCCAAGCCTTCCTGGCTCTGAAACCATCTCTCTGATGAACAAATTATTCTCCCTCTCTCTCTCTCTCTCTCTCTCTCTCTCTCTCTCTCTCTCTCTCTCTCTCTCTCTCCCTCTCTCTCTCTGTCCTTCTTCCTCTTTCTCTCCCCTTCCCCCTCTCTTTCTTTCTCTCTTATTGGGTTTTACCCATGTTAGCTATTAAAATGGTTATTAGCATAATCACTGCAATGAAAGATGATCACTTGGCCTGTGAAATGATGTTTCTTATTTTCTTTGAATGGACTCATTCTACCAATTCCTCTACCAATTTCCTTCTACCAATACCTTTCCCTCTCTTTTCCATTTGACTTATGGCAAGAATGTCAAGCGTGTTTGCTAACTGGTTGCTGGGCCTTGAGGCTCATATCTGGGCACCAACTGCCAAGTCAGTGTTTACATATAATCTCAAAACTGTGACTCTTCATGCCCTATGTCCCCTTTTCCTTCACTCTGTCACTACCACTGCAGGAGCAGGAAGCTAGCTGGTGTCCGAATACCTGTCTGTGGGTAGTCAGAGAAGTAGGTCCAGAGTTGAACAGGACGGGGAGGGGAGGATGGCCTTTAAGAAGCTGCAGTGTTCTTTTAGTGACCCTGCCCCAATTTCTTCTTGAAATAAGCCTCAGCTTTTCATTAGTTTTGATCAACAAAAATATGCCTTTTCTCTCGCCTCCCCCCAACTATTGAGAAAGAAAGACAAAACCCCTGTTACAAACATGTTGAGTCAAGCAAATCAGATTTCCGCATTGGCCATATCCAAAGCACAAAGTCTCCTTCAGGCTTTCACCTGTCTATCAGGAGGTGAGGAACAGCTTTGGTCACAGTCCTTTGGTCATTGTGCTGATCAGAGTTCCTAAGTCTTTCAAAATTGTTCATCTTTATAATGCTGTAGTATGAACTGTTCCCCTGTTCTACTCGCTCCCCTCTTTTTCAGTTCATACAAGTTTTCTTCGGGTTCCTCTTTATAAGATAGGCGATGCAGTGGATATGGCACTGGGTGTGGAATCAGGAAGAGTTGAGTTCCAACCTGACCTAAGTTACTTACTAACTGTGTGATCCTGGGCAAGTCTGCCTCCGTTTCCTCATCTGTAGAATGGTGGTGACAGATAATAACACCTGTCTCCCAGGATTGTTATAGGGATCAAATAAGATAATATCTGTAAAGTGCTGCACAAATGCAAACAGTAATGATGATTTCTTATAGCACAATAATATTCCATCACAATCATACAGCATAACTTGTTCAGACATTCTCCCAGTGATGGTCGCAGCCCTCAGTTTCCAATTCTTTGCCACTACAAAAGAGCTGCTATAAACATTTTTAAAACTCTTTAGAGTTTGTTTTGCTTAAGATGATTGTCCCTTAATCTACCCTCCCTTTTATTCCCTGTTTTTTTCACTCTCCCCTTTCCCTCCTATTTCCATATTGAGTGAAATGTATTTCTGTACCCAACTCTGTGCTTCCCTTCTTGGCCCAATTCAGATGAGAATAAGGTTCAAATGTCATCCACCCCCTACCCTGAAGCCTTCCTCCTTCTTTCTAGAGATGTTTACTTGTGCACCCTGATTGGGTAAGGTCCTTTTCTCTAGCCTTCTCTTTCCTCCTCCCTCCACACCTGGCCAGTGTTTTTCCATTCTTATCTTAAGATAATCAAGATATAACAGAACCACTAGCAAGCCTTCTTCCTAGTTAGACTCCCTCTAGACCCCTGATGATGAGAATTCTGACAGGACACCTGTATCACCTCCCCATATTAAAATGCAAGCAATTAATCATTGTTTAGCCTCTTAGAATTGTTTGTTTCCTTATGCTTCTCTTAATTGCTGGCTTTGAACTTCAAAGTTTCTACCCAGCCTTGGGCTTTTCATCAGGAGCTTGCAAGACCTCTATTTCATGAAAGATTCATTTTTTCTCCTGTAGGATTATACTAGATTTTGCTAAGTTACTCTTGGTTGTAAGCCTGTATCCTTTGCCATTGAGAGTATCTTATTCCAAGCTTTCCATTGCTTCATAGTAGTTGCTGCTAAATCATGTCTTTTCTTGACTGTGGCTCTGCGGTACTTGAATTGTTTTTTTGTTTCTGGTTTCTTGCAGTACTTTTTCTTTGACCTGGAATCTCTGGATTTTGATTCTTTACATTTTGGAATTTCACCCAGGAAGTGATTGGGAGATTATTTCTATTTCCACTTTGCCTTCTGGTTCTAAGAAATTTGAGCAGTTTTAAGATTTCTTGAAAGATGTAGACATTTTTTTGAGGGGGAGTAATGACATTCAAGTAGTCCAATAATTCTTAAATGATCTCTCTTCCATCTGTTTTCCAGGTCAGTTGTTTTTTATATGAAATGTCTTAAATTTTCTTCCTGCACTCCTCCCGCCCTTCAGTTTTCTGACTTTAATATCTTTTATTGTAGCATGGAGTCATTAGCTTCCATTTGATCCATCCTGATTTTGAGGGTGTTTGTTGCTTGAGTAAAGTTTTGTGCCTCTTCTGCTTAGCTGTTAATTCCGTTTTCAATTCTTTCTCCCATAGTTCTCTTCCCTTCCTTCCAATTTCTGCCATTTCATTTATATTGTTTTTTAAAATCACATTTTAAAGTATTAAAATACCCAGATCTTGCTTTATTTCTTCAACAAAGAATTTGTTGAATTTGTGTTCAAGCTGTGTTTTCCTTTGAAGCTTTACTTGCAAATGTTTTGTAGTCTTTCTATTTGTATCATTGAAATAATTGTATGTATTGTTTTCCTGACTTCATTTTGCATCAGTTCATATGAGTTTTCCTCTGCTTCTCTGTTTTCATTGGAGGCACCATTTTTGACATCAGAAATACCCTCCTGCGGTAATGTCAAACTCAAATAGAAATGTATCCCTGAGGGATGCATATTGACCTAGAAAACCACAAATTAACATTATCTATGTTATGCTATGTATTTATTTTGTTAAATTTTCCCACTTACTTTTAATCTGGTTCTGGCCACACTCTGGCTGCAGAGGGGCCATGAGTTTGATACCTCTGTTCTATTATGTTGATGTACCACCATTTATTTAATCATTCCCAAATCAATAGACATCTTTGCTACCATTAAAAAGACTGGAGTGTATCTGGGGCCTTTCTTTTTGTCATTGACATCTCTGAGCCACTGGTGGGTTAGAAACCTTTCCCAGGGTCACCAACCAGGACTAGAACCTTGGTCATTCTGTCACATGGCCTCTCTTGACCTCTGGCTTGGGTAGATGATTTTGACAGCTGTGCAGAAGGTGGATTAGAGGGAAAAGGTTAGGAGCAGGGAGACCAACTGGAGGCTGTTGTAGCCATCCATATGCAAGAGGATGAGGACTTGGACCTGGACTATGGCTGTGTGAGAAGAGAGAAGGAATAAAGGCAAGAAAATGGCAGAGGTAGAAGCTGGATGTGATGAGAGAGAGTAAAGACTCCAGGATAGCTCTGATATTTACAAACATGGGTTCCTTTCAGTTCTGACATTCTAGGTGCTACGTTCCAAGGATCCTCCCAGCTCTAACATTCCATGTTATTTGGCTACAATCAGACTATCAACTGGTTAGAGCAAAAGTTCTTTATCTTTTTGGGGTCACAGATGTGAAGTGAGAGAATAAGAACTGTATGGGTAAGGGGACTGACAAGCTGGAAATATCCCAAATTTCGCTAGCATTCTGACCCTCCCTGTTCTAAGTTCTGAGGCCCCTCCCAGCTCTGACATCCCCTGTTCTAAGGCTCCTCCCACCTCTGATAATCCTTGTTCTAAGGCCCTTCCTGGTCCTGACATTCTATGTTCAAAGGCCCCTCTCACCTCTGACATTCTATGTTCTAAGTCCACTTTTAGCCTTGACCTTCCCTGTGGTAACGTCCCTCTCATCCCTGACATCCCCAGTTCTAAGGCCCCTCCCAGCTCTGACATTCCTTGTTCTAAGACTCCTCCTAGCTCTGACATCGCCTGTTCTAAGGCCCCTCCCAGCCCTGATATTCCTTGTTCTAAGGCCCCTCCTAGTCCTGATATTCTCTGTTCTAAGGTCCCTCCCAGTTCAGATATTCCATGTTCTAAGGCCATTTCCAACATTCTATCTTTCTACTGTCAGATGTTTCCAAGAAACAGAGTATTCAATGTTCCCAGTGCTCTAGCCTGGCCATAGGAGGTCAATTAGGTTATGGACACCTGCCCTGGCCTATTTTCGGTGCAGAGGAGTGGGACACCTCCAAGGCAAGTGACAACCTTTCACCTGGAATGTTTTTTCATCCTCCCAAGGCTGGAGAAAAGGAACCTGAGGAGGGCCTCCACCCACAGAGGAAGGCCTCATTCCTGGGTAAGGGATTTCAGGTGAGAGGCCCAGGCCTAGGGTTTTCTAGGACTCAGTAATGGCCCCTCTAAAAGGCAGACCACGAGCTCAGTTGGCATCAGAGCTATGTGACTGCTAAGGGCATGGAGGATGTCTGAGGTTGCGTGGAGGGAAGCTGTGGCCAGGGCTGGGGAGGAGGCCCTGACTCTAACCCGTTGGGGGACTGGGTTTGTTTCTGGGCACTCCTGTTTAGGAAGGACATTGACAATCTGGAGAGCATCCAGAGCAAGGCAGCCAGGGTAGGAAAGGGCCTTGATTCAGTCCATGATCCAGAAGGATCAAGGGGAAGGAAGCAGAGACATTCAGCCTGCAGGAGTGAAGACTCAGAGGGGATGAGAATATTGTCCTCAGGTCTGAGAAGAGGGATTAGCTGTGTTTTGTTTGTCCCCAGGGGGAGGCTTGGTTGTTGTTTGGCATTTCTCAGTCATGTCCGGCTCTCTGTGACCCCATTTGGGGTTTTCTTGGCAGAGAGATTGGAGTGGTTTGCCATTTTACAGACGAGGAAACCGAGGCAAACAGTTACGTGACTTGCCCAAGGTCACACAGCTAACTTTATACAGCACCTGAAAGTTTGCAAGGCACTTCACCTACGTGAGCTCGTTCCATTCTCACAACCCCGGGAAGTAAGTGCTAATAAAGTTCCCATTTTACAGATGGGGAAACTGAGGGTGAGAGAGCATCAGTGACTTGCCCAGGACCACATGGATTGTAAAAGTCAAGACTACAGCCCGGGTTCTATGTTCAGGACTCTTGTCTCCTAGAGGTCTGATAGTAATAATTTTTGCATTTGCAATTTTCAAGCTCCCTTTGACAGATGGGGAAGCTGAGGCTGCTGGGAGACCTCTGTGCCTTTTGTTCTGAGGTGAACAGACTGCAAAGCCTGTAAAGAGTTGGACACCTCAGCGTGTACCCTGGCTGCCCAAAGAGCTGGGCAGAGGCACCAAGGGGCTAACTGGCACAAAGGCGGCTCAGCTGGCACCCAGAGGTGCCAGTGCAGGCTGGCCCAAGGACTCCCTTGCACCTCCCCACCCCTTAGGCCACACCCTAAACCCCAATCTCCCCCACTTCCCACCCAGAGAAAAGGCTGTCCTGGAGGCACAGAGGAGAGGCATCTCCCTATAAGCACCATGAGCAGCCAGGTTGGGGATCTCAGCCTTCGGCAGGAGCAGGTGCTAGCCCAAGTGAACCCTGTCCCCCATCCAGAGCCTCCCCACCCTCCCTCCCCTCTGAAGCAGGCTCCAGCCCCATCCCGTCTCCACCTCCCTGCTTCCAGCTTGTGCAGGGCAGAGTCCTGAAGCTAGGGTCAGAGGAGTTGGGTGTGAATTCTGCCTTTGCTTCTGGGAAGCTGTGTGACTGGAGGAAGCCACTTCCCCTCTCTGGCCTCAGTTTCCCTCTCTGTTCAAATCGGGGTTGGTCTAGAAGTGATCTAAGGCCAATTCCAGGAAGAATTTTGTGCTCCTGCTTTCCTCCTTTGTTCATAGCCTCAGACCTAGAAGGGACCCCAGACTCCAGCTGAAGCCCAGGGAGAATAAATGCTTTGCTCAGAGTCCCTTGGGTACTGTCAGGGGCAGGCCTTTGACTTCAGAACCACTGCCTTTTCAATGGGCCCTATCATACTGCCTCATCATCCCAGGCCTGGGGGCTCAGGAAGGGCTGGGGCAGGAAGGCTGCAGTGGCTGTGGGAGCCATCCTCCCCGGAGGGCAGGAAAGCCATGGGGCAGCATGTCCTCTCATGGTCCGACCTGGGCCTGGCAGCCCATGCCCCTGTCCAAAACAGTAAAGGGGAGTGGCCTGGCAGTGGCAGAGGGTTTTGAACTCATTGAGCTTCCAGCTCAATCTAGTCTCCAGAAAACTTCCCCCAGGTGTCCCCCCACAAGTAGCACCCCCTTCCGTGGATATCACTGGGGTCTAGGGGCTGTCCATCTTTACTGGTCCCAGAACCAAAGGAAAGTTAATCTACATAAATTTGTTTTTAGTCAGTGTTCTCCTCAGATGCCTCACCTTGCCTTCGAGGCTGCCGTAAGGGCTCTCAGAATCCCTGCTGCTGGAACCCCACTTTGGAGAGGACCCATTGAGTTTGGGAGGCTTGGAGTACAGCCCCAAGGCCTCCTACAGGATGCTCAGGGTGTTCTCACAGTAAGCAGGGTCTGGGTCCAGGTGTGAGCTCAGCTCTTCTGTCACCATGCTCAGGGCTCCCCCTATTCCTGCTATCTATAGAGGATGGACTGCAGGAGCCTCCCCAAAGGCCTCAAGAACTTTCCCCCACTTAGCTCTTACATCACTCTGTTCATTCCACTCCGCTCATTCATCACTTTTTGGGCCCCGTTCATCACCTCTCACCTGGGTTTTGTAATCTCTATGACCTAGAGCAGAGACCTCTGGGATTTGGGGCAAAGGGACCTGATATGCATCCCTGCTCTGCTATGTATTGGCCTTATGACCTGGAGGAAGCAAGTTAACCTTGCTCCTCCTGCTCCTTGGAGGGTCTGCTTACAGGGCCTCGGCTTTCCAGTCTATAATGGTAGCTCTGACCCCAGTGGTCCCTAAGGCCCCACTGATTATCTATAAAGGCTATTATTAGTGATGAATTTCCCTAGGAAGTGAATAAGGGAGGGGATGGGGGAAGGAGTGGGAGGCTGAGATGCAAGCTTGCCTGGGCTCCTTGGATATTTTCTCAGTTTCCTGGCTTAGCCCCCTGCTCTGGAGCCCAGGGTCCAGGTGGACCCCAATGAGCTGAGTGACTAAGCTTCGGTGTGACCCATCTGTGTGGGAAGGAGAGAATGGCTCCTTAGGGGTCACTCTATGTCATGTGTCCTAGCCTGTGTTTTAAAATCAATTAACATACATGAAAGTCCAGAGGACCAGATGCTGGCTGGACATGGAGTCATGATGTAAGCCCCAGCTTTACCACTTACTAGCTGAGTGGTGCTGGGTAAGTCACAGAATTGTAGAGCTGGAGGGGACCAGAGACCTCTGCAAGAATCTGCCCTAGACATCAGTCAACCAATCAGCCAGCAGCCTTTGTTAAACATCTCTGGCAGCCCTGTGTTTGGTGCTGGGGATACACAGCCAGAAATGACCCAGTTCCTGCCCTCAAGTCAGGCCCAGCAGAGAGTGCACACAACCTAGACACAGGAATATGGGAGTTCAGATTCTGCCTCAGACACTTCCTAGCTGTGTGGCCCTGGGAGGCTCACTGGCCTCAGTTTGCCTCAGTTTCCTTATCTGTAAAATGAAAGGTCTGGACTTGATGCTGTCTATGAGGTCCCCTGAAGCTCTAAATCTGGGGCATGACTACGGCTCACACTCTTTAAAGGGGACAACATGTACATATACAGAAAGTACACATACAGGGTGTCATCGAAGTGGTTACTCAGTCCTAGCTTGAAGGCACTGAGGCAAAATTGGTCTCTTCGAACCTTCCTCTATTTCTCCTGGTCCCGCCTTCTGGGGCTGAGCTGAAGCAGGCTAATCTAACCCCTCTCCCACATGGCAGAGCCCTGTGAAGACAGCCATCATTCTCCCCTTCCTCCTCCCCACCTCCCGATCTTGTCTTTATTGGGTTCAATACCAGCACTTCCTTCACTGGTCTTCGCCATTGAGTTGAATTGAAGTGAGTTGACTAATGGCCCCAAGGCAGGAGTCCAAGCCCCAGGGATTGGGGCCAGCGATCTTGACACAGTTAACTCTCCACAAGTCCGAAAAAACATCCAGGATGTGCTGGCTGACCTGCCCAACCCTGATGACTACTTCCTTCTTCGCTGGCTCCGAGGTGAGGGGGAGGAAGGGGTAGGAAGGGTTGGAGACATAGCCTGGCTGGGGGTAGGGTCTGAGAAGGGCAGTGATGATAAGATCTGAATCATCCCCTACTTACCTGCCTCCCAGGGGCTTGTGCAGAAAGTGTCTTCTGAATATTAAAATACAGCCAGAATGGGGGCTGTTGTGATTGTTTTCATGATGGAAATCATCCCCTTTGATCCTCACAACCACCCTGAGAACTACGTAGGAGGGGGAGAATCAATAGAATTATTCCCATTTTGTAGATGGGAAAACTGAGTTTCCAGGCTCTCTCCTGCCTCTTAATATTTTGAATTTATGACCTGCCCAAGGTCACCCAAGTGTCTGAACTGGGGCTAGACCTCTGGTCATCATAAATTAATTGAAAGTAGTGTCTTTAAAGAAGAATAGGAAGAAGTCTTAATTCCTTTAAAAAAAAAGAACCAAATGGAAGAAAATATAAATCTAGTTCTCATAACCTTAAACGTGAAAGGACTAAACAATCCAATAAAATGAAAAAAAGAGACAGAAGGGTTATGAGAGCAAAAGTCCCCTCATCAGATGCTTACAAGAAAGCTTTCTAAAAAGCAAAGACACACACAAATAAAATTGTCTTAATTGCCTGGCAACAGTTTACTTAGAAAAGCTTAGGGAATCAATAAAGATACTGAGATAATAGCTTTAGCAAATTTGCAGGCTACAAAATAAACCCACAAAAACCAATAGCCTTTTAATATAATGATAAGAAAAAGGGAAATCCCATTAAAAACACTACAAAATGTATTTGGGCATCAGTCTAGTAGGATACGCAACATCCTTGTATAGATTCAATTACAAATACTCCTTGAAGAAACAAAGAACAGCTGAAGTGGCTAAAGGAATATTTAGTGCCTATAGCTGGCCTGTGTCAATATCATAAAAGTGACGGTTCTTCCAAAGTTAATTTACAACCTCAATACTACGCCAATTGATATGCTTAGGTTTCTCTCCATTTTGATCAAAAGCTGTGCCAATTAAACTATCCAAAGGAAACGTTATAGATGAAATAAAAGAATGCAAAATTCATTTGGAGAAACAGAAGATTTAGACTAGCAAGGGACATGATGCAAAGAGGTAGTTCCAAGGGGGAAATAGCACTTTTAGGCCTCAAACCATAATACAAAGCAGTGGTTATCAAAGGACCTGAGACTGACTAAAACTAGAGAAGGGCTGCTATACTATTTGTTCTCAAGGCTTTGGTTGAAGCAAAGGCCTCCATTCAGGAATATAGGAAAGTGGTATCTAGAAAGTTAGTACAAACAAGAGTTTATATTATGTGACCCACCAGAACTGATTGTTAAATTTTCAGTACAAACACCACACACCAGAGCTTGATCTATTGTTTGGTTGATTGTCTAGGCTTAAGAAAGAGACAGAGAAAATGGTAATAATGCAGAGGAAACTTAAAAGGGTGTTCTGTGTGCAGAGGGATCATTAGCACACTGGATAGCAGAGTCAGGATCCATACATATCTTGGTAGACTAGTCTAGAGCATTGGGCTGAATCTAATCGGATGACGTCCAGTAGGGATAAATGTAAAGTCTCACAGTTGGGTTCAAAAAGCCAGTGTCTGAAGTACAGGATGGGGGAGGCAAGTGGCCAAGCTGGAAAGAGAAGTTGATTTGGGGGTGCAATAAGAGAGACATATCAACCAGGAAAAAAGAAAAGGAGGTGTTTAGTTCTTCATTCATTCAATATTGTGTCAGGCACTGTGCCAAGCTCTGGAGATGCAAAGAGGCAGAAGACCATCCCTGCCCTGAAGGCCCTTACTCAGATCCCGTGTTCAGGTTACTGTTCACTTCTGGTTTAGAAAGGGCTTTGACCAACTAAAGGTGCATCCAAGAGCAGGGATGGGGAAAGGCATTAAGTGTACCTCATGCTTCCCAGCAAAGCAATGACTCAATTATGGAATTAGCAGCATGGTTTATAGTTTGGGGGAGTACTGAAAATAGGAAGACTGGCATCCTAGGTGGGAGAAAATGTTACTGTATGGAAACTGGGGATGAGGACAAGCAGCAGCTTTCTTCCCTCATGGGAGTAAGAAATGTTCATTGAGACCAGCTTCCTCTGCAAGGACAGAGAGTCAACCCGACATCTTTGAAAGCTAGCTTGGTGCTGTGAAGAGGTTAGACCAGGCTCCCTGGTTCCCCCCTGCATCTTTGAGGGATAACAGATTTACTCTGTGACAGGCACTGTGCTAATCTCTGGTCATAGAGATATAAAATGGTAACAGTCCCTGTCCTAAGGAGCTTAAAATCTAATGAACAGAGACGAAGCTGAGCCCATGGGAGCTGATGAGGTCACTAGAAAAAGAACATAGGCAGAGAAGGGGACCTGAAACCTAGTGCTGGCGTCCTTCAAACCACAGGGGGTGGGGCAGGGATGATTATCTCTCCAGGAGATAATCCAGGAGCAATCAGACTAGGTAGGAACATCTAGGAGGGTCCAGGGAGGAGGAGAGGGTCGTAAACAATGCTGAGCACTGTTGGAGAGACCAATGGCCTTAGTAGTTGAGAAGCCTCAGGTACCCAGATAGAGTGGCTTCCATCAAGTGATGAGGCCAGCAGCTAGATTTTCAGTACAACCCAAGGAGTGTTCTAGACAGCTCTGTGGCATTTCAGGAAGCAGGACTTCCTTCCAGAGGACTTGGGACCTGACCCCAGCCTGAAAGAAGAGTGAGATTTTAGCAGATGGAAAATGGGAGAAGAAAACAATTGCAGGCCTGGGGGTGGCGCGAGCAAAGTCCCAGAGGTGGGAGAGGACATATTTGGGACAAAGGATGTAAGTAGGGTGATGCAGTGTGTCTGGAACAGAACAGGAGGAGCTAAGGTTGGCAAGGTTAGAGCCAGATCCTGGAAGACCTTGAATCCCAGGCTGAGCTTTGTTTCTTAATCCAAGAGACAGCAGGGAGCCCTTGAGGGTTATTGAGCAGGACAGTGACAGTTTAATCTCCAGGAGAGTGGGATCTGTGTCTTATATTCCTTACAGCTCCTAGCCCTGACTCATGCAAGTCATTGCTTCATAAATATTTTTCCCAATTGGGGCAGGGACGTTAGAATTGGCTACAGTGCTGATAGGTGTCCTGGGTGACAACTGAGACCATCTCAGTCTCTTCTCTTCTCTGCTATTCCAGAGAAAGCATCTATTACTTAGCCCTCTGAGGGGGTATAATATACAGGTTGGCCACCAGATGGCACTGCAGCTATCCACCATTAGCTTGCTGCTTTCACTGGTTCCAATTCCCTTGTCCCACTGGCCCCCAGGTTTAGTACGATTTAGAAGACACAATTTGGTATATACTCAAAATGATTTTTAAAAATGCAAAATCCTTCACCCACTAGCTCCAGCTGCCATTTCCCGTAGGCTAGCTTTAGCCCAGGGCAGCCAGAGGGTACAGAGAATGGAGCAGTAGACTTGGAATCAGGAAGACTCAGCTTCATGAATTCAAATCCGGCCTCAGACACTTACCAGCTGTGTGGCCCTGGGCAAGTCACTTGACCCTGTGTGCCTTAGTTTCCTCATCTGTAAAATGGTCTGGAGAAGGAAGTGGCAAGCCAATCTTGTATGTCTGCCAGGAACATCCCAAAGCGTGGTCATGAAGAGTCTGACACGATTGAAAAGACCGAACAAAAGCTTCACCACCTCAGTCATGACCCCCAGGTAACAGGACTAGATAACTGGCTGTTCATGTGCTTTATTAACCCCATCAGACAAGTCATTTGCAGGAGCTTCAGCTTAGATCTGAAAGGTACCTTTGAGGAAACTGAGTCTGACTGCCTCTCTTTACTCACGAGGCCCAGAGGGAAGTGATTTGGAGCCACCTGATTCTCGTGAGGCCCATAGATCTGCCCACTGTATCACTTAGCCCCTCTGAAGCTCACCAGGCCCCAGATTCCTGATCCCCAAATAAGGGAACTGAATGGTCCTTTCCAATGCTAACTTAGTGAATGTATGACCTTCTTACTGGGTGGCCTCCACAGTGCCCCACTCCAGCTCTGAATCTCATGAATGTAGGCACCGCTGGTTGGATGATAAACAGCCAGTCACCTGCCCTAGTAGATTAACTGACCTGTCTCTTTGTCTGTACAGCTGGGAAAGAAGATTGAAACTTTCATTATCATATTTGATCTGGAGCACTTGGGCCTGAAGCACTTTTGGAAGCCAGCTACAGAAGTCTACCAGGAGGTGAGGACGGAATGGGTACTTATGGGAGGGAGAGACTACTTGGTGTTTGGGGGTGCAGCTGGAGGCAGCCATGCCCCCAAAGCAGAGGGTCTTTCCCTTCATGCCTGTGGTGAAGCTGGGGACCAGGACCCTGAGCCCACAGCACAGTGAGACCTTTGGCTCAAAAATTCTACATCCCAGAAAATCAGGTTGAAGTTTTGTGGGGAAGGGATCCAGGAGTGGGGGGGGGGGGCGGGGCAGAGGTGCTCTGGTTTAGCAGAAAGAACACCAAATTGGGGGTTACAAGACCTGAGGTCAAGGCCCAGACCTTTGTAAATCACCTACCTAACCTCTGTGGGCCTCAGTTTACTGATCTGTAAAAGGGAGAGAATGGTCCCTTCCAGTTCTGAATCCTGTAATCTCATGGTCTCTAAGGATCCTCCTTTTGGGATCTCACAGGACGTGGAAGAAAGACCACTGCAGTGGTAGTTGAAATCGAATATTCTAGATCCAGCTTTGCTATTCATTACTGGAAATCACCAAAAAAACAACACATAACTTAGGCTTGATGTAAGAGGAAACTTCCTAACAATGAGAGCTGTCCAAAGGAGGAGAGGGATGCCTTGGCAGGTAGTGAGTTCCCCATCCAGCAGAGGCTAGACAATCACTTGTCAGGGATGTTATTGGGGGGACTCTTGTTTGGGTACAGGTTGGATTAAAGGGCCCTGAGGTCCCAGACACCACCTGGGAAACTCACCACCCAAAGAAGCGTCTGATTCTGAATGACCTTGGGTCAACCTCTTTAATGTTCCCAGGTCTGTTGTGGCATCTATAAAAATAAGGTCTTGAGCTTCAAGGGCCTTTCCAGCTCCGATTCCTGTGATGTCATGGCCTCCTTCTCAGCCCTAGAGGCTGGGGCAGCGGTAGACTGGGTAGTGATGTCCAGACAGTGACAGCCCAGGCACTGAGAGCAGTGGGTCCTCAGTGGGAGCACTGAAGAGCCCTGGAGAGGGGAGTTCTTCTGAGCTTCCTGGGGCAGTGTCCCAGAGGTCTCAGGGAGGTGAGCACTGGCTGAGATGAAGAAGGCCATCAGCAGGCTTCTCTTGGCTTTGCAGTTTTTCTCTGTACTTGAGAACAATTTCCCTGAGACTGTCAAGAATCTTATTGTAGTGAAAGGTAAGTCATCAATGGCAGGGGCTGGGATGGAATGGGTGAGAGGGAAAGAAGGGCCTGGGGTCAATGCATGGGGGCACCTGCTGGACTTTGCCAGGGCTCAGCAAATGATGGGAATGATCCCCCCATTAGAGTTTGGCATCAAAACCCCTAAAGGATTTTATTTTAGACTCACCCCCTTCAAGGGAGCCCCAGACACCAGGACTAGGATGGTCGAGTTCCCAAGGGCAATGGCCGGTGACATGAGTCACTTCTACCCCAGAGCTGGTGCTAGCTGGCTTTGTGTTGAGCCAGAGCTGCCCTGACCTTGTGCAGAATCATCTGCTCTTTCTGTCCCTAATCTCAAGGTAGCTCTGTCTCTTTCAGCTCCTAAACTGTTCCCTGTAGCCTACAACTTGGTCAAAGCCTTCATTTCAGAGGAGACACGCAAAAAGATTGTGGTTCTGGGAGGTGAGTGAGTCTTGATCCTCCCAGCTTCTCTCAAGGGGGTGTTATGAGTGGGTGAAGAATGTAAGTTAGAGGTCACTATTTAGGTGATTTTTGACTAGATGAAATAGCAGTGGGTCAAGCCAGATTTGGAAAAGTTCAGTTAAGAATTTGGGAAGAAAGCTTGGGTGTTACTGAACCTGACTGGGTGGATTTGTGTTATGCTGATTTGTGACTCCATCCCCTGAAGTCTGACTTTCATGTCTCCCCCTGACTGTAATGATAAAACCCAAGTTCTTCTAGATCCCAGCAAAGGGTAAAGTCTTTTAAAAAAAACTATTTTATTTCATTAAATATTTCCCAATTTCATGTAAAATTGTTTTAAAATTCATTTTGAAAAATTTTGAGTTCTGGGGGTAGCTAGGTGGCACAGTGAATAGAGTATCAGCCCTGGAGTCAGGAAGACCTGAGTTCAAATATGACCTCAGACACTTAATACATTTAATAGCTGTGTGACCTTGGGCAAGTCGCTTCACTCCTATTGACCTGCCTTCCCCCCTCCAAAATTTTTTTTTGAGTTCCAAATTCTCTCCCTACCTTCCTACCCCTCCTCGTGGAGAAGGCAAGCAATTTGATATCAATTATACATGGGAAATTATTCAAAGCATATTTCCGTATTAGCCATGTTGAAAAAGAAAACAGATAATGCTTCCCAAGAAATATAAAGCAAATTTAAAAATGCTTTTCTCTCTGAAAGTGAATAGTTTTTTCATCATGTACCTGTTAGAATTGTCTTGTATCATTTCATTGATCAGAGTATCTAAGTCTTTCACAGCTGATCATCGTACAATATTGCTCTTAGTGCGTACACTGTCTTCTTCGTTCTGCTCATTTCACTTTGCATCAGTTCATACCCGTCTTCTCTGGTTTTTCTGAAACCATCCTACTTGTCATTTCTTACAGAACAATAGTATTCTATCAAAATCATGTATCACAATTTGTTCAGGCCATTCCTCTTCTTTCCTTCCTTCCATCCCTACCTCCCTCTTTCCTTTTTCCTTTTCTTCCTTCTTTTCTTCCTTCCTCCCCCTCCATTTCTCCCTCCCTCCCTCCTTCCCTCCTTCCCTCCTTCCTTCCTTCTTTCCTTTCTTCCTTCCCTCCTTCTCACCCTCCCTCCGTCCTCCATATGGAGAATCATACAATTACATGCAGGTGCTCTCCCCTCCTTCCCTCCCTCCCTCCTTCCCTCCTTCCCTCCTTCCTTCCTTCTTTCCTTTCTTCCTTCCCTCCTTCTCACCCTCCCTCCGTCCTCCATATGGAGAATCATACAATTACATGCAGGTGCTCTCCCCAAAGGAATATAAAATTTCTTGAAACAGAGCTCTGGAAAACCAGGCTTCGATAAAGCCCATTGGGAATCAAACAGAGCTGCTTGACTATGCTTTCAACCCAAATCATTCTGTCTCTCACTGATTGGACAATAATAGCTCCCAAACCAAGCCTCAGTTGGCCATTGTTTGGGTTTTGTTGGCTCAGAGTGAGTGTTCAAAGCAATTGTCGCTGTTCTGGCCAGAAACCCTGAGGATCTTCCCCTCCCAGACTGATTTTTTTTTTGAGAAGGTAAAAAAGGTCATCTTCTACCTTATTTCTACCTAGCCTTAACCACTAAATGGGTGTTGCCTTAGACAAACTGAGACCTGATAAGACCTTAGCTTAAAAAAGCCAAGTTCTCCCACGGCATCCAGGACCATCTCTAGTCATCCTGATCTATATCTTGCCACTGGACCTAGATGGCTCAGGAGGAGAGAGTGAAGCTGATGACTTTGCACAGCCCTGCCTCACTTAAATACAATTCACTTGCAAATCAAGACATCATCTTCCTGATGTCGCCGGTCCTCTCGGAGAAAGAAGAACAACCAACAACGATGACAACAACGGGCGTCCCTTTAATTTCCAATTCTTCGCCACCACGAAAAGAGCTACTATCAATATTTTTGTGCTAGTAGGTCCTTTGCCCTCTTCTTTGATCTGTTTGGGGCATAGACCTAGTAGTGTTATTGCTGGGTCACAGAGTACGTACAGTTTGATAGCCCTTTGGGCATAGTCCCAAATTGTTCCTCAGAATGGTTGGACCAGTTCACAACTTTGTCAATAGTACGTTAGTGTCCCAATTTTTCCATATCCCCTCCAGCATTTGTCATTTTTCTTTTCGGTCATGTTACCCAATCTGATAGATGTGAGATGCATCTCTTTAATCAGTAGTGATTTTGAGCATTTGTTTGTGTGATTATTGTAGCTTTGACTTCTAAAACTACCTGTTCATATCCTTTGATTGGGTTTTCCATTCATGAAGTGGGGAATGGCTTTTATTTTTTACAAATTTGCCTCCATTCCCCATATATCTGAAAGATAAAGCCTTTACTGGAGAAACTTGCTGTAAAAAATTTTTTTTTTGCCAGTTTTCTGCTTTACTTCTAGTCTCGGCTGCATTGATTTTGTTTGTGCTAAAGCCTTTCAATTTCATGTAATCAAGATTAACCATTCTATTTCCTGTGATTCTCTCTATCTCTTTTTGGTGTTGTTGTAAACTCTTCCCTTATCCATAGATCTGACAGGAATGTTTTTCTGTGTTTCCCTAGTTATAATGTCACCCAAAGTGTAAAATCTTAAGAGCCTGCCAACAGACTGTGTGTTTGATAGTCATTTAGTCAGAAAATAAATATTTATGAAGCACTTACTATGTTCCAGGAACTATGGTAAGCACTGAGGATGTGATACCTGAGTAGCCAGCTATTGCTAGAAAAACCCTGCCCCAGCCCCTAACTGCAAACCCCAGTGTGCATAAGAAAAAAACAGACTTAGTTCCTGCCGTTTGTTGAGTGTCCTGGGCCCCTAAGACATTTCCAAGGAATGTAAGCTAATTACCAGGATGGAAGCCTTGGCTCTAGACATTATCTTGAATTATATGACTTTTACCATATCTTGAGCCTTCCTAGCTTCAAGAGTTATGGCAAAAGTTGGAGACAGAGATCCTGGGTTGTAATTCCAATTGACACTTTGTCAGCTCTCTGATATGTTGTATTTACAATCTATTCAGGAGGTTCCTCTAACGTATCATGGTCATAAAAAGGGAAATAACACAGGCTTGCTGAGTCTGCAAAGTAACATATGTAAACTTCAAGAGATAATTAAGCACTGAATCCTGTATTGTCTGTATAAACTACCCTCTCGGTTTAAACATGGTCATTTGCTTTGGGAATTTTCCCCGAATGACCGCCGGCTAATAAACTTCTCCATTCAAAACTTATACTCTGTGGCGTGTCTCACTCGCTTCTGGTATAACAAGGATATAAAGAAAGGCAAAATACATTCCCCACCCTCCAGAAATTCAGGCCAATAGGGGAGATAACATACAAAAAAACTATGTCACAAGCAAGTGAGAGGCAGAGGAAACTGAAAAGAAGCAATAGAGGGAAAGTACATGACCCTTTTGAGTTTAAGATGTTTATGGGACATATAGTTGGAGATGTCCAATAGGCAATTGGAGATGTGAGCCAGCAGTCAGCAGAAAGGTCAGGACTCCAGAAGTAAATCTGAGAATGATCAGCGTAGAGATAATAATTGAATCTGTGGGAGCTGATGAGATCAGCAAGTGAAGGGAAAAAGGAAGAGGATGATACCCAAGATTAGGGGACATGCCCTAGATGAAGATCCAGAAAAGGAGACAGAGAAGGAATGGGCACATAAGTTGGAGGAGAACCAGGAGAGAGAGATATCCCAAAAAACTAGAATGAAGAGGGTATTATGGTGTTATACCAGAAGCGAGTGAGACATGCCACAGAGTATAAGTTTTGAATGGAGAAGTTTATTAGCCGGTGGTCACTGGGGGAAAATTCCCAAAGCAAATGACCACGTTTAAACCGAGAGGGTAGTTTATACAGACAATACAGGATTCAGTGCTTAATAATCTCTTGAAGTTTACATATGTTACTTTGCAGACTCAGCAAGCCTGTGTTATTTCCCTTTTTATGACCATGATACGTTAGAGGAACCTCCTGAATAGATTGTAAATACAACATATCAGATAGCTGTCAAAGTGTCAATTGGAATTACAACCCAGGATCTCTGTGTCCAGTTTGCCATACATGCCACAACATGACTCATGAGATAAGAGCTAGGAACAGTCACATAATTCAAAAGAATATCTGGGGCTGAGGCTTTCATCCTTCAAGGCCATAGGCAGACTGAGGGATGCTCCAGCTGGCTTTGTTGAGACGAGAGATAGAGTTGTCTCTCAGCCCACTCAGTTAGTTAAAGGAAGATTGTTAGGCTTTCCTGGTAATTAGCTTACATTCCTTGGAAATGTCTTAGGGGCCCAAGACACTCTCAATTACCTGCCAAACGGCAGGACTGGGGTTTGCAGTTAGTGGCTGGGGGCAGGGTTTTTCTAGCAATAGCTGGCTACTCAGGTATCACAATGGAGTATTATGGGTGTTGTTGACAGCGTAAGAGACTGCAGAAAGTTCAGAAAGGATGAGGATTAAGAAAAGGCCATTGGATTTGGTAGTTGAGACATCACTGGTAACTTTGAGGAGAGCAGTTTGGATTGAACGATGAGGTCACAAGTCAGACTGCAGAAAGTTAAGAAGAAAATGAGAAGAAAGGAAGTGGAGGCACCTTTGGTAGATGACCTTCTCAAGGAGTTTAGCCAAAAAAGGTTGGAAAGATGTGGGATGTGAGCTAACAGGGAAGGATGGATCACGTGAGGGTTTTTTTTTAGGATGGAGGAGTAGGGCTACTGCTACTGCTATTTGTCTGTTCTTGAAGAGGACCATGACATCAGGGAGGTGATTCTATGACCTGCAAGTGAATTGGATTTAAGTGAGGCAAGGCTGTGCAAAGTCACCAACCTCACTTTCTGCTCTGGAGCATCTGGAGTCAGTGGTCAGATACGGATCAAGCCCAGGATGCAGTGGGGGACCTCGGCCTTTTTAAGCTAAAATCTTTAACAGGTCTCAGTTTGACTAAGTCAAAGCCCATTCAGTGATTAAGGCTAGGTAAGAAATGAGGCAGAGAATGACCTTTTAAAAATAAAAATAAAAACTCTATCTGGGAGGGGAAGACCCTTAGGGTTTCTGGCCAAAACACAAACAATTGCTATTTAAATTCATTCTGAGCCAATCAGGGCCCAAACAAATGACCAACTTGACCAATCAATGAGAGCCAGAGTAATTTGGGGTTCAGATTAAAGTTCACATTCCCTTTGGGCAGAGCACCCACAGGTAAGTGTGCAGACAGAGGGGATGTGAGACGGGAGGAGACAGTGGGAGAAGACAGTTGGGTGATGAGGAGGAGGAGAGAAGAGGGAGCTTTTAATGAATGCTCTTAATTTTTTTTAGGAAAATGTGAGGCAAAATTCTCAATGGAGAGGATTGGTTGACAGAGAGCCACAGCATATTTGAGGAGGGATGGAAATGTCTGGAGAAGCCACTTTCATGAATGGATAGTAAGTTACTTAAGAAGGTATAAAAAGATTGCCCTTCAGTAGGGACACCTCAGTTGAAGTTATGTAACATAAATTTGTGGTGAACCTAGTCAGCACAGTTTCGTGATTTTTTTCCTCCAGCTTTGTTTAGCAGAAGATGGTGAGAATGATCTAAGGCTGATACTTGGCAGGATCAGATCAGTGATAAGATAATGGGGCAAGGGACCCAAGAAAAGAGAACAGAACAGTGTAGAGTTGAATTGGTTGACCAAACAGTAACAATGGGGAGGGGAAGAGAGTGTAGCCAGTGCAGGGGTGGTGGCAGTGGCGGGGTTGGAAGTGAAGGATGAAAGACAGGGCTTGGGGTTGCAAGGCAGAGGAAGAGGTGGAATGAAATAGAATTGGGGTTAGAATTACTAATAGATTTGATCAGATAGGAAAATTTCCTCATTCTTGAACATGGAAGTGATTCATTTGTGGGTGATGGCAAGATGAAGGGTATAACCATCTTTGTTTATGGCTGAGATGAGGTGGAGTACTAGCTCATGGGAAATGAATCTACTAAAGGACTGTGAGGTCGGAGTGTTTGACAGGGCATCAGTATGTTTGTTGAAGTCCCCCAGTATGAGGGCAGGAGTTGAGGCGGAGAGAAAGACTGAGGTATGCCCTGAACTCACTTAGGAAAGAAGGGGAGTCACCTGGAGGTCTGTACATAGCAGCTACCATGATTTTGATTGGGTAGTAGATATGGATTGAATGAACCTCAAAGAAGGAGAAGCAACTAAGTGATAGAGATAAAGGGAGACCTTGGAAATGGCAAAGGGGACTAAGTATCCCAACTTCCCCATCTCAACCACTGAGTTGGGGAAAATGAGTTAAAGGGCAGCCATGGCTAGAAAGGGAGGCTGGGTCATCAGGAGGGAGCCAGGTGATGAAAGGAGTGAGAAATGAAACCAAGATGAAAGTCAGTTCATTGCCTACATATCAGGCGTTCAAGAGGGCACAGTGGAAAGTGTGGGCTGCTTTTGGGGACATTTGGGGGAGAGAGTTGAGGGGAATGGGAATAAGGGATCAGGCAATGGGGGAAGGAGAAGTTCAGAGAGACTTGTCACTTGGTTAGTCAATGGGGAATAATTCTGAAGCACAAAAACTCATGAAGACCATGTAATAAGTTGCAAAGAGGTAGGGATCCCTCATCATGGCGAGAGTCTCCAAACGGACAGAATCACAGATCTTTGAAGGATGATGCAGCATGGGGTAGTGGAAGGAATAGATTTGGAATCTGAGGGTGTGTTTTCAAATCCAAGCTCTGACAGTTTCTACTTATGTGTCCTTAAGCAAATCAGTTAAACCTCACTGGGTCTCAGTTTCCTTATTTGCAAAATGAGGTTAGACAAGATAGTCTCTGAAATCTGTGACACTTGTAGTTCTATGACCTTATGAAACAGGTAACTTTCTTTCCTGGGATATTATTTCTGCATATTTATTTTTCAGTCAGTCAATCAACATTTGTTAAATGCCGATTATATGCCAGGCCCTGTGCTAAGTACTGGGGTAAGAAGAAAGGCAAAAGACAGTCCCTGCCCTCCGGGAGCTCATGGTCTAATAGGGGAGAAAACATGCAAGCAGCTATGGACAAAAAAAGCGATATTTACAGGACAACTAGGAAATAATCAACAGAGGAAAGGCACAAGAATTAAGAGAGATTAGGGAAGGCTTCCTGTAGAAGGTGGGATTCAAGCTGGGACCTGGAAGAAGCCAGAGACATCCAGAGGTGGAGACGAGGAGAGAGAGCATTCCAGGCACTTGGTGCCAACTCCAATGCTCAGAGCTGGGAGATGGAGAGGCTTGTACAAGGAAGAGCAAGGATTCCAGTGTCATCAGATAGAAGAATATATGGGAATAAGGTGTAAGAAGACAGGAGGAGTGGGGGGGAGGGAGAGAAGGCTAGCTTATTAAGAGCTTTGAATGTCAGACAGATGATTTTGTCCAGACACAAGAGGCAGGACCAAGATAGTGGAGTAGCAGGAAACACCAAAAAAAATTCTCCAAATAAACCTAGAAATGCACCACTCCAAGTCCTAATGGAGAAATCCAGAAAAAAAAATCACAGCGAATTAAGCCCCACTCAGAATAGGTAGATGGACAAGGAGAGGACACTGGGCTGTCCACTCCAGCTCTCTGGCAAAGACTATGCACCAGGCCAGATGAGTGCTCAGACCCACACAGGGCACTGTGATGGGGAAAGGGGCTGATGAGCAGTCTTAGTGCCCACTAGCTGGTTCTGGACCACAGATCTAGGGCCAACAGTGAAAGACACCTGTGCATAGGCCTAGCATGCCTGCATAGGGAGGGCCTATGTTGTGTACAGAGAAAGGAGGAAGTTCAGAAGCCAGCAGCATTCTATGCTATCTCCATTCTAGCACAGAGTCCAGTCTGCAGAGGAATAACCACGAAAGGAAATGGCCAACCACTCCAGTGTCTTTGCCAAGAAAAGCCCAAATGGGGTCAAGAAGAGTTGGACAGGATTGAAAAACAAAACACCATTGTGTAGTCACAATCTCTCTTATACCATCTCTGCCCTCCAATAATCATCATGCCAACATCATTTAACCAATTAAATTCAATTAGCTTTTACAAAGGGCCATTGACTGAGAAGCTCTAGCAAGACTCCAAGAACCCACATTCCCCCAACATTAGCAGGCGTGTTCTCTACAATGGAGCTCAGTTTTCCTTAGGGACAACAGACTCACACATGCAGCTCCTAAGGACTGGGTTCACTGGCCAGTCTCCCTGTCACACACCTCTTCTTGAAATTTCTTCCTCCTCTCACTCTAGAATCTTCTTTTTCTTCCATCAGCAAACTGGAAGGAGGATTTGCTGAAATTCGTCAACCCTGACTAGTTGCCTTTAGAGTATGGGGGAACCCTGATAGACCCTGACGGGAACCTCAAATACCTGACCAAGGTAAGGAACCCCCAGGAGGCAGCAGTGGAGCAGGAGCTGAGGGCAGAGCCATCAGGCCAAAGGTCATCATGTCCTCTTCTGGCAGATTAAATATGGGGGTGTGGTCCCCAAGAAATACTACCTACAGAACCAGATGAAAATGCAGTATGAGCATACAGTGTCTATCAATCGGGGGTGCTTCCACCAGGTGGAAACTGAGATCCTCTTCCCAGGCTGCATCTTGAGGTAGGGGTCTGTCTGCTCTCCCCTTCCCTAGAGGGGAGCTGTGGGTGTATGTGAGCAGGGGCCTCGGCCACAGAATCCTAGCGAGGGCAGAGCATGTGGCAAGAGGAACCAACATGGGCATAGACCAATATCTTACACCATATACCAAAATAAAGTCAAAATGGGTTCATGATTTAGGAGTAAAAGTTGATACTCTAAGTAATTTGGGAAAGCAAGGAATAGTTTACTTATCAGATTTGTGGAAAAGTAAAGAATTCATGACCCAACAAGAGATAGAGAGCATTACAAAATGCAAAATGGATAATTTTGATTATGTCAAATTGAAATGTTTTTGTACAAAAAAAGCCAATGCAACAAGAATTAGGAGGGAAGCAGAAAATTGGGAGAAAATCTTTGCAACTAGTATCTCTGATAAAGGCCTCATCTCTAAAATATACAGGGAGCTAAGCCAAATATATAGGAATACAAGCCATTCCCCAATTGAGAAATGGTCAAAGGATATGAACAGGCAGTTTTCAGAGGAAGAAATTAAAGCTATCTACAGGCATATGGAAAAATGCTCTGGATCGCTGCTGATTAGAGAAATGCAAATCAAAACAACTCTTAGATACCACATCTCTCCTGTCAGATTGGCTAAAATAAGAAATCAGGAGAATGATAAATGCTGGAAAGGATGTGGGGAAATTGGAACATTGTTGCATTGCTGGTGGAGTTGTGAGCTGATCCAGCCATTTTGGAAGGCGGTGTGGAACTATGCCCAAAGGGCGATAGAAATGTTCATACCCTTTGACCCAGCAATACCACTTCTAGGGTTGTATCCCAAAGAAATCATGCAAGCGGGAAAAGGACCCATATGTACAAGAATATTTATAGCAGCTCTCTTTGTGGTAGCCAAGAATTGGAAAGCAAAGGGATGCCCATCAATTGGGGAATGGCTGAACAAGCTGTGGTATATGAAGGTGATGGAATACTATTGTGCCATAAGAAATGGGGATGATGCAGACTTCATAACAACCTGGAAAAACCTACACGACATAATGCTGAGTGAGCGGAGCAGAGCCAGGAGAACGTTGTGCACAGCCACAGATATATGGATTCCGTGAGGACCAACCCTGACATACTGCGCTTTTCTCAGCAACCTAAGGGGCAAGGACAACTCCAGGGGACTCACGATGGAGAATGCTATCTTCATCCAGACAAAGAACTGCGAAGTTTGAGTACAGACTGAGGCACACTGCATGCTCGCCTTTTCTGCTTCTCTTTTGTTTTTGTTTTTGGGGTTTTTTTTTTTTTGGTTCTGTTTCTTCTTTCTCATGATTCATTCCATTGGTCAAAATTCTTCTCCATGACTTGACTAGTGCATAAATTAATTCAAAGCGAAGTTATACATGACAGTTATATGAGACTTCATGCCGTCTTGGGGAGGGAGGGGGGAGGGAGGGGAGAAAAACTGGAACTCAAAACTATGTAGAACCGTGTGTGGTAAACTAAAAATAAAGAAATTTATAAAAAAAAAAAGATGAACCAACATGTCTCCTTCTGCAGATGGCAGTTCATGTTGGATGGGTCGGACAGCGGCGTTGGGATGCTGAGGGGAGCCATATGGATGTGGACTGTCACAATCATTCCAGAAATAAAGTATTGATTTGCTTTTCATTTACAGGACAAATGTGGAAAGTGGGGGCAGAAGAATGCTGAAAATAAGATGCCTCAAGATGTCCAGGAAGGCTGGAACTGGGTTCAAATTCTTCTTCTGACACTTACTTGTTATGTGACCCTGGACAAGACACTTTCCTCCTCTGAGCTTCAATTTCCTCATCTTTAATGTGGATATAAGAATATCTGTCATACCCACCTCCCAGGGCTGTTGTGAGGCACAAGTAAGAGAATTCATGTAAAGCACAGTTTTAAAAACTGGTTTTTAAAATAATGCTTTTACGTGATGTTCATTTTCACGTTGATAAAATTTCTCTTATTAGCTTTTCTTCCCTCCTAGGGAGCCAAAATAATAGCTTTGAAGAAAAAAGAAAAGAATAAGGAGAGAACTCTCCCCTCTCCCCTCCCCTCCCCTCTCCTCCCTCTCCCCCCTCCCCCCTCCCCCCTCCTCCCTCCCTCTGTTCCCCCTCCCCTCTCCTCCCTCTCCCCCCTCCCCCCTCACCCCTCCCTCTGTCCCCCTCTCCCTCTCTCCCCTCCCCTCCCTCTCCCCCTCCCCTCTCCCCTCTCCCCTCTCCCCTCTCCCCTCCCCTCTCCCCTCTCCCCTCTCCCCTCCCCTCTCCCCTCCAGCAAAACCATTCACCACATTGAAGACGTCTGAAAATACCTTCCATGTTCCTCAGCTTTGCAGAGGGACGTGCAGGAGTCAGCTCTCCCCAGCTTGCAAGGATAGCTTGCTATATTTTCGGTGTGATCATTTAAAGCACAGAAATCAGCAATTGCTACCCATGAAGACCTCTTTTATAATTTTTTTTTGATCGTCTAAACTTAAGAACATGTTAATAATGCAGATTAAACTAAAATGTATGAGTGTGCTCGCATTTTTTTAGAGAGCCTGGTTGTTATATATATACCAGCACACTCTTAATTGTACTGTGAACAGTGCTTGAGTTCAGCAGGAGGAAAGTGGTAGGCTCAGGGAATGACAACGACCATCATGTTTGCAAAGTACTTTACATCCCTTAGCTCATTCGAGCCTCCTTGCATTCCTGCCTAAGGACCTCCCACTTCTTCGGAGGAGGGGACATGTTTTCTCCTGTCTCTTCATTGATCTCTGTAATTTTGTAACATCCACATTTGGTTGTTTGGTGGTGGTTGTTTTTTCTATTTATGTTGTAATCAGTGTGATATTGTTTCCATCGAGTGCCTCATTATTATGCCAAGATGGCAGCAGCTTTGGTCCTCACATCCCATCAGTATCCTCAGCATCCTCAGGACCCTCTGCCTCTTTCATTGGAGGGCTGGAGGGTAGAGCAAAGGATCCCTCCCACAGCCTTCACTTAAAGAGGGCCCCAGGCTGGCCCTCTTAGTTTCTTTTGGTGTGTTGTTTTTTCGGTGAGATTGTAAGTGCCTTGAAGGCAGAGGGTCTTTCTTTTTCAGATTTGCATCCCCAGTGCTAAGCACAGTTCCTGGCACATAGTTAGCTCTTAAAAGTGTTTATAGACTCGGTTTCACTCTGCATCAGTTCATGCAGCTCTTTTCATTCTTCTCTATATTTATTGTATTTGTAATTTCTTACAACACAGTAATATTCCATTATATTCTTGTACCACAAAGTCCCCCAATCAATGAGCATCTGCATTGTTTCCTGTTCTTGGATACCACAAAAAATGCTGCTATTAATGTTTTGGTGTATAGGGGGACTTTCTTCATATCATGACCTCTTTGAGGAGTATATGCTTATAGATAGTTTTTAATCGCTGTGTTTACATGATTCCAAATTTACTTCCAAAATGGGTGTACTAACTCATAGCTCCACCAATGATGCACTAGTATACCTATCTGTTCACAATCTCCCCCAAACTGACTATTCCCACCTTTTGTCATTTTTGACAATTTTCTGGGTGTTAAAGTGAAATCTTAGGGTCATTTTAACTTGCATTTTTCTAATCAATAGTGATTTGGAGCATTTTGAAAATTTGATTATGGATAGCTCTGGTTTCTTTGAAAATGGTCTGTTCATATCCTTTGGCAACTGGATATTGGAATGGTTGTTATTTTTATAAATTTGACTCAGTTCCCTATATATTTGAGAAATGCAGCCTTTATCAGAGAAAAATGATGTAAAAAAATTTCCTCCAGTTTCCTGCTTTCCTTTTAATTTTGACTACATTGATTTTGTGTGGGCAAAAAGTTTTTAATTTCATGTAATCAAAATGATCCATTTTTTGTTATTGCTCAGTTATTTTCGGTCATGTCTGATTCTTTGTGACCCCCCCCCCCCCCAATTTGGAGTTTTCTTGGCAAAGATACTGGAATGGTTTGCCATTTCCTGCTCTAGCTCATTTTACAGATGAGGAAACTGAGGCAAACAGGGTTAAGTGACTTGCCCAGCATCATAATCTAGTGTTGGAGGCTGGATTTGAACTTGGGAAGATGAGTTTTTACGGTACCACCTGGTTGCCCCAAATTATCCATTTTACTTCCTGTTATCTTCTCTGTTTGGTCATAAATTCTTCCTTTTTTCATAGATCTGAGAGGTAAATTTTCCCATGCTCCCCTAATTTGCTAATGATATCACCCTTATGTCTAAACCACATGTCCATTTTGGCCTTATCTTGGTATATAGTGTGAGATGCTGGTCTATACCTAGTTTCTGCCATGCTTCCCGCTAGTTTTCCCAGCAATTTTTAGCAAATGATGAGTTGTTGCCTCCAAAGCTTGGATCCTTGGGTTTACCAAACACTAGATTGCTATGGCCATTTACTCCTGTGTACTATGTGTGTATTGTATTTCCACTGACCTACAACTCTATTTCTTAGCCAATACCAGATTGTTTTCATGATAATAGTTTGAAATCTAATACCGGTAGGCCATTCACATTCTTTCACATTTTTCCTCCATTGACTCCCTTAATATTCTTGACTTTTTTCTTCTAGATGAATTTTGTTACTATTTTTTTTTCTTGCACTATAAAATAATTTCTTGGTAGTTTGATTGGTATGACACTGAATAAGTAAATTAATTTAGACAGAATTGTCATTTTTATTATATTGGCTTGGCCTACCCATGAACAATTAATATTTCTTCAATTGTTTAGATCTGTTTTTATTTCTGTGAAAACTATTTTGTAATTGTGTTCATATAGTTCTTGGGTTTGTCTTGGCAGGTGGACTCCCAAGTATTTTATATTGTCTGTATCTATTGGAATTTTTCTTTCTATCCCTGCTGGGTTTTGTTGGTAGTACATAGCAATGCTCATGATTTATTCGAGTTTATTTTATATCCTATCTTGGGGTGGAGAACCTGCAGCCTTGAGGCCACATGTGTACCCTCTTATTGGTTCTGTGAAGTTTGGATTCAATTAAATTGCCACAATTGAGGACCTAGAGGGCCACATGTGGCCTCGAGGCTGCAGGTTCCCCACCCCTGCTATCATTTTGCTGAAGCTGTTGTTTCAGCTATTTTTTTCATTGATTGTCTAGGGTTCTCTAAGTGGACCATCCTACTGTCTGCAAAAAGTGATAGTTTTCTTTCCTCACTGCCAATTATTTCTTTAATTTCTTTTTCTTCTTTTATTGCTACAGCCATCATTACTAGAACAGTATTGAATAATAGTGCTGATAATGGGCATCTTTGCTTCACACCTGATCTTATTGGAAAGGCTTCTAGCTTATTCCCATTACTTACTCTTGGTTTGAGATAAATACTACTTATCATTTATTAAAAAGCCTCCATTTATTCTGAAGCTTCCCAGTGGTTTTTTTGTTTCCATAGGAATTAGTATTGCATTCAGTCAAAAGCTTTTTCTGCATCTATTGATATAATTATGCTATTTTTGTACTTTTTGTTATTGGTATGATCAGTTATGTTTATAGTTTTCCTAATATTGAGCCAGCTCTGCATTCCTGGGTATAAATCTCATTTGTCATAGTGTAGTATCTTTGTGATGTGTTGCTGTATTCTCTTTGTTAGTATTCTATTTAAAATTTTTTGCATCAGTATTCATTAGGGAAATTGGTCTATAGTTTTCTTTCTCTGTTTTGGCTCTTCCTGGTTTAGATATCAGTACCATATTTGTGTCATAAAAGGGATTTGGTAGGACTTCTTCTTTTCTTGTTTTTTCAAATAGCTTATATAGTTTTGGACTTAATTGTTCTTTAAATGTTAGGTAGAATTCACTTGTGAAGCCATCTGGTACTGAGGATTTTTTCTTAGGCAGATCATTGATGGCTTATTTAATTTCTTTTTCTAACATGCAGTTATCTAAGTACTCTATTTCCTCTTCTATTAATCTGAACAGTTTATATTTTTGTAAGTATTCATCCATTTCACTTAGATTGTCAGTTTTATTGACATATAATTGGGCAAAATAGCTCCTAATAGTTGTTTTAATTTCTTCTTCATGGGTAGTGAATTCACCCTTTTTATTTTTGATCCAGGTCATGTGGTTTTCTTCTTTCTTTTTCATAATCAAATTAACCAAAGGTTTTATCTATTTTCCCCCACAAAACCAGCTCTTAGTTTATTTCTTAGTTCACCAGCTTTTTACTTTCAACTTTATTCATCTCTCCCTTGATTTTCAGGATTTCCAATTTGGTGTTTAATTGGGGATTTTTAATTTGTCACTTTCTAGTTTTTTTATTGCACATCCAATTCATTGATTTGCTCTTTCTCTCTTTTATTGATGTATGCATTAGAGATACAAAATTTCCCCTAAGTACTTCTTTGGCTGCACCCCACAAATTGTGGTATGTTGGCTCATTGTTATTATTCTCTTTAATGAAATTATTTATTATTCCTATGATTTGTTCTTTGACTCACTCATTCTCTAGGATTAGATTATTTAGTTTCCAATTAATTTTTAATCTTTGCTCCACCAGCACTTTACTGATTGTAATTTTTATTGCTCTATGGCCTGAAAATATATTTGCTTTTCTGCAACAGATGATGAACATTATAATAAACATTATTGATGACTCGTTTTGTTTTCTGTGTTGTCTGTCAACCAAGAGAGAGGCAGTGTCATATAGTGAGTAGAGAGTTGGCCTCAAAGCAGGGCTTTAGCCCACCTTTTGACACCTGGCTGTGTAACTCAGGGCAAGGTCCTTCTCAGCACTCTGGACAGTTCCCTAAAACCATAAGTTGCATAGAAAGTACCAGTCTGCATTGTTCATTTCTACCAATGAAATCACAGTCCAGTCCCTATACCTGTTAAGAGAGGGCCAGCGCCTCAAGCAATGGATCAACTGATCCTTCCACTGGTCTTGCTTTAATTGATCATGCACACCTGCACATGCACCTGCACAAACACATACACATACTCACCACTACACAATCCTTAGATCCTAATCTCTCTGGTTGCCCTTGTTGCCATTGTATACATCATCTCATGGGATTCTCACAGCAGCCTTGAAAATGAGAAAGTGCAAATATTAATTCCAGTCTTACAAATAAAGAAAGACAGGAGTCAAATAGCATCAGGTTGAAATCCATGAATTCTGCTTTGCAAGTTCAGTGACTAGTGTAATGTTGGACCAATCACTTTATTCCTCTGAGCCTCATTTTCCTCATCTGTAGAGTGAGGGGTTGACCTCTGAATTCCATTCCAGCTCCAAGTCCTTTGAACCACAGAATGTATACTCTTTCCTTTGTGCTGCTCTGGCTTGTGAGTGAAGGTGTTACAGACCCAGATAGACTCTTACCAGCTGCACCACCTTGGACTTTACCCTTCTCAGCCTCAGTTTCCTTCTCTGTATGATGAAGTTGATAGACTCAAAGGATCCTATGATGCTATGACCATATACCCTAATCTCCGGCTCTGGGTCCATGGGCTTTTCCATGAGCATGTTCTGTTCCCTTCAGAGACTGGGGGACTCAGACATCTAATCGACCCAGATGTTATCATCATCACCACTCCTCTACCCCTTGAAAAGGCAGGCAATACGATACAGGCATACCTCATTTCATTGCACTTCACAAATATTGTGGGTTTTTTTTTTTTACAAATTGAAGGCTTATGGCAACGCTATGTCAGCAAGTTTACTGGTGCCATTTTCCCAAGAGCATGTGCTCACATTGTGTCTCTGTGTCACATTTTAATAATTCTTGCAATATTTCAAACTTTCATGCCGATTATATCTGTTCTGGTGATCTGTAATCAATGATCTTTGATGTTACCATTGTAATTTTGGGGGGATTCCACAAAACATGGCCATGTAAGTGGTGAAGTTAGTTGTTCCAACTTCTCCACTGACCTGCCCTTCCCCCATCTCTCTCCCTCTTCCAGCCTCCCTATTACCTGAGATACAACAATATTGAAATTAAGCCAATTAATAACTCTATAATGGCCTCTAAGTGTTCAAGTGACAGAAGAGTCGATTGTTGCAGCACAGGTCGTCACTGTCTTATTTTATGAGATTGCCACAGCCACGCCAGCTTTCAGCAACCACCGCCCTGATTAGTCAGCAGCCATTGACATTGAGGCAAGATCCTCCATCAGCAAAAAGATTATGATGCTGAAGGCTCAGCTGATGGTTGGCATTTTTAGCAATAAAGTATTTTTAAATTAAGGTATAACATTGAGTTTTTTGCATAATACTATCATACACTTAATAGATTACTTTATTGTGTAAACATCACTTTTTATCTTTTTAAAAAATTTATTTGGTATTTTGTTTTTCCCAAGTTACATGTAAAAACAGTTTTTAACATTCATTTTTAAAGCTTTGGGTTCCAAATTCTCTCCCTTTCTCCCTTCTTCCCCCTGCCCCCCACCCCATTGAGAAGGCAAGCAATTCAATATAGCTTATACATGCATAGTGATGCAAAACATTTACATAATAGTCATGTTGTGAAAGAAAACATAGACCAAAAAAAACCCTCAAAAACAATAAAGTAAAAAAAGTATGTTTCAATCTGTATTCAGGCACCAACACTTCTTTCTCTGGCAATGGGTAGCACTTTTCACCATAAGTTCTTCAGAGTTGTGTGACTTTGGACCAATCACTTTATTCCTCTGAGCTTCATTTTCCTCATCTGTAGAGTGAGGGGTCTACCCACGAATTCTATTGACCTATGTCTTGGATCAATGTGTCACTGAGAATAGCTAAGTCATTCCCAGCTGATCGTTGCACAATATTACTGTTACTTTGTACACAGTACATTTCACTTGGAATCAGCTCATGTAAGTCTTTCCAGGTTTTTCTGAGAGCATCCTGTTCATCCTTTCTTACAGCACAATGGTATTCCATCATAATCACACATCACAATTTGTTCAGCCATTCTCCAATTGATGAGAATCCCATCAATTTCCAATTCTTTGTCATTAGGAAAGAGTTGCTATGAATATTTTTATATATATAGGTCCTTTTTCTTTTTCTTTTTTATCTCTTTTAGGATATAGATCTAGGAGTGGTATTGGTATAAAACCATATGCATGGTTTTATAGCCTTTTGGGCATAATTCCAAATTGCTCTACAGAATGGTTGAATCAGTTCCCAACTCCACCAACAATGCATTAATGTCTCGTTTTTCCCACGTCCCCTCCAACATTTGTCATTTTCCTTTTCAGTCCTACTAGCCAGTCTAATATGTATGAGGTAGTACCTCAGAGCTGTTTTAATTTGCATTTCTCCAATCAATACTGAATTAGAGTATTTTTTCATATGGTTGTAGATAGCTTTGATTACTTCATCTGAAAACTGTTTATATCTTTTCATCATTTATCAATGGGGAATGGCTCTTATTTTTGTAAATTTGAGTCAGTTCTCTATATGTTTGAGATATGAGGCCTTTGTCAGAGAAACTTGTTTCAAATTTTTTTCACAGTCACTATTGCTAACTGTATCTCCCTCCATCCTATCTCCCCCCATTTATTCTATACTCTCTCTCCTTTCTCCCTGTCCCTCCTCAAAAAGTTTTTGCTTCTGTCTCACCCCTCCCCCAATCTGCCCTCCTTTCTTTCATCACCCCACCCCTCTTCTCTTACTTCCCCTCCTACTTTCCTGTAGGGTAAGACAGATTTCTGCACTCATTTGAGTGTGTATATTATTCCCTCTTTGAGCCAATTCTGATGTCAGGTTCACTTACTCCCCCTCACCTCCCCCCTCTTTCCCTCCATTATGAAAGTTTTTCTTTGATGTGAGATAATATACCCCATTCTGGAGGAAGAGGAGGAAGAGGAGGAGGAGGAGAGGAGGAGGAGGAAGAGATGGGCAGTGCCCTAAGCTACAGAGAAGTCAAGGAGGAGGAGGACTGGGAAAAGACCACTGGGGGTGGCCATTAGGAGGTCACTGGAGACTTGTGGGAAAGCATTTCAGGGTAGTCTGACTGTGAAGGGTGGAAGGGAATGGGAGAGATGAGGAAGGGAGAGCCTTTCTGGAATAGATAACTTTTAATAAGTATTCCAGGAGATGAGAGAAGAAGAGACAGAATTTCAGAGGTGGAAGGGGCCAAGCAAAGAAAAATTCATCCCTCTTTCCTAGAACAGTCCTTCAAGGGCTTGAACACACATGGGATCCAAAATTGTTCAATCTACAATAAAAGAAACTGAGGCAGTGGTCTGAGCCAATAGCACTTTATTAAAGGATCCATGGCCCCCTCTACTGAAGTGAACCTCAGCTCTTCCTCATGATCTGAGATGCCCCCACTCTCTGAGGCCTTAGTCTTACAGTGCTTGATATCCAGATGATACAGAATAGACAAAGTGAAATTCGTAGTCTCGTGGGTTGATAGACCTCTATCTTGACCTCCCAGGAGAATCTTCGGCTCAAGCTTGTGATAGATTAGATTGCAGAGGACATCAAAAAATGGATAGAGCTGATGGTCACTCATTGGCCCCCTGTTGGGCAATAGATTGGGGAATAGATTTATGGATAACTCTTGCAGGCAGAGACATCCATTGGGCAAGAACCTGTCAGCCAAGTCCCAGAGGGCCATTTCCCTAATAAAGGGATAACAAGACTGGAGGTACAATTCAAAAATAGCTGAGGGACTCTCTGTGCCATTGAGTCACCTCCATCATACTGGGCTTAGTCATTTACTCCTCAGGTATTGCTTCACTAAATTGACCAATGGTACATAAGTAGACAAGTACAACAGTAGTGATCACTGTCCCTATGGCATCAAACTCAGCTGAATAATACTAGTTGGAAATAAGCCAGAGGCAGAAATAAAGTAAGGGTCTAAGTTAAGTATTTCCCCCACACAGCTCTTGTGGCTACCCCGCCCCGCCCAGTCTCCTTTCTTCATACCCAGTTGAACATTCCCAGTTCCCCCAACATATCCTCATGTGTCATGATCTTACAGGATCAGACATTTAGAAGTTGAAGAGCCCTTCAGAACCTGTGTGGTCCAACCTTTATTGAAATAAGAAGCTCCTGTGTAATATACCTGACAAGCTCACCCAATCTTCACTAGAAGGCCTTTAGCAAGGGAGATTGTGAATACCCCCCAACCCTGCTGAAGCAGCCACTCCCACTGTGGGAAAGCTCTAAAGCTCTTTAGAAGAGACTGAGACCAAAAGTAATTTGGAGTAAGAGGGGGCCTTGGAAATCAACTGTTCTTTTGCTACCATTTTAAGAAACCGAGGCCCATAGAGAGGGAATAGAATTCAGTTAATAATTAGCAAAAGGCAGGTCCTCTGATGCTATTTTTGCCCCAGACTTCAGAGATCCTTCACTTCAGCTATAATTACTGGCTTTTACAGACCAGGAAGCTGAGGCTAGAGAAATGAAGTAAGTTGACTATGGTCATACAACTGAAAAGAAATAGACTCCATGATTCTAACCCATGTCCTCAGAGACCAACTACAGCATTCTTTCATTCTCTGCTTGGCATACCACCGAAGTACAATGCTGAAATAAATGTTGTGTCTTCATGACTTCATCAAGGCCTCTATAACCCAATTCTTGGCTTCGCAGGTAATGTCTCACCCTCTAGAATTACCCCTCCTGCCTTCACCACCAGAACTATTCTGGAAGAATAGATTCTAATGTCAATCTCATGCTAAGGTATAAATGACTAATATCAGGCTTTCATATCCCTCCTTTTCAGACTGTTTGTATTTCAAGTTCCTGCTTGAAGACTGTGCTTTGAGTCAAAAATAGCTGGGGTCGTTGGAGCCTTTCTTACCCCAACCTGGGGGTAAGGGTTATTGTTCTCACTTTACAGAGACAGATATTGAAACTGAAGAACTTGTTAGCACTGTTTGAGGCCCAAGGTTTAAGCTCTCCCTTCCTCCTTCAAGGTGGTGCTCAAACATCTAGGTCCTTTTCATCTCGGCTTCTGGGTGATCCTTTGTTTTAGTCTCCAAGTACCTTCCCAGTGAAAACAAGATGAACCCCAGGCACCAAGTTCAAGATCAGGGGTGGGGCTGAGCTGGCTGCTTGGTCCAGCTGGCAGAGGGTGGGTTCAATGAAAGCTGATGTGGGAAATGCCAGGATTGCCCCAAGAAGTTCGAGGAGATAGGGGTGACCTGCCCTTTGGAGAAGACCTGAGTACAACCTGGGAACTAGACTCCAGG
The DNA here is from genome assembly GCF_011100635.1 of Trichosurus vulpecula. NCBI lineage: Eukaryota > Metazoa > Chordata > Mammalia > Diprotodontia > Phalangeridae > Trichosurus > Trichosurus vulpecula. The sequence continues at coordinate 14,292,554 of NC_050573.1, forward strand.
AAATAAAGATTATGACCAGGAAGAGGTCAACCAGCCAAGGTCAAGGCATGTTTCAGCAGAAACACTGAGGTTTCTCCAAGTTGCTAAACTGTACACACTCTTTGACCCAGTGACATCACCACTAAACCTATATATGCCAAAGGGACCATAGAAAGAGGAATCGGACCCATGTGCACAAAAATATTTATAGCTGCTCTTTTTGCAGTGGCAAAGAACTAGAGCCTTAGGGGTGCCCATCAATTAGAGAAAGGTTGAATAAGTATATGTACATGTGTGTGGAATGTGATGTGTATGGATATGATGGAATATTATTGTGCTATGAAAATAATGGAGGGAATGGTCTCAGAAAGACCTGGAAAGACTTATATGAACCGATGCAAGGTCAAGTGAACAGAACCAGGAAAACAATCCAGAAAAATGACTTTGAAAACTCTGTTCAATGAAATGACCAATGACTATTACAGAGACCCGGCAGAAGACTGCTTCCTGCCCCCAGATAGAGAGGTGATGAACCTGTGGCACAGAGCTAGTGTGACAATCTGTTTTGCATGACTGTATGTTTCCTATTGCCCATAGGCTTCTGGCAGGCTTTGGTGGGAGCGGGAGGGTGGTGGAAAAAGTCACTTATGACAGTTTCTTATTGGGTTTCTTGAACATTTTTCAGTCTGGAACGATTTTTAGAGTTTTTGCTGGAGCAAGCATCTGCCTGCCACATGCCTCCATTTAGATGGACATCGTGGGGCAGAACCACACACACACATACACAAACACACACAAAGAGAGAGAGAGAGAGAGAGAGAGAGAGAGAGAGAGAGCTAGCTTTTCAGTTCAATTAATAGGATTAAAGGCTCTAAAAAGGTAAGTGACCTCAGAGCCTTCTAGTACCAGTCCTTACGACGATTTATTTTCTTTTCATTAGGCAAAGTAAAAATATAGGCAAATATAAGTGCTTGGAGAGATCTAGAACCGATGACAGAAAATGCAGGAGCCAAGAGGGACCTAGAAAACAGAACAGAGAATGTCAGAGTTAAAAGGCAGACTGAAATAAGGAATGCCAGAGGTTGGCGGAAAGAGCTCAGAACAAAGAATGTCAATCTTGGAGAGTACTTAAAACAGAGAATGTCAAAGCTGGGGGTGCCCCGAGACCCCAGAACAGATAATGTCAGAGCTGAATAGAAATTGTTACAGCTGGGAGGAACCTGAGAACACAGAAGAGAAAATGTCAGAGCTGGTGGTTTAGAAAATAGAATGTCAGAACCACAGAGCTTAGAATACAGAATCAGAGCTGGTGGGACTCAAAACATAGAACACAGAACGCCAGTGCTGAGGGAGCTTAGAACACAGAGCAGAGATTGCTCCAGGTGGAATAAAATCACAATTTCAGAGTTAGAGGGACCCTGGTTCACCTGGTCCAATCCTCACCTGAACTAGCATTTAAATATTGCAAAACCTTTCCATGTGATCTCGTTTGCTGCACGCAGCAAGCTTGGGAGGTTGTGGCCCCCATTTTACAGATGAAAAGACTGGGGCTGAGAAAGTTTTGCTCCGGTCAGACCTGCCTAAATCCGAGCCCAGTGTGCCACCAGCCTTGTGCCACAAGGGTCATCGGCATCGCCCTCTCTTTCCAGGGCTCCGACGCTTTGCTGAAAGTCCTCCAGTGAAAGAAAATCCAACCTGTGCTGAAGACGCCCCTCCCACTATGGGACAGCTCTGATGCTTAGACATTTCCCCCCTTAAATCAAGTCTCGAGGTGCCTTTTCACTACGTCCACCCATTACTACGCTAGTCGGTGGGGACAGAGCAGACAAACCTAGCCCTTCTGCTCCCCGACAGCTCCTCAGAGATTTGAAGGCAGTTCCCACACATTCTCTACCATCTAAATACTTACCGTTGTCGTTTAAAGCGCCTATTCATTAACGCAGAGATTTGCTGGATCAAAGTCTTAATAACTCCCAATTTTATGGTCCTTCAGTGTTTGCAAAGCTTCTTCACAACAATCCCGGAAGGAGTGTGTGTATCTGTGTGTGTATTGTGTGTGTGTATGTGCATATGTGTACGCGTGTGTGTGTGTGTGTGTGTGTGTGCGTGGGGAGGGTGCGTTATACAGACGAGAAAACACGCTGAGGGGAATTGTGTCTCTTGTGAGAAGTAGGAAGAACTCTGGGTTATAAAATGTCACTGACACATTTACAACTTTGTTTGCGACGTGCATGCTGGTGCTGGCCTAAGAGTCAAAGCTGGAAGCCAAACCGAGGACTGCTCCTTAGCCCCTCCCTAGCCCTCTGCGGGCTCTCTGGAGGCAGATGGTGTCCAGCCCAACCCAGTCCAGCCCAGCAGACAGGGGACGGCCCGCCCAGGGAGGGGCAAAGGGGATGCTCGCTGTCCCCCCAACCCCAGCCAAGACCAAAAGGCCATCCGTGCCAGGGCTAGCAGTTACATCAAGGGCAGAGAGCCTGGAGTGCCATGAGCGGCAGAGTCGGAGCCCTGAGCCCTCAGCAGCAGGAGCTCCTGATCCAGGTGAGCGCTGGGACTGTCTCCCATCACTGCCCTGTTCCCCTCCAGCCCCAGCCCTGGGGATGGGCAGGGGTACAGGGGCAGCCTTCAGGCGGAGGGTGGGGAAGGCGGGGTGGCACTAAGCTGACTTGGAGCTCCTCTCTTCTTCCCTCCCCAAACCTTGCCCCCGACAGTAATAGGGAATTTAGACGTGGGACAGGTTTTGGGGGGACTAGCATAAAAAGGTGTCAGAAATGCATATTGCAACCATTCTTGCTTCCTCCTACAGCCGTCGGTTGGTCCTACAGAAAACAAAAGGGGTGTGCGTGGGTCAGGGTGTGGGGAGTGACGGCCCTTCTTCCCCCATTGGCTCCTGCCCCAGACCACAGATCCAGCTGAGGGGTGCCTCCTTCGGCTAAAAGGCCATGGCGGGTGGGGGGGGGGGCTTTAAAGCTTATAAAGAAAGTTTCTTCAAACAGCCCAAGGAGGAAGGAGAACGAATGTCATTCGACCCATTCTGCAGATCAGTAAATGGAACTTAGAGAGAATCCTGTGCCTTTTGTCCCAATGTGAGGCAAGGCCCTTTCCTTACCTGTAAAATGACAGGGGTGGGTGAGTTAAATGGCCTCTGAGATTCCTTCCAGAGCTGTATCTTTGATCCCATGAGCAGACTCTGGAGTATGGACTCTGGTCTGGAGGATTCCTTGAGTAGGGATTCCCCCCCCCCCCCATCTTGCCTGGATGCCCCTGGGGCCCAAAGCAGTCCAGTGCAGGCAGGCCCTCTCTCCTCCTCCTTAGCCATGGGACCCGGGAAAAGTCCCTTTCCCCTCCCCAGGCCTCAGAAGAGGATGTTGGCCTGGACTATCTCCAAGGTCCCTTCCAGTTCCTATTCTATGCCCCAGCTCTCCCCCTTTATTCAGAGACTCACAGATCTAGGAGGGACCTCAGAGTCCATTTTATAGATGAGGAAACTGAGCCCCAGAGAGATTCAAGTGACTTAGGTTGCATAGGAAGTGTGTCAGAGGCAAGATTTATATCCCTCTGATGAAGTCTTTGTCTGCTTGTTCTATCAAGTTGCCTATTGAATGAACCCTGCCTGATCTCATGAAACCAAGATGGGCGGCTGGGAGAGCGCCCCCGGAAAGGGCAGGGCAGGGCAGGTTGGCATTCCTCCTCCATTCACTACCCCCTTTTTGTCAGTTATTTAAGGTTTCCAAAGCATTACTTCATTTAATCCTGCAACCTGATGAAGCAGGTGCCTTATTATCCACAAGGAAACAGACTAAGAAATGTTAGTGACTTGGCCAGGGTCACCCAGTAAAAGTGTCTAAGGCAGGATTCCTCAACCTTTCCTCCTCTGTCATGCGTCCAGTGGCCCCTGCCAAGTGGATGAGTCTGGTCCTCTTCCTCAGTGAAGCTTCATCCCATGACAGCCCTGGGCTAGGGGAAAGAGCAGGCCTGGGGTTGCCCTTCAAGAAGGCTGGGCTGTCTCTGGACCCCTGACCCCTTCCCTCACTTCCCTGGTGCCCCAGCTTCCTACCTCTGCAAGCTGGGAAATGGTGCCTCCTCCCTCCCCTGGTGCAGGAGAACCCCAGGGACATGGGCCTTTCCAGGCTACTCTGAGAGGGGAGTGGGAGGGCAGCCGCAGCCTGCGCCCACCCAACTGTGCCTCCTGGCTCTTCCTGGGGAGTGGGGGAGGAGCTGGTGCTGCTGCCAGGAGAAGCCCAGAATCTCCCCTGTGCATCCCTTACCACCCCTGGAAGTAGGAAAAGAGCCTGGATTTGGAGTCATAAGTTCTGGCTTTGAAACCAGCCTTGGACACCATGGGACCAAAAGCAAATCCCTCTCCCTCTCTGGGCTTCAGGTTCCTCTCTGCAAAATGTGGATAATGTTTGCGAGCCCTGCCTTGCAGCTTGTGAGCCTTAGGGTGCCACAGAAATGAGTCCAAGGCCCTGGAATCCCCACTCTGCCACTCATCTTATGTGTGACCTTGGGCAAGGCCTTTCCATTGTCAGAGTCTCAGTTTCCCTACCTGTATGAGGAGAAGATTAGAGTCAATGTCCTCTAAGATCCCCCAGGGACCTCGGGCAAGTCCCCCTCTCTGGGAGGGGGCTCAGCTTCTTCCCACACAAACACAGAGGCAGGTTCAGATTCAGACCTTTGGGCTCAGCGTCTATGCTCAGGGAACACTTGGGGATTTCTTCATGACTGGGAATCAGGTGAAGGGAAGACACTTTTGCCAGGACACGTGTCCCTGGGGCTGGCTGCCCCCCATCCCTTTCCCACTATTCCAGGAATCCTCAAAGAACTCTGGGCCCCTTTTCATCTTTTAAATGAAAATGAAAGTCTATTAGTTGGGTCCTGGTTGGGGGGAGATAATGGGGAAAACCCAGGACTTAGAGTTGGGCCTGGGGTCTAGTCAAAGCTCTGCCGTTTCCTAGCTGGGGGATCTTGGGTAGGTCACTTCCTCTTTGTCCCCAAGACAGATGTGTTGTGTTAAGTGATCCAAGTCATTCCTCTCAGGTTCAAAAGTCTGTGACCAGAGCCTGCCAAGGACAAGGGACACTAAATATACGCTAGGGTTGCCTACCCATCTCTACCTGACCCAAGGATGGAGGCAGGCCCAGAGAGCTGCCTCTGAAGGGCCTGCTGGTCTGGACAGCCCTTCCACACCAGCTGATGCTGGGCAAGCTGCCCAGGGCTGTCCTCTGGCATTTCCTGACTTTGCCTGAGGATCAAGAAGGCAGGTATGTGTGGGTGGGGGTGACTTTGCCTTCGGGGCAGTTGAGGTCCGTGCTTTGGGAATGGAGGCTGGCACGTACAGGTCAGTGTCTCTGACCTTCCTGGGACATGCAGGTCCCTGTTGGGCAAGGGGTGTGACTGAGGAGGAACAAGGGAAAGTTTTCCTCACTTCTTCTCCCCACCCCTCCAGCAGCTTCCCAGTCAGGCTTCTCCAGGAGGTGAGATCAGGAGAGATGTCAGAGAAGCGACTCACATTTTTATAGGACTTGAGTGTTTACTTTCTCAACAACTCTGTGGAATGGGAGGACATGTATTGGGGGTTGGGGAGGAGTGTCCAACCCCCTAACCACTACTCCACACATCCTTTCTTCACCAGTATTTTCGCCTGTGATTTCACTGGTTCTAAGGAGCTCTCAGTGAGGACACTGCTCCAACCAATGTGGTTATCATCTCAAGAGACAAGCTGAGTGACCCTGGAGAAGTCACTTAACCTCTGCCTGCCTCAGTTTCTCCATTTGTAAAGTGAGGATAATAATAGCACCTACCTCCATGGTTGTTGTGAGGCCAAATGAGATGATATTTGTAACATGCTTAGCACAGTGCCTGGCACTTGTTCAGTCTCAGTCATGTTTCATTCTTTGTGACTGCAGGGACCACACCACACCAGACCCTTCTAAGCTTCCACTATCCCCCAAAGTCTGTCCAAGCTCATGGTCTTTGCTTCCATGGCACCATTTCTCCATCTCATTCTCTGCCATCTCTTCTTCCTTTTGCTTTCAATCTTTCCCAGCTGCAGGGTCTTTTCCCATGAGTCCTGTCTTCTCATTACGTGGCCAAAGTATTTGACCTGTATTTGCTCCTGTATTTGACCTTCCAGTGAATAGTCTCAATTTCCTTAAGTATTGACTGATTTGATCTCCTTGCTGTCCAAGGGATCCTTGAAAGTCTCCTCCAGCTGCACAATTTGAAAGTGTTGATTTCGTGGTGCTCAGCTTTCCCTATAGCCCAGGAACTCTCACAGCCATACATTGCTACATGAAAAACCACAGCTTGGACTTTACAGACCTTTGCTGGCAAGGTGGTGTCCCTGCTTTGCAGTCTGCTCCAGATTAATCATAGCTTTCCTTCCTGGGAGCAAGCACCTTCTAATTTCATGGCTGCAGTCACCATCAGCAGTGATCTTTGAGCCCAAGACTAAAATCTGACCCTGTTTCTATTTCTTCTCCTTCTATTTGCCAGTAAGTGCTGAGGCCAGTTGTCAAGATCTTAATTTTGTTAATGTTAAGCTCCCAGTCAGCTTTTACACTCTCCTTTTTCACCCTCATCAAAAGTGGTATCATCTTCATATCTGAGATGATTGGTATTTCTCCCAGCAGCCTTCATTTCAGCTTTTGATTCATGCAGCCTGGCATTTCCCATGATATGTTCTGCATATAAGTTAGGTAAGTAAGGTGACAATATACAGCCTTGTCACACTCTTTTCCCCATCTTAAACCAATCAGTTGTTCCATGATCAGTTCTAAGTGTTGCTTCTTGGCCTGCATGCAGGCTCCTCAGGAGACAAGTCAGATGATCTGGTCCTCCCGTGTCTTTGAGGACTTGCCACATTTTGCTGTGACCCACACAGTCAAAGGCTTTGGTGTGGTCAATGAAGCAGAAGTAGAGTTTTTCTGGAACTCCCTTGTTTTTTCCGTAATCCATGCTGGCAATTTGGTCTCTAGTTCCTCTGCCTCTTCAAAACCCTTCCTGCTCTTCTGGTAATTCTTGGTTCATATATTGCTGAAGCCTAGCATGCAGAACCTGACATATAACCTTGCTGGCATGTGAAATGAGTGTAATTATTTGGTAATTTGAACATTCCTTGGCATTGCTTGTCTTCAGGATTGGGACGTAAATTTATCTTTTCCAATCTACTGGCCACTGAAGAGTTTTCCAAATTTGCTGTCATATTCAGTACAAAGTTGATCAGTTCTAAGAAGACCTACAATATCTTCTAGAAATAGCACCAAAAACGATGTCACATCCATCATAGGGGTTTGGGATGCTAAAGCAGGAAATCAAAAGATAATTGAAATAACAGACAAGTTTAGCCTTGGAGTACAAAATGAAACAGAGCAGAGAATAGTTGAGTTTTGTCAAAATAACTTGCTGGTCATAGCAAACACTTTTTCTTTTGGTAAATTTTTGGATTGCTTTTATTTTTTTTCTAATTTTTCCTCAATCTGTCTTATTTGATTTTTAAAGTCCTTTTTAAGTTTTTTCAAGAACTTTTTTTGTGCCTGGGACCATTTGACATTTCTCATTGAAAAAGGAGAAGCTTTTTAAGCTCCACTATCTTACTTTGAATATGAACCCTGATCTTCTCTATCCCCATAATAGCTATTTATGGTTGGGTTCTTTCTCTTTTGCTTACTCATTTTCATTTTTTATTTTTGTTTCATTTTGTTTTTAGCAGTTATTAGCGCAATCAAGTTATAGTCCTGAGCACTCAGGAATGATGTCCCAAGCCTCCTATCCTTTTCACTGTTATTTTCTGAGGTCTGTCCCAGGGGTCAACCTTGGACTCTTATCTCCACACTTAAGCCACAGGTGGAGCTCCCACCCACACTGTCCTACAAATGATCTTGCTCCCTTCGGTCCTTCAGATGACTACAAACTACAACTGTCCTCTCTGCTGTGCAACTGAAACCAGGGACTCTGCTCCTCTGAAGGTGCCCACAGTCAGCAGCTACTGCTGCTGCACTTCCCAGGAGTGTGCTAGCTCCTTTTCCCCCACAGCTGCAGCCTGGGACGAGTCTGGTCAGTGTATCTGTGCTTGGCATCCCTCAACAGTGGAAGGTCCTTCAGTCTTCTCCTATTCAGCTGTCTGACCTCCACACTGTTCTTGGGATGAAAGTTTCTTAGGCTGAGGCTGCTTTCCAACCCAGCTGCCCCCAGGGCTTGTCATTTGTTGACTGCAGAGTTGGCCTGGAAGTCTTTGCACTTCACTTAGGTTGCCCTTGGAGGTCGGGTCTTTCCTGGAATCTTCTCAAGTTGTCTTAGGAGAACAACTGCTTTACTCTAACTTTTGTTTATTTCCACTTCTCTAAGTTCTCTCTGAGAAGGTGTTCTGTCTTTTTTTTTGTGGAGGAAATTTGGAGAGCCTCAAGTTTTCTGTCCTACTCCGCCATCTTCCCAGAATCCTCTGAACTCTCTTTTGGAACAACACAAAAGCCAGCTCTACACATGGACATCACCAGATGACCAATATCGAAATCAAATTAATTATATACTTTGCAACGAAAGGTGGAGAAGGTTTATTTATTCAGTTAAAACAAGATCTGAAGCTTTGGTTCAGATCATGAACTTTTTATTGCAAAATTCAGACTTAAATTGAAGAAAGTAGGAAAAAACATCAGAACACATAAGTGTGACCTAAATAACATCCCATATGAATATGAAGTGGGAGGGATGAATAGATTTAAGTGATTAGATCTGGTTGCTGGAGTGCCTGAAAAACTACATACAGAGGTTTACAATATTGTGCAGGGGGCAGCAACAGAAAACATCGCAAAGAGAAAGAAGAGCAAGAAAATAAACCATCTGTACGATAAGGCTGTATAAATAGCTGAAGAAAGAAGGAAAATAAAAGAGAAAGGAGAAAGGAAAAGATAGAGCTAGCTGAATACAGAATTCCAGAGAATAGCAAGGAGAAATGAAAAGGCTTTCTTAAATGAGTAACGCAATAGAAGAAAACAATAGAATGGGAAAGACATGAGATATCCTAAAGAAAATGAAAGATATAAGGGAATATTTCATGTAAAAATGGGCATGATACCCAAAAGGCTATAAAATTGTGCTGAATTCACTAATTCATTTACCTTTGACCTTTGATCCTTTGACCCAGCAATACTGCTGCTAGGTCTATATGCCAAAGAGATCATAAAAAGGGGAAAGGATTCACATGTACAAAAATATTTATAGCAGTTCTTTTTTTGTGATGGCAAAAATTAAAAATTGAGGGGATGCCCATCAGTTGGGGAATGGCTGAACAAGTTGTGATGTATGAATGTAATGAAATACTTTTGTGCTATGAGAAATGAGCAGGTGGATTTCAGAAAAAAAAACCTGGAAAGACTTACATGAACTGATGCTGAGTGAGGTGAGCAGAACCAGGAGAATATTTTATTTCTTTTTCCACTGTGATTATTAAGTTAGCAGAACTCTTACTGGTAGAGGGAAAAAAGTAGACCTGAATTCTGTGTAACTTTTTAAAATTTTTAATCTGATATCCATATGGTTGAAGTAAAATTCTGTTGGAAAATGCCCAGAAAATTACAGATTATATTGTTTCAGTTTCATGGTGTGTTGTGGCAGCACCATCTCAAAGAATTCAGAGTCAGATCACCTCTAATCCAAGTACAGGCATTTACTGAGGATTGACACCCCTCAGGAGTGGGCTAGGTTCCAAGAGGAACCAGAAGCTTAGTAAGGCAAATCATGAAACTTTGAGTGTAATGATGCTGATTACATAACAGAAATTATGAATATTAAAAAGGCAGGGGAGGGTTGTTAAGGGATTAGGTAATGGGGAGGAATTGGTGGTCAAACATCCTGGTCATGCTGCTTTCTGATTGGCTAGCTATTGTGGTCCTGTCCAGTCAAGATGTATAGTTAGGTATTGTCGTCCTATCTTGGGCTAAATGGATGATGAGGTTGTGGTTGAGCATGAGGGCACACCTATTCAAATATGTGAATTGAATATGGGGGCAGGGGCTATATTGAGTCTGGAGGCCTGTGGTGTGGTTAAAGCCAGATTGTGTGGTTAAATAAGGACATGCCTGCTGTTCAGTGGGGCCCATAAAGAAGTTATAATGTTGGGGCTGGGGGCAGCTTTATTAGGATTGCATCATTCCTCCCTCAAAGAACTAGGGCCCAAATTCATTTGAGAAAAGGGACAAAGGCCTTGGCTTCTGTAGCTTCTTCAGGCTGAAAAAAGGCATAGAGCTGTCCCTGTCTCAATGAGTCCCGGAGAGGAGGTTGACTGGAACCAAGCATAGGCTGCATCCAGGGGATGATAGGTCGGTATGGGCTACCAGCTATAGGTGAATGGCACGTAGTCTGGAAGACACAAATCTGACAGGCAAGTTCAATATTCAGAACCCAAATATGAGCAGAAAGAAACCAAGAGCCCCACGATGCTATTATTTACTTTCGGCATACAGGATTATCTGATCTTGTTACTTTCTCAAAAATTTCCAGTCTGCTTCCAGTTCCTTTAGGAGGATCAGAAGCTATCAAAGAAATAGAAGTAACAACACTTTCACAGGTAGCACCTTTTCACCCTTGGATTCAATAGTTTGACAGATGAATTTGCTTATAACAGGCTAGCTTTCTTCCAATTATAATAAAAGACTTGGGAGTATACTTTAAGTAATTAATTCCAAAACAGTGCAGAGCAACAACTTGAAGTTACTTCCTTTAAGAAAATTGATTGCACTGGAATTCTTTTTCCAAACCAAACTAAAGATGCTTCTGATTTAGTTTCAGTACAGGTATATAGTAATAGGCCGATGACTAGGCATAATATCCGTTTACTAAATTGTTTCGGCAATAGAAAAGACTATATTTTTTGGCTGAATAGCTCATACCTTAAACACACATTTCATTACAGTGGCTCAGATGTCTCCCAGCCTTAGTCTATGGAATAGTGATTATCATTGTATTTGTACCTTTGTTTCATAAGCTTCTTTTCCCTTTGTCTAGTTATTCCCATATCATTCAGAAAGAATGTTCTATTCAAAGGATTTAATCTTTCATTTGACTATGCAGTCAGGCAGATGACAAGCCCAAGTACTAATGTACCCAGTTGTTTAGGATATGGAATGACCACAAATTCAGATTGAAAACAGCAAGTTTTCACATACTTACATTGTGCTCATAGCTTTTACTGACCTCTTACTCTGATTATAGAAATGTGCTATAAAAGGAAAAAGCACAGACATGATTATACCAAATATGATAGAATAAAACATCCTTATCTCTGTTTGAATTTAGATGAGTCACCGTTAACCATGCAGTATCAATTCCATCTCATTGCCAGACTCAGGGATAGCCAGGTGGGAAACATTCCTTTTCAAAGGAACACAATTGGGAAACTGAGCCAGGAGGATCTCACCTTGGGCTGATGCCAACATTGTCCTGTTGGCTTTTCCCAGAAGCAAACCCCTACCTGTAACAGAATCTCATTCCCTCTGAGTAGCTTGTAGCATTTCTCTCAATATTGATTTAATGCAGACAACTGTATCTAGATTCAAACTCAAAATGAAATCAGTGTAGTCCCAAGGGCTTTTACCTCAAATGGCAAGTCTCACCCATCATGGCTTAGGGCTAGATACAATTGTTTTGTTTTGTTTTGTTTTGTTTTTAGAGAGGGAAGACAGGGCAATTGGGGTTAAGTGACTTGCCCAAGGTCACACAGTTAGTAAACATGTCAAGTGTCTGAGGCCGGATTTGAACTCAGGTCAATCAAACTCAATTACCTTTGGTTGTGTCCCCATTCACACAAGCCTTTTCTCTTTCTGTGATCCAGAAAGGAGCTAAGTGCTAATCCTGTTCCAAAATGCAGTTTTGAAACCTGCCTGTCTTTGATCAGTGAAATGACCCTTTTTCTCTTAGTTAGGTCTGAGGGGAGAAGTTTCCCCCTTCTTTTTCTCCTGTCTGTCCCTCCACCTCCACAACTTGGCTAAAGTCCAAGGATGGGGAGAGAGAGACAGAGACAGACAGAGAGAGAGAGAGACAGAGAGAGAGAGAGAGAGACAGAGACAGAGAGACAGAGAGAGAGAGAGACAGAGACAGACACAGAGAGAGATAGAGACAGAGAGACAGAAAAACAGAGAGGAGAGGTATTTTTTGCCAACAACCTTTCTTTAAGAGACACTCATTCATCTTTCCAGCCTAGGTACAGTTTTTTTCTTTTCTGGCTGGCTGCATTTTAAACCTTATGAGGCAGCAGACTCAGAGATTTTCACACAGACACAGAGCAGGAAAATACAAAAAGAAAGCACTGTTAGTGATAACTTTTGTTGGTCCTCTAGATTACATTGAGACTAGGAGCTGTTACAGTTTAGTAGACCCGTGTGATGGGAGTTGGGACTGAATGCCAGTAAACCTAAGAAATCCCACCCCCCATAGCCACATTCATCTCTTCAGTGGAAGGAAGTCAGAATGTTGGGGCTGGGGCAGCTTTATTAGGATTCCATCAATATGGTGGCCCTGGAACATGGAATGATCTCACCTATCTAGTGGTACCCCAGCTCACCCGAAACTGACAACTGAAAGTGATTCTGTTGTCAGAGGCATCAGAATCTTTATCACCTTTCACTGTTTTCTTGGCAAACTTATGAGAGTTACCATCCTAGTTTCCTTCTCCTCTAGGGAAGACAGATCCCCAAACTCCAAATTCTTTTGTGATGATCACTTGGATTTTGGTTCTGAATAAGGTCCAATGCGCATTGTCAACCTGAAAGTTTGGTTAAAGGAGGCAAACGAGCTAGGTGATGTGTAAATTTGTATTGTTTATTCCCTTAAAGCTAGCAGCATATGTACATATATGGAGCCAGACAAAATCTGACTGTCTGAACAAAAGAATGAGAAGCTTTAAATACATTTTTAGAACAGTCTCCACTCAGCATGTCTGTGTTACTCAATTTTATGATCTCCATGCATGTTTAACCATGGTACAAGAAAGGATTTTTCTAAATTGAGTACGTTGTAAATACAGTAAGATAAGAGAATTGACAAAGTGTCAATTGAAATTACAACCCAGGATCTCTGTGTTTAATTTACCATTAACATGCCACAACACAGTATATGTCCATAAAAGAAAAAGTCGCATTATTCAAGATGGTGTCTCAGGTCAAGAGTCTTATCCTTAATGGCCAGAGGAAAGAATGCTCTTGAGTCAGCCTCATCTGGGCTTGTTGACATAAGAAGAGGTATTCTTTGAGTAAACTCAGAGAACAAAGAGGCTTAGGTCCAGGTTCTTCTTCTGGTTGCTTATTAGTTCAGTCTCTGGCCCTTATTGAAGTTACTAAATTGATATTAAATGGTTATCAACATATAGCTCAGAATAACAGGGTCCCAGAATTTGGAAGCTGGAGAGACCTCTCAGTGGCCATCCTGTGTGGAACAAAAGCCCTTTCCCACAGCAATAAGTGATCCATCAATTCATGCTTCAATACTGGAATCATCCTTTCATTGTGACAAGTGAGCACAAAAAATAAATTCACCTTTTATGAATGGTCTCATCTGTTTGCTGGATGTCATCTTCAGGAAGAGTGCACTGACAAGATTGTCTTTCTCTTTGGGAAAATAAACAGACTTCTTGAAGATATTCCAAATTTACAACTCAAATGTAGTCTCCAACCAGACTGAACTCTCTGCCAATTAATGCTCATCCCTTTTCCTCTTTGGGTCTTCTTCTGCCAGCCTCCTCTTACATGTCTCCTAGATTTGTGAATTCCTTCTTTTTATATATCTTCACTTCCCTCTTTGTGACTACATGGGCAAGAAGAGGAATTTCCGCAGATTAGAGGACTGTCTAAGTCTTCAATGAATTAACAATAGCTGAAGGTCTTGGCATTCTGGCTCCCTACAGGTGTTAGCACTAACACCTTTCTTAGGTCATACCAAGATCTGGCTCCAGTATTTAACAATTCCTATCGTTCTGTCCTGGAAGGCAGCCCCAACACACTTCTTAGTACCTGACATTGGACATACCCAGACAAGATCCTATAATCTACAAAAAACTGAAATTCTCCCATTCTCACAGCATCCTCCCTCTGCCTTAACGTTCCACTTAATTTTAGCTGCAATCTATTTATCCATTGGACTGCAGAAACAAGTAAAATTCACATACTGATTGAAAAAATAAGAGTTGTTATTGTGTAGTTGTCTTTCAGTCATGTCAGACTCTTGGCAAAAATACCAAAGTGGTTTGCCATTTCCTTCTCTAGCTCATTTTACAGATGAGGAAACTGATGCAAACAAGATTAAGTGACTTGCCCAGGGTCACACAGCTAGTAAGTGTCTGAGGCCAAATTTGAACATAGACCCTCCTCCCTCCTAGATGAACAAAATGGGCAGCTGGCACTTGGCACTTGACTTTTGTATATTATCCTTGAGAGCACACAAGCTGACCTGGTCCAATCTTCGCTTATCCTTTCAACAATTAAAGGTGGTCTTATATCATTCCTAGATGCCTATGAGTCCACTACCCCTAGCCTACTATCAGCAACCTCTGGATGTAGCTGGGTCCCATAAAGAATTCCTCTAGAAAATGGTAAATGCTGGAGAGGATGTGGGAAAATTGGAACACTGTTACATTGTTGGTGGAGTTGTGAACTGATCCAGCAATTTTGGAGAGCAATTTGGAATTATGCCCAAAGGCCTATAAAAATGTTCATATACTTTGACCCAGCAATACCACTTCTAGGGTTGTATCCCAAAGAGATCGCACAAGTGGGAAAAGGACCCATATGTACAAAAATATTCATAGCGGCTCTTTTTGTGGTAGCAAAGAATTGGAAATCAAGGGGATGCCCATCAATTGGGGAATGGCTGAACAAGCTGTGGTATATGAAGGTAATGGAATACTACTGTGCTATAAGAAATGGAGATGATACAGACTTCATAACAACCTGGAAAAACCTATGCGACATAATGCTGAGTGAGAGGAGCAGAACCAGGAGAACAGTATACACAACCACAGATATATGGATTTTGTGATGACTAACCTTGATAGACTTGGCTCTTGTCAGCAATACAAGGTTCAAAGACAGCTCCAAAGGACTCATGATGGCGAGAGCTATCTACATCCAGAGAAAGAACTACGGAGACTGAATGCAGATTGAGGCACACTGTTTGCTCTCCTTTTTTTTCTTTTGTTTTTTTTCTCTCTTTTGTTTTTGTTTTTTGGTTCTGTTTCTTCTTTCTCAGGATTCATTCCATTGGTCATAATTCTTCTTTACAACTTGACTATTGTGTAAATAAGGTAAATGTGAAGTTATATGTAGAAGATATATTGGATTCCATGCAGTCTTGGGGAGGGAAGGGAAGGGGAGAAGAAAATCTGGAACTCAGGATCATGCGGAATTGAGTGTTGTAAACTAAAAATAAAAAATCTTAATAAAAAAAGAATTCCTCTAAGACAGAGTGGGGGTGGTCTTGGCCCCATATTGTGTAAAACCCTCTTTCCTAAATGTAGCTCATCATGTTACTCTTGCCTCCCATGATGCTGCCAACTCTATAACCAATTAAGTTATTTCTTCCCTTAACCTGATCTTTTCCTTGTTCTATTCTTATAGGAAGGAGTTGCATCTCCAGTTCTTTGTCTTTTGGCTGAACAGAAGCAGTTGTTAGACAGGTTCATGCCCTGCTAATAAATTATTGTCTTATTCAGAGGATACATGCCTTGGTCTACCTTTGCTGAAAATTTACTCACTACATTTATTTTTAAAAAAGAAATTGCTGGTGTCAGTGAGGCACTAGATGCCCTGGCTCTGGTATATCTAGACCCAATATATGTCAATAGAATAAGTTGGCTCCAACTAGAACCAAGTCCACTCCATTTACGATATTAACGCAATATTGCAAACAAGAAGATGGGATGGAACATCTGGACACTGAGACCATCCTTGAGGGCTATGTGGAGGCATACAAAAGAACCAGGCTCTTCAGTCACTAAATTTAATCCAGAGAAATTTGGCCTTGGGGTTTTTCCAGTGCCAGAGGTTCAGAGGAAATTGAGGCAGAAGCTTAGAAAGAGGACAATCATTTTCTCTCTGCAGAAGTGGGGTGTGGGATGTGCCTGAGAACTCCAAAGATGTAGCTCACTAGCTCTCCACTGTCCCAAAAATGGTCTAGGAAAATTCCTTTTTCTAGCATGGATGACCTCAGAGATCATCTCTTGTTTTTTTTTTCCTGATCTTCCAAGCATATCAATTTATTAAGTAATGCATGGCAGTTGTCCAACAAATCAGGACCAGTTCCCTTCCTCAGCTTTGGTCCTGGGCCCTGAATACAAGTTACAGACTCATACATTAAAAACAATCAAAGAAAGCCAGTTAATTGAAAGGAAACTATATAATATTAGGTAATGTGATTTCTAATTATATGAAAGATCAGGGATTTTCCATGTTGGGAAGGGGAGAGTAAACAGGTGCAATTCACTGAATTCAGAAAAAGAGATTTCCCACTCCCCACCAAGTATCTGGGAACAATCAAAGAAACACAAGCAATAACTGATTAGTATGGAGCTAGTTTTCAGATACATATGGGTTGCTTGAGATGTATAATTGTGAGCCAACTCTTTGCATCAGTCTTTGGATCTGACTGGGTTTCTGGTCAGTATAACTTAAATCTTCAGTTAAAGGTCTCTAAGCAGGGAGAGGTGGTCTAGCTTCCTAGCCATGTACCAAGGGGTAGGTTCAACCAATAAAATAAGGTTTTCTCTCAATTCCCACAACTGAATAAAAATTTCTCATAAGATAGATATAGGACTAATTGAATAGAAAGGAAACAGAGCTAGCTCCAGAATTGAGTTACAAGATGTAGTTAGTGGGGTTCACTCAATTCCACTTGCTGTCCTAATCCCCCCAATTCCCTCACCAGGCACATAGTAAGTACTGTGGCATTTAAAAAGTTCGAGAGACATAATTTCTTGGTAATTAGTCATTTTATTAATAATGCTAGCATTATAAAAGGTCAATGACACTCTTGAATGCCAAAGACAATCATGGCTTCAAGCCTTTGGAAGAGGGGTGTTCCTGAGGATGTTAAGCAACTCTGATTGGTTAACAATTAATGAGAGAATGAGTATTACAATGAGGGGCTGGACCTAATGAACTTTGATTGCCTAATTTGCTTATAAGTTACCCACAGTTTTGGACAATCTATTCAAAGAATTTATCTCTGTCAAATCTGAGTAGAGCACAATGGCTTCCACACCTGGGTGGGGTCTGAATAAGATTATTATTATTATTATTGTAAGAAATGGGGATGATACGGACCTCATAACAACCTGGAAAAACCTACATGACATAATGCTGAGTGAGCGGAGCAGAGCCAGGAGAACATTGTACACAACCACAGATATATGGATTCCGTGAGGACCAACCCTGACAGACTTTGCTCTTCTCAGCAACACAAGGTGCAAGGACAACCCCAAAGGACTCACGATGGAGAATGCTATCTACATCCAGAGAAAGAACTAAGAAGTTTGAATACAGATTGAGGCGCACTACATGCTCGCCTTTTTTCTTCTCTTTTGTTTTTGTTTTTGGGGATTTTTTTTTTGGTTCTGTCTCTTCTTTCTCATGATTCATTCCATTGGTCATAATTCTTCTCCACAACTTGACTAGTGCATAAATTAATTCAATGCGAAGTTATACATGGTAGTTATATGAGATTCCAGGCCGTCTTGGGGAGGGCGGGGGGAGGGAGCGGAGAAAATCTGGAACTCAAAATTATGTAGAACTGTGAGTGGCAAATTTATCTGTTGAGGCCTCATTTACTTCGCTGGTAAAACGAAGAGGCTGGATTAGCTCTTCTCCAAGGTCCTGTCCGGCTCTAGGTCCTATGGTGCCTTGTCCCAAGGATTTTGAGTTCGTCTGCAGGGGTAGGCTGGCATGGTGAGCAGAAGACCTCAGAAGTCAGGCGTCCCGGGCTCGAGCCTCTCTGCAAGGCACTCACCAGCTGTGAGACTTTGGGCAAGTCATCCTAGAGGTTCATTGGACCTTCTCTAGGAGACTCAGTTTCCCTCTCTGTAAAATGAGAGCGCTGGGCTTGAGGACTCTAAGGTTCCCCTAAACAGGGAAATACAGGCAAATGATGACTTTGGGCTCGACATTCAATTCCACGCAAAGAGCTAAAAAATCAATTCGCAGAGGCTCCAAAATGCACCGCGGGCCCCCTACCCGAGGCTCAGGGCAGCTAGGACGGAGAAGGAGCTCCTGCCTTCCCTCCCTTCTTCCCTTCCCTCCCAGGTCATTCTTTCTTCCTCCCTCTTTTCCTCCCCACTTCTCTCTTTTCTTTTTCCCTCCCTCTTTTTCTCCCTCCCTAGTCGCTCTCTTCCTCCTCTTCCCCTCCCCTTCTCACTCCCCTCAGAGATCATCTCAATGGCTGATAGCTGACATTTATATAGCACCACTATAGGCCAGGCACTTTTAAGAGCTTTACAATA
Source organism: Trichosurus vulpecula (assembly GCF_011100635.1). NCBI lineage: Eukaryota > Metazoa > Chordata > Mammalia > Diprotodontia > Phalangeridae > Trichosurus > Trichosurus vulpecula. The sequence goes on from NC_050573.1 coordinate 14,311,011, forward strand.
ATTATTTCAGTTGATTTTCCCGACAGCCCTGGGAGGGAGGTGCTGTTATGACCTTCATTTTACAGATAAGAAAACCAAGGCAGAGAGGTAAAGCGACTCACTCGGGGCCACGCAGTAAATGTCAGAGGCTGGATTTGAACTCATGTCTTCCTGATTCCAGGCCAGCTGCCCAGGAAGTTGTTGCCTAAGGGTATCATCACAGCATTCAGATGCTCATATGCATTGTCCATAGTTCCATATGGAAAAAGAATGGAAATATATGTTTGTGTGTTGACAACTGAGAATTTAAGAAAATAACCAATGTGTGCCAGCACACTATGCCAAGCATGCAAGGTGGCCCAGATTATCTGCTGAGGTTCACGTTATTGGACTAGAGCAGTGGCCATTACCAGATCCTATGGCTGAGGAACACAGGGAAAAAAGTGCTTTCATCTGTCTCACTAAGTAAGCCAGCAACAAGTAATGATGAAACCCTTGCTATGTGCCAGGCATGGTGTGCTGAAGTCTGGCATTATAAAGAGAGTAAAAATACAGTCCCTGCCCTCATGGAGCAGACATTCTAGCAGGAGAGACAACTCTGCACACACAAGATCTAGACAGGGTCATTTGGGGGTAATCCCAAAGGGAAAATACAACAGTCTCCCCCCCAGGGGAGACTTGCAGACAGTCATCTTAGAGCTAGGTCTTCATTGAAACAAGGGGAGCTGGGAGGTGGATGTGAGGAGGGAGAACATGGCAGAGCAGTGAAAAGGCAAGGAGTTGGAAGAGGAAATGTCTTGTGTGGGGCATAGGTGGGAGGCCAGTGTCAATGGATCAGAGATAACTGGAGAAGAATAAAGTGTAAGGAGACTGGAAAGGTAGGAGGGGGCCAGGTTGTGGAAGGCTTAGAGGATTTTCTATTTGATCCTGAAACACTAGAGTTTATTGGGTAGGGAGGTGACATGGTCAGACCTGCACTTTAGGGAGATAATTGTCAGCAAAGAAGAGGAAGGACTGGAGTGGGGAAAGCCTTGGGGCAGGGAGACCGCCCAGCAGCTGCTGCAACAGTCTAGGTGTGAGGTGGTAAGGGCCTGCACCAGGCAGGGGCAGAGACAGAGGGAGGGAGTGGTATTTTGGAGCTAAAAAGATCTGGCAATTGATCGGATGTGGGGACTAAGCAAGCGAAGATTCAAGGGTGGTGCCCAGGTTGCAAACTTGGATGACTGGAAGGATGGCAGTGGCCTTGGCAGCAATAGGGACGTTTGTAAGAGGAGAGAGTTTGGGGAGAAATAGAATGAGCTCAGTTTCTGTACATACGGAGATGTCTATGGGACCTCCAGTTCAAGATATCAGAAAGGCGGTTGATGAAGGGATACTGGAGGTCAGCTAAGGGGTTAGTGATGATAATTGGACTTATGATGAGATCACTAAAGTGGACAGCATAACAGGAAAGAGAGAAGGGACCAGAGCAGAGCCCCATGGGACACTCACACTTAGTGGATATGACCTGGATGAAGAATCACCAAAGGAGACGGAGAAGGAGCGGTCAAATAGGTAAGAGGAGAATAAGGAGAGAGGGGTGTTCTGAACACCTAGAGAGAAGAGGGTATCAAGGAGAAGAGAGTTATCAAGAAACATGAAGAGTGGGAAAAGACCATTAGATTTGGTGATCAATAGACCGTTGGTAGCTTGGGAGACAGAAGACATAATGGGGAGGACTTAGAAGAGAATGGCAGAAGAGAGGCACTGACCACAGACCCCCTTTTCAAGTAGGTGAGTCATGAAAGAAGGAATGGAGAGATGTGAGCATTCAGGGTGATGAAGATCATGTTTGTCCTTCATTCTCTAAGAGGACCGTGACATCAGGGGAATGATGACATAAGTTGCACTTGACTTTGATTTGAGTGAGGGAAGGCTCAGGGTGATGAAGAAGGCAGTACAGGAAGCTGAGATGATGTACATTGAAGAAGACCAGCTCTCCTTCGTGGTTTTTCAGGTGAATTGTGAGGCCAAGTCCTCAGCTGAGTAGAGGGGGAAGAGGCATTGGAGGAGGCTTGAAGAGGGATGAGAAGTTTTGGAAAGGCTGCTGGACTGAAGAGAAGGAGGAGGAGGAGGAAGAGAGGAGGAGGGAGAGGAGGGGGAAGAGGGGGAGGAGGAAGGAGAGTAGGGAGAGGAGGAGGGGGAGGAGGAGAAGATGGAGTAGGAGAAAGGGGAGGAGGAGGAGGGGGAGAAGGGAGAGGAGGAGGAGGAGGAGGAGGAAGAAGAGGAGGAGGAGGGGAGAAGAAAGAGGAAGAGAGTGTAGGAGGAGGAAAGGGAGGAGGAGAAGAAGGAGGAAGAGGAGGAGGAGGAGGGGAAGGAGGAAAGCCAACCTTTAGAAAGTTGTGAAAGGGCTGCACTGAGGGAGGAGTTAAGATTCCACCTCCATAAATTGTAGTGACTCAGTCACCAAGGTCGTGTGGCTTTCATGTGCTCCCGTTAGCCATACATAGCCTTGTCTTTGTCATGGATAGCTGCCAGCAGTCAAGGTCTCCCTACGTGTGAATTTCTTCCATTGTGATGTTCAGACGAGCCAGGGGAGGGCACATCCTCTGGTAGCTATGAAGGGGAGTGGGCATTGTGATTGCTGCTGGTCACTTCATAGCTGCTGCCTTTATCTCTCTCTCCTTCTCTCTCTGTTCCCCAGGTGACTGAGATGCCATCCCGCAGGAAGCCCTGGCATGGCATGGCAAAGAGGCTCCTTCTGGGATGCCTCTTTACTGGCTTTCTATTGCTGCTCTATTCTCACGTTATTGTCACTTCTCAAGCTGCCATGGCCAAGTGAGTGAGGAGTGAAGGGGGGGGGAGGGGTGACTGGGCAGCCTCCTGGCCTCGAGACTGGCCCCCCACACAGATCGAGGGGTCCTTTGGTAGAAGGGGGAGGGGAGTGGGTAGGAGGGGCCTCTCCCTTCGAAGGCAATGTCTCTCTGGGCCCATGGAAGGAAGACTCATCCCCACCACAGACAAGAGAGAGCCTGGGGAAGAAGAAGAAGCAGCTGAAGCTTCCTTGTGTCAACTATCAATGTTTTGTCTAAAAAGAGACAAACAAAATGAGGTCATACATGTGCTGTTTGCTCTCTATAAGCTAGCAGAATCATACATATATGGGAGCCCAGTTAGGATGAGCTCAAAGAAGGGTTAGTTGAAGGAGATTATATATCCATAGAATAAGGAAGTGCTCCCCCCTCCCTTCTGACTCAGGATGCCTGTGTTAGCCAAAATTATAGTTTCCATAGAACAAGAGAGTGACCCCAGGATGTCTGGTTTCTGTCAGTCATAAACAAGGAGATGTCATAAAATATGAGGGTGTCATAACAAGAGAGGGCCATGAAACAACAAGACGAGAGAAATGATACTAAACAAGGTGGTGTACGGTTCAGGGGGCCCGGTCTTTATCAGTTATAAACAGAAGAGCGCTTCCACTCAGCTTCATCCAGTCTTGTGACTGCTGATATAGCAAGAGAATTTTGGTTTCACTCAGAGAGCATCACAAGGCACTGTGGGTATGTTAACTTGGAGTGTGCCAAAGTGTCTTTTTCTGATTGACCAGCCCAGGTTTTCAGCCACCTTTGAGTGATGACTGGCTTAAATGCGTCTCACACCTAGTTGTTAGAACTGGAACATAGAACGTAGAATGGAAGAACTGGGTGAAAACTTAGAAGACAAAATGTCAGAGCTAAGAGGAACATCATAACATAGAACTTGGGAGCTGAAAATAGAACTTAGAGAATTGGAGCAAGTCTTAGAGCTTAGAATGTCAGACCCAAAGGATATCTAAGAGCACAAAGTGTTAGAGGTGAAAATGAAGGTAGAACATAAGGAGTAAAAGCTCCACAGAACCTTAGGATGCAAAATACACAATATTAGATCTAAGGGACTTTGGTCTGTAAGTACTGGAAGGGACTGTGGAATGTAGAACCTAGTCAGAGTTTAAGGGGGTCTGAGGTCACAGCTTGTTAGAACTAGAAGAAACCTAGAACAAAGAATGTTAGAATTGGGCAAGAGCTGGAAGAGACAATCTTAGAGACAATCTAGTCCAAACTCCCTCACTTTATTTATTTGCATATTGATTTCTTAAAGTTTTGTTGATAATCTTTTTTTAACTTCACTGTTACTTCCCGCTCCCACTGACCCACCAAGAGAACCCTCATAATAAATAAATACAGATGAGCAAAACAAATTGGCCAAATCTGAAAACTAGGCACACCTCATTCAAACTCATAGTCTGCCACCAAGAGATAGGAGGCATGCTTCACCCTTAGTCTTATAAAGGCATTACTGGCCACTGCCTTGCTACAAATTCTAAAATGTCTCAACGTTGTTTTCCTTTACATTACTGTGGCCATTGCGGAAATCGCCCTCCTGGTTTTTCTTACTTTGTTCTGCATCATTTCATACAAGTCTTCTCAAATTTCTCTGCATTCATATCTATAATTCCTTATAGCACAATAATATTCTATTAAATTCCTATTTGTTCCGTTAATTCCTAGTAGATGGATTTTCACTTTTTTCCAGTTCTTTCCTACTACAAAAAAATGCTGTCATAAGTATTTTTATCAGTGCAACTAGAATTCTTTCTGTTTACTTAGATTCTAGGTATACTTTCCCCTTTCCCTTTGTCCTCCTTGGAGTTATGTATCTAGTAGTGGTATGTACAGGGTATGTACAGTTTGATCAATTTTTGGCATAATTCTAGAATTTGGACTAATTCCCAAATCCATCACTAATGCTTCTCTTTCCATAGTCACTTCAGAATTTACTAGGGTCAAGAGGGTAGAGTTGGCCACATGATACTTGGTATTTTGCACTCTCTTGTCCCTACTGAAGGAAGGAAGGGAAAGGAATAGGTGTTTATATAGTGTCTACTGTGTGCCAGGCTCTGTGCTAAGCACTTCCCAAATATTATCTCATTTAGTACTGGATACTGGATATGTCTTTCCAAAGAAAAATCTTTCCAAGGCCTTTCCTATCTCTTCCTCGGGGGATGACGTGTGTGTGATCTTTACTGTAGTCATATCCTTCTCCTCTCTACCCACTTTCCTCTATTTAATCAGCCACAACTTGCGACAACAATTCGACTAATTTTTATCTCAGGAAAAATAAAATGACTTTTAAGTCTATATGGTGCTTTTCTTGGTTTTATGGAGTTTATATCAGATGAAAACATATTAATACAATTGCAATAGCTCAGGGCCCCCAGATAGGAATATTTGTGCCATTCAGACAGAAGTTTGGCTCTCTGACCTAAATTAAATATTTTCAAACTCCAGGTCACCCCGACCTCTTTTTATTAGTATCAAAAACTGGATAACACAGGAAATGTTTAAGTTTTTAAAAAGTAAGCAAAGCATATTATGACAGTGTCTATTACTGGGCAGATATAGGAAGGGGAAGTTAGAGAAACAACACTTTTTTTTGAAACTACTTTTGGTCCTTGAAAAGATGGGTACAACATTTAACTTCAGCCAGTTTTCTCCTCCCAGATGCCCATAGGGGCCTGATAACCATTCTCAGTCTCTCACTTCTCTACCACAACTTAGTCTCCTTTTTGTCTATTGCCCCAGTACTGCTGATTCAGCTTGTTAAGCTCCAGGCAGGGCTGGGGACACTTGTCTCCCCCCTCCCCCAGCCACTTGCTGCTACTGTTCGGTTCTTCCAGTCTTCACTCATTCCTATCAGTCCAAGTCTCCAAACTATGTGTGTGTACCTTTAAGAACTCCCTGACATGATTCAAATCTGCTTTCCTGGTCAGAGATTGTGATAGAACCAAATGGTTCTCCAGGCTTAGAGGTAATGCTTGTCCCTCTGAATTAGCAAAACCCAATCTGTTAGCCAGGTTCCAGACCCCTATTGTGCCATTTTTGTCTTCTAAAATCTTTAGGATGAGGTGAAACATAAGGATTACTTTACTTTGCATCGCTTTTTTTTTTATTTGGACCAGGCTTTCATTTGGTTGTTGAAAGTTTGACATTTTTCTCCTTAAAGTTGTCTGTTCATACCATTTGATCAATTATCTTTTATGGAATGATTCTTGTGCTTATATATTCATGCATGTATGTGTGTTTGTATAGATAGACAGATAGATGTAGATATAGATGGAAATATATAGATAAATATATCTCGTATGTAAGACTTTTAATAGAGATGTTTGCTACACAGAAGTTTTCCCATTTAACTGCTTCTCTTCTAATTCTGGTTGTACTGATAGTTTTACAAAACTCTTCAATGTTATGTAATCCAAATTGACTTTTCTCTTACATGATCATTTCTACCTTTTGTTTAGTTAATAATTCTCCCCTTGGCCACAGGTGTTTAAGCAGCTTTATTCCATTCTTGTCAAACATTTTCAGGATGTGCCCATCTCTATTTATGGCATTTTTATCTATGTGGAGCCTATTGTAGTATTTGACTGTTGAATCTCTGTAGTCCCAAAGTAAACAATCACATCATCCATGATTGGAGATAAATTTGCCTCTTTTTACTTCTTTGATTTATTGTTCTTGTCTTACTGGTAGCATTTCTAGAACTATATTTAATAATAGTGGTTGCCACTTTTTTTTCCATATTTTTGCGATATCTTTGTTTTACCCCTAATCTTATTGGAAAGGTTTCTAGTGTTTCTCCATTGCAAATATCTCTTGGTTGACTTTTACTTTACAGATGAGAAAGTTGAGTCCTAGAGAAAAGAAAGGACTTACCCAAGGTCACGCATGATGAGAAAAAAATTATTATAACTTTCTCACCAAAGGATCTCACCATTTTCTTTACCAACAGGGCCCCAGAGCCACCCCATTGTTCTTCTCCACCCACCTTACCTGCCAACATCCCCAAAGGCTCCTGCTGGCCAAAATTAGACATCGTGTTCCTGAAAACCCACAAGACAGCCAGCAGTACACTTCTGAATATCCTCCTCCGCTTTGGCCAGAAGCACAACCTCAAGTTCGCCTTCCCCAGTGGACTGAATGACTTTAATTACCCATCCTTCTTCAAGCGCAGCCTGGTGCACAACTACCAGCCTGGTGACTGCTTCAACATCGTTTGCAACCACATGCGTTTCTCCTACTCTGAAGTGCATAGCCTGGTGCCCCCCAATACTACCTTTATCACGGTGCTACGGGATCCAGCCCATCTCTTTGAGTCATCCTTCCACTACTTTGGCATGGTGGTGCCCTTCACATGGAAGCTCACAGGCCACAACAAGGTGGCCAAATTCCTGCAGGACCCTAACCACTACTACAACCCCAAAAGCTTCAATGCCCACTACCTCCACAACTTGCTTTTCTTCGACCTGGGCTATGACAGTGGGCTGGACCCCCGCAGCCCCCAGGTGGAGGAGCACATCCTGGAGGTGGAGCAGAGGTTCCACCTGGTCATGCTGCAGGAGTACTTTGATGAGTCCTTGGTGCTGCTCAAGGATCTCATGTGCTGGGAGCTCGAGGACATCCTCTACTTCAAGCTCAATGCCCGTCGGGCCTCCGCTGTCCCCCAGCTCACCGGAGAGCTCTACCGGCGGGCCACCGACTGGAACCAGCTGGATGCACTCCTCTACCGCCACTTCAATGCCAGCTTCTGGCGCAAGGTGGAGGCCTTTGGGAGGGAGCGCATGGCCCGAGAGGTGGCCTCCCTGAGGCGGGAGAATGAGCGAATGCTCAGCATCTGCATCGATGGTGGACATGCAGTGGATGCCAAGGACATTGAGAAACCATCATTGAAGCCCTGGCAGGCAATGGGGGCAAAGACAATCCTTGGTTACAACCTGAAGAAGCACATCAGTCATCAGTATAGCCAGTTGTGCCGGAAAATGGTGACTCCTGATATCCAGTACATGAGTGAACTTGGGGTCAACCTGTGGGTCACTAAATTATGGTGGTACATCAGGGAATTGCTACAGATTTGATAGATACTTGACCCTGGCCAGTTCTCTCTGTTATTCCTGGCTCAAAAGGCATGCACGAGGGGTATCTCTTACTCAGGGCAGACTGGATGAACCTTTGGGCTCAACACTGAGGGCAAGCAACAAGGTGATAAAGTCTGACCTCTGCCTTCCAAGCCAGGCTGATATTTTTCTATCCTTACCCTAACTTTGGGCAAGACATCCTAGAAAATGGGCCAAGATCTGAGAATTACGTCCCAGAGTCCACTGGGTGAGCTTACAAATGATCAAGCCAAATTAGACTGGAAATGAGGTGCCTTCAGTGAAGAGCAGCATTAGAATAATTACATATGGTTTAAATTTTTTAAAGGGACAGTCTGCTTTTATGGAGCAGCCTCTGGAATAAAATAATTTGCTCTTTCTGTTTTATATATGTAGTAAGTGAAATTAAGGAGAAAAGTTCCCAAGAGATCATTCCCCAGGATGTATTGGCCCAAATTATTGGGATAAATTCCCTGGACTCCATTTCCCACAATGCTCTGCGTCTGCACACTGAGGATGGGCATTTCTAGGTGAAGACTGGAATGGGCAGTCTCCTGGGAGGCAGGAAATTTAAAAAGTTGGTCTACAAGAGGTGGTCCTGAGTGGATATGAGGAGGTTAGCCCAGGACTGGGGAAGAGAACAGTACCAGCAGACCCCTGATGACCCCAGAGCAAAAGTAAGAGGTTTCCTTAGATCCCCAGCCTTCCTCCAGTGACTTTATAGAGCTCAAGCCTGCCCTGAGAAGCTGGTCCATGAGGCAGAAACTCAGAGATGGTTAAGGTCCCACCCATAGCCCTGTCTTTGAGGTGGCATTGGGAGCTTCCAGGTCAGCCACTTTCATGGAGTAGACCTGAACTCTAAGGTTGTACTCCTGGGTCATGAGTTTGAGGTGACTCTCCCCCAAATTCTGGGTGATCAAGGGTTATATTATAATCACCTTGGAGTCTGTAAGGGGCTTCCCTCATTTTCATATAGGGTACAAGAATGGCTGTAATGTTGGGTCATTTCAACCCTGCTATTTCCATTGCTTTCATGTCCAAATTAATTGGATGAGATTTCTCCATGAGATTGCAGCTGTCATAACATAGAGAGGCATAGCTAATGTATTGGATAACAACAGAGTCAGGAGCCAAAAAGATCATGACAGACCAGACTATAGCTTTGGACTGAATGGCAGAAAATGAATTTCAATGGCGATCAATGTGAAGTTTTACATTCAGTTCTGAAGACTGTCAACCTAAGGACAAGAATGAGGGGCCATGATTAAATAGTAGGTTGTTTGGAGAAAGGTCTGGGAGTTTGAGTGAACCGAATACCTAAAGTGAGTCAGTAGTGTGAGGGGGCAGCTAAAAAAGCTGATGCCATCTTGGCCTGAATGAAGAAGGGGGGAGCTCCAAAGTATAGCACAGTTACTGTCCCTCCATGTCCTGCCCTGGCCCTTCTAACATCTAGAGTCTTATGTTTCTTCTGGGTAGGAAGGTCATTGATAAGATGGAGGACAGCCAGGAGGGGAAAGGGCCTTAAGTCCATGTCATATGGAGTTGGAGTGAAGCAACTGGTGATGTTTAGCCCAAAGAGGAGAAGACTCAGAGGGGACATTAATCATTGCCATAGAGTATTTGGAGAACTATCATGTTGGATCAGCTATGTTTCCCTTGACCAGAGAGTAGAACCAGAAACACGTGGGGGTTGCAAAGAGGCAAATTGAGGGAAAACTTTCTGACCATTGGAGTTATCCATAAGTGGGATGGTTGACCTTGGGAGGCAGTGCTTTGTGCCCTTCTCAGAGGTTTGTGATCAAAAGCTGGATGACCAATTGTCAAACATGTTATACTGGGGGATCCTTTTCAGTTACAAGCTGGAATTCTCTGCTTCTTTGAAATGATCTGTTATTAGATTGGTGGCTGTGTTGGCAATGAAAATGGGCTCTTAGCACTTAGTTCGACCAAGTGCCCTTGAAGAGTTTGGCCTTTATTTCCTTGATTAAATTAGGAGGCCTTGATAACTTCCTTGCTCAAGGGAAAGCCTAGTTTACTTGGGTTTGAGTGACATGTTTGTGACATCAGAGGCTTTTAGACCACGGGGGTTTAAGTCACCTCTTTGTGATGATTTTAGGTCACATGGGTGAGTCACATGTGTGACTCATCCTTGACCCTGAAAAAGATATAAAACCAGGGATTGGCTTTCTATTTTTCGGAGCTTTTACCCACAGCCATAGTGGCATGCGTGATTCTGGGCCAGCCCTTGTTATGAGCTCCCAGGCTGAACTTAGATGTTGGTAATTATGAATTGCATTTGGTCTATCTGTCGATGTTTGTAATTTGTTTGTATTTTGCTCTGAAGTTCAGGGTGCTGGCTTTTTCCCCCTGAACTAAGTGAATGGTATTTGTATGCTGGATTAAAGTAAGCATTTTAACCCCTTAACGTTGCTTTCCTTAGTAATGCAGATCAAAAGAAACTGGGCTTTTGCAGTGTGCTGGTAGCTTGCTTGTTGTTGGCCTTGTGTTGGTCTTTCACCCCCACAACAGCTGCTAGCAGGATTGTTGAAACAGTGGCTTATACAGTCTCCTGAGTAGAGAGCTTGGGACCAAGGGGACCTGTGGTCTCATGATTTGCATTTTTGATGACAGAGAAAACTCCTACAATGTGTGTTTTAAAATTAGCAAATGATTCCAGGGCTAGGTTTTGGGGGTGGCACAGTCAATAGAACACTGGACCTAGTGTCAGGAAGGCCTGAGTTCAAATTTAATCTCTTGACACTTCCTAGCTATCCAGGACCATTACTCTCTCTACTGTGCCACCTAACTGTCCCTGCACCACATAGCTTCCTTTAACTTGATACAGAAAAAATCTGACAATGTAAAGTACTGATTTATGCCTCAAACCCAACAAATAATAAGCACAGAAATACCTTTAAAATAGTATAAGTAATACCAATTTCAACAAAATGCAATGATTATAAGCTATGGGAATGCATTAGAAGCTTTCCCAGTAAATATGGAAGTAAAGCAAGGATGCCTATTCTCCTTGGTATACTTAATAAGGTTCTAGAAAAGCTAGTAATAGAACTAAGACAAGAGAAAGAAATTAAATGGATAAACATAGGGAAAGAAGAGAGAAAACTATTCCTATCTGTTGGCAACATGCTGTCTTACTCAGAGAGTCCTAGAGAATCAGCAAATATATTAATTGAAACAATGGTTTCAGCAAAGTTTAGGCCATGAAATAAACCCACAAAAGTCAACAGAATTTCTATATTATTATACCAAAATCAAAGGGATATTCTATTAAAAATAACAATAAAAATGGATAAAGATATTCGAGGCTTGGGGCAGCTAGGTGGCACAGTGAATAGAGTACTGGCCCTGGAGTCAGGAGGATCTAAGTTCAAATCCGGGCTCAGAAACTTAACACACTTACTAGCTGTGTGACTTTGGGCAAGTCACTTAATCCCAATTGCCCTGCCTTTCCCCCTCCAAAAAAAAAAAAGATATTCGAGGCTCAATCTACCAAAACACACAAAATACTTAGATAGATTCAATTACAAAGAGCTTCTTTTAAAAAATAAAGAACAACTTAAACACCTGAAGGAATATTTAGTGCTCATGGCTGGGCAGTGCCAACATGATAAAAATGGCAATACAATCAAAATAAATGTACACTTTTAATGTACCAATTTATCAAAGGGATGTGTTATGGAAATCAATAAAAGTCATCTGGATGAATGAAAAAGCTAGAAAACTATGGGAAATGATGAAAATTTTAGGAAAAGAGGGAATAGCACTTACAGACCTCAAACTAAATTATAAAGCAGTAGTCATCAAAATCGTTTGGTAATCATTAAATTTAGAGATGTTGCTGGAAAAGACTAGCCAAGGGAGGAGAACCAGAAGCAATGAGACTCAACAACTCAGTGTTTGGTAAACTTAAAAATACAAATTACTTAGGAAAGAACTCACTATTTGATAAAAAATAATTGCTTAGAAAACTGGAAAGCAGACTAATAAAATTATACCGTATTCTACAAGCAATTCAAAGTAGAAATCTGAACTTAATACTAAAGCCCATGCCACTGAAAAATTAGAAGATGTGCAGATTAGATCCCCTTTACACCTGTGGGTGAGAGATGGCATCTTAACCAAACAAGAGATGAACAAAATTACAAAAGAAATAAAATGCATCATTTTGATTGTATGAAACTATAAGAACTTCCATTAAACAATATTAATGAATCAAGCATAAGAAAGGAAGTGATCAAAGCGGGGGGGGGGGGAATCTTTGCATCAATTTCTCAGATAAGGTTTTGGTGACCAAGATATATAGACACATACAGATACAGATGACATAGAGATAGATATAGATACATATAAAAAAAAATCAAAAGTCATTGCCCAATAGAGAAGTGATTAAAGGATATGAACAAGTTTTAAAAAGATTTATAAACTATTAACAACCATATGAAAGAATGTGCCAATTGCTAATGATAGAAAATCATTAAATTAAATTAAATTAAAATCAGCAAATTAAAATCACCTGAAGCTATTACCTTAGAACCAGAAAACTGGCAAAAATGCACAAGATGGGAATAACCAGCATTGGGAAAATTGTGGGAAGACTGTGGGGTTGTGAATTAGTACAACCATTTTGAAAAGCACTCGGAATAATGGAAACAAAGTGTCTAAATTCCATACCCTCTGACCCAGAGATTCTACTACTGGGCATACACTCCAAGGCTGTCATTGACAAGAAGAATGTCCCCATGTAGACAAAAATATTTGTAGTGACATTGCTTTGTGGCATAAAAGAAGAGAAAACAATGCAGATGCTCAGTGATAGGAGGACTAAGTGGATTATAGTGGAGTGTTACTGTATTCTAAGAAATTACGTACAGTGACTAGAGCACCGGCCCTGGAGTCAGGAGGACATGAGTTCAAATCCAGCCTCAGACAGCTGTGTGACCTTGGGCAAGTCACTTAACCCCAATTCCCTCGCTTTCCCCCTCAAAATAAAAGAAATTATGCATAGGGTGAATATAGAGAAGCATGAAAAGAGCTCCATGAGCTGATGCAAAGTGAAACAGAACCCATAAACTTTTATTAAGAGCCTACTATGAGCCAGGAACTGTCCTGAGCACTGGGGACACAAATCTGAAAAAGACAGCCTCTGCCTTCAAGGCACTTAGAATCTCAGTGGGAAAACAACACACCTAAGGAAGTTGAGAGGGCTGACCTGGGGCCCTCTTTAAGTGGAGACTTTGGGAGGAGTCCTTTGTTCTGCCCTCCAGCCCTCCAATGAAAGAGCCAGGGTGACCTGAGGATGCTGAGGACACCGATGAGGTGGAAAGACCAAAGTGGCTGCCATCTTGGTAGAATAATGAGGTTTATTCCCTTATGATGAGGTTTCCTGGGTGCTTGATGGAAACAATATTCACAGTGACCACAACAACATAAATAGAAAAACTACAACCACCAACCAATCAAAAGTGGATGTTGCAAAATTATAAGGAACAAACATTGCTCCAGTGAAGAGAGAAGAAAACAACTCCCCTCCTTTGCAGAAGTGGGAGGTCCTTAGGCAGGGATGTCATGAGGCTCAAATGAGCTAATAGATGTAAAGAACTTTGCAGACATGATTGTTGTCATTCCCTGAACCTTCCACTTTCCTTCTGCTGAGCTCAAACACTGTTTATAGAACACAGGGGTGTGCTGATAAAGATTTAACAACCAGGATCTCAATAAAAAAATGCAGACATAAACTTAATCTGCATTATTAACATGTTCTTAAGCCTAGACAATCAACAGAAGTATAAATCAGACACTGACTGGTAGCAATTGCTGATTTCTGTGGTGTAAATGACCACTATGAAAATGTAATAAGCTACTCTTACAAGCCGGTGAGAGCTGGCTCCTGCACATCCCTGTGCACACATGTGGAACACTGCAGATCTTTTCAGACTTCTTCCACATGGCAATCATTTTTGCTTGGTTTTTTTCTCTCCTTATAGATTTCTTCTCTTTTTCTTTAAAAATATTATTTGCTAGGGGCAGCTAGATGGTGCAGTGAGTAGGGCACTGGCCCTGGAGTAAGGAGGACCTGAGTTCAAATCCAGCCTCAGACACATGACACACTTACTAGCTGTGTGACCTTGGGCAAGTCACTTAACCCCACTTGCCCTGCCTTCCCCCTCCAAAAAAAGATATTAAAAATATTATTTGCTGGGGATGGAATCAAGATGGTGGATAAAAGACAGGGACTTGCCTGAGCTCTCCCAAACTCCACCCCACCAAAAAACTTTAAAATAATGCTTCAAAACAAAATCTGGTGTAGCAGAACCCACAAAAGGATGGGGTGAAACAATTTTTCAGCCCAAGACAACCTCAAAGGTCAGCAAGAAAGATCTATCAAACCAGGGTGAGAGCGGAGCACAGTCCAGGGCAGACAATACCTACCCAACAGCAGGCCTTGGGGGCAATTGAATTGGCAGTGGCAGCTTCTGGAACTCTCAGTCCACAGATGGTAAAAGGGTGAGACAACTGGTCAGAAGGAGATTACAGGGGTCCCTTTGCTGGCACTGGTTTCAGGACTATATGCAAATCACAGTCCTGGGTCACAGTCTCAGGGTAAGCATGGGCAGCAGCACATCAGACTTTGTGGTCACAGGGGAAGAGAGACCCTGGCCATGGTTCCGGGGCAGAAAAGAGTGCTCATGGTCATTCACAGACCAGAACAGAGGCCAGGTGAGCAGTGACCACAACTCTCCTTAGATCATGTCACTTTGAAAGAAATGAAAACTTACAGACCTCCCAGCACTAACTCTCAAAGCAGCTGTACAAAAAACCTGAAGTTTTGAACAGTGCCCCTTCCACCTTGGGAGCAGAGCACAGCTTCAACATAAAGTTAAAGGTCAAGAAATTGGCTTGGAAATGAGCAAACACTAAAAATGAACCTGACCACAGGAAGTGACTATGCTGACAGGGAAGACAAAACAAACTCTGAAGACAAAAAAAGTCAAAAAAGTTACATTTAAAGCCTCAAAGAAAAACATTAATTGGTCTCAGGCCCAAAAGGAATTCCTAAAAGAGCTCAAAAAGAATTTGAAAAATCAAATAACAAAGGTAGAGGAAAAAGTGGGGAAGAAATGAAAGTAATGCTGTAAGAAAATCATGAAAAAAGAGTCAACAGCTCAGTAAAAGAGGCACAAAAATGTTGAAGAGAAGAACGCCTTAAAAAGCATAATTGGCCAATTGGGAAAAGATTTACAGAAATTCACTGGGGAAAATAATGGCTCAAAAAGTAGATTTGGCGAAAAGGAAGTACAAAACTAAATGAAAAAACAATTTCTTAAACAAATATAATTTGTTAAATGAAATGACTTTCCAGAAGTGGGGAGGAATAACAGTACAAGAAACTTTAATAAGGCAAAAGGAAACAATGTAAATTAAAAATATTTTTAAAATGAAAAGTAACAATTTTCCAATCTGTCCCACACATACATTCTCTTATTTGAGCCTCACAACAGCCCTGTGGGGTAGGCACCACAGATATTTTTAGCCCTGTGTTACAGATCAGAGCATCGGAGGATCAGAGCAGTAAAGTGACTTGTGCAGGGTCATGTAACAAGTAAGTGTCAGAAGAAGAATTTGAACCCAGTTCCAGCCTTCCTGGACATCTTGAAGCATCTTGTTTTCTGCATTCTTCTGCCCCCACTTTGTACATTTGCCCTGTAAATGAAAAGCAAATCAATACTTTATGTCTGGAAAGATCGTGACAATCCACTTCCTTATGGCCCCCCTCAGCATCCTTGTGACTCCGCAAACAAAGAAATCTCTTTTTTTGGACACTGCTTTGCTATTCATTATCTCACATGATAGAATTTGAGCTCCTTGAAAGCAAGAATTATTCTGCCTTTGTACTTTGTACTCCTGTATCTAAGTGCCTGGAACACAGTAGGTGCTAAATAATTGATTTTTCATTCATTCTTTCATTCATTGGGTACATTCACTAAGCCATATTCAGTTATCAACTTGAGGCATCTCGCCCTTTAGCAGCTCCCCACCCCCACACAGTCTCTTGGCCAAAGGTAGTCCCCATGGCACTTCTCATGGGTGGAGAAAGCTGGTCAGAGGACAAAAGGGATCCTGAGTGGAGTCAGTGAGGAGTTAGAACCCAATAGTGAAGAGAAGATTGGAAGGGGTATAATGGTGGCCACGGTCAGACTTGCCTACAGTTTCTGGATCTTCTCTTCAAAGGTTTTGTCAGGGAGTAAAACTTCCACTGTGTAGCTGACCTTCTTGGAGTGGACCAAACTGTAGGTGTTGTCAAACCTCAGGACATCTGCAAGGGACAGACAGACGAACAGACACACAGAGAGGTCTACCTTCTGCAGCTCCCCACTGTCCACTGAATTAGGCCTAAGGTTCTGACTGGCATTCAAGGACTGGCCCTAGCTGCCTCAACCTACCTGCCAAGCTCTATTTCACAGTACTCCCCTTGGAGCATTTCATGGAGAAGGGGTCGATCAGGGGACCCCTGACCATTTGAGGAAATTACAGAATGAAAGGGGCAGATAGTGGAGACAATGAGGTGTAAAGATTTTGCCTCTTTCACATGCCGAGGTGCTGTTTTCATAACTTTCAAATTGTATAAAACCTTGAGTGGCTCATGCCCAGTGAACCAATTCACAGACTCTAGAGGGTACGATGCTGACAGAGGCCCATTTGCACTTTGTAAAGGATTTTCTCCTTACAGACTTGAATGAGTCAATGCAGAGAAGTGCTTCTACTTCTTAGCCACGTCAGAATGTGTGAAGAATGTCCTTCATGAAGTTGATTGAGTTATAAGTTATAAGCCATTAGATGGCTGAAGGATCAGCCATGCCTCTGACGTGGCCTTAAAAGGTACAAACCAGGTCTGAGAAAGTTATCTCTGACAGGTGAAAAGAAAGCTAGCTATGGGGGAAGCTTTCTGCTTCTCTCTTCTTTCTCCATAGCCCATTTTCCAGAGGATACCAATGAAATTTCTTTGTCTTCCTCCCCCATGCCCATTAGTAATGAGGTCTCACAATAGAGCAATTTAAAAAAACCAACCCAAGAATCTATTAGGCATCTACTATGTGCCAGGCATATAAAAATATTTCATTTAATCTTCAGAACAACTCTGGGACCTAAATACTAATATAATCTATACTTTACAGTTGAGGAAACTAAGGCAAATAAAGTTGAAGCAACTAGCTGCTGGATTCTCCCTTTAAGAGATGCCATCCCCAGAAGAAAACAGGCGCAGAGAATGTATCTTCAGAATACAAAGAGTATTAAGTACAGAGTATCAAGAAGGAAAGATAAGGAGCCTAAAGACATTTGGAGTACTTCAGGGCTGGTAGTATGAGTTGCCTTCACCCTGCATTTCCTCTGTGAGTGCCTTTCCACTCCAATACACTATATATATATATATATATATATATATATATATATATATATATATATATATGTATATGTGATTACTCTTTTTGTTGTGCATATGTGTGGGAGGGGATGTTGGGACATTTGAGGTTTATGGGAGGGAGGTGCTTTGTAACCACTATCCATGCCATGCCTTTTCAATAAATGTCTTTGCTTTGAGCTAATTTTTTCAACTAGCTATCAACGGTAAATACATACCAGTGGGGGTTCATGAGTTACAGTTTTAGTAATATGAACCTACAAGGCACCTTGAATCTGGGATGGTCATCACCGGAGTGACCCAAACTGCAAGTGCCATTTGGTGGGAGGGGAGGTAGTCCCTAGGGGTCACTACACCTATGTCCCAACCAAATAAGACTAGGCACTAGTCCTTGCCCTTCAGCCCTCCTCCACCTCTGGGCCTTTGTTCATACTGACCTCTATACCTATGATGGCTAGATATCCCCGCCACCACTCATCTCCGTATGGTAAAGTCTCTCTTCCTACAAGGCCCAACACAGGTACCCCCAGGAGACAGAAATCTCTTCCTGGATGGGGGGCACTAAAGGGAAGGGAAGGAGAATACTTAATCCGCACCAGGCATGGATTGGTGGACACAGAGGACATAGAAGGTAACTCCACCATTAAAGCTCGAGGCTGGGGAAGGAGTACTCAAAGAAAGGGGAGATGAGGGAGAAAACAGCAGCAGAGATGGCCCCAGGGCAGAGTCCCAGGTGCAAGCTGGCCTTCACCTCCCCTGGGGGGTACTTCCTCACACTAGAATAAGGCAGGGACAAACCACAGAAACTGAGTCACAGAAGAAACCCCAGGCCATCTAGTCCAATTCATACACAGAAGAATCCTCATAACATAACCAACAAGTAGCTATTAAACCTCAGCCTGAAGACTGCCTAGTGAGGGGGACCCACCCCATCCCATGGGAGTCCATGCCACGTGGGGCAGCTCTCATCCTGAGGAAGTTTGTCCTGGCCCCAAGCTTAAATTGGGCACTTTGTGCCTTCTTTTTCTTGCTCCTGGTTCTGCCTCCTGGGGCCACCCAGAACAAACCCTCTCCCATGTGATAGCCCTTTAAACACCAGAACAGCTGTGCTGTTCCCCACCCCTACTCCTGAGCTCTCCTCCTGGCTGACCACGCCCAGTTCCTTCAACTGATCTTCATGTGGCATAGAGAGCCCTTGGACATCCTCCTCTGGACACTCTCCAGACAGTCAATGTCCATCTTAAACTGTGGTGCCCAGGACTGAGCCCACTAATTTAGATGCAGTGTGACAAGGGTAAGAAGGGTGGGACTATTGCCTCTTTATTCCTTTATGCTACATCTCTCCTTAATGTAGCCCAAGATGGCATTAGTATTTTTAGCAGCCATGCCACTTTGCTGATTCCTAGGAAGCTTGCAGTCCACTGAAACCCACAGATCCTTTTCAGAACAGCTTTTATGTATCCAGGCCTCTCCTAGTTTGTATTTATGAAATTGATACTTTGTATCCAGGTGTAAGACTTTGTTTTTATTCCTCTAACTTGTGCCTTGTTACATTCAGGCCAATGGTCCAGCCTGCCAAGACTCTTGGATCCTAACCCCAGGTATTAGGATCCTTCCTTGCTTCAAGTCATTTGCAAAACTGGTGGCTTCACTCAGGTCAACGATAAAAAAAAAAGTACTGAATACCCTGCGAAGCCCCTACCCCTGGGGCACTCCATGGGAGACCTCCTTCCACGCTAGGGAGGCATCATTAACAACCACGCTTTGGGTTCAGTCATTCAACCTAGACACCCCCAGCCACCCCCACCTGGATTATCCTCTGGGCTACATTCCTCCATTCACTGGAATAGGATAAGATGTTTTATTAGTGAAACTGAGGTAAACTAGAGCCCTAGCATTCCTCTCACTTGCTCCTCCTCTTTTTAACTCTCTACAACTTGGCTTCTGATCTCATCAGTCCATCACATCTGTGCTCTTCAAAGTTGGCTGTGACTCTTAGTTGCCAAATCTAATGGCCTTTCTCCCTCCTCATTTTCCTCACCTTCTCTGCAGCCTTTGGCACTATTGGTCACCCATTTCTCCTCCTTTCTCTCTTCTCCCTAGGATTTCAGGACTCCCCACCCAACTCCTCCCCTGGCTCTCCTCCTACTTCTCTGACTACTCCTTCTCTGTCTCTTTACCTGAACCCTCCTCCAGATCACATCCACTAACTCTAGTTATCCAACAAGGTCCTTCCTGGTCCCTCTTCTCTTTCCCTCTCTTCTACCTCTGATCAGGTCCCATAGGTTCCTGTTATCTCTGTGCCAATGATTCCCTGATCTAAATACCCAGCCCCAGCCTCTCTCCTGACCTCCAGTATCATGCCATCAACTCCCTTTCCAATATCTCCAACTGGTTGCCTCAGAGATATCTCAAACTCAGCATGTCCAAAACTGAACTCATTATCTTTCCCCTTCAGTGCCCCACCCCTTATTACTGTAGAGGACAACACTACCCTCAAGTCCCTGGGATTCACAGTCTAGGGTCATTCTGGACTTCTCACTATATGTCTCCCCTCCCCCCATCTCAGCTGCTGCTAAGGTGATTTCACCTTTGCAACATCTCTCAAATACCCCTCCTCTCTCCTGATGCTGCCATCACTCTGGTGAAGATCCTCACCACCTTACACCTAGACTATTGTGATAGCCTACCAGCTGGTCTCCCTACAACAAGTCTGTGCCTACTCCAGTCCATCCTCCATTCAGATTCCTTACGTGATGGTCTGACCATGTTAGCCCACGATCCACCCCCTCGTCATTAAACTCCAGTGAATCCCTATTCTAGGATCAAAATTAAAACCCTCTGACATTCAAGGCTCTTCCTAACCTAGCCCCCTCCTATCTTTCCAGTCTTCTTACACCTCCTCCTCCCCCCATCCTTTTCCATCTAGTAGCACTGGCCTCCTGGTTGTTCCACAAACAAAACACTCCCTCTGTCTCAGCCCTTGGCCTTCTCTCTAGCTGTCTCCCAAGCCTGGAATGCTCTTCCTCCTCATGGCCCCCTCCTGGCTGCCCTGGCTTCCAAGTCTCAGCTAAATTCCCATCTTCTCCAAGAAGCCTTTGCCCCCCCCCCAATCTTATTTCCTTCCTCCTACTGATTACCCCCAGTTTATTCTGTTTATGGCTGGTTTGTACCAATTAGATTGTGAGCTCCTTGAGGGCAAGGTCTCTCTTTGGCCTTTCTCTGTATCTCTAGTGCTTAGTACAGGACCTGGCTCACAGTAGGTGCTTAATAAATGTTGGTTGATTGACTATTTTAGTAGTCTTGTCCAAAAGGGCAGTAGGGGTGGTTATTCCAGGCTAACTTGTTCTCCATGAGGCCAGGCTCCCTCTTTGTAATCTCCATCTCTCTTTCTGGATATTCACCAACCAGATCTTTAATGATCCTTTCAGAATTTCTTCCAGGAATTGAAGCCAAGCTCTCTGCTTACGGTTTGCAGACTGTCCACCCCCCCCTTTTTTTTTCTTTTTAACAAATCAGGACATTTTCCCTCCTCCTTTCCTCATGCTCCCACTTCCACTTTCCATGATCTTTCAAGTATGTCACTCACAGACTCCTGGTTCGGTGCAGGTGAGTGTCCCATCCTCAGGGACCAGGTGAGAGTTGTACTTCTGGTTAGGCAGCACCTCAATCATATCCTTTGCCCTCTGGTGCTCACCCATCTTTGTCTTTAGGTAAATCCCAACGCCGATGTCCAACCCATCCAACATGAACTGCCATCTGCAGAAGGAGACATGTTGGTTCCTCTTGCCATGTGCTCTACCCTTACTAGGATTCTGTGGCCCAGGCCCCTGCTCACATACACCCACAGCTCCCCTCTAGGGAAGGGGAGAGCAGACAGACCCCTACCTCAAGATGCAGCCTGGGAAGAGGATCTCAGTCTCCACTTGGTGGGAGGACCTCCGATGGACAGACACTGTATGCTCATACTGCATTTTCATCTGGTTCTGTAGGTAGTATTTCTTGGGGACCACACCCCCATATTTAATCTGCCGGAAGAGGACATAATGACCTTTGGCCTGATGGATCTGCCCTCAGCTCCTGCTCCACTGCTGCCTCCTGGGAGTTCCTTACCTTGGTCAGGTATTTGGGGTTCCCATCAGGGTCTATCAGGGTTCCCCCATACTCTACAGGCAACTGGTCAGGGTTGATGAATTTCAACAAATCCTCCTTCCAGTTTGCTGATGGAAGAAAGAGAAGATTCTAGGGTGAGAGGAGGAAGAAATTTCAAGAAGAGATGTGTGACAGGGAGACTGGCCAGTAAGCCCAGTCCTTAGGAGCTGCATGTGTGAATCTGTTGTCCCTAAGGACAACTGAGCTCCATTGTAGAGAACGTGCCTGTAAATGTTGGGGGAATGTGGGTTCTTAGAGTCTTGCTAGAGCTTCTCAGTCAATGGCCCTTTGTAAAAGCTAATTGAATTTAATTGGTTAAATGATGTTGGCATGATGATCATTGGAGTGCAGAGATGGTATAAGAGAGATTGTGACTACACAATGGTGTTTTGTTTTTCAATCCTGTCCAACTCTTCTTGACCCCATTTGGACTTTCCTTGGCAAAGACACTGGAGTGGTTGGCCATTTCCTTTCATGGCTATTCCTCTGCAGATCGGACTCTGTGCTAGAATGGAGATAGCATAGAATGCTGCTGGCTTCTGAACTTCCTCCTTTCTCTGTACACAGCATAGGCCCTCCCTATGCAGGTATACTAGGCCTATGCACAGGTGCCTTTCACTGTTGGCCCTAGATCTGTGGTCCAGAACCAGCTAGTGGGCACTAAGGCTGCTCATCAGCCCCTTTCCCCATCACAGTGCCCTGTGTGGGTCTGAGCACTCATCTGCATAGTCTTTGCCAGAGAGCTGGAGTGGACAACCCAGTGCCCAGTGTCCTCTCTTTGTCCGTCTACCTATTCTGAGTGGGGCTTAATTTGCTGTGATTTTTTTCTTGATTTCTCCATTAGGAGTTGGAGTGGTGCATTTCTAGGCTTATTTGGAGAAGTCTTATGGTGTTTCCTGCTACTCTGCTATCTTGGTCCTGCCTCTTATGTCTGGACAAAATCATCAAAGCCCTTAATAACCTAGCCTTCTTTCCCTTGCCCTGCCGCTTCCCATCTTCTTATACCTTATTCCCCTATATTCTTCTATTTGGTGACACTGGAATCCTTGCTGTTGTTTGTACAAGCCCCTCCATCTCCCAGCTCTGAGCATTGGAGTGGGCACCAAGTGCCTGGAATGCTCTCTCTCCTCGTCTCCACCTCTGGATGTCTCTGGCTTCCTTCAAGTCCCAACCTGAATCCCACCTTCTGCAGGAAGCCTTCTCTAATCTCTCTTAATTCTTGTGCCTTTCTTCTGTTGATTATTTCCTAGTTATCCTGTATATCACTTTTTTTGTTTGTAGCTACTTGCATGTTTTCTCCCCTATTAGATCATGAGCTCCTGAAGGGCAGGGACTGTCTTTTGCCTTTTTTTTACCCCCAGTACTTAGCACAGGGCCTGGCACATAATTAACAAATGTTTATTGACTGACTGAAAAATAAATATGCAGAAATAATATCCCAGGAAAGAAAGTTACCTGTTTCATGAGATCATTGAACACACAGACTTCAGAGACCATCTGGCCTAACCTCCTCATTTTGCAGATAAGAAAACTGAGACCCAGAGAGGTTTCTTTTTCCACTGTGCCCTCTGGAATGCCTGGTATATAGGCATCAAACTTGCTTTCATGTTAAATCTTTTCCTTCTTCATTCCTTCCATTACCTAGCTCCCTCCTGATGACACAGCCTCTCTTTCTAGCCATGGCTGCCCTTTTACTCATTTTCCCCAACTCACTGGTTGAGATGGAGAAATTGGGATACTTGGTCCCCTTTGCTACTTCCAGGGTCTCCCTCTATCTCTATCACTTAGTTGCTTCTCCTTCTTTGAGGTTCACTCAATCCATATCTACTACCCAATCAAAATCATGGTAGCTGCTATGTACAGACCTCCAGGTGACTCCCCTTCTTTTCTAAGTGAGTTCAGGGATGCCCTGGTCTTTCTTTCCTCCTCAGCTCCTGTTGGTTGTGGGCACTTATATTGGTTTCAGTTCCAGGCCACAGGAGAGAACTCAAGGAGGATCTGAGGCCAGAGGCACCATCACCCATACCTCAGGGCCAGAAGTGATTACAAAAAATAAGCTGCTACAGATAAAAAAATGAACAGGCAAAGTAGGAAGAATCTAACGATAGAGAATTACTATGGGAATAGAGGAGACTAGGGTTCATCTTCAGAGGAGAATACTGAAGCAAAGAAATCCTCTTCTACCCAAAAGAGCAATATCAAATGGTCATCTGCCCAAAAATAATTCATAAAAGAACTTTAAAGAGACTAAAAATCAAATGAGAGAGATTGAGGAAAAACTAAAAAAATAAGAACAATCCAAGAAAAATGAGAAGATTATGAAAAAGTCAACCACTTAGAAAAGGAGAACCAGAATCTTAAGGAAGAAAATGACTCTGTGCAAATCAGAATTGGGCAAAGGGAAGCTAGTGAAGTTATAAAAGATCAAGAAAAAATCAAACAAAATACAATGAAAAAATAGAAAAGAATGTGAAACATCTCATAAGAAAAACCACCGATCTGGAGAACAGATCAAGAAGAGAAAACATTAGAATAATTGGACTGCCCAAAAGCTATGGTCCAAAAAAGAATCTTGATTCAATAATACAAGAAATAATTAAAGAAAATTGCCCTGAAGCATTAGAACAAGAGGGGGAAGTAGAAATAGAAAAAATCCACAAATCACCACCTGAAAGAGATCCTACAAGGAAAACCCACAGGAATATCATAGTCAAGTTCTGAAATCCCCAGCTCAAAGATAAAATATTACGAGCCATGACAAAGAAAAACAATTTAAATATGGCGGTGCCCCAATTAGAATCACAAAAGACCTAGCAGTGGCAACACTAAAAGACCACTGGTCTTGGAATAATATATATCAAAGAGCAAATGAACTGGGCTTCTGGCCAAAAAAAATCCTACCCAGCAAAACTAAGCATGATCCTGAATGGGAAAATGAATATTTAATGAATTGTCAGACTTTCAGGATTTTGTTTAAAAAAAAAAAAGAACCTGAACTCAATAGAAGATTTGACATACAAGAGCCAAGAGAAATATAAGGTACATACCAAAGACAAATTGTAAAGGGCTCAGGACAGACTGTTAACCTTTTATGTATGTAAAATGTAAAATGTAAAAAGAAAGCCTAAGAGTCTTATTAGTACTTGGGTAGTTCGTAAGAAAGATGGGGGTAGACCTGAGTAGGATATTATTTTTAAAAGTAAAACCATTTAGGAAAAGCTTAAAAAAAGTAATTATCTTTTACAAATGAGGTGTGAGAGGAAGAATTGACACAGAGGAATTAGATGGGGGAGGGAGGCTAGTAGTTCAGGAAAACTACTTTCAGTGAGGATGGATTCAAGAGGGAACAATACATATATACCTAGAAGGGCATAAAAGTCTTCTAAATTCAGAGAGAAATAAAATATTAAGGGGATGGGGGGGAGAGGATAAGGGAGGGCTCTCTAGAGGGGAAGGTGAGGGAATAAGTCAAAGGGGGGTATAGAAGGGCATTTAGATTAATAGGAATGGGAAGATAAGGGAGGGATCCATGGAAGGGGGTAGGCTAAGTAATAGGAGGGCAAAGTAGTGGGTAGAAGTGAAGTAGAAGAGTCAGGAGGGATAGGAAATAAGAGATATGCACAAACATAAAATAAAGGTCAGGAGTAGAATTTGTTAGGGAAAAAGGAGCAGGGATGGTAATCATAATCTTGGACAAAGTTAAGGCTCAGATAGATTTGATCAAAAGAGAAAAATAGAGAAACTACACTGTGTCAGCCATATTTATCAATGTTGTTTTGGACTATTTAAAACAACTTGATGGGAATATTGCTGTGGTAGACTTGGAAAAATATGCAAAGACTTGGACTTATGAAGAGGTTATCTACCCTCAGTGAAACAGAGCATAAGTAAGTACAGTATGGTCTTCCATAGATGCATGTAAATGTACATGTCTATAAACGGCTATGATTATCTATATCTAAGTATATGTATGTGTAAATGTCTGGATGTGTTCATGCATATATGTATATCTTTGTGTGTATATGTCCATACACATCTACATGTATGCATGTGTATATGTATGTGTACATATGTATGTGTGTATATATATATGTATATATCTGCACTTAATTGTGCCTTCAGGGGATGGGGTGGGAGGAAGGAGGCAAAAAAAGAACAAAGTAAAAAGTTCACAGCAGAGAACAAAAGAAAACTTACAAGGAAGCAAAGAAAAGATGAACACCTCTCAACTGAATGTGTAGTATTTATTATATAGACTTTCTCGAAATGGGAATTTATTGCTGTATATTTTGAATCCTCTCACACATTCTGCTTTACACATGGCAATGCTTTTTTCCCCTTTTCTTGTTTTGTATTTAAGTTTAAAATAAAAAAAATACAACAGAAAAAAAGAAATGACAAGTAGGATGACTTTAGAAAAACCTGGGAAGATTTATATGAACTGATGTAAAGTGAAATGAGCGCATCCAGGAAAACACAGTGTTCAGAGTAATAGTAATATTATATGATGATCAGCTGTGAAAGACTTAGCTATTCTGATCAATAAAATAATCCAAGACAACTCTAAAGGATGCATGATGAAAAATGCAATTCATTTTCAGAGAGAAAGGCATTTTTAAACTTTACTTTTCTTGGTTTTTTCTGTTTTCTTTTACAACATAGCTAACAGGGAAATATGTTTTGCATGATTTCACATACATAGCTGATATCAAATTGCTTGCCTTCTCAAAGAGAGAGATGGGGAGAGAAGGAGGGAGGTAGGGAAGTTGGAACTCAAAATTTTAAATTATGAAGGTTGAAATTTTTTACATGCAACTGGGAAATATTTAATGAAATAAATAAAATAGACAGTTCTTAAAAGACTTTACACTTTAGTGGGATCTGGAAGAACTTGGGTTTTATCATTATAGTCAGAGGGAGACATGAAAGTCAGACATCAGGGGGTGGAGTCACAAATCAGCATAAGATAAATCCACCCAGTCAGGTTCAGTAACACCTAAGCTTTCTTCCCAAATTCTTAACTAAACTTTTCCAAGTCTGGCTTGACCCACCGCTATTTCATCTAGTCAAAAATCACCTAAATAGTGATCTCTAACTTACATTCTTCACCCACTCATAACACCCCCTTGAGAGAAGCTGGGAGGATCAAGACTCACTCACCTCCCAGAACCACAATCTTTTTGCGTGTCTCCTCTGAAATGAAGGCTTTGACCACGTTGTAGGCTACAGGGAACAGTTTAGGAGCTGAAAGAGACAGAGCTACCTTGAGATTAGGGACAGAAAGAGCAGATGATTCTGCACAAGGTCAGGGCAGCTCTGGCTCAACACAAAGCCAGCTAGCACCAGCTCTGGGGTAGAAGTGACTCATGTCATTGGCCATTGCCCTTGGGAACTCGACCATCCTAGTCCTGGTGTCTGGGGCTCCCTTGAAGGGTGTGAGTCTAAAATAAAATCCTTTAGGCATTTTGATGCCAAACTCTAATGGGGGGATCATTCCCATCATTTGCTGAGCCCTGGCAAAGTCCAGCAGGTGCCCCCATGCATTGACCCCAGGCCCTTCTTTCCCTCTCACCCATTCCATCCCAGCCCCTGCCATTGATGACTTACCTTTCACTACAATAAGATTCTTGACAGTCTCAGGGAAATTGTTCTCAAGTACAGAGAAAAACTGCAAAGCCAAGAGAAGCCTGCTGATGGCCTTCTTCATCTCAGCCAGTGCTCACCTCCCTGAGACCTCTGGGACACTGCCCCAGGAAGCTCAGAAGAACTCCCCTCTCCAGGGCTCTTCAGTGCTCCCACTGAGGACCCACTGCTCTCAGTGCCTGGGCTGTCACTGTCTGGACATCACTACCCAGTCTACTGCTGCCCCAGCCTCTAGGGCTGAGAAGGAGGCCATGACATCACAGGAATTGGAGCTGGAAAGGCCCTTGAAGCTCAAGACCTTATTTTTATAGATGCCACAACAGACCCAGGAACATTAAAGAGGTTGACCAAGGTCATTCAGAATCAGACGCTTCTTTGGGTGGTGAGTTTCCCAGGTAGCGTCTGGGAC
The DNA here is from genome assembly GCF_011100635.1 of Trichosurus vulpecula. Taxonomy (NCBI): domain Eukaryota; kingdom Metazoa; phylum Chordata; class Mammalia; order Diprotodontia; family Phalangeridae; genus Trichosurus; species Trichosurus vulpecula. The sequence continues at coordinate 14,338,584 of NC_050573.1, forward strand.
CTCAGGGCCCTTTAACCCAACCTGTACCCAAACAAGAGTCCCCCCAATAACATCCCTGACAAGTGATTGTCTAGCCTCTGCTGGATGGGGAACTCACTACCTGCCAAGGCATCCCTCTCCTCCTTTGGACAGCTCTCATTGTTAGGAAGTTTCCTCTTACATCAAGCCTAAGTTATGTGTTGTTTTTTTGGTGATTTCCAGTAATGAATAGCAAAGCTGGATCTAGAATATTCAATTTCAACTACCACTGCAGTGGTCTTTCTTCCACGTCCTGTGAGATCCCAAAAGGAGGATCCTTAGAGACCATGAGATTACAGGATTCAGAAATGGAAGGGACCATTCCCTCCCTTTTACAGATCAGTAAACTGAGGCCCACAGAGGTTAGGTAGGTGATTTACAAAGGTCTGGGCCTTGACCTCAAGTCTTGTAACCCCCAATTTGGTGTTCTTTCTGCTAAACCAGAGCACCTCTGCCCCTCCCCCACCCCTGGATCCCTTCCCCAGAAAACTTCAGCCTGATATTCTGGGATGTAGAATTTTTGAGCCAGTCTCATTGTGCTGTGGGCTCAGAATCCCGGTCCCCAGCTTCACCACAGGCATGAAGGGAAAGACCCTCTGCTTTGGGGGCATGGCTGCCTCCAGCTGCGCCCCCAAACACCAAGTAGTCTCTCCCTCCCATAAGTACCCATTCCGTCCTCACCTCCTGGTAGACTTCTGTAGCTGGCTTCCAAAAGTGCTTCAGGCCCAAGTGCTCCAGATCAAATATGATAATGAAAGTTTCAATCTTCCTTCCCAGCTGTACAGACAAAGAGACAGGTCAGTTAATCTACGAGGGCAGGTGACTGGCTGTTTATCATCCAACCAGCGGTGCCTACATTCATGAGATTCAGAGCTGGAGTGGGGCACCGTGGAGGCCACCCAGTAAGAAGGTCATACATTCACTAAGTTAGCATTGGAAAGGACCATTCAGTTCCCTTATTTGGGGATCAGGAATCTGGGGCCTGGTGAGCTTCAGAGGGGCTAAGTGATACAGTGGGCAGATCTATGGGCCTCACGAGAATCAGGTGGCTCCAAATCACTTCCCTCTGGGCCTCGTGAGTAAAGAGAGGCAGTTAGACTCAGTTTCCTCAAAGGTACCTTTCAGATCTAAGCTGAAGCTCCTGCAAGTGACTTGTCTGATGGGGTTAATAAAGCACATGAACAGCCAGTTATCTAGTCCTGTGAGCTGGGGGTCATGACTGAGGTGGTGAAGCTTTTGTTCAGTCTTTTCAATCATGTTCGGCTCTTCATGACCACACTTTGGGATTTTCCTGGCAGACATACTAGATTGGCTTGCCACTTCCTTCTCCAGACCATTTTACAGATGAGGAAACTGAGGCACACAAGGTCAAGTGGCTTGCCCAGGGCCACACAGCTAATAAGTGTCTGAGGCCGGATTTGAATTCATGAAGCTGAGTCTTCCTGATTCCAAGCCTACTGCTCTATTCCCTGTACCCTCTGGCTGCCCTGGGCTAAAGCTAGCCTATGGGAAATGGCAGCTGGAGCTAGTGGGTGAAGGATTTTGCATTTTTAAAAATCATTTTGAGTATATACCAAATCGTGTCTTCTAAATCGTACTAAACCTGGGGGCCAGTGGGACAAGGGAATTGGAACCAGTGAAAGCAGCAAGCTAATGGTGGGTAGCTGCAGTGCCATCTGGTGGCCAACCTGTATATTATACCCCCTCAGAGGGCTAAGTAATAGATGCTTTCTCTGGAATAGCAGAGGAGAAGAGAAGAGACTGAGATGGTCACAGTTGTCACCCACGGCACCTATCAGCACTGTAGCCAATTCTAATATCCCTGCCCCAATTGGGAAAAATATTTATGAAGCAATGACTTGCATGAGTCAGGGCTAGGAGCTGTAAGGAATATAAGACACAGATCCCACTCTCCTGAAGATTAAACTGTCACTGCCCTGCTCAATAACCCTCGAAGGCTCCCTGCTGTCTCTTGGATTAAGAAACAAAGCTCAGCCTGGGATTCAAGGTCTTCCAGGATCTGGCTCTAACCTTGCCAACCTTAGCTCCTCCTGTTCTGTTCCAGGCACACTGCATCACCCTACTTATATCCTCTGTCCCAAATATTTCCTCTCCCACCTCTGGGACTTTGCTCACGCCACCCCCAGGCCTGCAACTGTTTTCCTCTCCCATTTTCCATCTGCTGAAATCTCACTCTTCCTTCAGGCTGGGGTCAGGTCCTAAGTCCTCCCTGGAAGGAAGTCCTGCTTCCTGAAATGCCACAGAGCTGTCTAGAACACTCCTTGGGTTATACTGAAAATCTAGCTGCCAGCCTCATCACTTGATGGAAGCCACTCTATCTGAGTGCCTGAGGCTTCTCAACTACTAAAGCCATTGGTCTCTCCAACAGTGCTCAGCATTGTTTACGACCCTCTCCTCCTCCCTGAACCCTCCTAGATGTTCCTACCTAGTCTGATTGCTCCTGGATTATCTCCTGGAGAGATAATCATCCCTGCCCCACCTCCTGTGGTTTGAAGGACACCAGAACTAGGTTTCAGGTCCCCTTTTCTGCCTATGTTCTTTCTCTAGTGACCTCATCAGCTCCCATGGGCTCAGCTTCACCTCTGTCTCTTAGACTGTAAGCTCCTTAGGACAGGGATTGTTACCATTTTGTATCTGTATTACCCGTGGTTAACGCAGTGCCTGGCACAGAGCAAACACTTAATAAATGGTCGTCAACTGACTGACTTCCAGTCTCCCAGATGTGTTTGCTCAGGATCACACAGCTACAAAATTGCCTAGCCAGAATGTTGAAACAATCATGTTGATTCTGTGCCTTTTTTGAATCGATCCTATTTCTAATGAATTGATCTTGTCCTGGAACTGCCTAAGTCATGTTACCCATTCATCTTGTCCTCTAAGTGCCTAAGTGATCTTACCCATTCATCTTGTCCTGTAAGTGCCTAAGTGATCTTACCCATTCATCTTGTCATGTAAGTACCCATTCTCTTAACTTAATTTAGAAGTTGAGGTAACTGCCGAAATCCAGGTTTCCAGTTAATTACTGCTCTATTGTTTTGTCAAGGAAATCTGTTACCCCTGAAGGATGCAGGTGGGCACCAGGGAGCATGGTCTAGCCTCTTTACAATACCAAGCTAGCCTTCAAAGATGTCGGGTTTGCCCTCTGTCCTTGCAGAGGAAGCTGGACTCAAACAACGAATGTTTCTTACTCCCAGGACGGAAGAAGGAGCTGCTGCTTGTCCTCATCCCCAGTTTCCATACAGTAACATTTTCTCCCATCTAGGATGCCAGTCTTCCTATTTTCAGTACTCCCCCAAACTATAAAACATGCTGTTAATTCCATAATTGAATCATTGCTTTGCTGGGAAGCTCAGATTCTATTTATCAGAAAATTCACACTTCACTAATAAATTGATTGTGCTTGGAACTTGGTGCCTCAGTCTACCGTCCTTTTGTAAACTGTTACAATACAAACCCAGTTCATCTGCCTTCAAACCCAGAATTTTTTCCAGGTGGGTGCCCTGCCTACCACACCATGGTCATAGAAGGCAAAAATGTATTCAAAGATATGCCCCTTCAAGCTGTTGCCTTTGAACCATCTGAGAGCTGTCTTACTCAAGAAAGCTCACGAGGGGCATGATGAGGAGCTACAGTCCCAGGATCAATGGGCCAAGGCACAGGGATTTCCTTCTCTCTCTCTCCTCTCAGGACACCCCTTCCCCAACCCTCTTTCAACCTTTCCCACGGTCTTCCCCCCTCCCTCTCTCACCTTCTCACTCTGTAGTTCACATTCCTGAAGGAGGAACGCCAAGATCTGGATGCGTTTCCTGACCATTTCTGATTTGCTGCTGGATAGAAGCAGCCCTTTGGGATCCAGGCAGCCAATGGGATCCAACCACACGGGGCAGCTCTCTTGGTCATAACCACTCAAGCCTCCTGTGTCATATAACTGAAGGACCTAGGCACAGAGAAAACAGCCTCAATGGCCCTCAAAGGCTCTGAGGTCAAGACTGCTCATGGTACAGACCAGGCAGCCAGGACCCAAAGGACAGCCAGGCAGCCTGGAGTCTGGGGCTCTAATCCAAGCTCACCTCAGAGGGCTGCCAGTTCATGATGTTTGCCAGGTCCTCTTCCTTCCGGAATACTATGTGCTACCAAGAGAAATGAGACAGTACCAAGCCAGGACTTCCCCCCGTTCAGGCAGCCCCAGAATCAGATACAAAGGGCAGAGCTCAGGACAGAAAGTCAGAGCTGGGGGGACCTTGAAACAAAGCATGTCAGAGCTGGGAGAGATCTCCAAAAAGGACTCAAGAACATGGGATGTCAGGGCTGGGAGAAACCTTTGAACCTAGACTGTCAAAGCTAGAAGAGACCTTAGAACCTGGAATGTCAGAAGTAGGAAGGATATTGGAAAAGGACTGTAGAACAGAAGATGGGAATTCCAAAGGACTCAAGATGAAAAACTCTCTCTCACCTCCACAGTGGGAAGGGGTAAATCTGAGTGGAAATTGAAGTGGACTTTTTAAAAAGAACTTCCTTTACTTTTCTTGGCTTTTTTCTCTTTCTTCAACATGGCTACTACGGAAATATATTTTGTATTATTTCCCATGTATAATTGATATCATATTACTAGCCTTCTTAATGATTTGTCTCCTAAATAACAGGGATTGGAGGGAGAGAATTTGGAACTCACAATTTTAAAAATGAATGTTAAAAATAAATAATAAAATCATTTTCCCTCAGTGGATATAAGATGTCCGAGTGGACCTTTGAACCTAGAACATCAGATATGGAAGGCAGTTAATTCAACTCCTTCCTGGTACAGTTGGGAAAACTGAGGCCCTTGAGGGGAAGTGCCTTTCCCAAGGTCACATGGCTAGGAACCAGTGGAGCAATGATTCCAACCCAGGTCCTTTGATACCAAATCCAGTGCTCTTTCTAATGCATGTGGATCATTCAGTCCAACCACCTCATATTACAGATGAGGCAGCCAAGACTGAGATGTGTGGCCAAGGTCAAAAAATGGGTAGGCAGCAGATTTGAACCTGTCCTTCCAGACTCCCATTCGAGGGCTCCTTCCATGCCCCTTGCCTCCTTCCCCTTGGTGTGTTAGGTCTCACACCAATGCCCAGGCTCAGGCTACTAAGAACCATCCTGGGCACCCCCTAACTGTTACTTGGGTCTCTTCCCCTCCTAATAGGAGGTCTGGCAGCAGGAGGAAAGATTCAAGAGCCCTTGGAAGGTCTCTAGTGGAACAGGAATTTAGGCTGAGGCTAGAAGGGAAAGAGAGATGGAGGAAAGGGGAAAACTCAGCAAGAGGCTTTGAGAAGGCCTAGGATCTGCTGCCCTAGCCTGGGGTCCAAGAGAGTAAAGGGCTGGGGGCTCACCTTCCGCAGCATGGCCTCAGATTTCTGCAGGTCAAAACTTCGAGCTGCAAAAGAGCTAGGATTAGGCTGGGGCCTGGGGCAGGCCCTCTCTGGGCAGGGTCCTTCTCCCCTCCTGCTCAGGGAGACCCAGGCCCGACCCAGGCCCAGCCCAGGCCCAGTTTCTCCACCAATACCTCAGTATATCCCACTCCTCACCCGATGAAGCCGGAAGTGAAAGGAGGTCTTTAAGGAATGCTGGGAGCCCTCAATTATGGGAAATTGGGGCACAGGTAAGTACCTAGATTTTTACATGGGTTAGAGTGAGGCTGAAGCAAAGTCTACTGAGTTTCCCCAAAGGAAGAGAGCCTTGCCTGGCTGTCAAAGTTCCTCCAAAGGCAATGACTATGGGGGGAGAGGGGCATAGGTGACTGTTCTCTTTTCTCCAGTCTCCATTCCCCATCATTTTGCCACCCAGATCCTAAGGCTATGCCCTGGAGTAATAGTTACCAAACTTCTTGGTCTCAGGACCCCTTTAAACTCCTAACAATTATTGGGGGACACCAAAAGAGCTTTTGTTTATGTGATTTATATCTATCAATATTTACCATATTAGAACTTTTAAACATCTACATATTACAGTGAAAATAGTTTTCATCGTGGACACCTTGAAGTGGTTTTCTGGACCCTAGGGTTGCTCTGGACGTTCCAACCCTTTCATCTCTGGAAGTTTATCCTGGGGCCTCACTGTTCTGATTGGTCAGTGCCTCACCTGCCTCTCTGTTTCAGGCAGGTCCCAGGCATTCTTCACTGCCCTCCCAACCCCTGGTTCTCTTCTCACTAGTCACCCACCTTGCCATGATGTATATGACATATCCTCCTTTCTTCCTTGCTCCTTCCCACCTCATCCCAGTTCTGGAACCATGATCAAATCAGCTGTGCCACTGCTCCTGGATAGGGCAAGTCAGTTTTCTCCCCTATTGTCCTATTCACCATCCTTCTAACTTTCCAGACCAAAGTGCCCCTCCTAAGTCATCACTTTCCTATGCTTACTGTTTCTTCCATTACAATGTAACCTCCTTGAGGGCAGAGGATACATTTGCTTTTTTTTAAATGCCTGGACCTTAGTGTAGTGCTTGGTACCTAAGAGAAGCCTAATAAGTGCCTTTTCATTCAGTCCTTCATTTTCTGGCTTCTCTCTTTCAAACCACCAGTCTCTAGTAGTCATATCTACATGGGCGCATGGGCGCATTCTTAGCCTGAGCATGCTCATCACTGAGCTGATTAGTGACAGTCCTACTGTGTGCTGTTTCTGAAGTGATGCTTCTGTTATCCAGACATGTGTGGGAGCTGTCTCTGCAATCCAATAAACATTTAGAAGACCCTACTATGTGCCAGGCTAATAATGGTTGCCAAGATGAAAATATCATCCTCCAAAATATGGAGCAACCAACAATTATGATTTCGCCAACTACAAGAAACTGGCTGCTAGAGTGGAATTAGGAGTACCTCGGGGCACACTCAGAGTTTGTGAGAAGGCAGGAAAGGCCAGGCTGACACAGTCTGAGCTGTATCCTCTATTAAGAGAGACCAGTTTCCCAAGACTTCAGAGGAAAAGAGTAAGGCTCTTACAGGGAAAACTCTCTGAGGAGGGCTAGGGAACTGCAAGGAAGGCAACAGGAAGAAAGAAAGAGAAAGAATTCCGATGAGGAGAGAGGCATTTCCACCAAAGGGACCAATGTGGCTGCAGAGGGAACTCAGCCCACTGAGATTTCTACAAGGCCTGGAAGCAAGGGCAGTAATAGAAGGCAAATACAAAAATAGTGGCAGTATAAGAATGATGTTAGTAGTGTTAAAAAATCAGAACCATTTTATGCTGGCAAGGAATGCTAAGGACAAGGAAGATTTTTTTAAAGCAATACTTGGAGGGGAGAAGTTCAAAAAAGTGACAGATCCACTGCTTGGGGTGGGTGGGACAGGGATAACCTATGACAGAGAGAATGATACTTCTTATATCTCATTTTCCTTCTTTTTTCTCTTCCTTGCGGTGGAAAGGACAGACCAGGGTGGTCAATAGAGAACTGAAGAAAATTGTCAGGCAGCCCCCGATGAGAAGTTAGCTCCTGGTGACTTTGTGTCTCCCGGCACAGACGGCCACCATCTTCAGATACTGAAAGAGTGGGCATCTGGGGTGGCTGGGCCGTGTGTCAGTGATCTATCTCAATGAGCATTGATGCTCCTGTGAGTCCAGCAGCCCAAACATCCTGGCACAATCTTGGGCATTCCAGAAACAAGGAGGTGATACTCCCCACATACTCCACCTAGTTAGGTCCACACTGGAAGGATTGTGCCACACTCTGGGTAGCACAGCTTGGGAAAGACATCAGTAAGCTAGAGAGAGGGTATCCACAGGAGAACAGCCCAGACGGGGAAGCACTTTTGAGGTTCTTTTGAAGGAGCTGGGCATATTTACCCTGGAAAAGAGAGGACTGGGGGGACATGATCACTGTGTTTAAGTATGTGAAAGGCTGTCATGTGCGAGATTGGATTTGTTTTGTTTGGCCCTAGAAGACAGAAGCAGAAGCTGTCAGTCAGCCACTAAGCATTTATTAAGCACCTACTATGTGCCAGGTACTACTGTGCTACATGCCAAGGCTACATGGAAAGGCAAAAGACCATTCTTGCCCTGAAGGAGCTCTAATGGGGAAGACAACACACAAACACAACCACACAAACATGCTATAAACACTACCAGAGCGAGGGCTCAGGAAAGGCTTCTTCCTACAGAAGGTGAGCTTTTAGCAATGAGTGGGATTGGCAAAGAGATCAACTGAAGCTTGGTGTCAGGAAGACAACCCAACCAGAGTGGGCCCCGAGCTGCCCAGAGAGGGGGCAGGCTCCCCCACACCAGAGCTCCTCAGACAAAGGCTGGATGAGCCCTTTCCAGATACGTGGTAGGGGACTTTCTTGGCTGGGTCTGAGTACAAACAGACGGCCTCTGAGGGTCCACGTAACCCTGAAATGCTGAGACTCTGAGGTCTGCAAAGGCCTTTAGATGGAGTATTTTACTTTCTGCTCACTCCAGCCCTGTGAGGGAGGTGCTACCAGTGGTATTCTCCTCATTTGCAGATGAGATAGCCAAGGCCAGCAGAGGTAGGTGAGTAACCCAAGGTCACACAGCTATGGAGTCTTCAAGGCAGGATTTGAGTGGGTGGGACACTGATTCTTCCCCCTCCACTGGGGTGCCTGTCATTCTAGCAAGATCCTGATGTCCCCTGGAGCTCCAGCTTTGAGCCTCAGCTTCGTCATCTGTAAAATGGGGATATTTATGCCTGCACTCCCTACCTCCCAGAGCTGGGCTTGGCAAACATCCAAAGATGGCAGAACTGAAGGTGATTGGAGTTTTTTTTATCTGGATTTAGGATCTGAAACAGTGTGGGAGACCTCCCAGCCTGGAAACTCCCTCCACCAGTGCAGATGGGCAGCTCCTCCTTAACTTCTAGTAACAGAGACTTGCCTCAGTATTAATATTACTACTGCTACTGCTGCTACAACTACTACTACCGGACAAGTCACTTAAATTCCATCTGCCTCACTTTCTTCAACTGTAAATGGGATAATAATAGCACCTGGCTCACAGCTTGTGCAGAGGGTCAAATGAGATAATTGTAAAGCACTTAGTCCACTGTCTGACACACAGTAGGCGCTTAATAAATGCTTGTTGCTCACTCTGTCCTCAGTTTCTTCATCTAGAACACAAGGGCATGCAGAAGGCAGCCCATGATGTGCCCACCTCCTACAGGTTAAGGGGTATTCACTGGATTGGTGCAGGCTGCTCAAGCTCCCCTAGGTTATGTCCAGCCCCTCCATCCTGCCATCCACAACAGGTAAGGAGGGGACATAATCCCCATCCAGTCGTGCCTGTGGCAGCTTTCATTCTGCCCCCTTCATGACAGGCCACTGGTCAGACACAGTGGTATGAGAAGCAACATCCCCATTTCACAGAGAAGGAAAGTGATGAGAAGAGAGGAGAAAGTCCAGCCCAGCCGGGAAGCAATGTGGTCAGAACTCAGTTGGAGGCCCCTCTCCACTGGCATGCTGCCTCTTTCCCTTGACCTTGACTTGACCATGCCTGTCCTGGGCATCCCCAGGACTCTAGTCCCCATGTCTGACCCAGGCCACAGTCAAAGGAGAGACACACCCAGATATGCTGGAGCCTCTGGAGCATCAACCACATCCTGTCTCACCTGAGGCCATTCTGTCATTAACTGGGCCAAATAACCTTCCAATCCTACTTAATCTTGATAACTGGGCTTAATCTTCTTGTAACTGGGACAGTGCTCTGGAATTGGGATAAAGGGTGATCCAGAGACCACAGCAAAAAGAACCTGGATGTTTCAGAATCCCTAAAAAGAGGGAGAGAGGGGGCCAAGCTCTGTGCCAACAGTTCTTTAGAACACTCTGCCCATGGCTCTCTCCCAGCCTGGCTTTCACAGACAAGAATTCCCAGGCCTTCTAGTCTGACCCAGGCTTGCACAATAAACCCGTCCAAAACCCTCCCAATCATTGGTCACCCAGTCTGTGCTTGGAGACTTCCAGTGAGGGGAAAGCCATGACCTCCAAGGCTCCCGATTGTACTGTGGGACAGCTTTCATTATGGTGGAATTCTGCTCCTGACATCAAGTCCCAACCACTCCTTGGCAGCTTCCTCTCTCCCTCTCATTGTGCCCCCTGAAGGCAAGCAGAACAAGGCCTTCTTGTGTCTGGTAACTCTTCCAGGTTCTGAAGACATTCATCCTATCTCCCTAGCCCCAGCCTTCTCCTCTCCAGGCCCAACATGGGGTACACTTAATGCCTTTCCCCATCCCTGCTCTTGGATGCACCTTTAGTTGGTCAAAGCCCTTCCTAAACCAGAAGTGAACAGTAACCTGAACACGGGATCTGAGTAAGGGCCTTCAGGGCAGGGATGGTCTTCTGCCTCTTTGCATCTCCAGAGCTTGGCCCAGTACCTGACAAAATATTGAATGAATGAAAAACTAATCACCTCCTTTTTTTCCTGGATGATATATCTCTCTTATTGCACCCCCAAATCAACTTCTCTTTCCAGCTTGGCCACTTGCCTCCCCCATCCTGTACTTCAGACATTGGCTTTTTGAACCCAACTGTGAGACTTTACATTTATCCCTACTGGACGTCATCCGATTAGATTCAGCCCAATGCTCTAGACTAGTCTACCAAGATCTGTATGGATCCTGGCTCTGCTATCCAGTGTGCTAATGATCCCTCTGCACACAGAACACCCTTTTAAGTTTCCTCTGCATTATTACCATTTTCTCTGTCTCTTTCTTAAGCCTAGACAATCAACCAAACAATAGATCAAGCCCTGGTGTGTGGTGTTTGTACTGAAAATTTAACAATCAGTTCTGGTGGTTCACATAATATAAACTCTTGTTTGTACTAACTTTCTAGATACCACTTTCCTATATTCCTGAATGGAGGCCTTTGCTTCAACCAAAGCCTTGAGAACAAATAGTATAGCAGCCCTTCTCTAGTTTTAGTCAGTCTCAGGTCCTTTGATAACCACTGCTTTGTATTATGGTTTGAGGCCTAAAAGTGCTATTTCCCCCTTGGAACTATCTCTTTGCATCATGTCCCTTGCTAGTCTAAATCTTCTGTTTCTCCAAATGAATTTTGCATTCTTTTATTTCATCTATAACGTTTCCTTTGGATAGTTTAATTGGCACAGCTTTTGATCAAAATGGAGAGAAACCTAAGCATATCAATTGGCGTAGTATTGAGGTTGTAAATTAACTTTGGAAGAACCGTCACTTTTATGATATTGACACAGGCCAGCTATAGGCACTAAATATTCCTTTAGCCACTTCAGCTGTTCTTTGTTTCTTCAAGGAGTATTTGTAATTGAATCTATACAAGGATGTTGTGTATCCTACTAGACTGATGCCCAAATACATTTTGTAGTGTTTTTAACGGGATTTCCCTTTTTCTTATCATTATATTAAAAGGCTATTGGTTTTTGTGGGTTTATTTTGTAGCCTGCAAATTTGCTAAAGCTATTAATTATCTCAGTATCTTTATTGATTCCCTAAGCTTTTCTAAGTAAACTGTTGCCAGGCAATTAAGACAATTTTATTTGTGTGTGTCTTTGCTTTTTAGAAAGCTTTCTTGTAAGCATCCGATGAGGGGACTTTTGCTCTCATAACCCTTCTGTCTCTTTTTTTCATTTTATTGGATTGTTTAGTCCTTTCACGTTTAAGGTTATGAGAACTAGATTTATATTTTCTTCCATTTGGTTCTTTTTTTTTTAAGGAATTAAGACTTGTTCCTATTTTTCTTTAAAGACACTACTTTCAATTAATTTAAAGTGAGATGACCAGAGGTCTAACGCCAGTTCAGACACTTGGGTGACCTTGGGCAGGTCAAAAATTCAAAATATTAAGAGGGAAGAGAGAGCCTGGAAACTCACTTTTCCCATCTGCAAAATGGGAATAATTCTCTCTCCCCCTCCTACCTAGCTCTCAGGGTGGTTGTGAGGATCAAAGGGGATGATTTCCATCATGAAAACAATCACAACAGCTCCCATTCTGGCTGTATTTTAATATTCAGAAGACACTTTCTGCACAAGCCCCTGGGAGGCAGGTAAGTAGGGGATGATTCAGATCTTATCATCACTGCCCTTCCCAGACCCTACCCCCAGCCAGGCTATGTCTCCAACCCTTCCTACCCCTTCCTCCCCCTCACCTCGGAGCCAGCGAAGAAGGAAGTAGTCATCAGTGTTGGGCAGGTCAGCCAGCACATCCTGGGTGTTTTTTCGGAACTGTGGAGAGTTAACTGTGTCAAGATCGCTGGCCCCAATCCCTGGGGCTTGGACTCCTGCCTTGGGGCCATTAGTCAACTCACTTCAATTCAACTCAGTGGCAAAGAACAGTGAAGGAAGTGCTGGTATTGAACCCAGTGAAGACAAGATCGGGAGGTGGGGAGGGGGAGGGGAGGATGACGGCTGTCTTCACAGGGCTCTGCCTCGTGGGAGAGGGGTTAGATGAGCCTGCTTCGGCTCAGCCCCAGAAGGCGGGACCAGGAGCAATAAGTGAAGGTACAAAGAGGCCAATTTTGCCTCAGTGCCTTCAAGCTAGGACTGAGTAACCACTTCGATGACACCCTGTATGTGTACTTTCTGTATATGTACATGTTGTCCCCTTTAAAGAGTGTGAGCCGTAGTCATGCCCCAGATTTAGAGCTTCAGGGGACCTCATAGACAGCATCAAGTCCAGACCTTTCATTTTACAGATAAGGAAACTGAGGCAAACTGAGGCCAGTGAGCCTCCCAGGGCCACACAGCTAGGAAGTGTCTGAGGCAGAATCTGAACTCCCATATTCCTGTGTCTAGGTTGTGTGCACTCTCTGCTGCGCCTGACTTGAGGGCAGGAACTGGGTCATTTCTGGCTGTGTATCCCCAGCACCAAACACAGGGCTGCCAGAGATGTTTAACAAAGGCTGCTGGCTGATTGGTTGACTGATGTCTAGGGCGGATTCTTGCAGAGGCCTCTGGTCCCCTCCAGCTCTACAATTCTGTGACTTACCCAGCACCACTCAGCTAGTAAGTGGTAAAGCTGGGGCTTACATCATGACCTTTGGACTCCATGACCAGCCAGCATCTGGTCCTTCAGGCCTTCATGTATGTAAACTGATTTAAAAACACAGGCTAGGACACATGACATAGAGTGACCCCTAAAGAGCCATTCTCTCCTTCCCACACAGATGGGTCACACCGAGGCTTAGTCACTCAGCTCATTGGGGTCCACCTGGACCCTGGGCTCCAGAGCAGAGGGCTAAGCCAGGAAACTGAGAAAATATCCAAGGAGCCCAGGCAAGCTTGCATCTCAGCCTCCCACTCCTTCCCCCATCCCCTCCCTTATTCACTTCCTAGGGAAATTCATCACTAATAATAGCCTTTATAGATAATCAATGGGGCCTTAGGGACCACTGGGGTCAGAGCTACCATTATAGACTGGAAAGCCGAGGCCCTGTAAGCAGACCCTCCAAGGAGCAGGAGGAGCAAGGTTAACTTGCTTCCTCCAGGTCATAAGGCCAATACATAGCAGAGCAGGGATGCACATCAGGTCCCTTTGCCCCAAATCCCAGAGGTCTCTGCTCTAGGTCATAGAGATTACAAAACCCAGGTGAGAGGTGATGAACAGGGCCCAAAAAGTGATGAATGAGCGGAGTGGAATGAACAGAGTGATGTAAGAGCTAAGTGAGGGAAGGTTCTTGAGGCCTTTGGGGAGGCTCCTGCAGTCCATCCTCTATAGATAGCAGGAATAGGGGGAGCCCTGAGCATGGTGACAGAAGAGCTGAGCTCACACCTGGACCCAGACCCTGCTTACTGTGAGAACACCCTGAGCATCCTGTAGGAGGCCTTGGGGCTGTACTCCAAGCCTCCCAAACTCAATGGGTCCTCTCCAAAGTGGGGTTCCAGCAGCAGGGATTCTGAGAGCCCTTACGGCAGCCTCGAAGCCAAGGTGAGGCATCTGAGGAGAACACTGACTAAAAACAAATTTATGTAGATTAACTTTCCTTTGGTTCTGGGACCAGTAAAGATGGACAGCCCCTAGACCCCAGTGATATCCACGGAAGCGGGTGCTACTTGTGGGGGGACACCTGGGGGAAGTTTTCTGGAGACTAGATTGAGAGCTGGAAGCTCAATGAGTCCAAATTCCTCCACCACCGCCAGGCCACTCCCTCTTACTGTTTTGTACAGGAGAATGAGCTGTCCAACCCAGGTCTGGCCATGGGAGGACATGCTGCCCCATGGACTTTCTGCCCCCAAGGGAGGGAGACAGCCCCCACAGCCACCACAGCCTCCCTGAATCCAGCCCTTTTTGAGCCCCCGGCCTGGGATGATGAGGCAACATGATAGGGCCCATTGAAAAGGCAGTGGTTCTGAAGTCAGAGGCCTGCCCCTGACACTACCCAAGGGACTCTGAGCAAAGCATTTAATCTCCCTGGGCTTCAGCTGGAGTCTGGAGTCCCTTCTAGGTCTGAGGCTATGAACAAAGGAGGGAAGCAGGAGCATGAAATTCTAGCTGGAATGGGCCTTAGAGCACATTCTAGACCAACCCCGATTTGAACAGAGAGGGAAACTGAGGCCAGAGAGGGGAAGTGGCTTCCTCCAGTCACACAGCTTCCCAGAAGCAAAGGCAGGATTCACACCCAACTCCTCTGACCCTAGCTTTAGGACTCTGCTCTGCACAAGCTGGAGAGAGGGAGATGGAGACAGGATGGGGCTGGAGCCTGCTTCAGAGGAAAGGGAGGGTGGGGAGGCTCAGGATGGGGGACAGGGCTCACCTGGGCCAGCGCCTGCTCCTGCTGAGGGCTCAGGTTCCCAACTTGGCCGCTCATGGTGCTTGTAGGGAGATGCCTCTCCTCTGTGCCTCCAGGACAGCCTTTTCTCTGGGTGGGAAGTGTGGGAGATTGGGGTTTAGGGTGTGGCCTAAGGGGTGGGGAGGTGCAAGGGAGCCCTTGGGCCAGCCTGCACTGGCACCTCTGGGTGCCAGCTGAGCCGCCTTTGTGCCAGTCAGCCCCTTGGTGCCTCCGCCCAGCTCTTTGGGCAGCCAGGGTACACACTGAGGTGTCCAACTCTTTACAGGCTTTGCAGTCTGTTCACCTCAGAACAAAAGGCACAGAGGTCTCCCAGCAGCCTCAGCTTCCCCATCTGTCAAAGGGAGCTTGAAAATTGCAAATACAAAAATTATTATCATCAGACCTCTAGGAGATAAGAGTCCTGAACATAGAACCTGGGCTGGAGTCTTGACTTTTACAATCCATGTGGTCCTGGGCAAGTCACTGATGCTCTCCCAGCCTCAGTTTCCACATCTGTAAAATTGGAACATTATTAGCACTTACTTCCCGGGGTTGTGAGAATGGAACGAGCTCACATAGGTGAAGTGCTTTGCAAACTTTCAGGTGCTGTATTAAGTTAGCTGTGTGACCTTGGGCAAGTCACTTAACTGTTTGCCTTGGTTTCCTCGTCTGTAAAATGGCAAACCACTCCAGTCTTTCTGCCAAGAAAACCCCAAATGGGGTCACGGAGAGCCAGACATGACTGAGAAATGTTAAACAACAACAAAGCCTCCCCCTGGGGTAGTAGTTCTGTCCCCTGGGGACAAACAAAACACAGCTAATCCCTCTTCTCAGACCTGAGGACAACATTCTCATCCACTCTGAGTCTTCTCGGCAGGCTGAATGTCTCTGCTTCCTTCCCCTTGATCCTTCTGGATCATGGACTGAATCAAGGCCCTTTCCCACCCTGGCTGCCTTGCTCTGGATGCTCTCCAGATTGTCAATGTCCTTCCTAAACAGGAGTGCCCATAAGCGAACCCAGTCCCCCAATGGGTTAGAGTCAGGGCCTCCTCCCCAGCCCTGGCCTCGGCCTCCCTCCACGCAGCCTCTGACATCCTCCATGGCCTTAGCAGCCACATGGCTCTGAATCTAACTGATCTTGTGGTCCCCCTTTTAGAGGGGCCATTACTGAGTCCTAGAAAACCCTAGGCCTGGGCCTCCCACCTGAAATCCTTGACCCAGGAGTGAGGCCTTCCTCTGTGGGTGGAAGCCCTCCTCAGGTTCCTTTTCTCTGGCCTTGGGAGGATGAAGAAACATTCCAGGTGAAAGGTTGTCACTTGCCTTGGAGGTGTCCCACTCCTCCACACCGAAAATAGGCCAGGGCAGGCGTCCATAACCTAATGGACCTCCTATGGCCAGGCTAGAGCACTGGGAACATTGAATACTCTCTGTTTCCTGGAAACATCTGACAGTAGAAAGATAGAATGTTGGAAATGGCCTTAGAACATGGAATATCTGAACTGGGAGGGACCTTAGAACAGAGAATATCAGGACTAGGAAGGGCCTTAGAACAAGGAATATCAGAGCTGGGAGGGGCCTTAGAACAAGGGATGTCAGGGATGAGAGGGACCTTACCACAGGGAAGGTCAAGGCTAAAAGTGGACTTAGAACATAGAATGTCAGAGCTGGGAGGAGCCTTTGAACATAGAATGTCAGGGTTGGGAGGGGCTTAGAAGGTGGAATGTCAAGGCTAAAAGAAGCCTTAGAACCAGGAAGGTCAGACCTGGGAGGGGCCTTAGAACAAGGAAGATTAGAGTTGGGAGGCGCCTTAGAACAGGGAAGGTCAGAATGCTATTTGCCTTTTTTGGGAAATTTCCAGCTTGTCAGTCCCCTTACCCATACACTCCTCATTCTCTCACTCCACATCTGTGACCCAAAAAAGATAAATAAATTTTGCTCCAGCCAGTTGATAGTCTGATTGTAGCCAAATAACATGGAAGGTTAGAGTTGGGAGGATCCTTGGAACGCAGCACCTAGAACGTCAGAACTGAAAGGAACCCACGTTTATAAGTATCAGAGCTATCCTGGAGTCCTTACTCTCTCTCATCACATCCAGGTAATATACTCAGCAAAACCGAGTATAGTCTTACAGGAAGAAAAATGAATCTTTCACGAAATAGAGGTCTTGCAAGCTCCTGATGAGAAGCCCAAGGCTGGGTAGAAACTTTGAAGTTCAAAGCCAGCAGTTAAGAGAAACACAAGGAAACAAGCAATTCTAAGGGGCTAAACAATGATTAATTGCTTGCATTCTAATATAGGGAGGTGATACACGTGTCCAGTCAGAACTCCATCTCATCATCAGGAGTCATAGAGGGAGTCTAATTAGGAAGGTTTGCTTGTGGTTCTGTTATATCTTGATTATCTTAAGATAAGAATGGAAAAATACTGGCCAGGTGTGGAGGGAGGAGGAAAGAGAAGGCTAGAGAAAATGACCTTACCTAATCAGGGTGCACAAGTAAACATCTCTAGAAAGAAGGGGGAAGGCTTCAGGGCAGGGGGTGGATGACATTTGAAACTTATTCTCATCTGAATTGGGCCAAGAAGGGAAGAATATAAGCACAGAGTTGGGTATAGAAATACATTTCACTCAACATGGAAACAGGAGAGAAAGGGGAGAGTGGAAAAAACAGGGAGTAAAAGGGAGGGTAGATTAAGGGACAATCATCTTAAGCAAAACAAACTCTAAAGAGTTTTAAAAATGTTTATAGCAGCTCTTTTGTAGTGGCAAAGAATTGGAAACTGAGGGCTGCGACCATCACTGGGAGAATGTCTGAACAAGTTATGCTGTATGATTGTGATGGAATATTATTGTGCTATAAGAAATCATCATTACTGTTTGCATTTGTGCAGCACTTTACAGATATTATCTTGTTTGATCCCTATAACAATCCTGGGAGACAGGTGTTATTATCTGTCACCACCATTCTACAGATGAGGAGACAGAGGCAGACTTGCCCAGGATCACACAGTTAGTAAGTAACTTAGGTTAGATTGGAACTCAACTCTTCCTGATTCCACACTCAGTGCCATAACCACTGCATCGCCTATCTTATAAAGAGGAACCCGAAGAAAACTTGTATGAACTGAAAAAGAGGGGAGCGAGTAGAACAGGCGAACGGTTCATACTACAGCATTACAAAGATGAACAATTTTGAACGACTTAGGAACTCTGATCAGCACAATGACCAAAGGACTGTGACCAAAGCTGTTCCTCACCTCCTGATAGACAGGTGAAAGCCTGAAGGAGACTTTGTGCTTTGGATATGGCCAATGTGGAAATCTGATTTGCTTGACTCAACATGTTTGTAACAGGGGTTTTGTCTTTCCTTCTCAATTGTTGGGGGGAGGGGAGAGAAAAGGCATATTTTTGTGGATCAAAACTAATGAAAAGCTGAGGCTTATTTCAAGAAGAAATTGGGGCAAGGTCACTAAAAGAACACTGCAGCTTCTTAAAGGCCATCCTCCCCTCCCCGTCCTGTTCAACTCTGGACCTACTTCTCTGACTACCCACAGACAGGTATTCGGACACCGGCTAGCTTCCTGCTCCTGCAGTGGTAGTGACAGAGTGAAAGAAAAGGGGACATAGGGCATGAAGAGTCACAGTTTTGAGATTATATGTAAACACTGACTTGGCAGTTGGTGCCCAGATATGAGCCTCAAGGCCCAATGGACGATGAGCAAACATGCCTGACATTCTTGCCATAAGTCAAACAGAAAAGAGAAGAAAAGTACAGCTAAATAGGTCTCTTCGGAAAGACAAATAAAGGAATTGGTAGAATGAGTCCATCCAAAGAAAACAAGAAATGTCATTTCTCAGGCCCAAGTGGTCATCTTACATTGCAGTTATTATGCTAATAATAATTTTAATAGCTAACATGGATAATATGCTTGCCATATGAGAGAGAGGGAGGGAGGAGAGAGAGATAAAAGAGAGAAGAGAGGAGGGAGAGAGAGAGAGAGAGAGAGAGAGAGAGAGAGAGAGAGAGAGAGAGAGAGAGAGAGAGAGAGAGAGAATCATCTGATCTTCAGAGAGAGGGTTTCAGAGCCAGGAAGGCTTGAGTACAAATTCTACACCTCACACATGTTGTCTATATCACCCTAGATAAATCATTTAACCTCTGATCTCTAGGCAATTCTCTAAGACTATAAGTAAAGCCAGTCTGAATTGGTGGAAGGAGTTCTCTATTCCAGTGAAGCCACATGTCTGGTACCTGTCCCTATAATCCAGAAGACCACCATAAAAATAATTGCTCTAGTGCATCAATGTAGCTTATGGAGGATAAAGGGCTAGGGAAGTTCTATGGAAATCTCCAAATGAAATCAACATACACATTTTTACTTGGTGATCTCATTGCAAAGATGGGAATAGACAGAGATCAGTGAAAAATATATTGGAACACATGGACCTAGAATAAGGAATGAGAGGGACCCAAAACTTATAAAACTACTGAGAAGTCTCACACCTATAAATTATTAATATCTCCTTTGAGGAAAGAATAAAAGATGCTGAACACAGAGATCCCCTAGGTAATATAACAAAAAAATCAATAAGCTGATTATATTTTAACCTATAAGACATGACTCATTGTCTATATGGTAGTCAAATATAATCAAACTATCAACTGGTTAGAGCAAAGGTCCTTCATCTTTTTTGACCATGTTGTCAGTGACACAGGACAAACTGTTCTGTGAAGTTTGGATTCAGTCAAAGGGCTGCACTTGAGGACCTAGAGGGCTACATGTGGCCTCTAGCCCCTATTCTGTTTTTTAGGTTGCTATTCAATATTTTGTGCTTCCTTTGTTGACTGTGTTTTCATGGTTTTCTTCAGCATCACTTTCATTTCTTTCCCCAGTTTTTCCTCTACCTCTCTTATTTCAGTTTTCAAATCCTTTTTGAGCTCTTCCAAGAATTCTTTTTGGGCCTGAGACCTACTCACATTTTTATTTGAGGCTTTGGATGCGATGGTTTTGACTTTGTTGCCTTCTGAATTTGTTTTGCTCTTCCCTGTCCCATTTTCTATGGTCAGGTTCTATTTTTGCGGTTTGCTCATTTTGCAGCCTATTTCTTGATCTTTAAATTTATGTTAAAGTTGGGCTCTGCTCCTAGGGTGGAAGGTGCATTGCTCCAAACTTCAGGTTTTTTTGTGCAACTGTTTTGAGAGCTAATTCTGGGGGTCTGTAAGTTTTCAGTTCTTCCAAGGTGGCATGATCTAAGGAGAGTTGTGGTCACTGCTCACCTGGCCTGTGCTCTGGTCTGTGAGTGACCATGAGCATTCTTTTCTGCCCTGGAGTTGTGATCAGGCTCCCTCCTCCCCTGTGGCCACAAGATCTGATGTGCTGCTGTCCATCCTCACCCTGGGACTGTGACCCAGGACTGTGACTGTATATGGTCCTGCAACCAGTGCCAGCAAAAGGACCCCTGTAATTTCCTTCTGGCCAGTTGTCTGACCCCCCTTACCATCTGTGAACTGAGAGGTCCAGAATCTCACAATGCCAATTCAATTGCCCCCAAGGCCTGCTGCTATCTTGGGCGGGGGCTGGCCTGTGCTCCATGGTCACCCGGGTTTGACAGATCTTTCTTGCTGACCTTCTAGGTTGTCTTGGGCTGAAAAACTCTTTTACCCCATCCTTTTGTGGGTTCTGCCACTCCAAAATTCATTTTGAAGCATTATTTTTGAGTTATTTGGAGGGAAATTTGGGACAACTCAGGCAAGTCCCTCTTTTTTCTCTACCATCTTGGCTCCATCTGCAATAGATAATATTTTTAAAGAAAAAAATCGTTAAGAAGAGGAAAAAAAAACCCAGAAAAACTGCCATATGAAAGAAGTCCAAAAAGATCTGCAGTGTTCCACACGTGCGCACAGGGATGTGCAGGAGCCAGCTCTCACCGGCTTGTAAGAGTAGCTTATTACATTTTCAGGGTGGTCATTTACACCACAGAAATCAGCAATTGCTACCAGTCAGTGTCTGATTTATACTTCCATTGATTATCTAGGCTTAATAACAGGTTAATAATGTAGATTAAATTTGTTTATGTCTGCATTTTTTTTATTGAGATCCTGGTTGTTAAATCTTTATCAGCTCACCCCTATATTCTATAAATAGTGTTTGAACTCAGCAGAAGGAAAGTGGAAGGTTCAGGGAATGACAACAATCATGTCTGCAAAGTTCTTTACATCTATTAGCTCATTTGAGCCTCATGACATCCTTACCTAAGGACCTCCCACTCCTGCAAAGGAGGGGAGTCGTTTTCTCCTGTCTCTTCACTGGAGCAATGCTTGTTCCTTGTAATTTTGCAACATCCACTTTTGATTGGTTGGTGGTTATAGTTTTTCTATTTAAGTTGTTGTGGTCACTGTGAATATTGTTTCCATCAAACACCCAGGAAACCTCATCATAAGGGAATAAACCTCATTATTCTACCAAGATGGCAGCCACTTTGGTCCTTCCACCTCATCAGTATCCACAGCATCCTCAGGTCACCCTGGCTCTTTCATTGGAGGGCTGGAGGGCAGAGCAAAGGACTCCTCCCAAAGTCTCCACTTAAAGAGGGCCCCAGGTCAGCCGTCTCAACTTCCTTAGGTGTGTTGTTTTCCCACTGAGATTCTAAGTGCCTTGAAGGCAGAGGCTGTGTTTATTTTTCAGATTTGTGTCCCCAGTGCTTTGGACAGTTCCTAGCACATAGTAGGCTCTTAATAAAAGTTTATGGGTTCTGATTCACTTTGCATCAGCTCATGGAGCTCTTTTCATGCTTCTCCATATTCATCCTATACATAATTTCTTATAGCACAGTAAAATTCTATTATATTCGGATACCACCAAGTCCCCCTATCACTGAGCATCTGCATTGTTTTCTCTTCTTGGATACCACAAAACAATATTACTATAAATATTTTTGTCTACATGGGGACATTCTTCTTATCAATGACAGCCTTGGAGTGTATGCCCAGTACTGGAATCTCTGAAGGGTATGGAATTTAAACACTTTGTTTCCATTATTCCAAGTGCTTTTCAAAATGGTTGTACTAATTCACAACACCACAGCCTTCCCACAATTTTCCCAATGCCGATTATTCCCATCTTATGTATTTTTGCCAATTTGCTGGTTCTGAGGTAATAGCTTTGGGTGATTTTAATTGGCATTTTTCTATCATTTATGATTTGGGGCATTCTTTCATATGGTTAATAGTTTATAAATCTTTTAGAACTGTTTGTTCGTATCTTTTAATCACTTCTCTGCTGGGCAATGACTTTTAATTTTTTATATCTACATCTATCTGTACATCATCTATATCTATATCTATATCTATATCTATATCTATATCTATATCTATATCTATATCTGTCTTAGTTGTCTATCTATCTTGGTTACCAAAATCTTATCTGAGAAATTGATACAAAGATTTTTTTTCCCATGTGACCATGTCCCTTGTTATGTTTTATTCATTTATATTGTTTGAGCAGAAGTTTTTTTTTAGTTTCATGTAATCAAAATGATGCATTTTATTTTTTGTAATTTCCTTTATCCCTGGTTTGGTAAAGACTTCATCTCTCGCCCATACCTGTAAAAGGTATCTAATCTGTTATGTCTTCTAATTTTTCAATGGCATGGTCTTTAATATTAAGTTCATGTTTCTATTTTGAATTTCTTGTAGAATATGGTATAAGATGTTGGTCTAAACCTAATTTCTACTAATCTGCTTTCCAGTTTTCTAAGCATTTTTTTTAAATCAAATACTGAGTTCTTTCCTAAGCAATTTATATTTTTAAGTTTACCAAACACTGAGTTGTTGAGATTCATTGCTTCTGGTTCTCCTCCCTTGGCTAGTCTTTTCCATCAACTTACTTCTCTAATTTTAACAACCAAATGATTTTGATGACTACTGCTTTACAATTTAGTTTGAGGTCTGGAAGTGCTATTCACCCTTTTCCTAAAATTTTCATCATTTCCCGTAGTTTTCTAGATATTTCATTCATTCAGATGACTTTTATTGACTTCCATAATATATCCCTTTGATAAATTGCTACAACATTAAAAGTATAAATTTATTTTGATTGTATTGTCATTTTTATCATGTTGGTACTGCCCAGCCATGAGCACTAAATATTCCTTCAGGTGTTTAAGTTGTTCTTTATTTTTTAAAAGAAGCTCTTTGGAATTGAATCTATCTATGTATTTTGTGTGTTTTGGTAGATTGAGCCTCAAAAATCCTTTTTTTTTTGGAGGGGAGAAGGCAGGTTAATTGGGATTAAGTGACTTGCCCAAAGTCACACAGCTAGTAAGTGTGCTAAGTTTCTGAGCCCAGATTTGAACTCAGATCCTCCTGACTCCAGGGCCAGTGCTCTATTCATTTTGCTACCTAGCTGCCCCAAGCCTCGAATATCTTTATCCGTTTTTATTGTTATTTTTAATAGAATATCCCTTTGATTTTGGTATAATAATATAGAAATTCTATTGACTTTTGCGGGTTTATTTCATGGCCTAAACTTTGTTAAAACTATTGTTTCAATTAATATATTTTCTGATTCTCTAGGACTCTGAGTAAGACAGCATGTTGCCAACAGATAGATATAGTTTTCTCTCCTCTTTTCCTATGTTTATTCATTTAATTTCTTTCTCTTGTCTTAGTTCTATTACTAGCTTTTCTAGAACCTTATTAAGTATACCAAGGAGAATAGGCATCCTTGCTTTACTTCCATATTTGCTGGGAAAGCTTCTAATGCATTCCCATTGCCTATAATCATTGCACTTTGTTTAAATTGGTATTACTTATGCCATTTTTAAAGGTACTTCTGTGCTTATTATTTGTTGGGTTTGAGGCATAAATCAGTATTTTACATTGTCAGACTTTTTCTGCATCAGGTTAAAGGAAGTTATGTGGTGCAGGGACAGTTAGGTGGCACAGTAGAGAGAGTAATGGTCCTGGACAGCTAGGAAGTGTCAAGAGGCTAAATTTGAACTCAGGTCTTCCTGACACTAGGTCCAGTGTTCTATTGACTGTGCCACCCCCAAAACCTAGCTCTGGAATCATTTGTTAATTTTAAAACACACATTGTAGGAGAATTTTGTATCATCAAATATACAAATCATGAGACCATAGGTCCCTTTGGTACTGTGCCATCTACTCAGGAGACTGTATAAGCTACCAATCTAATAACAGATCATTTCAAAGAAGCAGAGAATTCCAGCTTGTAACTGAAAAGGATCCCCCAGTATAACATGTTTGACAATTGGTCATCCAGCTTTTGATCACAAACCTCTGAGAAGGGCAAAAAAGCACTGCCTCCCAAGGTCAACCATCCCACTTATGAATAACTCTAATGGTCAGAAAGTTTTCCCTCAATTTGCCTCTTTGCAACTCCCACATGTTTCTGGTTCTACTCTCTGGTCAAGGGGAACATAGCTGATCCAACATGATAGTTCTCCAAATACTCTATGGCAATGATTAATGTCCCCTCTTTGGGCTAAACATCACCAGTTGCTTCACTCCAACTCCATATGACATGGACTTAAGGCCCTTTCCCCTCCTGGCTGTCCTCCATCTTATCAATGACCTTCCTACCCAGAAGAAACATAAGACTCTAGATGTTAGAAGGGCCAGGGCAGGACATGGAGGGACAGTAACTGTGCTATACTTTGGAGCTCCCCCCTTCTTCATTCAGGCCAAGATGGCATCAGCTTTTTTAGCTGCCCCCTCACACTACTGACTCACTTTAGGTATTCGGTTCACTCAAACTCCCAGACCTTTCTCCAAACAACCTACTGTTTAATCATGGCCCCTCATTCTTGTCCTTAGGTCGACAGTCTTCAAAACCAAATAAAAGACTTCACATTGATCGCCATTGAAGTTCATTTTCTGCCATTCAGTCCAAAGCTCTAGTCTGGTCTGTCATGATCTTTTTGGCTCCTGACTCTGTTGTTATCCAATACATTAGCTATGCCTCCCTATGTTGTGCCAGCTGCAATCTCATGGAGAAATCTCATCCAATTAATTTGGACACAAAAGCAATGAAAATAGCAGGGTTGAAATGACCCAACATTACAGCCATTCTTGTACCCTATGTGAAAATGAGGGAAGCCCCTTACAGACTCCAAGGTGATTATAATATAACCCTTGATCACCCAGAATTTGGGGGAGAGTCACCTCAAACTCATGACCCAGGAGTACCACCTTAGAGTTCAGGTCTACTCCATGAAAGCAACTGACCTGGAAGCTCCCAATGCCACCTCAAAGACAGGGCTATGGGTGGGACCTTAACCATCTCTGAGTTTCTGCCTCATGGACCAGCTTCTCAGGGCAGGCTTGAGCTCTATAAAGTCACTGGAGGAAGGCTGGGGATCTAAGGAAACCTCTTACTTTTGCCCTGGGGTCATCAGGGGTCTGCTGGTACTGTTCTCTTCCCCAGTCCTGGGCTAACCTCCTCATATCCACTCAGGACCACCTCTTGTAGACCAACTTTTTAAATTTCCTGCCTCCCAGGAGACTACCCATTCTGGTCTTCACCTAGAAATGTCCATCCTCAGTGTGCAGACACAGAGTGTCTGAGAAATGGAGTCCAGGGAATTTATCCCAATAATTTGGGCCAATACATCCTGGGGAATGATCTCTTGGGAACTTTTCTCCTTAATTTCACTTACTACATATATAAAACAGAAAGAGCAAATTATTTTATTCCAGAGGCTGCTCCATAAAAGCAGACTGTCCCTTTAAAAAATTTAAACCATATGTAATTATTCTAATGCTGCTCTTCACTGAAGGCATCTCATTTCCAGTCTAATTTGGCTTGATCATTTGTAAGCTCACCCAGTGGGCTCTGGGAGGTAATGCTCAGATCTTGGCCCATTTTCTAGGATGTCTTGCCCAAAGTTAGGGTAAGGATAGAAAAATATCGGCCTGGCTTGGAAGGCAGAGGTCAGACTTTATCACCTTGTTGCTTGCCCTCAGTGTTGAGCCCAAAGGTTCATCCAGTCTGCCCTGAGTAAGAGATACCCCTCGTGCATGCCTTTTGAGCCAGGAATAACAGAGAGAACTGGCCAGGGTCAGGTATCTATCAAATCTGTAGCAATTCCCTGATGTACCACCATAATTTAGTGACCCATGGGTTGACCCCAAGTTCACTCATGTACTGGATATCAGGAGTCACCATTTTCCGGCACAACTGGCTATACTGATGACTGATGTGCTTCTTCAGGTTGTAACCAAGGATTGTCTTTGCCCCCATTGCCTGCCAGGGCTTCAATGATGGTTTCTCAATGTCCTTGGCATCCACTGCATGTCCACCATCGATGCAGATGCTGCGCATTCGCTCATTCTCCCGCCTCAGGGAGGCCACCTCTCGGGCCATGCGCTCCCTCCCAAAGGCCTCCACCTTGCGCCAGAAGCTGGCATTGAAGTGGCGGTAGAGGAGCGCATCCAGCTGGTTCCAGTCGGTGGCCCGCCGGTAGAGCTCTCCGGTCAGCTTGGGGATGGTGGAGGCCCGACGGGCATTGAGCTTGAAGTAGAGGATGTCCTCGAGCTCCCAGCACATGAGATCCTTGAGCAGCACCAAGGACTCATCAAAGTACTCCTGCAGCATGACCAGGTGGAATCTTTGCTCCACCTCCAGGATGTGCTCCTCCACTTGGGGGCTGTGGGGGTCCAGCCCATTGTCATAGCCCAGGTCGAAGAAGAGCAGGTTGTGGAGCAAGTGGGCATTGAAGCCTTTGGGGTCATAGTAGTGGTGGGGGTCCTGCAGGAATGTGGCCAGCTTGTTGTGGCCCGTGAGCTTCCACGTGAAGGGCACCACCATGCTAAAGTAGTGGAAGGATGACTCGAAGAGATGGGCTGGATCCCGTAGCACTGTGATAAAGGTAGTATTGGGGGGCACCAGGCTATGCACTTCAGAGTAGGAGAAGCGCATGTGGTTGCAGATAATGTTGAAGCAGTCACCAGGCTGGTAGTTGTGCACCAGGCTGCGCTTGAAGAAGGCCGGGTAATTAAAGTCATTGTATCTGCTAGGGAAGGCGAACTTGAGGTTGTGCTTCTGGCCAAAGCGGTAGAGGATGTTGAGCAGGGTGCTGCTGGCTGTCTTGTGGGTCTTCAGGAACACAACATTTAACTTTGGCTGGCAGGAGCCTTTGGTGATATTTGCAGGTAAGGTGAGTGGAGAGGAACAATAGGTTGCCTCTGGGGCCCTGTTGGTAAAGAGAATGGTGAGATCCTTTGGTAAGAAACCTATAATCATTATTTTCTCATCATGTGTGACCTCGGGTAAGTCTTTCTCCTCTCTAGGCCTCAGCTTCCTCATCTATAAAGTCAGAGCTGACCAAGAGATATTATTTGCAATGGAGAAACACTAGAAACCTTTCCAATAAGAATAAGGGTAAAACAAAGATATCCATGTATTATAGCCAGTATAATTAAATATAGTTCTATAAATGCTACCTCAATAAGACAAGAAAAAGAAATCAAAGCAATAAGAAGAGGCAAACTTATCTCCAATCACAGATGACATGATGGTTTACTTTGAGGATTATAGAGTTTCAACTGTCAAATACTACAATAGGCTCCACATAGATAAAAATGCCATAAGTAGAGATGGACAAATCCTGAAAATGTCTGAAGAGAATGGAATGAAGCTGCTTAAACACCTGTGGCCAAGGGGAGAATTATTAACTAAACAAAAGGTAGAAATGATCCTGTAAAAGAAAAATCAATTTGGATTACATAACATTGAAGTGTTTTTGTAAAACTATCAGTACAACTAGAATTAGAAGAGAAACAGTTAAATGGGAAAACTTCTTTGCAGCAAATATCTATTAAAAGTCTTGCACACGAGATATATTTATCTATATATTTACATCTATCTCTCTATCTATCTACAAATACACACACACACACACACACACACACACACACACACAAATATATAAGAACAAGAATCATTCCATAGTAGATAAGTGGTCAAATGGTATGAACAGACAACTTTAAGGAGAAAAATGTCAAACTTTCAAGCATATTTGAATCATGTCAGGACCTTCTTAAAGGGTCATACACACACACAGCCTGGAGACATGGACTGAGAAGAAGGTGTGAAGACTGGAAAACCTGAACAGTAGCAGCGAGTGGCAGGGGGAGGGGGAAGACAATGTCCCCAGCCCTGTCTGAAGCTTAACAAGCTGAATCAGCAATACTGGGGCAATAGACAAAAGGGGAACTGAATTGTGGTGGAGAAGGGAGAGACTGAGCATAGTTATCAGGCCCCTACAGGCATCTGGGAGGAGAAAACAGGCTGCAGTTAAATGTTGTACCCATCTTTTCAAGGACCAAAAGAAGTTTAAAAAAAAATGTTGTTTCTCTATCTTCCCCTCCTTATATCTTTCCAATAATAGACACTGTCACAATATGCTTTGCTTACTTTTTCAAAACTTAAACATTTCCTGTATTATCCCAATTTTTGTTTCAAATAAGAAGATGTCAGGGGTGACTTGAAGTTTGAAAATATTTAGTTTAGGTCAGAAAGCCAAACTTCTATCTGAATGGCATAAATATTCCTATCTGGGGGCCCTGAGCTATTGCAATTGTATTAATAACTTTTCATCTGATATAAACTCCATAAAACTAAGAAAAGGACCATGTAGACTTTAAAGTCATTTTATTTTTCCTAAGATAAAAATTGATCTAATTTTTGTAACAAGTTATGGCTGATTTAAAAGAGGAAAAGGGGTAGAGAGGAGAGGGATGTGATCAGAGAAAAGATCACACACATCATCCCCCAAAGAGGAGATAGGAAAGGCCTTAGAAGAATTCTTCTTTGGGAAGACTTGTATTGAGAGAGGATTCTGGGTACATGGTCAAAAGATTCCCAGCTCTCAAGATTTTCTCTCCAAAATGAGATAATAACAGCACCTCAGGGCTAACATAGAGAGGTAAAAATAAATACGAGTAGGGGCAGAACAGTGGTCCCCAAGGGACAACTGGAGAAGATCTGAAGAGGTTTGGTCCCTGTGATTAGTAAACATCTCCAGGCTGAGTTTGCTTAAACAATAAGCAGCAAGCCCTGGGGTTAAGAGGGTGCCTTGGCCCCAGACAAAGGAACTTTTACTCCCAGAACAGTGAAGAGAGTTGGGCATCTGACCTGGGGGAGACCAAAGGAACCTCTTCTGACAAGGAATACTGGGCCTAGCTTGTCTGTGGGGAGAGGCTGTGGAGAGCAGTAGGCACGAAAAGGAACCAGCACACACCCGGTGAGTGCAGAAGCACTGGGGCAGAATGCCACTGGCTGTGGGCACTTACAGGAGGCCGGAGGTCTTGGTTTCAGTTCCAGGCCAGAGGGGAGATCTGAAGGAGGACCTGAGGCCAGAGGCATCATTCTTCCATACCCCAGGACTAGAGGTGATTATAAAAACTAAGCTACTGCGAATAACAGAAAAGGGGGATACTGAAGCAAAGAAACCCTCTTCTACCCCAAAGAGTAACACCAACTGTTCACCTGCACAAAAAGAATTCATAGAAGAACTTTAAAAAGACTTTAAAAATCAAATGAGAGAGATGGAAGAAAAACCAATAAATAAATAAATGAATGAATGAACAAATAAATAAGTGAATAAGTAAATAAATAAATGAGAGCAATCCAAGAAAAACAAGAAGATTGTGAAAAGAAAGTCCACCAATCAGAAAAGGAGATCCAGAATCTTAAGGAAGAACAAAGCTCCTTGAAAACCAGAATTGGGCAAGGGGAAGCCAGCGAAGTTATAAGAAATTGAGAAATAATAAAACAAAATATAAGGAATGAAAAAGTAGAAGAGAATGTGAAACTTCTCATAAGAAAAATAACTGATCTGGAGGATAGATCAAGAAGAGTAAACATAAGGATAATTGGACTACCTAAAAAGCTATGATCAAAAAAAGAATCTTGATGGAATAATATAAGAAATAATTAAAGAAAATTGTCCTGAAGCATTAGAACAAGAGGGGAAAGTAGAAATAGAAAATATCCTTCAATCACCACCTAACAGAGATCCTACCAGGAAAACCCACAGGAATATCATAGTCAATACCAAAACCCTCAGCTCAAGAAGAAAATATTACAAGCCACAAGAAAAAAATTTAAACATGATGGTGCCACAATTAAAATGACACGTGACCTAACAGCAGTGATGCTAAAAGACCACAGATGTTCAAACACTATATGTTGAAGAACAAAAGAATTGGGGTTCCAGCCTAAAATATCATACCCAGCAAAGTTAAGCATAGTCCCAAGTGAAAAAAAAATTGACATTTAATGAATTGTTAGACTCTTGGGACTTTGTTTAAGAAAAAAGGCTGAACTTAGTAGTAGATTTGACATACAAGAGCCAAGAGGTACATACCAAAGACTAATTACAAAGGACTCAGTAAGTACAGACTGTTTACCTTTTATGTATGTAAAGTGTAAAATGTATGCCTAAGATTGTTATTAGTAATTGTGTAGTTTGTAAGAAAGATTGGGATAGACCTGAGTATGATATGACTTTAAAAAGTAAAGCCTTTTCGGACCACTAAAATGAGAAATTATCTTATACAAATGAGGCGAAAGAGGAAGAACCAACACAGAGGAATTAGATGGGGGAGAGGGTGGTAGTTCTGGAAATCTATTTTCATTGGGAATGGGTTCAAGAGGGAAAAAATATATAAATATATGTATAAAAGTTTTCTAAATTCAGAGAGAAATAAAATGCTAAGGGGATAGGGAGGAGGAGAGGATATGGGAGGGCTCTCTAGAGGGGGAGGTGAGGGAATAGGTTGAAACGGGGTATAGAAGGGTGTTTGGAGTACCAGGAGTGGGTGGTTAGGGGAGAGATCTTTGGAAAGGACTAGGCTAAGCAGTAGGAGGGCCAAGGAGTGGGTAGAAGCAGCGGAGTCAGGAAGGATAGGAAATAAGAGATACGCACAAACATAAATACAAAGATGAGGAGTAGAATTTGTTAGGAAAAGTGTATGTTTATACATGTATTTATGTGTATATATGTATGTATGTATATATCTCTGTATAAATATATCCGTGCTTAATTGTAGCCTTCTGGGGGCAGGGGTAGGGGAGGAAGGGGGGAAAAAAGAACAAAGTAAAAAGTGCACAGCAGAGAACAAAAGAAAACTTACAAGGAAGCAAAGAAAAGATGGACAGCTCTCAACACAATGTATAGTATTTACAACATATGCTTTCCTGAAATTTATTGCTATATATTTTTAATCCTCTCTTGTGTTCTGCTGTGCACATGACATGGTTTTTTTCTTATTTTGCATTTGTTTTAATATTTAAGTTTATAATATGTTTCTTTTTCTTTTCTTATTGTGTATTTAAGTTTTAGTATTTAAGTCTAAAATACAAAAGATTAAAAAAAAGAAGGACCCATATCCAGTGTCCAGTATTAAATGAGATAAAATTTGGAAAGTACTTGACACATTTCTGGCCCACAGTAGGCACTATATAAACATTTATTCCCCTCCCCTCCTTCCTTCAGCAGGGACAAGGGAGCAAGAAATATCAACTATCATCTGGCCAACTCTACCCTCCGTAGCAATGCTGCACCCCCCTGCCCCCATATTACATTGAAGGAACTGTTAATGTTTTGAAGGGTTATTGATGGAGTTGGGAATTTGTCCAAATTCTAGAATTGGTTTTTTTTTTTGCTTTTTTTTTTTGGCAGGGCAATTGGGGTTAAGTGACTTGCCCAAGGTCACACAGCTAGCATATGTGTCAAGTGTGTGAGGCCAGATTTTGAACTCAGGTCCTCCTGACTCCAGGGCCAGTGCTCTACTCACTCCGCCATCTAGCTGCCCCTAAATTCTAGAATTCTACCAACACTTTTATCAGACTGTACATACCCTGTCACCCAACGGTGCCACTACTAGATACATAACCCAAGGAGGACAAAGACAGAGGGGAAAGCATACCTAGAGTCTAGGTATACAAAAATAATTCTAGTTGCACTGATAAAAAAATTTTTGCAGACATAATAAAATTTATTTAAATTTCATGCATTGTGGTAGCTACAAGTATGATCATATGAAACTGAAGGACAATAATTTTTCTCTGTCTGTGCAATATAGCCTTATAAGTTAAATGAATGGGAGGTTCCACAGTTACAAAGAAACAGAAATGGTTAAAATGTTTCAAGTTTTAAATTTTTTTTTGAATGGAAACGCAGTCACTGACTGTTGCTTTTTCATTTCCGAGGGATGTTACAGGGAAGGGACTCTCCATTCTTTAAAGACATGATCACATAGTATCTTATATTAGGGGAAAGTAACATTCTAAAAAAGTCATTTCTTCAATGAATGGCCAGCCTAAAAATTAAATTAAATTAAAAATTAAAGACTAAAAATTAAATTCTAGTAATACTTTGAAAGTTTGCTTTCCCATTTTTCAAAAAAAAAGCTTTCAACAATTTTTATTGACAGAGATATGCTTCATCCTTCTCAGCGATTTAACATCTTTTATTGCCTTAACTATATGGTTTTCATTAAATTGTTCATTAAAGGCATCAAGAATTTCTGATGTAGTTTTGTTTTCCAGGTTACATTCTGTATGATTCTTTTTTGCTGCCTTTAATTTGGTGCTATGGTGCTCAAGTTTGTGCCTTCACATAGATTGTGATAGAATTTTCTCAGTTTTAGTACCTATTTTAATGCACTTCTGTCAGGGTGATATTTGACATCTGCCCCTAGGCATATTGCTAGATAGTGTCAGCTATTTTCCTACAGTCTTCACCTTGGTAATGGTCACAGCATATGTATTATGCGTTGGTCTTGAAATGTTTTCCTACTATCTGTCAAATACTGTGGAAGAATTTACTTATTCATGAGGCAGCTCAATAGTGCAGGGGATTGAGTGTCGGACCTGAAGTCGGGAAGACATGAATTCAAATCCAGTCTTACACTGGATTTAGACTTACTTAGACTGCTTTTAGACTTGCTAGCTGTGTGACCCTGGAAAACCTCCCTCTGCCTCAGTTTCAGCAACTGTAAAACAGGGATACTAATAGCATCTATTTCTCAGGATTGTTGTGGAGAAGAGATAATATTTATGACAGTATATTTGTAGTAGAAAAGAACTGGAAAGAAAGTGAATGTCCATCTACTAGGGATTAACTGAACAAATAGGAATTTAATAGAATATTATTGTGCTATAAGAAATTATAGATATGGATTCAGAGAAATTTGAGAAGACTTGTATGAAATGATACAGAACAAAGTAAGAAAAACCAGGAGGGCGATTTCCACAACAGCCACAGTAACGTAAAGGAAAACAACACTGAGACATTTTAGAATTTGTAGCAAGGCAGTGGCCAGTAATGCCTTTATAAGATTAATGGGGAAGCATGCCACCTATCCCTTGGTGGCAGACTATGAGTTTGAATGAGGCATGCCTAATTTTCAGATTTGGCCAATTTGTTTTGCTCATCTGTATTTATTTATTTATTATGAGGGTTCTCTTGGTGGGTCAGTGGGAGCAGGAAGTAACAGTGAAGTTAAAAATAGATTATCAACAAAACTTTAAGAAATCAATATGCAAATAAACAAAGTGAAGGAGTTTGGACTAGATTGTCTCTAAGATTGTCTCTTCCAGCTCTTGCCCAATTCTAACCTTCTTTGTTCTAGGTTTCTTCTAGTTCTAACAAGATGTGACCTCAGACCCCCTTAAACTCTGACTAGATTCTACATTCCACAGTCCCTTCCAGTACTTACAGACCAAAGTCCCTTAGATCTAATATTGTGTATTTTGCATCCTAAGGTTCTGTGGAGCTTTTACTCCTTATGTTCTACCTTCATTTTTACCTCTAACACTTTGTGCTCTTAGATCCCCTTCAGGACTGACATTCTATGCTCTAAGACCTGCTCCAATTCTCTAAGTTCTATTTTCAGCTCCCAAGTTCTATGTTCTGATGTTCCTCTCAGCTCTGTCTTGTCTGTGGTGGGGATGAGTCTTCCTTCCATGGGCCCAGAGAAACATTGCCTTTGAAGTGAGAGGCCTTTCCTACCCATTCCGCTTATAGGGTTTCTACCAAATAAATTTGTTGATCTGTGTGGGGGCCAGTCTTGAGGCCAGGAGGCTGCCCAAGCCCCACCTCCCTCCACCTCTTCACTCCTCACTCACTTGGCCATGGCAGTTTGAGAAGAAGCAATAGCATGAGAGTAGAGCATCAACAGAAAGCCAGTAAAGAGGCATCCCAGAAGGAGCCCTTTTGCCATGCCATGCCAGGTCTTCTTGTGGGATGGCATCTCAGTCACCTGGGGAACAGAGAGAGAAGGAGAGATAAAGGCAGCAGCTATGAAGTGAGCAGCAATCACAATGCCCACTCCCCTTCATAGCTACCAGAGGATGTGCCCTCCCCTGGCTCGTCCGAACATCACAATGGAAGAAATTCACGTGTAGGGAGACCTTGCCTGCTGGCAGCTATCCATGATGAAGACAAGGCTATGTATGGCTAATGGGAGCTCATGAGAGCCACATGACCTTGGTGACTGAGTCACTACAATTTATGTTGGTGGAATCTTAACTCTGCCCTCAATGCAGCCCTTTCACACCTTTCTAAAGGTTAACTCTCCTCCTCTTCCCCCCCCTCCTCCTCCTTCTTCTCTTCAGTCCAGCAGCTCTTCCAAAACTTCTCATCTCTCTTCAAGCCTCCTCCAATGCCTCTTCCCCCATCTACTCAGCTAAGAACTTGATTTTCATCTGACCGACAGTGTGAGGGTCTGCCAGTGGAGTAGGAGAAGATTGAAGGACCTTCCACTGTCAAGGGATGCAAGCGTGGCTGTACTGACCAGATCCCTCCCAGGCTGTGGCTTCAGGGGAGAAGGAGCTAGCATACACCTGGTAAGTGCAACAGCAGCGGCTGCTGGCTGTAGGCACTTGCAGGAGAGCAGAGTCTCTGGTTCCAGTTCCAGGGCAGAGAGAACAGCTGTAGTTTGCAACCACCCAAGGGACTACAAGGAGCAAGATCATTTGCAGGACAGCATGGCTGGGGGCTCTAGCTGTGGTTTAGGAGTGAAGAAGAGAGTTCAAGGTTAGGCCCCAGGACAGACCTTAGAAAATAACAATAGGAAGGACCTGAAGCTTGGGACATCATTCCTCATACCTCAGAACTAGAACTTGATTACAATAATAGCTATTAAAAACAGAATGAAACAAAAAATAAATGAATAAAAAATGAGTAAGCAGAGGAGAAAGAACACAACCAAAGATAGATATTTAGATAAGATGGGGAGAGAGAAGATCTAGAGGAATATAGCAAGTAAAAAAAATCACTCCTTTTTCAATGAGAAATGTAAACTAGTCCGAAGCACAAAAAGAGTTCTTAGAAGAACTTTACAAGGACTTTAAAAATCAAAAAAGAGAGACCAAGAAAAAACATTTTAAAAATAATAAAAAGCAATCCAAAAATATGAAAAGAAAGTTAACCAACTTGAAATAGAGAATCAAAAACTTAAGGAAGAAAATAATTCTTTGAAAACTAAATTTGGGCAAAGGGAAGTTAATGACATTCTAAGACACCAAGAAACAAAAAAAAAAAATCAAAAGAATGAAAAAAAAAGAAAAGAACTTGAAATATCTCATCAGAAAAACAAATGATCTGGAGAACAGATCAAGGAAAAATAATATGAGTAGTTGGACTACCTGAAAATTATGATAAAAAAAAGAATCTTGATACACTATTAAAAGAAATTATCAGAGAAAATTGTCCTGAAGTGTTGCGGGCCACGTTAGAGCTGAGCCCTGTCCTCCTCGGACCTCCAGGCCCAGGGGCCTGCTGAGATAAACTCAGGGCTTTGAGATATGGGTGGAGCCAGGAGGAGGGGTCTCGCCTTTGTTGCCTCCCCAGCAATTTCAGGTCTTTGCCCGGACCTGCTTGACCGCATGGAACTTCCGGCTCTCTGTCTGGGCTTGCCAGAGCACGTGGAACTTCCGGTTCTTTGCCTGGACTGCCTAACCGCAGGGAGCGTGGGGTTAGCTCGGGAAGAGAAGGGGAGGAGAGTAGGTGGAGTCGGGGCGGTCCTAGTACCCAGGTGTATTGATTTTTACCTGTCCTTCACCCACATAACCAAAGAATGTACCTGCATCACTAAAGATATAAAGGTGCTGCTTGCTGAAATAAAATTCGGAGTCATTCACCATCTTTCGGCTCCCGCCCCATTCATTGTCCGCGAGATCAGGTCCTTTGCTAGGCAAAGGCCTGGGGCTTGGGGGGAACCCCGAGTATAGTTGCGAGGCTTCAGGAACCCGTAACACTGAAGTTAGAATGTGAATGGGATGAATTTACTCATGAAATGGAAACTGATAGCAGGTTAAAAATTTGAATTCAACATTATTTTGCTTTCAGGAAATGCTATAAAAATGAAAAATACATGCAGAGATAAAATAAAGGTCAGGAGTAGAATGTATTATGTAAAAAAAAAGCAGCAATAATAATCATGATCTCAAACAAAATTAAAACTAAAATAGATTTAATCGAAAGAGAAAAATAGGGAAACTACACTATGTGTCAGCAATATTATTCGGTATTATTTTAGACCATTCAAAATACCTGGACAGTATAAAATACCTGAGAATATACCTGCCAAAACAGACACAGGAACTATATGAACATAAACATGAAACACTTTTTATACAAATAAAATAAGATCTAAATAATTGAAGTAATGTTTATTGCTCAGGGGAAGGTAAAGCCAATATAATTTTTAAATGACAATTTTACCTAACTAATCTACCTATTTAATGCCATCCCAATTAAATTACTAAAAAATTATCTTACTGGGTTAGAAAAAATAATAACAAAGTTCATATGGAAGAACAAAAGGTCAGGAACTTTAAAGAAACTAGGGGAAAAAAGATGTAACAGAAATAGATTCATCAGTATCAGACCTTAAACTATATTATAAGGTGAGAGAATTGTTGAAGTGTAAAATAATTTCAATTATTTTAAATTAAATTTTTCTTGTCTAAATAAAACCTATATAGCCAGAAATAGAAGGAATGCAGAAAATTGGGAGAAAACTTTCATAGACAGTCTCTCAGATAGTAGTAAGTGACTGGGTTGGAACATTGCTGTATTTGGTGTATTGCTGTATTGGTGTAGGAAATGATGAGTGGTTTGATTTAGAAAAACATGAAAAGACTTGGAGTTAGGAAAGAAGACGCTATGCACCTTCAGAGAAACAGATGACAAGTAGAAATAAGCGTAATGTGGTCTTACATTAATGTGTATGAGTATGTATGTGTATATATGTATGTTTATAGATATCTATGTGTCTGTGTGTATATATATATATACACACATATATATACATATATATATACATGCTTAATTGTAGCCTTCTACAGGGTAGGGGTGGGGGGAGGGGAAAAATAAAGTAAAAAGCACACAGGAGAAAGCAAAAGAAAATCTACAAGGAAGCAAAGTAAAGCCGGACAGCTTTGAAAACAGTATGTGATATCTATTATATAGATTTTCTTAAAATTGAAATGTGTTGTTTTATATTAAATTTCTTTTTTTGTATTGAATCTTCTCCTATGCTCTACTGTGTACATTTTGAATTTGTTTAAAACAAATTTTAAAATTTACCAAAAAAAAATAGTGAAAAAGAGTATTTGCTATGACCAATGAGTTATCTTGACAAAACTCTGTCTCTGCCCTGCTTCATTTTGTACTCCGAGGCCAAACTTGTCTGTTATTTCAATTATCTTTTGATTTCCTGCTTTAGCATCCCAAACCCCTATGGTGGATGTGACATCGTTTTTGGTGTTATTTCTAGAAGATGTTGTAGTTCTTCATAGAACTGATCAACTCTGCATTCAATATGACAGCAAATTTGGAAAACTCTTCAGCGGCCAGTAGATTGGAAAAGATAAATTTATGTCCCAATCCTGAAGACAGGCAATGCCAAGGAATGTTCAAAATACCAAATAATTACATTCATTTCACAGGCCAGCAAGGTTATATGTCAGGTTCTGCATGCTAGGCTTCAGCAATATATGAACCAAGAATTACCAGAAGAGCAGGCAGGGTTTTGAAGAGGCAGAGGAACTAGAGACCAAATTGCCAGCATGGATTATGGAGAAAACAAGGGAGTTCCAGAAAAACTCCACTTCTGCTTCATTGATCACACCAAAGCCTTTGACTGTGTGGATCACAGCAAAATGTGGCAAGTCCTCAAAGACATGGGAGGACCAGATCATCTGACTTGTCTCCTGAGGAGCCTGCATGCGGGCCAAGAAGCAACACTTAGAAGTGAACATGGAACAACTGATCAGTTTAAGATGGGGACAGGAGTATGACAAGGATATATATATATACACACACACACATACACATATACATATACATATATATGTATGTGTGTATATATATATATACATATATATATATATATATCACCTTACTTACTTAACTTATATGCAGAGCATATCATGGGAAATGATGCCAGGCTGCATAAATCAAAAGCTGGAATGAAGGCAGCTGGGAGAAATATCAGCCATCTCAGATATGCAGATGATACCACTTTTGATGAGGGTGAAAAAGGAGAGTGTAAAAGCTGACTGGGAGCTTAACATTAACAAAATTAAGATCTTGACAACTGGCCTCAGCACTTACTGGCAAAAAGAAGAAGAAATAGAAGCAGGGTCAGATTTTATAGTCTTGGGCTCAAAGATCACTGCTGATGGTGACTGCAGCCATGAAATTAAAAGGTGCTTGTTCCCTGGAAGGAAAGCTATGATTAATCTGGAGCAGACTGAAAAGCAGGGACATCACCTTGCCAGCAAAGGTCTGTAAAGTCCAAGCTGTGGTTTTTCATGTAGCAGTGTATGGCTGTGAGAGCTCCTGGGCTATAGGGAAAGCTGAGCACCACAAAATCAATGCTTTCAAATCATGGAGCTGAAGAAGACTTTTAAGGATCCCTTGGACAGCAAGGAGATCAAATCAGTCAATACTTAAGGAAATTGAGACTAATCACTGGAAGGTCAAATACAGGAGCAAATACAGGTCAAATACTTTGGCCACGTAATGAGAAGACAGGACTCATGGGAAAACACCCTGCAGCTGGGAAAGATTGAAAGCACAAGGAAGAAGAGACGGCAGAGAATGAGATGGAGAAATGGTGGCATGGAAGCAAAGACCATGAGCTTGGACAGACTTTGGGGGATAGTAGAGGCTAGAAGGGTCTGGTGTGCTGTGGTCCCTGGAGTCACAAAGAATGAAACATGACTGAGACTGAACAAGTGCCAGGCACAGTGCTAAACACTTTACAAATATCATCTCATTTGAGCCTCACAACAACCCTGGAGGTAGGTGCTATTATTATCCTCACTTTACAAATAGAGAAACTGAGGCAGACAGAGGTTAAGTGACTTCTCCAGGGTCACCCAGCTTGTCCCTTGAGATGATAACCACGTTGGTTGGAGCAGTGTCTTCACTGGGAGCTCCTTAGAACCAGTGAAATCACAAGTGAAAATACTGGTGAAGAAAGGCTGTGTGGAGTAGTGGTTAGGGAGTTGGATGTTCCTCCCCAGCCCCCAATATGTGTCCTCCCATTCCACAGAGTTGTTGAGAAAGTAAACACTCAAGTCCTATAAAAATGTGAGTTGCTTCTCTGACATCTCTCCTGATCTCACCTCCTGGAGAAGCCTGCCTGGGAGGCTGCTGGAGGGGTGGGGAGAAGCAGTGAGGAAAACTTTCCCTTGTTCCTCCTCAGTCACACCGCCTGCCCAACAGGGACCTGCATGTCCCAGGAAGGTCAGAGACACTGACCTGTACGTGCTAGCCTCCATTCCCAAAGCACGGACCTCGACCGCCCCGAGGGCAAAGTCACCCCCACCCACGCATACCTGCCTTCTTGATCCTCAGGCAAAGTCAGGAAATGCCAGAGGACAGCCCTGGGCAGCTTGCCCAGCATCAGCTGGTGTGGAAGGGCTGTCCAGACCAGCAGGCCCTTCAGAGGCAGCTCTCTGGACCTGCCTCCATCCTTGGGTCAGGTAGAGATGGGTAGGCAACCCTAGCGTATATTTAGTGTCCCTTGTCCTTGGCAGGCTCTGGTCACAGACCTTTGGACTTGAGAGGAACCGCTTGGATCACTTGACACAACACATGCGTCTTGGGGACAAAGAGGAAGTGACCTACCCAAGATCCCCCAGCTAGGAAAGGGCAGAGGTTTGACTAGATCCCAGGCCCAACTCTAAGTCCTGGGTTTTCCCCATTATCCCTCCCCAACCAGGACCCAACTAATAGACTTTCATTTTCATTTAAAAGACGAAAAGGGGCCCAGAGTTCTTTGAGGATTCCTGGAATAGTGGGAGAGGGATGGGGGGCAGCCAGCCCCAGGGACACGTGTCCTGGCAAAAGTGTCTTTCCTTCACCTGATTCCCAGTCATGAAGAAATCCCCAAGTGTTCCCTGAGCATAGACGCTGAGCCCAAAGGTCTGAATCTGAACCTGCCTCTGTGTTTGTGTGGGAAGAAGCTGAGCCCCCTCCCAGAGAGGGGGACTTGTCTGAGAGGACATTGACTCTAATCTTCTCCTCATACAGGTAGGGAAACTGAGACTCTGACAATGGAAAGGCCTTGCCCAAGGTCACACGTAAGATGAGTGGCAGAGTGGGGATTCCAGGGCCTTGGACTCGTTTCTGTAGCACCCTAAGGCTCACAAACTGCAAGGCAGGATCTGCAAATGTTATCCACATTTTGCAGAGAGGAAACTGAAGCCCTGAGAGGGAGAGGAATTTGCTTTTGGTCCCATGGTGGCCAAGGCTGGATTCAAAGCCAGAACTTATGACTCCAAATCCAGGCTCTTTGCCTACTTCCAGGTCTAGTAAGGGATGCACAGGGGAGATTCTGGGCTTCTCCTGGCAGCAGCACCAGCTCCTCCCCCACTCCCCAGGAAGAGCCAGGAGGCACAGTTGGGTGGGCACAGGCTGGGGCTGCCCTCCCACTCCCCTCTCAGAATAGCTTGGAAAGGCTCATGTCCCTGGGGCTCTCCTGCACCAGGGGAGGGAGGAGGCACCATTTCCCAGCTTGTAGGGATAGGAAGCTGGGGCACCAGGGAAGGGAGGGAAGGGGAGAGGGGTCCAGAGGCAGCCCAGTCTTCTGGAACCCCCTGAAAGGCAGCCCCAGGCCTGCTCTCTCCCCCAGTCCAGGGCTGCCATAGGATAAAGCTTCACTGAGGAAGAGGACCAGACTCATCCACTTGGCAGCGGCCACTGGAGGCATGGCTGAGGAGGAAAGGTTGAGGAATCCTGCCTTAGACATTTTTCCTGGGTGACCCTGACCAAGTCACTAACATTTCTCAATCTGTTTCCTTATGGATAATAAGGCACCTGCAGGTTGCAGGATTAAATTAAATACTGCTTGGCAAACCATAAATCGTTGGTATGATATTAGACAAACATGGGGGTGGTGAATGGAGGAGCAATGCCAACCTGCCCTGCCCTGCCCTTCTGGGGGCCCTCTCCCAGCCTCCCATCCTGGTATTATGGCAGGGTTCATTCAATAGGCAACATGATAGAACAAGCAGAGAAAGACTTCATCAGAGGACCTGGATACAAACCTTGCCTCTGACACTCACGTCCTATGCAACGTAAGTCACTTGAATCTCTCTGGGACTTAGTTTCCTCATCTATAAAATGGACTCTGAGGTCCCTCCTAGATCTGTGAGTCTCTGAATAAAGGGGGAGAGCTGGGGCGTAGAATGGGAACTGGAAGGGACCTTGGAGATAGTCCAGACCAACATCCTCTTTTGAGGCCCAGGGAGGGGAAAGGGACTTTTCCCAGGTCACATGGCTAAGGAGGAGAAGCAGAATTGGAACCCGGACCGTCTGACTCCAGCTTCAGGGCTCTTTCCCCTGTATGAGCTCCCTGAAGCGGGGAGAATGGGGTGATGGGCTGGGCAGAACAGGAAGGGTGATGATAGTCCCTCGGATCCTAATCTTTTTTCTTGGGGTTCGGGTCTCAAACCCAGAGTTTAGAGGTTTCCAAGGCCACATAGCCTGTCCTGCTGCTCTGGCCTCCTCAGCTTGTTTGGTGTGGGGAAGGGAGAGAGGTAAGGAGGGAAAGAGGGTCCTTCTTCCCCGGGCCTGCCTGCCATGGACTGCTTTCAGCCCAGGGGAGTCCGGGCAAGACTAGAGTGGGGATGTTCCGACTCAAGGAATCCTCCAGACCAGAGCCCAGACTCCCGAGTCTGCTCATGGGATCAAAGGTCCGGCTCTGGAAGGAATCTCAGAGGCCATCCCCCCTCCCCCTTATTTGACAGATAAGGAAAGGGCCTGCCCAACACTGGAACAAAAGGCCTGGGATTCTCTCTAAGCTCAGCTTACTGATCTGCAGAATGGGCAGAATGACATTTCTTCTGCCTTCCTCCTTGGGCTGTTTTAAGAAATATTCTTTATAAGCTTTAAAGCCACCCGCCCCACCCCATGGCCTTTTACCCGAAGGAGGCGCCCCTCAGCTGGATCTGTAGTCTGTGGCAGGATTCAGTGAGGCAGGAAGGACCAACGCCCCCCACACCCTGACCCATACACAGCCCTTTTATTATCTGTAGGACCTAGTGACCCCCGGATGGGGCAGTGATGGGAGACAGCCCCAGCGCTCACCTGGATTAGGAGCTCGTGCTGCTGAGGGCTCAGGGCTCCGACTCTGCCGCTCATGGCACTCCGGGCTCTCTGCCCTTGATGTAACTGCTAGCCCTGGCACGGATGGCCTTTTGGTCTTGGTTGGGGTCAGGGGAACAGGGAGCATCTCCTTTGCCCCTCCCTGGGTGGGCCGTCTCCTCCCTCCTGGGCCGGACTGGGCTGGGCTGGGCACCATCCTGGGCTAGGGTGGGGCTCAAGAGCAGTCCCGGGTGAGGTAGGTACTCCAGGTAGTTTTCTACCATGTTACAGAGGAGGAAACTGTGACAATCCACTGCCTTTTGGCTGCACTCACCATCCCTGTGACTCCTCAAAGAAATCCCTATTCTGGACGCTGCTCCCCTATTCAATCATCTCCTATGATAGAACATGAGCGCTTTGCAATTTGGAACTTTGCCCAAAGGGCTATAAAACCATGCCTACTCTTTGACCTAGCACTGCCACTCCTAGGTCTGTGTCCCAAATAAATTTTTTAAAAGAGAAAAGAACATATACATACATATATATATACACATTATACATAGTATACAAAAATATTTATAGCAGCTCTTTTTGTGGTGGCAAAGAATTGGAAATTGAGGGGAGGCTCATCAATTGGGGAATGGCTAAACAAGTCATGGTATGTGATTGTGATGAAATACTATTGTGCAATAAGAAATGATAGATTGCTTTCAGACTTATATGAACTGATGTGAAGTGAAGTGAGCAGAACCAGGAGAACATTGTACACAGTGTGGATCATTTAATAGCATTTTATATCATTTTTGTAATTTCAGTAGGGGCCAGGGCCTGAATTAACGATCAAATGGAAGAAGAGCCTGGACCTGGGCTTCTTTGTTCTCTGAAGTTTGCTCAGAGAATACCTTTTTCCTCTGTCAACAAGGCCAGATCGGGCTGACCTAAGAACATTCTTTCCTCTGTTAACCATTAAAGGGTGAGACCCTAATTCCGAGAAACTACCTCACTTAATACTTTATGGGCATATACTATGTTATGGAATGTTAATGGTAAATTAAACACAGAAACCCTGGGTTGTAGTTTTAACTGACACTCATCAACACTCTTATTTTATTGTATTTACAACCTATTCCATTGAGGAAAATCCTTGTCTTGTATCATGGTTAAACATACATGGGGGTCATAAAAGTGATATAAAGCAGGCAGCTGTGTTGAGACTAGGAAAAATGTATGTTTTCTCATTTCTTTGTTCAGGCAGTCAGACTCTGTCTCGCTCAATCCCATGCGTGTGTGTCCGTCCGCTAAGCTTAGAGGAATAAATGCATAAATGCCTAAGTAATAGAAATTTTTGTATCACCTAGTCTATTGCCTCCTTTAACCAAACTTTCAGGGTTAACAACAGTAACAGCAACATTGAAACAAGGCTCAACTGTGAAAGACTTCCCTCTTCTCAGCAACGATCCAAGACAACTTTGAAGGACTCATGATGAAAAACATTATCTGCCTCCAGAGAAAGAACTGATAGACTCTGAATGCAGATTGAAACATACCTTTTTTACTTTATTTTTCTTTTTTCTGTCTGTTTTCTTTCACAACATGACTAATATGGAAATATGTTTTACATGACTATACATGTATAGCCCACATCAAAATGCTTGCCTTCTCAATGAGGGAAGTGGGGAGAGAGGAAGGAAGAGAAGTTGGAACTCAAAATTCTAAAAAAATGAATGTTAAAATTGTTTTTACATGTAATATGGAAAAATATTTTTAAACATAATGTGAGCTCCTTGAAAGCAAGAATTATTTTGCTTTTAAATTTATGTCCCCTATAGCTATATAGTTGGTGCTAAACAACTGGTTTTTCATTCATTTATTGTGTGCATTCGCCAAAGAACAGTTGTCCACTCAAGGCATCTCACTCTTTAGCAGCTCTCCACCCCCACACAGTCTCTTGGTCAAAGGTAGACCGTATGGCACACCTCCTCAGTGGAGAAAGCAGAGGACAGAAGGATCCAGAGTGGGGTCAATGAAAAGTAAGAACCAAATGGTGGAGAGAAGATTGGAAGGGGTATAATGGTGGCCATGGTCAGACTTGCCTACAGTTTCTGGATCTTCTCTTCAAAGGCTTTGTCAGGGAGGCAAACTTCCACTGTGTAGCTGACCTTCTTGGAGTGGACCAAACTGTAGGTGTTGTCAAACCTCAGGACATCTGCAAAGGACAGACAGACAGATAGACATGCAGAGAGGTCTACCTTCTGTGGCTCCCTACTGTCTACTGAATTAGGCCTAAGCTCCTGACCGGCCTTCAAGGACTGGCCTGAGCTGCCTTCAACCCACCTGCCGAGCTTTATTTCATAGTACTCCCCTTGGAACATTTTATGGAGAAGGGGTCGATCAGGGGACCCCTGACCATTTGCATTTCCC
This sequence comes from Trichosurus vulpecula, assembly GCF_011100635.1. Classification (NCBI taxonomy): domain Eukaryota; kingdom Metazoa; phylum Chordata; class Mammalia; order Diprotodontia; family Phalangeridae; genus Trichosurus; species Trichosurus vulpecula. The sequence continues at coordinate 14,383,401 of NC_050573.1, forward strand.
TAAGCCACTTGAGGAAATTACAACATGAAAAGGGCAGGTGATAGAGACAATGAGGTGTTCAGATTTGCTTCTTTCAGATGCTGAGGTATTGCATCCATAGCTTCCAAAGAGCATAAAACCTTGAGTGCCTCATAACAGCTGAGAATAGTGAAGTGATCTATTCAAGCTGGTAGTGACCCATTTGCACCTTGTAAAGGATTTTCTCTTTAAAGACTGCAATGAGTCAATGCAGAGAAGCATTTCTATTTCTTAGCTATTTTAGGATGTGTGAAGTTGATTGAGTTATAGGGAGGCTAGCCATTAGATGACTGAAAGATCAGCCATACCTCTGATCTGGCCTTAAAAGGTACAAACCAGCTCTGAGAGGTGAAAAGAATGATATCTATGGAGGAAGATTCCTGCTCTCTCTTCATTTTTTCCATAGCCCATTTTCCAGTGAACACTAGTGAAATTTCTTCCTCTTTCTTACCTATGGGCCATCAGCAATGGAATCTCATAGTAGAACAACTCAAAAAAGTTAATAAAAACAGGCATTTATTAAGCACCTACTATGTCCTAGGCAGTGTACAAATATTATCTCATTTAATCCTCACAACAACTCTAGGAAGTACCATTATTATTCCCTTTTTACAATTGGGGAAATGGGGAAAACAGAGGTTAAGCGACTTGCCAAGGGCTCTGCAGCTGATAAGTCTCTGAGGCTGGATTTGAACTCATCTGTTCCTGACTCTAGGACCAATACCTGGTGCACTGCAGCACTTAGCTGCTAGAGTCACCATTTAAAAGACACCATGTCCAAGAAAAAGCGGTATAACTTTAAAAATACAAAAACTGCTCCCATCAAGAAGAAAAGCCAGGGAACCCAAAGATATTTGGAGTTCTTCAGGACTGATGGTATAAGTTTTCCTGACCACATGTATTTCTTCTGTGTGTGCCTCTCTATTAGAGTACACTATATATGGTTACTCTTTCCACTGAGGTGTGTATTTGTGGGAGAGGGCACTTTAGCTTTATGGGGGGAATGCCATTTCAATAAATATCTTTGCTTTGAGCTAATTTTGCCAACTAGCTGAGTATTCAAGATAAAAACTGTCAACCTGAAAGTTTGCTTAAAGGAGGCAAACAAGCTAAGTGATAGAAAATTTTATATTCCTTATTCATTTATTCCCTTAAAGCATAGCAGACATACATGCATGTATGGTGCCAGACAAAGTCTGACTGCCTGCATAAAAGAATGAGAAAGTTTACACACATTTTTATAACAGTCACAATTCAGCACGTTGTATTACTTCACTTTTATGATCCCCATGCATGTTTAACCATGATATAAGACAAGGATTTTCCTAATGGAATAGGTTGTAAATATAACAAGATAAGAAAGTTGACAAAGTGTTAGCTGGAATTACAACCCAGGATCTCTGTGTTTAATTCACCATTAACATTCCATAACAAAGTATATGCCCATAAAATGTTAAGATAAGAAAAAGTCATATAATTCAAGATAGTGACTGGGATCAAAGTTCTTACCCTTAATGGCCAAGTTCAGAGGAAATAATGCTCCTAAGTCAGCCCCATCTGGGCTTGTTCTATGTTCTTTACATAAGAAGAGGCATTTTCTGAGTTACTGAGAGAACAAAGAAGCTGTTGGGTCCAGATTCCTTTTCTGTTTGATTAGTTCAGGCTCTGATTCTTATTGGGGTTTCAAATTTAATATAAAATGATTATCAATACACAGCAGTGGGGGCTCGTGAGTTATAGTCTTAGGAATATGAACCCACCATGTACTTTGAACCTGGACTGGTCATCACTGGACTGCAAGAGCCATTCAATGGGAGGGGAGGTAGTCCAGAGGGTTCACTACACCTATGTCCCAACCAAATAAGACTTGTTCTTGATCCCTCCTCCACCTCTGTGCCTTTGTTCATACTGATCTCTATACCTGGAATGAGCTAGAAATCACCACCAACACTCATCTCCTTACCATAAGGTCTCTCTTCCTACAAGGCCCAACACAAGTTCCTATGGGAGACAGAAGTCTCTGCCTGGGGGTCACTGAAGGGAAGGGAAGTGGAATACCATGTCTACATACCATGGTATGTATCACCATGTATGGTCCCAGAATAATTAAATTTTTGAGAGCTTCCCCTTGCAGAATCTGAGTCCTTGGGATCCTCTCTATCCTTCCGAAGCCTCTGAAATCTAGGCTCCATGTCAGGCTACGCTGATTTCCTCTTCTTTAATCACAAAGAGTTATTTTTGGGGGGGAGGGATGCTCACTTTCCCCAAGGTTTCCCATTATTTCTACCCCAGGAACCACTTGTTCCTCATCAGTAAGAGCTCTTCATTTGTAAAGTGAACACGTTCCTGTTTACTTATTTGACAACGTTGCCTCAGGAAAGGCTTCCTACCCTAAGATCTCTGGCTATAGGAGCTATTGTAATGTGGTGTGGGGACTGAAATTGTCTAACCTACAATAAAAGAGACAGAGGAAGAGCTTTGAGCCAATGGCACTTTTTTAAAGGGTGCATGGTCCCCTCTAATGGAGTAGGCCTCAGATCTTCCTCATGATCTGCGATAATCCCTTCTTCCAGAACCTTATTTTATAGGGTTTGGGACACAAATATGCAAAAGAGGCGTGGTGAAATACAGAATCTCATTGGTTGATGGATCCTGCTCTTGAGGGTCAAAAATGACATATCAGTTGGGGTGGGGCATCACAAGTTGGGCAAAGCATAGGCCATCTCCACTACGTGGTCATAAGACGATCACTTGCTCATGTTGGGCAAGAGAGCAGTCTGCAGGTAGAAAGAGAAGTTGGAAGACTTTCTGTGTAATTGAGTTACCTTCGCCACACTGGGCTTGATGGCTATGATAAGGCAAAACCAGGCTAGAGAGCTTCTAGTTAGCCTCCTATAATCATTAAGAATCATATAATCTGCATCTCACAGTTCTGGAGCCTAACATACTCAACTTATAGCCACTACCCCTATGGAATCATATCAAACTGACTGATACTGAGTGGAATAGAGTAGGAGTACAAATGAATTCTTTCTCGTATTCCCCACTTCAAGCTGGAGAAAGATCCTAGTCTTTCTTTGGATCGTTGCAATCTAAATGCACGGAGAGCAGTCTTCCATGTGTGACACAAAACCAAAAGGGGGAAGTCCCCTTACTGAGGTTCAAAGGTGACATAACTAAAAAGGGAAATGGGCACAATTTATGACATAATGACTATGTTCCATCTTGATTAAATATTAACTCACAATACACTAAACAGACAATAAAGGTCTAAGATGCCTCTGACTTACTAAGAACCATGAGGGACAAGTGCCTCTTAGTAGAACATGCCCTACAGGATATGTAAATTGGGGGGTCATGGGGCATTTGCTCAAGAGCAGCAGCCCAAGCATAGTCTGCCCTATATACAGGTTCTGGAAAGCTTTGGAGTTTATGAAAACAATTCAAGCAATTTTGACAAACAGCCACCCTGTTATGGTGATGAGAGGCGAGATTCCTGTAGATAACCCGAACATATCTCGATGGCTGAAGCACAGGGCGTGGAGGAAAATAAAAATAGGTTGGGTCCCATGGACTAAGGAATCATCAGTCATTGGTGGTGGTGGAGCAAAAGCCAAAGTAGGAGATGGAAAAAGGAGGATTCGAAGTTCCAGTCACTGCAGGTAGATTAGGAATCATTTGTAGAGGGGATGATGATGATGGTGACGATGATGATGATGGTGATGGTGATGATGGTGATGATGATGGTGATGATGATGGTGATGATGATGATGATGGTGATGGTGATGATGGTGATGATGATGGTGATGGTGATGATGCTGATGGTGATGATGGTGATGATGATGATGGTGGTGATGATGATGATGGTGATGATGCTGATGATGATGGTGGTGATGATGATGATGATGGTGATGGTGATGATGATGGTGATGGTGATGATGGTGATGATGATGGTGATGATGATGGTGATGATGATGATGATGGTGATGGTGATGATGGTGATGATGATGGTGATGGTGATGATGCTGATGGTGATGATGCTGATGGTGATGATGGTGATGATGATGATGGTGGTGATGATGATGATGATGTGATGGTGATGATGGTGATGATGATGGTGGTGATGATGATGATGATGGTGATGGTGATGATGATGATGGTGATGATGGTGATGATGGTGATGATGATGATGAAGGTGCTGTGCTTACTGGAACAGAAGACCCAGTGTGAGAGGGTGTCGATGGTGGAAGACTAAATTCCATACCTCTCATGAAGATTTCACGATGTGCAGAAGTCACAACTTATCAGACTCAAAGGTGCATACTCTTAAGCTAAGGTAACACTTTTTCAGGTGACAGGAAGCACAACTGAGGCATATTCACAAGAGTTATAGGACAATTATTGTTAAAGTGGCATATGGTGCTATAAGGCTTCCTTGAAGCAGTCTTTAAAAAGTTCCTGCAGTTTCCTGGGGCAGCCAAGTAGCTTTGACTGCAATCTCTTAAACGTTATTCCATGGGCTAATTTGTTTTAATTCCATAAAACAATTATTTTACATTAGTACCAATTGAATATTTTCAAATTACTGAACATGTTAGTTGTAGATACTTCAGAAATTTCCACTTTTTCATTTTAAGTGGAAAGGAGAATTCTGAGGAGCTGAGCTTCTAATAATTTTTTTTCTTTTTAACACAGGGCCTCCCACTTTAAGTTTCTGTTCTTGGTCTGTTTGGTGTTATTGATGCATGTTTAGCTATTGCAGTAATCTAGTTCTGTTTTTTCCAACAACTATTACATTTTAATTATGGGTTATTTGTAATCTCTACTATGGTCAAGGTTCTCCTCTTTCGTGTACTCCCTGCCCCACCCCCATGTCCCGTCTCTCCTGCTCCCAACCCCCAAGGAGAGGACAGGCCTGTGGCCGTGATGTGTTTCTCTTTCTTGAACAAAATGGACCGAATGTCCCAACGTTTCTGATAACTGATCCCACATTTAAAAGGCAGTAATAGAAGGGGGAAAATAAAACTAAAAAGTTCCTGCCCCATGGAGCCCCACAGTGATGGCCTATAGGAAACCCATCATAAATTACCTAAAGAAAAATCAACTATTGTGGAACAATCCACCTCGTGCCATCTCATACAGTTGTCCAATCTCTGAAACATCCTCTGATGTAGTCCTGTGGTCCTCTGGAGAACTCTCTTTTTAGGAAGACTGGAATAAGAAGGGCTTCAGAGAAGCTTCTAGTGGATTTGCTTCTCCAGTTCAGATCACTTGCAAAGATCCTCTTAAAAATCTCTGACAAAATAGGTCTTAATACAATTCTAGTTTGCTATGAAAATAACCAGGTCATGTAGTGAGAGCCAGTTCAAACCTTAAAAGCAGTAATATGAATATCACTAGACTGGAGAATTTACTTTTTCAGATTGACAAATTCAAATAACTGAAAAATTAAAAAATTCTGAACCCAAAATTTATATTTGGCATACATAATTACCTAATCTTGTTACAACTATTTATTAAAACCAAGTGAAAAATTTTCACTCTAGCTATTTCCTTTTCTACCTATTTTCTTTTATCTGCTCATCCACCCCTTAGGAGGGTGAGATTCTGCTAGGGAACTATTAAAGAACACTTTTCTTGGTAAGACGATGACCTCTGACAGCTGAATTCATTTAAAAGTTCCCAAAACAATTGCAATTGTCAGAAAAATTCTGGGATGGATGTGTAAATACACTGAGCAGTCAGTTTCAAGAAAGTGCAGATCAAATAGGTTATTTATAACAAAACGTGCTCAATATCTAGGTTGGTCATGGTAAACCCAAATAAAATAGTCTTTTCCCATTTCAGTAACACTAGATAGTTTAACATTCTTTTCTTCAAACCAAAACTGAAGATGTTTATTTCAGACTTAATAATTAATAGAACAACAGTTTAGGTCCATAAACTGTTCCATCAATACCCAATTATTCTCACAATTTTAGAAAGGACTAAAATTTTAGGCTAAATTTATACCTGTATATTATTATAAAAGCTCAGGTGTACTCTGGTATTAACCTATGAAATAAGGATTTGATATTGTATTTATACTGATAACCTGCTATGATTACAGAAACTTGCCATAGGAAAAAAATAGGGACATTAAATAGGAAGAGAAAATGCTTCCCTAACTTCATGCCAGTTCCAGGATAGAGCCACATAGACAGCCAATTGTATCGAGCCCGGCTTAAAAGGTGGGATCTTTTCCATTCGGGAGGAAATGTTATACTGGGAAAATCAAGGCAGGATAATCTTACCTCATCCCATGCCAAAAGTCGTTCTCCCAGGCTTCCCCATGAAAACTCCACCTACTGTTCATAGATGGAAACCCCATAGTGTTACTGGCATCATGGATCATTGGCCTACTAGAATTCCTAAGGATATTGCCTGGAATCAGACTCAGAGTAATACCAGTTACAGTCCCATGAGGTTTAACAGCAAGTTCCAATAATTGTAACTTTGTAGCTTTAGACAGATTCAGTTATTAAGGATTACATAGCCTTGATGTAGATGAAAAAAGTTCAGGGTCTATAATTTTATATTTCTAAAATAAACCATGTTCTTGGGTCAGCTCTGAATGGGCTTCTTTCTTCTAGATCTGCTTCCCAGGTCCTAAGAGCATGTAGGTAAACTTAATACAAACCTAATATAAAATAAAACTATAAAAAGAATCATTGTACTAAGAATACATCATTAATTCACCTGAAACTTAAGAGAATTTCCTTTGTTGCATCATGAGGGCCTGAATTGGAAAATGAGCCTTTGTCTCTCTTAGCATTATTAGATAGATGTTTCAAACAATTTTTACATGCAAAATTCTTAATCTGATTTTGAAAATTGTGTAACATTTTTCACTAATTGACATCTCCCACTAATCATGTTATCACAATGAAAGAATATTATAGGGTGATTTCTTATAAATTAAATAACCCACCAGTTGTAAGGCTTCATGGTTTCTACTATCCATGATTCAAATGACAATTCAAAATAATTCCTCACTATACTAGCATATACTACTTAATCAAAAATCACCAATAGGATTCATTTTCTTCTACATTTGTCCTTATCAATGGAATTTGCTATATGAAAGGAAAGGCAGGGACAGAATAGTATTTGTTTTGTTAGATCTCAAGTATGCATCATAGGCAGCCAATCGTAAGACAGGATGTCACAGCCAGGCTCAGAGTCTGGTCAAGATAGCTGTGCTTGTCATCCCTCAACAGTGTAAGGTCCTTCAATCTTCTCTACTCAGCTGTCAGACCCTCACACTGTCTGCAAAATAAAAGTTTCTAAGGCTGAGGCTGCCTCTCAACCCAGCTGGGCTGCAACTGTAGGGGAGAAAGAACTAGTACACGCCTGATGAGTGCAGTAGCAAGGGTGAGGGGCCCTGTTGACAGTGGGAACTTGCAGGAGAGTAGAGTTTCAGTTCCAGGGCAAAGAGAACAGCTGTAGTTTGCAGGTGCCTGAGGGACCACAGAAAGCAAGATCATTTGCAAGACAGTGTGGCGGGGGGCCATAGTCATGGTTTGGGAGTAGAGAGGTGAGCCCAAGGTTGGGCCCTGAGACAGACCCCAGAAAATGACAGTAAGAAGGACCTGAACACGATTTAGACATAAAGGCTGATACTATAAGCTAATTAGGAGAGCAAGGATTAGTTTACTTGGAAGATTTTTGGAGAACAGAAGAATTTATGACCAAACAAGAGATAGAGAATATTAAAAACTGCAAAATGGGCAATTTTGCTTACGTTAAATTGAAAAGTTTTTGCATAAACAAAACCAATGCAACCAAGGTTAGGAGGGAAGCAGAAAATTGGGAAGGAATTTTTACAATCAGCATCTCTGATAAAGACCTCATTTCTAAACTATATAGAGAACTGAGTCAAATTCATAAGTATACAAGTCATCCCCTAATTGATAGTCAAAGGATATGAAAAGGCAATTTTCAGATAAAGAAATTAAAGCTATCTATACTCATATGAAAAAATGCTCTAAATCACTATTGATCAGAGAAATGCAAATCAAAACAACTCTCAGGTACCACATCACACCTATCAGATTGGCTAACATGACAAAACAGGAAAATTATAAATGCTGGAGAAGATGTGGGAAAATTAGAACACTATTGCATTGTTGGTGGAGTTGTGAACTGATCCAACCATTCTGAAGAGCAATTTGGAACTATGCCCAAAGGGCTATAAAAATGTGCATACCCTTTGGCCCAGCAATAGTACTTCTCTGGTTTATCCCAAAGACATCATAAAATTGGTAAAAGGATCCACATGTACAAAAATATTTATAGCAGCTCTTTTTGTGGTGGCCAAGACCTGGAAATTGAGGGGATGCCCATCCATTGGGGAATGGCTGAATAAGTTGAGGTATATGAATGTAATGGAATATTGTTGTGCTATAAGAGCTGATGAACAGGAGGACTTCAGAAAAACCTGGAAAGACTTACATGAACTGATGCTGAGTGAAATGAGCAGAACCAGGAGAACATTGGACACAGTGACAGTCACATTGTATGATTACTGACTTTAATGGACTTAGCTCTTCTCAGCAAGGCAGGGACCTAGGACAGCTCCAGGGGACTCATGTTGGAAAATGCCATCCATGTTCAGAGAAATAGCTATGGAGTCTGAGTGCAGATAGGAGCGTACTGTTTGCTCTCTTTTTTTTTGTTTGTTTTGTTTTGTTTTTTCTTTCTTGTGATTCCTCCCATTTGTTCTGGTTCTTCTATACAGCATGACTAATGTGAAGGTGTGTTTGATGAAAATGTACATTTCAGATTGCATGCCATCTTGGGAGTGGGGAGGGGAGAGAAGCAGAGAGAATTTAAGACTTGTGGAGGTGAATGTTGAAAACTAAGGGTGAATGGATTAATTTTTTAAAAAAAAGAAGGACCTGAGAATTGGGGCATCATCTCTCATAACTTGGGGCTATAACTTGATTACACTAATAGCTGCTAAAAATGAAATAAAAGAAAAAAATCAACAAGTAAAAATGAGCAAACAAAGGAGAAAGAACCCAGCCATAAATAGCTACTATGGAGATAGAGAATATCTGGGTTCACATTCAGAGGAAGGTAATGGGGCTTTCAAAGGCACTGCTTTTTAATGAGAAACTTGAAATGGTCCCTAGCACAAAAAGAGTTCTTAGAAGAACTTAAAAAGGACTTTAAAAATCAAATAAGAGAGATTGAGGAAAAATTAGGAAAAATAAGAGCATTCCAAGAAAATCAAGAAAACTATGAAAAGAAAGGCAACCAACCCAAAACAGAATAAAAAACCAAGGAAGAAAATAATTGCTTGAAAACTAGAACTGGGCAAGGGGAAGCTAATGACATTCTAAGACACCAAGAAATCATAAAACAAGATAAAAAGAATTTTTAAAAATAGATGAGAAAATGAAACATCTCATCAGAAAAACAATGGATCTAGAGAACAGATCAAGGGGAAATAATATGAGAATAATTGGACTACCTGAAAAATATGATTTAAAACGGATATTGATACAACATTACAAGAAATTATCAAGGAAAATTGTGCCCGCAGTGGTGTGAATATATGATGAAGTAATCGACACAAAAAGACAAAGACGCGGGGCTAGGCAAGTTTTATAGTCAAGCTATAGACTGATTTTAATGGAGTTACTGAGAGTGTTTTATACAGGTTAATTGCTGAGTCATCCAGACTTCAAAGGAGAGTACAATAAAGCATTGATTAAGTTTTTTATCTCCTTGTTCCTGGGAGTGAGACACTTTTTCCTCAAGGCTAACCAAACTGAAACATTTATGTTCTCTCACATATAACCAGACTGAAACGTTTCTGTTATCTCCCATATAGATAATCAGCTGCAAAGCTGAGTTTTCTTTGCCAAGTCTTCTTATCCTAAAACCGGCCTTGCTATGCATAGACCCATTCTCAATTGACCCTGCTTTGCAGAGGCCTAAGAGGCCTAAACAGGATATAGCTGGCTCCCCACAGAAAATAGCCCTGAAGTTCTAGAACAATAAAGCAAAGTAGAAATAGGAAAAAAAATCCACTGATCACCATCTAAAAGAGATCCCAGGAGGAAAACTTATAGGAATACCATAGCCAAGTTTCAAAGCTCCCACACTAAGGAAAAAATATTAGAAGTAATAAGAAAAAAACAATTTAAATATCATGGAGCTACAATAAGGATGACACAAGACCTAGCAGCTACTACACTGAAGGACTGTAGGTCTTGAAATACTATATTCCATAGAGCAAAAGAGCTAGGGTTACAACCAAGGGTAACTTACCCAACAAAGTTAAATATAATCCTTAAGGGGGGAGGGGCTCAGGGAGGGGAAGAACATTTAACAAACTGAAAGACATTCAAGAATTTGTGATGAAACAGCAGAACTTGAGGAAAAATTCAACTTATAACATCCAGGAGAAATATAAGGTAAACATTAAAGACCAATTATAAGGGACTCAATAAAGTCAAATTGTTTACTTCTTTTTTTAAAATTTATTTAATATATTCAGTTTTCAGCATTGATTTTCACAAGAGTTTGAGTTACAAATTTTCTCCCCATTTCTACCCTCCCGCCCACTCCAAGATGGCGTATATTCTGGTTGCCCTGTTCCCCAGTCAGCCCTCCCTTCTGTCACCCCACTCCCCTCAAATCCCCCTTTCCCTTCCTTTCTTGTAGGGCAAGATAAATTTCTACACCCCATTGCCTGTGTGTCTTATTTGCCAGTTGCATGCAAAAACTTTTTTGTTTGTTTGTTTTTGAACATCTGTTTTAAAACTTTGAGTTCCAAATTCTCTTCCTTCTTCCCTCCCCACCCACCCTCCTTAAGAAGGCAAGCAATTCAGCATAGGCCACATGTGTATCATTATGTTAAACCCTTCCACAATACTCATGTTGTGAAAGACTAACTATATATTGCTCCTTCCTAGCCTATCCCCCTTTATTGAATTTTCTTCCTTGACCCTGTTTGGTTACCTCCTTCCCCTATCTGCCCTCTCTTCTATCATCCCCCCTTTTTATCTCCTTCCTCCTTCTTTCCTGTGGGGTAAGATACCCAATTGAGTGTGTATGGTATTCCTTCCTCAGGTCAAATCCACTGAGAACAAGATTCACTCATTCCCCCTTACCTACCCCCTCTTCCCTTCCTACAGAACTGATTTTTCTTGTCACTTTTATGAGAGATAGTTTACCCCATTCTATCTCTCCCTTTTTCCCTCTTTCAGTATATTCCTCTCTCATCTCTTAATTTGATTTTATTTTTTTAGATATCATCCCTTCATATTCAACTCACCCTGTGCCCTCTGTCTATATATATATATATATATATATATATATATATACACACACACACATATATATACACACATACATATACATACACATATATATATACATACACACACCCATATACATATACATATGCATATTCCCTTCAGCTACCCTTAATACTGAGGTTTCATGGATCATACACATCATCTTTCCATGTAGGAATGTAAACAAAACAGTTCAACTTTAGTAAGTCCCTTATGGTTTCTCTTTCTTGTTTACCTTTTCATGCTTCTCTTGATTCTTGTGTTTGAAAGTCAAATTTTCTGTTTAGCTCTGGTCTTTTCACTGAGAAAGCTTGAAAGTCCTCTATTTTGTTGAAAATCCATATTTTGCCTTGGAGCATGACACTCAGCTTTGCTGGGTAGGTGATTCTTGGTTTTAATCCTAGTTCCATGGACCTCCGGAATATCATATTCCCAGTCCTTTGATTCCTTAATGTAGAAGCTGCTAGATCTTGTATTATTCTGATTGTGTTTCCACAGTGTTCAAATTGTTTCTTTCTGGATGTTTGCAGTATTTTCTCCTTGATTTAGGAGCTCTGGAATTTGGAAACAATATTCCTAGGAGTTTTCTTTTTGGGATCTTTTTCAGGAGGTGATCTGTGGATTCTTTCAATTTCTATTTTACCCTCTGTCTCTAGAATATCAGGGCAGTTCTCCTTGATAATTTCTTGAAAGATGATATCTAGGCTCTTTTTTTGATCATGGCTTTTGGGTAGTCCAATAATTTTTAAATTATCTCTCCTGGATCTATTTTCCAGGTCAGTGGTTTTTCCTATGAGATATTTCACATTGCCTTCCACTTTTCATTCCTTTGGTCCTGCTTCATAATATCTTTATTTCTCATCAAGTCACTAGCTTCCACTTGCTCCAATCTAATTTTTAAGGTACTATTTTCTTCAGTGGTCTTTTGGACCTCCTTTTCCATCTGGCTAATTCTGCCTTTCAAGGCATTCTTCTCCTCATTGGCTTTTTGGAGCTCTTTTGCCCTTTGAGTGAGTCTATTTTTTAAGGTGTTGTTTTTTTCAATATTTTTTTCAGTATTTTTTTGCTTCTCCTTTAGCAAGTCATTGACTTGTTTTTCATGGTTTTCTTGCATCATTCTCATTTCTCTTCCCAATTTTTCCTCTACTTCTCTAATTTGCTTTTCCAAATCCTTTTAGAGCTCTTCCATGGCCTGAGACCAGTTCATATTTTTCTTGGAGGCTCTTGATGTAGGCTCTTTGACCTTGTTGACATCTTCTGGCTATATGTTTTGGTCTTCTTTGTCACTAAAGAAAGATTCCAAAGTCTGAGACTGAATCTGAGTGCATTTTCACTTCCTGGCCATGTTACCAGCCAACTTACTTGACCCTTGAGTTTTTCATCAGGGTATGACTGCTTGAAGAGTAGAGAGTACTTTGTTCCAAGCTTGAGGGGATGTGCTGTTGATTTCAGAGCTATTTCTATACAACCAGCTCTGCCACACCAACACTCCTCCTTCCCCAAGAACCGCCAACCCAGACCTGACTCAGATCTTAAGCAGGCTCTGCACTCCTGCTCTGATCTGCCACTTAATTCCTCCCACCAGGTGGGCCTGGGGCCAGAAGGAACTGCAGCTGTAGTTCTATAGCTGCACCTCCCCTGCTGCCCCTGGGGCAGCCGCTGAGCCGTGAACTCCTTCCACTCTGTCCCTGCAGCTTTTCCCACTAACCTTCTCTGTTGTCTTTGGTGTTTGTGGGTTGAGAAGTCTGGTAACTGCCACAGCTCACTGATTCAGGGCACTAGGGCTTGTTCTGCCCAGCTCCTGGTCTGTTTGGTCCTGCTGCCACCCACGCTGAGCTCCGCTCTCCTCCGCTCCCCTCTGCTCCCAGCTCTGTGTGCAATAGACCTCACCCAGTGACTATCCAGGTTGTCCTGGGCTGGAGCCCTGCCTCCCTCTGCTATTTTGTGGGTTCTGCAGTTCTAAAATTTGTTCAGAGCCATTTTATGGGTTTTTGGAGGGACCTGGTTGGGAGCTCACACAAGTCCCTGCTTTCTGGCAGCCATCTTGACTCTGCCCCCCTGTTTACTTCTTATATATGAAAATATTATCAGTATTCTTATGACTTTCATCATTATTCGGGTAGTTTGAAAGAAAAGCTTCAGCTGATCCAAGTATGATGGCGTGATTCTAAAAAAAAAAATAAAACTATGTAGAGAAAGATAGAAAGGAGTAATTATCTCATACATATGAGACATAAAAGGAAAAACTGATACAGAAGAAGCTAGTAGGGGTTGGGCAGGTAGTGCTGGAGCCTTTCTCTCATTGGAATGGGTTAAAGAGTTAAATCTCTCTCTCTCTCTCTCTCTCTCTCTCTCTCTCTCTCTCTCAGTCTTCTAAACTCAGAAAGAAATAAGAGGGCAAGGGGATAGGGTGGGAGAGAGGACAAGAGAGGGATTTTTAGAGGGGTGGATAAGTTAAAGAATATGAGGGCAAGGCAGTGGGTAGAAGTAAAGCAGAGTTGTGAGGAGAGATGGGATAAATAGGGTGGGAAGGATAGTGAGGGAAAAATAAGAAGGAGAAAAATTATAGCTTGGAATATAAATGGGATGAATTTACCCATAAGATGGAAATGGATAGCAGATTAAAAATATAAATTCAACAATATGTTGCTTTCAGGGAACATTACAAAAATGAGAGATACACACAAAAATAAAAGGCAGAAATAGAATTTATTATGCAAAGAAAGCAGGTATAGTAATCATGATCTCAGACAAAGTTAAAGTTAGAATAGATTTGACCAAAAGTGAAAAATAGAAAAACTACACTGTGTCAGCAAAATTATCTGATATTATTTTAGACCATTTACAATACCTAGACATTGTATACTGAATGTATACCTGCCAAAACAGACACAAGAATTATATGAACATAAAGATAAAACACTTTTTATACAAATAATGTCAGATCTAAATAATTGAAGTAGATGTTTATTGTTCATGGGTAGGTAAAGCCAATATAGTTTTTAAATGACAACTTTATGTTACTAATCTATTTATTCAATGCCATCCCAATTAAATTACTAAAAAAATTTACTGAGTTAGAAAAAATAACAAAGTTCATTTGAAAGAGCCAAAGGTCTCAAATGTCAAAGAAACCAGGAAAAAAGAAGTAAAGGAAGCAGATTCAGCAGTATTAGACCTTAAACTGTATTATAAGGGAGAGCATTGTTGAAGTGTAAAAAGGATAATTTTGATTATTTTAAATTAAAATCTTCTTTTATAAATAAAGCCTATTAGCCAAGAATTGAAGGAATGCAGAAAATTGGGAGAAAACTTTCATAGGTCATCTCTCAGACAGGATGTGATTGGGTTGGAATGCTGCTATGGTGTAGGAAATGATGACCTAATTGATTTAGAAAAACATGGAAAGACTTGGACCTATGAAGGAAGATGACAGAGAAAGAGATGACAGGTGGAAATAGGCATGGTATGGTCTTACACACATGCGTATGAGTGCATATGTGTACATATGTATTTGTTTATAGATATTTATGTACATATAGGTATTTTATGTAGGTATATATGTAAGTATAGATATTTATGTAAATGTACATCCATGCTTAATTGTAGCCTTCTTTAGGGTGGTGGTCAGAAGCAGGTTAGGGAGGAGGAAAGATAAAGTAAAAAGGGCACAGCAAAGAACAAAAGAAGACCAACAAGGAAACAAAGAAAAGCCGGACAGCTTTGAAAACAATTATGTTGTATTTATTATATAGTTTTCTTGAAATGGAAATTTATTATTTTATATTGAATCCTTTCTTATGGTCTGCTGTGTACATGGCATTTTTTTCTTTTCTCATTTTGTATTTAAGTTTAAAATTTAAAAATTATTTTTAAAAATTAAATAAATTTTTAAAAAATACTTAGAATAGCCGCAAATTGAAGTCCCAAGAGATTCTTCTTTAAATAGCCAAATTTCACTAATTACAGCTTAGAGACAGACAATTGTCTCAAAATCTCATCTAGACTTTTTCAACTATTCACAGATTCCATCTATTCACAACCATCATTCCCCACCACCTTGGTCTTCAGATAAAGCCAAAGGGAAAACATCAGACCATTTGTAGAATATAAAGAGACAAGATGCCATCGGAGTACAGATAGACACTTTGGTCATACCTGGGCACAATTTCCTTGGTGAAAGCTATGGAATCAGAGGGAGCAGTGGCTTTAGCACTAGGGAATAGTTCAACCTTGGTCAAGGACTGACTTGGGCACAATAATTTTTTTTCTGGAAGTGCTCAAAAAGGGGTGCAAGTTAGCAGACAGCCACCAGTGCATGTGACTTGAAACACAAACTGCTTAAAAGCTACATAAGTTGAACAAGTTGTTGTTATGCCAGGACTTAAAAATGCAAACACAGGGATGGAGCCAAGATGATGGAGTATAGACGACTCAGCTTCCAACAACTTTGAAGTAATGTTTCAAATCAAATTTTGAAACACAGGGCCAACAAAAGGTCAGAATGATGCTTTTTCTAGCCAAGACAACTGAAAAGGTTGGTAGAAATCATCTGTGACACCAGGATGGGGGCTGGCCAGGAGCAACTGTGCCATCAACAGCAGCTATAGGCCTTGGAGGTGGCTAGGAAAGCAAAACCAACAGCAGCTTCAGGAGCCAAAAGCCCAGAGAAAGCAAAATTTATATCTCTAAACTTGCACATCAGTAAAATAATTGGGAACTGGGAGAAACCAGATTGGGAAAGTCCCATAAAATACATCTCATTTATTGCACAATTTCACAGAAGGCTGTGCTTATGGGGTAAATGTATGTACTGAATAAATAGGCACTGGATTTAGAGCCAGAGGACCTGGATTTGAATCCCATTTGAGCTTTCTGCTAGTCATGTGATCCTGAACAAGTCACTTCCCTTGTCCCAACCTCAATTTGCTCCTCTATAAAATGAGAAGGCTGGAATACAGATGTCAGTTGTCCCCAGGAGCCCTGCTTCCTCCTCTCCTGAGGCAGGATGTGTGGGTGATCTTTAAGTACCAGATCCATTGGAGACCATATCCACTGTAAAGTCCCCATCTTCCTTTATGGAATATTTCTCTTCTCCCATAGGAATATTTCTCAGTGGTACTCCCTCCCACCACTGAAACAAAGCTTTCCCCTTTCTTTCCCCCTTTCCAGTTCCTCCCTTTACCTTCTCACCCATTCTCCCATAGGTTCTTCTCTTCTTGAGAAACTAGGAGTTATTTTCCTTTCATTACTAGATTTCAACTTGATTAGGATACATTATATTCTCTTTCTTCTTCCTCCTCTCTTCCCTTTTATGTGTCCTCCCATTCTGTAATTTAGTCCCACAAAAAAAAATTTGATTTACCTGTAGGCAGTGTGTTGTGAGATTTAGATCATGATGTTTCTCCATCATCGCTGTACTTCTGCTTTCACCATTATCTCCCGGTTTACGTTTAGAAAGAAATCTCTAAATAGTCTCTTTGTGTGTTGTTTTCATTGTTGCTGTTAGAGTTATTGTCCTCATCCTTGGCTGCTATATTTGTTTACCCTTATATTTCTGTTGTCCAGGCTGGTTGAGAAGGAAAATAATTTCTTTAGGTCCGATTTTCTTTCTAGGAATGTTTCTAATGCTTCTTTTTCATTGAACACATCTTTTTTCATTTATACTTAGGCTCAGATATGTAGAGTAGGTCCCCCTAGGTTGAATTTTGAGCTCTTTTGCTCTTCAAAATATTTTATTCCCTTCCTTCCTATGGTTTGTGGTGGGTGCAGAATAGTCTTGTGTTATTCAAATTTCCTTTCCTTACTATATGAATGTCTAGAGTGCTAGACCTCAAATCAGGAAGACCTGAGTTTAAGTCTAGCCTCAGACACTTACTGGTCGTGTGACCCCAGAGAAGTCACCTGATCTCTGTTTGTCTCAGTTTCCTCAATTATAAAATGGGGATAATAACAGTACCTACCTCACAGAGTTTTCATGAGGATCAAATGAGATGATATTTTAAAATAGCACACAACCTACCACATAATAAATGCTATATAGATGTTGACTATTATCATTGTCATCAATATTTTCTTCTGGTCATTTGTAGAATGTGTTGTTTATCAATGGAATTGTAAAATTTAATCACTATGTATTATATAATTTGTAGCCTAGTGGATTTTTTTTCTGTAGTCGATCTGTGAATTATGAATTCTCTTGTTTGGCATTTTATTTTCTGTGTTCAAAAGTTCTGGCCAGTTTTCTTGTATTATTCCTTGCATTATGACACTTGGGTTTTTTAAAAATCTGTCATGTTCTTCTGGGAAACCTAAAAGCCTTAAGTTGTTTCTATGTATCCTGTCTTCTAGATCAATATGTTTCACTTACATGGAGAGAGTTTTCTTTTAATGTTATTGCTTTTCGTTTCTCTTCTTCCAGATTATACTTTCCTTTCATGGATTTGCATTTACAAAAGCAGTCCCTGCCCTCAAGGAGTTTGAAGTCTGTATCTGGGAACCTATGAGATCATACTGTGTAAGGATCAGTTAAAGGTTCTGGGGATATTCAAAGTGGAGGAGGGGAAACTCAATGGGGACCCGAAAGCTGACTTCAAGTATTTGAAAAGCTAGCTATTGCCTAGAAAAGGGATAAAATTTGTTCTGCTTGGTCCTGGAAGACAAAAAATAGGAACAATCTAAGCCTGGCACTAGATCCTGAGTGGCAAGTGTCTCACATGTGGTCCCCTGTATCAGGCATGATCCCATTAACTCCTCCATTACCTTCTCACCAGACACCTTGCCCTCTCCTATCATCACACACACACACACACACTCTCTCTCTCTCTCTCTCTCTCTCTCTCTCTCTCTCTCTCTTCAGTTTGGAACTTTCCAAACCAGAATATCTCTCCCTAACCACTGGCTGCCAGTACCTTCCCTCCCAAGATTACCTTAGATCTGCCTTATAGGTATTTGCATATGCCTTTTTATGTATGTGTGATTTCCCTTTTTGGAATGTTAGTTCCTTGAGGGCAGGACTGTTTTATTTCTGTCTTTGTATCACTAGCACTCAGCACAATGCCTGGCACCTAGTAGTAATCATAGTAGCTAACATATATTGTTTAAAATGTATCAGACACTGTGCTAAGCACTTCATAATTATTATCTTATTAGTTGTTATTGGTTGTATCAGCAAGGCAAAAAATCACAATATAGATGATAATTGTCAAAATGCCTATGTGGTTCTGTATCACAAAATATATGAGACTCTCCACCCAGAAGGTAGAAGAAGTAAACCATTTATTCAGACACCAAATAACCAGATCCCATATCCAATAAGTCCACAACATCACAGCAGAGAACCACTCCATCCCACAACCTTCCGCCGCCTCCTGGGGACCTGCCACCAACAAGCACAGCTATCACACGTCTGCTCTCTTTCCCTCAGTTCTAACTGCCGTAACTGCTCTCTCAGCATTTCCTGTGACACAATTTCCTTTTCTTCTCAGCAAGCTCCTCCCACCACATGTGACTTAGGTTTCCTGTGACATCAGCAGGTCACATGGCCTATGAATGGGTAGGAAAGATCTTCAAATCTAAATTGCTGTTACATCGGTGTTCAGTCATTTCAGCCAAGTCTAATTCTACAGGACTTAATTTGGGGTTTTCTTTGCAAGGATACTGGAGTGGTTTGCCATTTCCTTCTCCAGATCGTTTTACAGGTGAGGAAACTGAGGTGAACAGGATGAAGTGACTTGTCCAGGGTCACACAGCCAGGAAGTGTCTGAGGCCAGATTTGAACTCATGAAGAGGAGTCTTCCTGATTCCAGGCCTGGCACTCTATCCACTGCTCCACCTAGATCTCCATCTTATTAGTAGGTACTTATTAATGCTTATTGCCTGACTGATTGATTTGTTGAATAAACATTTTTTAGGGGACAATATTGGGACAGTTGAGTCAGAAATATATCTGAAGACTTAAAATAGCGGCCAGTAGACAGAGGAGAAAAAATGAGGTAGATTGTTAGAAAGTCTTTTTTTAACTTATTATTATTTATTTAATATTTTTAGTTTTCAGCATTAATTTTCACAAAAGTTTGAATTACAAATTTTCTCCCTATTTCTACCCTCCCCCCCACTCCAAGATAGTATATATTCTGATTGCCCTGTTCCCCAGTCAGCCCTCCCTTCTGTCACCCCACTCCCCCCATCCCCATTTCCCTTACTTTCTTGTAGGGCAAAATAGATTTCTATTCCCCATTGCCTGTATAGCTTATCTCCTAGTTGCATGCAAAAACAACTTTTTTAACATCTGCTTTTAAAACTTTGAGTTCCAAATTCTCTCTCCTCTTCCCTCCCCACCCACCCTCCCTAAGAAGGCAAGAAATTCAACATAGGTCACACGTGTATCATTATGTAAAACCCTTCCACAATACTCATGTTGTGAAAGATGAACTATATTTTGCTCCCTCCTATCCAATCCTGCTTTATTCAATTTTCTCCCTTGACCCTGTCCCTTTTTGAAAGTGTTTGCTTTTGATTACCTCCTCCCTGTCTGCCCTCCCTTCTATCATCCCCCCTTTTTTACCCCCTTCCTCCTTCTTTCCTGTGAGGTAAGGTACCCAATTGAGGGCGTATGTTATTCACTCCTGAAGTTAAATCCAATGAGAGCAAGATTCACTCATTCCCCCTCACCTGCTCCCTCTTCCCTTCCAACAGGACTGCTTTTTCTTGCCACTTTTATGTGAGATAATTTAACTCATTCTATCTCTCCCTTTCTCCCTCTCTCAATATATTCCCCTCTCATCCCTTAATTTGATTTTTTTAGATATCATCTCTTCATATTCAACTCACCCTGTGCCCTCTGCATATATATATATGTGTGTATGTGTATATATACATATATATATATATGTATGTATGTATGTATGTATACTCCCTTCAGCTACCCTAATAGTGAGCTCTCATGAATTACACACATCATCTTTCCATGTAGGAATGTAAACAAAACAGTTCAACTTTAGTAAGTCCCTTGGGATTTCTCTTTCTTGTTTACCTTTTCATGCTTCTCTTAATTTTTGTGTTTGAAAGTCAAATTTTCTATTCAGCTCTGGTCTTTTCACTGAGAAAGCTTGAAAGTCCTCTATTTTGTTGAAAATCCATATTTTGCCTTGGAGCATGATACTCAGCTTTGCTGGGTAGGTGATTCTTGGTTTTCATCCTAGCTCCATTGACCTCTGGAATATCATATTCCAAGCCCTTCAATCCCCTAATGTAGAAGCTGCTAGATCTTGTATTATTCTGATTATGTTTCCACAGTACTCAAATTGTTTCTTTCTGGATGCGTGCAATATTTTCTCCTTGATCTGGGAGCTCTGGAATTTGGAAACAATATTCCTAGGAGTTTTCTTTTTGGGATCTTTTTCAGGAGGTGATCTGTGGATTCTTTCAATTTCTAATTTACCCTCTGACTCTAGAATATCAGGGCAGTGCTCTTTGATAATTTCTTGAAAGATGATATCTAGGCTCTTTTTTTGATCATGGCTTTCAGGTAGTCCAATAATTTTTAAATTATCTCTCCTGGATCTGTCTTCCAGGTCAATGGTTTTTGCTATGAGATATTTCACATTGTCTTCCATTTTTTCATTCCTTTGGTTCTGTTTTATAATATCTTGATTTCTCATCAAGTCACTAGCTTCCACTTGCTCCAATCCAATTTTTAAGGTAGTATTTTCTTCAGTGGTCTTTTGGACCTCCTTTTCCATTGGGCTAATTCTGCCTTTCAAGGCATTCTTCTCCTCATTGGCTTTTTGGAGCTCTTTTGCCATTTGAGTTAGTCTATTTTTTAAGGTGTTATTTTCTTTGGTATTTTTTTGCTTCTCCTTTAGCAAGTCATTGACTTGTTTTTCATGGTTTTCTTGCATCATTCTCATTTTTCTTCCCAATTTTTCCTCTACTTCTCTTACTTGCTTTTCCAAATCCTTTTTGAGCTCTTCCATGGCCTGAGACCAATTCATATTTTTCTTGGAGGCTTTTGATGTAGGCTCTTTGACTTTGTCTTCTGCTTCTGGCTGTATATTTTGGTCTTCTTTGTCACTAAAGAAAGATTCCAAAGTCTGAGACTGAATCTGAGTGCATTTTCGCTGCCTGTTCATGTTCCCAGACAACTACTTGACCCTTGAGTTTTTTTTTGTTGGGGTATGACTGCTTGAAGAGTATAGAGTACTTTATCCCAAGCTTGAGGGGCTGTGCTGCTATTTTCAGAGCTTTTTCTACATAGCAAGCTCTGCCACACCAGTGCTCCTCCTCCCCCAAGAACTGCCAACCCAGATCACGAGTTAGAGCCAAGCAGGTTCTGCACTCCCTCTCTAATCAACCGCTCAGTTCCTCCCACCAGGTGGGACCAGAAGCAACTGCAGTTGTAGCTCGGGAAGCAGCTTCAGAGCTGCACCACCTCTGCTGACCTCGAGTGGTGACCGACCATGAACTTCTTTCACTCTGTCCCAGAAGCTTTTCCCACTAACCTTCTCTGTTGTCTTTGGCATTTGTGGGTTGAGAAGTCTGATAACTGCCCCAGCTCACTGATTCAGGGCACCATGGCTGCTCCTCCCGGCTCCTGGTCTGGTTGGTCCTGGTGCAGCCCACACCGGGCTCTGCTCTGCTCCACTCCCAGCTCCGTGCAATAGACCCTTCCCAGTGACCATCCAGGCTATCCTGGACTGGAGCCCTGCTTCCCTTTGCTATTTTGTGGGTTCTGCAGCTCTAGAATATTTTCAGAGCCATTTTTATAGGTGTTTGGAGGGACCTGGCAGGGAGCTTACACAAGTCCCTGCTTTCCAGCTGCCATCTTGGCTCCGCCCCGCCTCGATTGTTAGAAAGTCTTACAGGGAATCATGCCCAGCATAAAGACTATGGAACCTGAAATCACCTAATAAGGATGCTTGCAGAGATTAGAAGGGCAATTTGGTGAGGCTTGGGTGCCATATCAAGCAAATGCTAGATTCATTCAATCTACTATTCATCAAAAGGGGAAAAGATCCTTTTGAGTTTATAACTCAAGTGAACAGACAACTACAGAAGCTTAAAAAAAGAAGAGCAGTAAAATCAGAGGAAACAGATGTGACAGAGGGGAGCAAGGGCATTGGAGCTTGGTGGACTCCAAGGACTGATGGCACACGTCATTGGCCTTGGTTACCAAGAGAGCTGCCAAATTAAGATGAGTTGTTAGAAACAGTAACTCAACTTGAATGTGTTGATGTAGGAGATGAAATGCCATATGCTGGGGGAAATGCAAGGAGGCTATTTTGATAGGAACATGGAATCCATGAGGGGTGGAAAGGAGGCAGTGCACAATGAGCAACCAGCTTGGAAAGATGTTTGAGACCACCATGAGACAGAGGTTCAATGTGGTAACCAAAAACAGCCAGTGCGATCTTAGATTGTGTGGAGAGGTGAGTCTTCTAATGGTAGTAATCAGAGCTATCCCCAAATTAGATGGACTTCCGTGTGAAATGGTGGTCATCCTCCCTCTCCTGCGCCCATCCCCCACTACCACTGAAAGTCTTTATAATTAGTAGTCACTAGCATTTATATAGCACTTTAATATACATTATCTTGTTTAGTCTGCATAACAACCTTGTGAAATAGGTGCTGTTATCCCCACAAGGTCACACAGCTAGTGTTGGAGGCAGCATCTGAACTCAACCCAAGTCCAGTGTTCTATCCACTAGGCCACCCAGCTGCCACATTCTGAATGCTTAACAAATGAACGTTTCTGTTTTCCAAAAAATATCCATAAGGGTATGAGCTGTTGTGTAAATCTGCCAAGAGGCACTATTGCCAATGTTAAAAGGTTCCAAGCTCATGGAAGGCCAGTGGGGTACTACACACACACACACACACACACACACACACACACCACACCACAAATCCCATGCTAAGACTCCCCAAAATTAACAAGCTCCAAAGACTTATGGGTATTGAGTTCTGTGGATAAGCAGAATGAGTCAGGAACATCAAGCACCAAGGGAATCTCTGATGTCTTACATTTGTCAGCTGTCGCCTTGGGCCAAAGGCATCAGCCCTGAAGCTAGGGCATCCATCCTCTTGGCCTCAGTCACAGAGACCTTTCACAGTCCTGGGGCGGTTGGCCCTCCATAGCCCCCAGGGCCTAGACGTGCACTGCCAAGTCTAACGGAAGCTCCTTCTTGGAGGGTGTGCTGAATCCAGAATTTTACTATGAGAGACAGCCCAACCGTTGAGTTGGCCATGCTTTGGCCACACCCAGTGCTGGCTGGATCTTCCAGAAAAATGACCTGGGGCAGACAAAAAGAACTTTTCTTTAGTTGCTTGTGATAAACAAGTAATGATTTGATTTATTAGAAGGATAAATCGGAATTATTAGAAGAGGCTATTCTCTATCTCGTAATTGTTTTTAAGCCTGAGGAATGTGGACTACACTTGAGAGTTCATTAATGCAGAGAATTGCTGGATGAAGAAACTCCCTCTTCCAAAGCAGATGGGCACCAGCACTGTAACTGACAATCCTAGAGAGTTATCTTTAGGGAATTAATTTCTGTGAAAACTGGAAAGTAGCCTGGGAAAAACCGGGCTTAGACCAACCTCTTAAAATATATTCCATAATAAATTAAAAATGGATGGATGATCTAAATATTAAAGATCAGACCATTAAAAATTAGAAGAGAGAACTGTATATATTTCACAGATATGGGTGTGACATGAATTCTTAAACAAGAGGTAGAGGCAATTACTTTTTATTTTCTTTTTAAACATTGTTTTATTACAAACTAGGAAATCAAAAGCAATTATGACACATGATGTTACATAAGAAAAGCCAGAAAATAGGGTCTGTGAATGAAACCAGTAACCTATTACATAAGGTATGTTCCTTTTAACATAATTAAATATATAATTATATAAATATATATAATGTAATTAATTTAGTGTGATAGTAGCAATGTTATCCTGATTGCCTGCATCCTTTATAAAATAGATAATTTAAATAACATGAAATTGAAAATTTTTTGCACAAACAAAATCAATGCATTTGTGATAAGAATGGAAGTGGTGAATGAGGCAGGGGGAATCTTTGTATCAAATATCTTTGGTTTGTATCCAAAATACATAAACAACTAAGATAAATAAATAGATTGGAAGAAAGATAGGAAGATACACACACACACACACACACACACACACACACACACACACACACACACATATGACCAAAAGTCATTCCCTAATAGATAAGTGGTCACAGAGTAAAAGCAAGCAATTCTAAAAATAAGTTGCAAAGTATTAACAGCCACATGAAAGGATCCTCCAAATCACTAATAAAAAGAGAGAGATGCAATTCTGAGATTTCACCTCAGACCTGCAAATAAGCAAAGATAGCATGAGGTGAGAATAGTCAGTGTTGGAAAGGATATGGAAAGACAGACACACTGATGCATTATTGGTGAAGCTGTGAATTAGAATAAACACTGTGGAAGTCAATTTGTATTTATTTAAATAAGATGACCAAAATGGTCATGCCTTTTGACCCAAACATCCCACTACTAGGCATATATTCCAAGAAGGCTGACAAAAAGAAAATCCGCATATGCACCAAAATATTGATAGCAGTACTTTTTTTGATGCAAAGGACTGGAAACGAAGTGGGAAAAGCTAAACAATTGTGGCACATGAATGTAATGGAATATTATCATGCTGTAAGAAATTATTTGTGTGGTGAATACAAAAGAAACATGAGAAGATCTGTATGAATTGCTGCAGAGTGAAGTAAGCAGAGCCAAGAAAAAATACACATTAACAACAATAACAATGATAGCAAAGCAAATAGGAAAAACAACCACAAGACGATGAAAGATGAAGGTTGTGAAATTATAAAGAACAAAGGAGAAGAAGCCCCAAAGAAGAGATACAAAAAGACACCCCTCCACACTCTTGCAGACGGGGGAGTGGGGAGGGGCATTACATTTAACATTAGATTTCTTCAACATATCAATCTTTTGCTGGGGATTTTTTCTTTTTTTGTTTCTTTTTAAAAACTCTTTGTTATAAGGGATGGCTCTCTGGGAAGAAGAGGCAGAGGGATGAAAGAGAAAACTTAGGTGATGGAAAAACAAAAGATATTAATAAAATTCTAAATTTTAAAAAGAACTGTGCCATGCGGACTTTGTTGAGACCCTTTCTTGCAAGGGACTGGGAGAGATACTTGAAAAGACAATGCTTTATCCTCCCTAAGTTCCCAGAAGACTTTCTAGAATTGAGAATGTGGACAAATGTGCCAAAAGCACCATAACTGATTTGTAGAAGACAGAAAACATTAACCTAGGAGGAAAATATAATGGATATAATCAGCCCCACCCTCTAATCAATTGGACTGGGGCACTTCCTCTCAAACTGAATATGTGGCCTGGCCCCTTCCAGTGGTCAGTGTATCAATGTCCTTCTAAATGTCCCTCGGATTCCCATAAGGAGAAGACCCTAGCCTATTGTCATCCCCTTTCCATGGTGCCTTCTGGAAATCCTGTTGTCTCATGAATAAACTTTTCATGTTCAACCATTTTCTCTCACACTCCCTCCATCTTCCTTCTTTCATGAGAACTTGTCCCTATGACATTGAACCCATGGCTATCTTTGTTGGTACTAGGAGAACCTTAGAATATGGCCCCGCTTCAATGGTCCAAGAGAAAGAATAGACATGTTTCACATTCCTCAGTGACACTTCTAGACCCTCCCTCTGCCCCCATCTCTCAGCAACCTCTCCTCCTTCGATATTCACTCTCTCAAAATGTATCTCCCTACCCAAGTCATTGGTGTAGTCACCCACTGGTTTCCAGGTCATGTTCTCAATTAGGCTCTCACTGTTTTTATTCTTCTCTGACCAATTCTCTATCTCACTTGTCATAGTGTCTGTGCCAAATGGCCTCTTTTTCTCTCAAGTATCCCTCACTATCCCCTATGTCCTCCCTCTCAGTAGAGGACCTGGCCTCACACTTCAATGAAAAAAAAACTGCAAAAAAGAAAAGAAAAGAAAAAATTGCAACCCTCCACCATGAGCTCCTTCTCTTCCCCAGCGCTACACTCCACTCCAACATTATCTCTCATTCTCTCAACTCCTTTGCTCCAGTCCCAGAGGAGAAATGGCCATTCTTCTTACCAATCTCAAGCCCTCTTGTGCCCTTTATGCCACCCCCTCCCTTATGTGAGCTCACCCTTTCAATCATTCCCTCTCTTCCCAGTGTTTGATCTCTGCTTATCTACTGCCTCCTTCCATGCTGCCTACAAACCTTCACTTGACCCTGACGCTCTTGTCCTTGTCTCTTCTTTTCACAGGAATTCTCAGTTCTTGAACACCAGAACAAGTTCCTGTGATGGCGGTGTCAGTGCTGAAATGGATGTCCCACTAGGGGGCAATGTTGGCCATTTGGTCAAGGAACATCAGTTGATGGGCTCTTGTAATTGTTGGATTTCTTTGGCTTCCGTATCTTCCTCTGTTGCCTTAGCCCCAGGACTCTGGTTCTTCGAGGACTGCCCCAGTAGTCTCTCAGCTGGAGAGGTTTCAAATTCAGGTCCAAAGATGGACTGTGGCATCTGTCATCAGAAGGCCAGCCTGGCTAAACTCAGAGGATCGTAAGCAGATTGACCATGATGGGAATGGGAAAGGGAGGAATGGATCCATTTTTTCAGACATAATTATCAAGATCTTCTGCTAAGTTATAGACAGCTTGTGTCCTTCTGAGCCAGGGGAGAGGAACCTGGAGCCTTGAGGCCACATGTGACCTTCTAGGTCCTCAGGGTACAGCCTTTTGACCGAGTCCAAGTTTTACAGGACAAATCCTTTTATTATGGGGATCTGTTTCTGGGAAGTATGGATTCAGTCAAAGAGCCGCACTCCAGGACCTAGATGGGATTTGTTCTGGGAAGTATGGATTCCGTCAAAGGGCTACACTTAAGGACCTAGAGGGCCACAAGTGGCCTCGACAAGGCAGGTTCCCCACCCCTACAAGCCAACCCATATCTGAAAAGAATCCCTTCTATATGACAGGCTCATGGTAGCAGAGATCTGGGCCTAGAAGGCCCTCAGAGGCCATCCAGTCTGGCCATCTAGACTCTTTTTACAGAGGAGGAAACTGAGGCCCAAGTAGGTGAAGTGACCTGCCTGATGTTCCACAGGTGGAAGTGATAGAGGGAGGATTTGAACCCAAGTCCTTTGACTAGAGTCTCTACTCAATCACCTCTTTTTTTGTCATGAATATTTTATTTTTTCCCAATTACACGTACAAACAATTTTTAAGCTTTCACTTTTTAAAATTCTGAGTTCCAAATTCTCTCCCTCCTTCCCCTTTCTTTGAGACAGCAAGCAATCTGATACAGGTTATCCTTGTGCAATCATGTCAGACACATTTCCACATTCGCCAAAACAAACAAATAAGAAAAAATAAAGAAACTTTTAAAAGTAAGCTTCAATCTGCACTCCATCAATCCATTCTTTGGAGACAACAACCTCATTTAAAAAAAAATTTTCTTTTTTGTTATAAACCTTGTAGACATTAACAAATATCAGCATTTCCTAATACCAAGAACAGAAAGAGGAGCTTGAGACTTTTTATAAAAGTGTGTCTTAAATTTAAACGATAGTAACAAAACAACCGTGTTGATCCCCATTCCTTTCTGAATCCCCTTCTGAGTGTTTCTATAATGCTTCATTGATGCTCCTTTCTTTTCTTCTTTTTCCTTTTCTTTTTGGTATCTCTATCACTACACCCTCACTCCCTCCTATAACCTTTTCCTCTGAATCCCTCTGCAACTAAAAGCCTTCCCTTGCAATAAATAAGTCCAGCCAATCGAAACAGATACAGAAATTGGCCACGTCTAAAAATGTCTGCCTCGTTCTGCACCTACAGTTACTACCGTCCTGCCGAGAGATGGGCGGCTTGATTCCTCATGGCTCTCCAAGTGTGAGTGTTAGCCTCTCGTTTACAAAGGGGGAAACTGAGGCACAGAGTGGTTAAGTGGCTTGCCCTGGGTCACACAAGTCGGTAGTATCTGAGGTAAAGTTTGAACCAAGACCCTGTGACTCCAGTCGGTGCTCACTCCTCTCTACTGTGAAGTCTTCTACTTGTCGTATGCCTTGCAAATGGTATATTCTTATCCATATAGATGACAATGGTCCAGCAAAGGGGACCATTCCATCTGGGGACAGTTGTCTTGGTTCTTTGTTGTTTGGTGTCCCTGCACCAAGACTAAGCCCCTTTGGTGAAACACTCCAACTCTCCACTGTCACCTTTTCTGGAGGCTTTTCCTTCCTTATCCTGTTGCTTATCATGCCCTTGGATCACTCCCACAATCCACTGCTTTCACTCCTATTCATGTGCTACTGAATGAAGATGGAAAATCATGAAACCATATTGACGGGGTCCATTGCAAATTTGTATCAGGTTCCCTCACTGAGGCAAAGCAATCCTATTACACCGCCCTAATCAATTCATACCTGATCGCCACAGTGACTCTTCCAAACTTTCTCATCCCCCTCAAACCTTCCCTGGCTCCCCTTCCCCTGCCCCTCTCAGCTGAGAACCTGGCCTCCCCTCCCCCATCCCTCTTGGCTAAGAACCTGGCCTCGTATTTCACTGAAATCATTGAGGCCATTTGCCAAGATCTCTCTTGTCTCTCCTCTTCCTCATCTCATTTCAATCAATGCCCTCTGCTGCTATCTCCTCCTTCACTCTTGTCTTACATGATGAGGTGGCCCTTCTCTTTGCCAAGGCAAACCCCTCCACGTGCACAAACGATCCCATTCCAGCCTCTCCTCTCCAGCAGATTGCCCTTTCTACCATTCCTCTCTCTCCCGGCCATCTTCCATCTCTTCCAGTCTTCCCAACTGTCTAAAAACATGCCCATGTCTCTCCATCCTCACAAAACCCTCACTTAGTCGGCCATCTCTGCTAGCTAGCATCCCCTAGCTCCCCTAGGTTTTATGGGGTTAAACTCTTTAAGAAAGCCATCTGCAACTGCCACATCCACTCCCTTTCCCCTCATCTTCTCTTGACCCTGCAGTCTGGCTTCCAACAGCACCATTCCACTGGAACTGCTCCCTCAAAGTAATCAATCACTTCCCAATAGTCAGATACATTGGCTTAGATGCCGCAGAACGCTACTGATTGGCTGTCTACCCTAAGGGAGCCAGAAAGTTGTAGAGACCTAATCTGTACCCTATGAACTGAAACTACTCCTCCTGGACAGTGGCCTTCCTTAGCATAGGAATAAATCTTTCTACTTTGGTTGGCCTCCTATCTCCGACCCACAGTCATCGGACCTACTGACAGGTGTAACTCTTGGTCCAAAGAATTCTGTGACATCAGCTCTGTGTAGCATGGGGCTCAATCCTGGTGCCTTTGCATAAGACTCTCTCATTGATGGGGAGAATGATTACAGGGGGAAAGGGGGAAATGTTGGCAAGAGCTGGGGAGAACTTCTTGCTTCTCATTTTGAGAAGATCCACATGATTTCAAATTCTTTTGAGAAGGCTTTAGGAAGTAGCTGACACATGGAGGAGCCAGTGCCTCCATATGTCTCTGATTCCCAACTTGACTCCCTAGGAACTTCAGGGAATTTTCCCTGGACATTCTCTCTCTCTCTCTCTCTCTCTCTCTCTCTCTCTCTCTCTCTCTCTCTCTCTCTCTCTCTCTCTCTCTCTCTCTCTTTCCCCCTTTCTGTGTCTCTCTTCCTGTCTCTGTCTCTCTATCTCTCTGTCTTCCTTTCTCTGTCTCTCCCTCCCTCTCACTCTCTCTCTGTCTGTCTCTCTCTTAATTGTATAACTTCTTTGATTTCTGTTTGCTCTCTGGATAAATGTGTTTACACTGTTTTTGACGGTATTTTGTGTAACTAATATTTAGTGGAAAAGAGTCAAGCCTTTAGTTATAAGCTGGGGGCTCTCTTTGCCATTAAGGGATAGCAGCTACGAGAATGACAAAGCAAAAACTCATTTCCCCTGGGCTGATGATATGAAAGGGGCTCGTAGGCATAATTAGTGTCTGGTGACCCATCCCTGAAAAAAGAGAGGAGCTTCTAGCTCCGGCACCCCGTTCAATCTCCCATTCCCCTTCTAGCAAGAATCGAGCTGTCCCTTGGAGAGAAGAGGGAAGGGTTCAGGTATTTGTGCCTCCCCAGGAGGCTCATTTAGACAACCATTGTAGGCATAAACAAAATCTGCAGGAGCAACGCACACTTTATATGTGTTTAGTATAATGACCCCTGATTGTGTCTTTCTTAATTCACACGAGAGAAGGCTTAAGGTCTAACATGAGACACCTGGGAGCCAGGACGGGGCAGAGGGGTGGGAAGAGGAGGATACAACCTGGGTGGGGGGAGGAGCAAAACCTCAGGTACAATCTAACTTCGGGCCATGACAAGGGGGAGGAAGGAACCCGATAATGGCTCTGTGGAGAGGCTGCTCTTGACCTTGGCGTACCCAGTTTCACCAGCTCTCCATCACTCCCCACCAACTGCTAACTAATGCCACCTACAGGGCAGGCAAGCCAGCCTTGCTGAGATAAGGCACCCTGATAGAGAGACAGGAGGCAGCAGGTGCCAGGAGAGTCAAACCACCCCCGTGACCTTGACCACCATCTCCCCCCAGAAGCCAATGGAGACATCCCACGATCCTAAACCTAGGAATCTTGGGAAATGCCAGTGCCTGATGCCCCTATTCTGGGAAGCACCCCAGCCCTGCCTCCATGGACATATAGCCTGGTGACGGCTCCTGCAGCCACTGCTAGGATTTATCAATAGAAATTACCTTGAAGGAGAAGCCTGACCATCTGCTTTGGCCCTGATGCCCTAAGCACCATGGGACCCTCTGGCTTGCAGCTGAAGCCGTCATGTGCTGTGTCCCCCATTAGAATTTGGCTTTAGAAGTAGGGAGTGTCATAATGTTGCACATGTATTCCTTTGCACCCAGTAAGCACTTAATGAATGCTGATTCCTTTCTTGTCCTAGTAGACTAGGGTCCTCTCACCTTCCCCCAGGACAGCTCCATTATTCTGGCATCCATCATTGGTTTCAGAGAGAGGGAACAGGTTTTTGCTCATGCCACATGGGCCTCCCATCTCTAGTGTCAAAGGCAGGAAGATGCTGGGTTCTGGCCAGTGAGGCCCTAGCACATGGCATGGAAATTTCCAGAAAAAAGCAAGGGTGTAGAATCCTAACAATACCAAGGAAAGGGAAGAAGAAATCTGCCACCAGGGAGCTTGATAGGTCTCAGGAAAGCCCAAGAAATAAGAGGCTTTTTCTAGCTGTTTAATGGCTGGTTAGGAGGGCCCTCCATCACTTCTGGACCCTCCCTCACCTCTCTTGCTCTGGAGACCCCAAGGCCTCTCCTAAGGCAGGCTGAGATTACATAAGCATTGTTGGTTGCTACACCACTGTTGACTCATTCTGACCTCAGGCACAAGGTGAGCTGGTGACCAAGGCAGAGGAGAAGTCTGTCAGGGACTTTGGCCCAGTCTTTGCTGGCTCTCCTAGTAACGGCCCCAAAACAAGGTCCCTCGTGGGCCAGACACTGGCTGTTCCATCCCCTGGTGGTTTGTATCTCATCACTGTCGCCATGGTTCCTAAGCACTGAATCAACAGAGTGAGCAAACACTCCAAGCCTGGTGGGGAAGGGTTGGACTGTGAGCGCAGGTTGTGAACGTCTAAAAATCCAGTGTTTTTACAAAACTTGATTGGAGAAAATAGAATTTAAGGAGGACCTAGTTATCAAAAATTGACATGGGTCCCTTGGCGCCCAAGGCATTTTCACTGTGCTGGGACACATGGGGAGAGGAGGCAGGAAGCCGGGAGTGTACCATGGGCCAGACAACGGGCTCGTGCTTAGCAAAGGAAAGGGTAATTTAATGGGATGGAGAGAGAGCCTAATTAAAGGGGCCAGCAGTCCTGGGGCCAGCTCTGCTTCAAGCTTCCCCCAGTGACCTGGAGCAAGTCATTCCCCGATCCATCAATCGTTGGCCCTTGCTTCTTCATCCACTACATGAGAACTGGACCAGCATGTATCTGCAGGTCCTTCTAGCATGAATATTCTAGGTTCTAGGTTCTAAGTCTCCTCCCAGCTCTGACATTCCCTCTTCCAAGGGCCCTCCAAGCTCTGATGTTCTCTGTTCTAAGACAGATCCCAGTCCTGACACCCCCTGTTCTAAGGCTCCTCCCTGCTCTGACATCCCCTGTTCTGAGACCCTCCCAACCCTGGCATTCCCTGTTCTAAGGGCCCTCCCAGCTCTGATGTTCCATGTACTGTCATACTCCAGCTTACACTAAAGCCTCGGCTTCCTAATTTGGGGGCTAGTCCCAGGGAATGGTGACAGACTGTCCACCCTCTGGTCCTTGTCTCCTGTCTCTACCCTCCTAGCTTAACTACCCTCAGCTCCCCATTAGGAAGCCTTTGATCTGGTTAGTCTAGTCTTTTCACAATCCCCCAGACATACCTTGCACTTTCCTGTCTCCACATCTTTGTCCCCACTGATCCACACTGATCCCCTCAAGTGGATGCCCTCCCCTCTGACACCCATCCCCCATGACCCCTACATCTCCTCCAGTTGAAAGTGTGCCCATCCTGTCAGGCTCAGGTAAAAAGCCACTTCCTCTAGGAAGCCTTCCCTGTCTACCCCCAGCCTCAGAACTCCCTTTTTTAAGTAGTAACTTACCAGCCCTGGCACCATTGTGCCTTGACCTGTGGTTGTTTGTATCCTTGTCTTATCTCCTATCAGACTCAGCTTCTGGACACTTGTTTGTGTCCTCCAAAATGCCTTGTACAAAATACAAGGGGGAGCAGTGTGTGGAGGTGGAAAGAATGCCACAATTAGAGTGTCTAGGGTTGGTGGCAGCTGGGTGGTGCGGTGGATAGAGCACCCCCCTGGACTCAGGAGGACCTGAGTTCAAACTAGGCTTCAGATACTTGCTAGCTGCATGACCCTGGACAAGTCACTTCACCCCGTTTGCCTCCAAAGGAAAAAAAAAGAGTGTCTAGTTTTGATCCTGATTCTGCCATTTATTTCCTGTGTGACTTTGGGCGAATCACATTTTCTCATTTGTGAAATAATGCTGAATGATCTTCTAAAATCCCTCCCAGATCTAAACCTTTGAGCCTCCTGATAGCAGTGGATGCTCAGGAATTAGAGTCATCTCTGGGATCTGTGGCCACCTCCCAAAGGAGCCATCTAGGCTCTCCTCAAAGACCCCCCTCCAACAAGGGAGCCCACCACCTCCTGAAGCAGTCCCTTCTACCTTGGCCCAGCTCTCTTTGTTAGGAAGGTTTTCCTGACCTTAAGTCTAAATCTCTGTACCCAAAACTTTCCCTCATGGCTTCCGGGTCTGTCCTTTGAGGACAGGGAGAGTATGGCTATTGAAAACAGCTCCTCCTAAGTCTTATCTTCTTCACACTAAACATTCCCAATTCCTTCCATCATTGTATCATTGTCTCCAGTCTCCCACCAAAGCCAGCAGCCCTCCTGTGGAACTTGTCTCACTGAATGTGAGAGATGGAAGAAATCTTGGCTCTTATCCCTGAGTGGTCTTGTGGAAGTGGGAAAAAACCAAACATTGGACTTGGCTGGGGTTGGGGGGTCATTCAAGAAGCAATGGGGCACATGGCAAATATTTACTAAGCACTTATTGGTTGATTAATTATCCTCATTTCTGTCTCCCCACTGCCTCCCAGTAGAATGTGAACTTCTTGAGGGCTGGACGGCTTCGTGTTTGTCTTTGTAGCCTAATGTCATGCTTCACACACAAGAGCTGCATGACCCCTTGTCAGAGATATTGTAGAGAGGATTCTTGACCACAGGTGAGTTGGATGGGTGCCCTCCCAGATCTCTTCTAAGCCTTAGACTCTTTGATTCTGGAATCATTGAGTCCCACCCTCCCCTCTGCCCCTACTTCATTTTACTTAGGAAGAAACCCATTATTTGCCCAAAGTCACACAATTAGTATGAGGCAAAGCTAGGCTTCAAACCCAAATCTTTTGATTCCAAATACAGTCCTGCCTTGCTCCCCTTCATTCCAACCTCTTAACCCCAACCCAAAGTATTTTGCCTCTATGCCACTCAGAGAAGTCCCCCATCTTCTCCTGGCCCTGGGAGGCCCCAATGACCCCTGCTACCTCACCTTTCTCACCCTGCCCCCACCCAATAACCACTCCTGTCTTCTTGGCTTCTCCCCAGGTAACTTGGAGCCTCCAATTAAAGGGATTAGGGAGAGGAAAAGAGACTGGTGAGAAAACAGTTGGGGATTAGAGAGGAGGATTGGAGGGGGAAGGAAGGAACCCAATATAATGGCTAAGCTCAGGCTTCACAGGGAAGTGGGTGGGAAGGAGGAAGGCAGGAATGTGAATTGGGGGAGGGGTGCCAACAGACGTGGAGGGAACCTGGCCAGTGAGACAGGTACCCAGAATCTTTGGAGAGCAGCAAGGCACAGTGATTGAATGAAGGCTGTTTGTGGGCTGGGAGCAGATTGGGATACAGAATACAGTAGGACAAGGAAGTAGGATGGGAGACAAGGGGAGGGGAGGGAAGGAGAAAAGAGGGGAGGGGAAAAGAGAGGAGAGGAGAGGGGAGGAGAGGGGAAGGAAGGGGAGAGGAGGGGAGGGGAGAGGAGGTGAGGGGAGGGGATACTATTCAATAGAATATGATATGTGATATAATGCAATGAGGTACAATATAATCCAACATGACTCAATCGATCACCAAGCATTTGCTGTTTGCTGGGCCCAGTGCTGAGAGATGGGGGTCCGGGGCCTCCTGTGACTCTTCATTAAATGTCCCCTGAGCACAGAGCTGGGGGTAGCCCCTGCTCTCAGGGAGCTCTCACAGTCTAGGAAAGGCATCAGAGCCCTGCCCAGACAATGATATTCATGCTCATACTGGGCCCAGACATGAGAGGGACAAAGCAAAGTGCCCTGGGAAGCCTGCTGGGGCTGTTGCTGCAGCTCCTCTGTCTGAGGAACAGAGAGGGTTTGTGGGCATCTGTTGTTCAGACAAGTCTTTAATTTCATCAGTAAAGGGACCTCCCAGGTATGGAAATTCCCATCCCAGAATTCATCTGTTCTGATTTATTATCTCAAGAGTTGCCTAAGGTGACATGATGTGCTCAGGATCACCTGCCAGCAGCTGTATGAGACAGGACTTGAACCCAGGACTTCCTGGATTCAAGGCTAGTTCTCTATCCAGTACGCCACACACTGCTCTAAAGGATAGTGCGGGGAAATGGAATTCAAGAGCTGGAAAGGGTCTTAGAACGGAGAATATCAGGACTGAGAAAGGCCTTAGAACAGGGGATGTCAGGGCTGGGAGGGGCCTTAGAACGGGGGATGTCAGGGCTGGGAGGGGCCTTAGAACGGGGAATGTCAGGGCTGGGGAGGGGCCTTATGAACGGGGAAGTCAGGGCTGGAGGGGCTTAGGACAGATGATGTCAGTGTTGGGGGTGGGTAGGGATTGGGGAGGGGGTTCCATAGGAGATAAAATGTCCTGACTAGATGGGACCTATGAGTGTAGAACAGTACAATGAGAAAGGGCCATATAACTCAGGACATAGGGCATCAGAACTTGAACGGGGCCTAGTCACCCAGGCAGGTCTCCCAGGCGTGGGCAGTAGGAGCCACTGAGCTCCCTGACGCCTGGGTGAGGCTATTTTTTCCCTAAAACTGGCCAAGCTCTTTGAGCCTCAGCCCCCTGGATATAACCTTTCCGCGCTATTGTTCAGTAAATCTCCTTTTGTTAACTGGGCAGTGTCTTGTTTCATTCTAGTCTTGAACCCAATGGTTCTGAAGGCCCTAGGTCAATCCTGGCCCGGGACTCCAGGCTAGCACCATTTCCCTTGGGCTCAGAAGGCAAACTGCAGCCACCCAGAGTAGCTTGGATTCCCTGTTTCCAATGCAACATTCCATTCTGAAGATGGATGTCCTTGGTCCTCCCGGCCCATCCATCTGGGCCCTGGCCTTGAACCTGGGCTCCTGGGCTCACTTTGGTGGAGGGCCCAGCCAGGGGGTGGTAGGGAGTTGGGGGGTGGGGGGGAGGAGGATCCACACTTAATCTCCATTATGTAAGATGCAGCAGGGGCCCTGGGCCAAGGAGGGGGCCGGGCTTGGAGGCTGGCCCAGAGAGCCTGGCAAAAAGCTGGGCTGCCCCAGGTTGGTCCGACTCGGGCCCGGGATCCTCCTGGAAGGCACAGGAGAGCAGACCGCCGGTCATCATGAGTGGGCGAGTCGGGGACCTGAGCCCCAAGCAGGCAGAGGCCCTGGCCAAGGTGAGAGAGATCCTTCTCCCTACTCAGGGGCCCTGTTCACTTCCCTAAAGCAGCCACCTGAGAAAGGGGGAGAGGAGATCCCAGGTGAGACTGGGGATGAGGGCAGAGGGGATACTCCAGGCCCATGGATGGAAGACCTGGGTTTGAGTGACCTTGGACAGACCCTCTACCTTCTCAAGACCTCAGTTTTTTTTATCTATAAGATAGGGATATAACCCATCTCACCTTATGATTTAGAGTTGGAATGGGGCCCCCAAAATCACCTCTCCCGGGGATTCTTCAAAAGATCTGCTGGTCCCCAAGGATCCACGATGGGAAAACAATTACATCTTCATTGTCACTAACCTATAGCTGAAATTTAGGATGTCTTTCATTTGTGAATGTAGGCAAGCTACGTAATTCTGTAAAGGGGTCCATCCACAGACTGTCAGTCAATAAGCATTTATTAAGCACCTACTGGGTTCCAGGTACTCTGGAGGTACAAAGGAAGCCAAAAGACAGTCCCTGCCCTCAACAAGCTCACAATCTAAGGGGCAAGACAACACGGAAGCCAGTGTGGGAATGGTCAACAGAGGGAATGCACCAGAATTAGGAGAGGTTGGGAAAGGCTTCCCGTAGATGGTGGGATCTAAGCTTCATCAGACTGTGACCAAAGGGGTCCAGAACACAAAAAAGGTGAAGAGCCCCTGACCTAGTCCAACTTCCTCATTTTACAGGTGAAGAAATTGAAGCCCAGACAGAGGAAGGGGCTTGCTCACAGTCAGAGAGCTCAGTAGATTGAGAACCAGGTCCCTCAGACCCCCAGCCCAGCATTCCCTCCACCCACAGCCCCAGGGGTCTTTCTGTTAGGAAGGTGACAGTAGAGGCAGGCAGGGCTCAGATGCTAGGACTCCACTCACTCCCCAGGGCCACATTCACAGTCAACTCAGAGAGGCTGAAATGGGTCTTTGGTAGATCCATCCAGAGTTATAACTAGGAGGGGCCAATGGAGCTTTGTCCCAAGGCCAGAAAGTGAGAGGGTGCCAACAAGGGCATCCTGGAGTGT
Source organism: Trichosurus vulpecula (assembly GCF_011100635.1). Classification (NCBI taxonomy): domain Eukaryota; kingdom Metazoa; phylum Chordata; class Mammalia; order Diprotodontia; family Phalangeridae; genus Trichosurus; species Trichosurus vulpecula. Next base: position 14,421,114 of record NC_050573.1, read on the forward strand.
CTCCATCCTCTCCTGCTCTGGGAGGGGCTTATCCCGGGCCAAGCTCCTCCCCATTCAGAAACATGTCTCAGGCCTTGCTTCCTCCTCCAATGTCCCCCTCCCCTCACTGGCACCCTCAAGCTGCCCATCTCCAGCTACAGCCCTCCAGGTCATGGTCCCCCCCCCCCCCCCGGGGAGCCCTTCCCTGACCCTCCCCGACCACACACATACATAAACGTACACACACACACACACACACACACACACACACAGAGAGACCACTGCTTGGTGGTCCCAGGATAAAAAAGCTGCTTTGATATCCCTGGAAGAACAAAAAACAAACAGAAGGATTGTTTTATGATCAGCTGGTATTTCTGTACCAGACATCAGTGTAGCACAGGGGATAGAGGAGACAGCCTTGGAGTCAGGAAAATCCGGGTTCAAATCCTTCCTCTGACTGGCAGATACCTGCTGTGGAACCATGGGTGTCATGGATCTCCTCAGTGCCCTAGTTAAGTCCAAGGCCTTGGAACCTTTACTTCATTTCCTTGGACCCATTTCTTTGTCCATAAGATGAGGCAATCAGACTCCATAATCTCTGAGGGCCCCGCCCGCTCTAGATCTAGGATCCTAGCTTCCTCAGTGGTGGGACTTTCCACACTGGAAGTTCCCCGCACCACTAAAATCGCAGGCCCAGAACAACAGAAATGGCACTTTCCAGGCCTCGCAGCCGCAGTCTCATTTGGCTTTCATGATCTTCCTGAGAGGCAGGGGGTGCAGCGTTCCTACGTTCCAAGCCAGCTGGAATGTACCAGAACCTCAAAGAGTACCAACTCAGTATCTGTGCCTGTCTGTGCCTGGGGAAAGGGGCATAGCCAGGGCCACACATTGGGCACTCGGCTCAGAACGGCGTCATTGTTCTAGTGATGAAGAGACGGAAACTCCAGCAGGAGAAAAGGCTGGCCTGCTGGAGGGTAATCCCCCTAAAAGCAAACCGTAATCGCTCCTAATAATAAGCATATACACAGTGCTTTAAGCGCTTTACATATATCGCATCATTGGAGCCTCACAACAACCCTGACGGGTGGGTGGCCTTAGGATCCCCATTTTACAGATGACAAACTGAGACAGAGGAAGTGATGAGCCCAGAGTCAAACCACCAGGAAGTGTCTGTGACTGGATGACTGTGACTCGGGTCCTGCGACTTGGTTTATCTTCTCAGCAGAGCTAAGCCCAGGGTCCTGCATGAAGCAGGCTTTTAACAGTCAACTGTGAATCATTTGTTAAACATTGACTATATGCCAGGGAGTATGCTAAGTGCTGGGGATATACTAAAAAAAAAAAAAAAAAAAAAAAGCTGAGGGTCAGAGGGGAACACAGGAGCTGCCCTCAGGGAGTTCACAGCCTAATCAGGGAAACAACAAAGAACCAGGGAGTCTATAAATAGAGAAGCAGGATCCGCTGCACAGCTGTTTGCCTCAATTTGGGGGTGCAGTTGTGCATTTTGGGGAGGGTTGTGTTGTTTGGGTGTTTGCTAGCTCAAAACAAAAGGTCTCTTTTTTAAAATTAGAAAGTCCCTGCTGGTGACCGGTGTCACCCATCTCTTTCGACCCTGCCGGCCCAGGCCCAGTGGACAATCATTGGGTCCTGCTGCTCCGCAGGGAGCAGAGTGTGGGGAGGGCAGGTACATAGATGGAAGAGAAGACTTGGGGAGTGGAGGGCACCCTGGGTGGGCAAGGAGACCACGGGAGAGTGGCCCAAGAAGCAATGCCAAGGGCAGCCTCTGATATCCCTGGCCTCCAGGGCCCTGGTCCGTCCCGGGGGCAACTGCGCTGAGTCTTCCTGTAGATATCCACTCAACAAATGTTAGCTCTCTGTTTGTGCAGGACCTAAGCAGGCACTGATGGAGAGTGTCAGGGGAGTGAGGCAAAGTTATGGACTGCAGACATCTGCCCTCAGGGCACTTACAGTCCAGTAGAAGAGATGAGGCAGAGACAGTGTGGCAGGAGTCTTGCTAACACTGCTAACATTTAGCTCTAAAATTCTCCTCCAGAAATAAAGACCATGAGATTTGAGCAATTAAATGAGATAAGGTCTGGCAATGACTTTGGGACAGTAAGACTCAGTAGAAACTTGAATCTGGATTTAAATATCCGAAGGGCTTAGTCCTCACTTGTGACATCATAGCACCTGGTAGGAGGAGGTCGATGCATGAGAAAAACCTGAGGAAAAACTCTGAGGAGGGAGGCTGGTGGGATTTCCCTTATAATCCTATCTGATCTTACCTACCAGCTCTCACCTGAGCCTGGAAATAACCCTGTGAGTCAGGAACCACCCCATTTTCCAGATTAGTCAACTGAAGCTCTGAGAGATTAAATAATTTGCCAAGGAAATGGGATTTGATCCCAGGCCTTCCAGATGTGAAGCAGACACTCCCTTCACTAGACCAGTGGTCTCCAAACTTTTTTGATAGCACACACTCAGCAAAACAAAAAACCTCTTTTACACCTAAATGTGTGTGTATTTACTCCTTCATAAATTGTGCTCATGTACTCCTATAGTAATAATTGGTAACATAATAACTTACAAAAAATAGAAACGAAAAAGTGAGATAAGGATGAATAATGTTTTGGAAATCTTTTATTTATTAATGGTACGAAAACCCTTTTTGTTCTCCCCAAGACATTATCATTGGTAATATTTTTAACAACAGCAGTGTAATTGAGTATGCCTTCAATATTTTTAAAAATCTTGGCTTAATACTTTTATTAAACGAGAGGATGTAAAACACTTAGCATAGTGCCTGGCACACAGTAGGCACTTAATAAATGCTTATTCCCTTTCCCCATCCAAACCCCTACCTTCATTTTGTGGTCAGTGATTCCAAGGTCATTTGGTTCTAAATTCAGTTTCTTCCAATAACTGGTTTTAACAGCTGTCATGGCTGATGAAGATATTTCTCAAAGCTATATCAATCAGCCGATTAATAAACATTTATTAAGCCACTACAATGTGCCAGGAACTGTGCTAAGTGGTCCAAATGGAAGAATTGTATCATTGGCCAGGTTCGCTAAATCCTGATACTCACTTTTCGGTTCCTATCCACCAATCATGTAAAGGTTGTGGATGAAATTTACCCACTCCATTCCCTTCCTCCCCAATGACAATCAGCTGTTTCTCACTAACTAATGGGAAGAGGTGGTACAGGCCTGTAATCTCACCTCCCAGGAAGGTTGAGGAGGGTCTCTTGGACTCCAGAGTTCTGAGTTATGGTAGGCTGAGCTGGCTGGGTGTCCACACTAAATTCGTTATCAATTCAGTAAGCCACCAGCACTGAGGGCCACCAGGCTACCTAAAAAGGGACAGAAAGCCCTAGGTCAAAAAAGGACCAGGTCAAAGTTCCCATACAAACAGATCAACAGTGAGCTAGACCTATGAATATCTCCTGCACTTCCAGCTTGAGCCAGATGGGGAAACCCAGTCTTAAAAGAAGAAAAAAATTAACTTAATTGGAAAGTCTTGTTTTTTTTTTTAATATTTCTAACAAATTTGGTAGATTTGAAACCCATTGAAATTCCTCATCTGGGAGATTTTTTAGCAGGTTAGAAAGTTATGTTTCCAAGTTGTTCACACATGCAGACATGACAGTTTTTGTAGAAGACTCTCGTGCCTGGCGTTCAGTCATCCAGAGAGGCTAAGTGTCCAGGAGGAGAGGGTGATTGACAGATAGTGTCAAGAGCTTCAGGGAAGTCCAAGAAGGAAGCTGGCTGAGAAAACCCACTGGATTTGGCAGTTGAGAGACCATCGGTCCCCAGGACCGGACGTGACCTGACCCAAGTGGGGTCGGGCTCGGTGGGGAAACAGCCTGACCTGCCTATCTCTCTCCACAGTTCCGGGAGAACATCCAGGACATACTGCCCAATGTGCCCAACCCTGATGATTACTTTTTCCTGCGCTGGCTCAGAGGTGAGGAGGGAAGTTAGGGGAGTAGTAGGATCCTGATAAGTCCACCAGGGGGTGCTGTGGCATAATGTTGGCAACGTGAAGCCCGAGCATTTGGGCAGCATTAAAGTCCATACTGCCCTGTGTTGGCGCCTGTCCCCTACGCATCTAACCGATGGCCGTAATTACAATGACAACAATCATGCGGATGAGGATGAGGCCCAAAGGGCCCAAGGCAGAGAGGCCGGGGAGGGGCCGTATTTATTGAGAATATTAATAATCCCTAATCACCCCGGACATTCTGAGGCTGCAGGTTCCCCACCCCAGGACCTAGGTCACCTTGGGCAAGTCACAGACTCCCCAAGCCTCATGGTTTCTCATCTCTACAATGAGGGCACTGGACTGGATGGCCTCCGACAGCCTATGCAGCTTTGTGTCTAGGGGGCTGTGGCCACATTCCCCTTCTAAGTCCTATGAGCCTCGACTTCAGCACCTGTAATTGCGCAGGAGAAGACTTGCACCAAGCCTGCTCACAAGGTGGCTGGTGAGGCTTAAACTGGAAAATCCACAGAGAGTGTGTCGAGAGGCGATTTGGCCGGGGGGGAGGGGAGTCAGAAATTCCAGTGCTGGAACTGGAGTCAAGAGAGCCCTGGGTTTGAATCCCAACCTACTAGCCATGTAACCCTGGGTAAGTCACTGTGCTTCATTGAGACTCAGTTTTCCCATCTGTAAAAGGGGCCTCAAAGACTTGCCCTCTGATTTCAGAGTTGTGGGGAAAACAGGGGAAAAGGGTTCCTCACCCTTAAAAGGGTCCATAATGGCCAAAATGCTCCATGATGTTACTGCTTAGGATAGGGAGGCAGGAAGGGGGGACCCGGGATTTCATTAGTATTATTTTAGTATCTTTCTGGTGAAGACATTTCCTCTATCAATAGACCTTCTCTGCACCTTTTAGTCTCGGAGGCTTGTCTGAGAGCCCTGGGAGGTTGTGACTTGTCCAAGGTCACACAGCCTGTATGAAACAGTCTGCCTGGGCCTGGGGCTGGCTCTCTACCCACTACACCACACTCTCTCTTTGACCTACTATGATGATGCCTGTTTTCTCCTCCTCTTTTTAAAATCATTCTTGCCTTTATATATCCCCCCTTCAGCTCGAAACTTCGACCTGCAGAAGTCGGAAGCCATGGTCCGCAAGGTGAGTCCCCCCAGTCCCCAAAATGGCTCTAGACCGAGCTGCCCATTCCTGCCCACACCCTTCCCATTCTTGGCATCTTAGCCCGATAGCCCGGGACCCCTGCTTCCCCTCCCCAAGCTCTTCTAAGCCTGGCCCAGCCTCACAGGTGCTGCCTGTTATCTCTCTGCAGTATGTCGAATTCCGGAAGAACATGGATATTGATCACATCCTCGACTGGCAACCCCCGGAGGTGAGGCTCCAGCAATACCACCCAAGCATCCCCTGCATCCAAGGGTGCCTATGGAAGGAGGGGATAGGACCACTGAAGCAGGCAAAATTTAGTCATGCATTCACTCATTGACTCAATAAATATTGGTTAGCCAACCACAGAATAATGGTATGTCTTACATAATTGCTTACCATCTCAGGGAGACAGGAGGGGAAGGAGGGAGGGAGGAATAGAATTTGGAACTCAAAACTTTTTTTAAATGTTAAAAACTGTTTTAACACGTAATTGGGAAAAAATTAAATATTATATATAAATATGTGTTATATAAATAAATATTATACATATATAAATATATACAAATAAATATAAATATATGTAAATTAAATATTATATATATATATTTTTTTTAAAGAAGAATAATGGAGTTAAAAGCATCCTGGGCTCAAAGGCAAAGGACCTGGGTTCAAATTCTAACACTTACCATAAGGCAGGTTCTCCATCTCTCTGGGCCTCTGTCCTCAACTGTGGAACTGTGTTGAGGAAATCCCTTTGTATAAGGCTAGAGAGATAGAAGGTGCTATTATGAAGCACCTACTGTATGTATAGCTGAGTTGTGTGATCTGTATCCTTTGAGAGAATATCCACGTGAAGGAGAATACAGGCTGCCAGAGCACCCCAAGGTGCCTAATCTGTGCCACATACCACAGTCTGCTGCATGGGAGCTGGAAGGGCCCTTAGAGGTCATTACAGGAAACTGAAGTTTGGAGAAGGGTCATAGATTTAGAGTCAGAAGGGGCCTCGAGATTGGTTCCTAACCTCAGAAGGGAAAACTGAAGCCCAGAGAGGGAAGGGATTGGGTCAAGGCCACACAGCAAGGCCAAGCTTAGAACCCAGGTACCCCGTGCTGAGCACCCCCACACCTGACCTGAGCCCTGCCCCACCTCTGCCCCTGCCCAGGTGATCCAGCAGTACATGCCAGGGGGCCTCTGTGGCTACGACCGGGACGGCTGCCCCATCTGGTACGACATCATTGGCCCCCTCGACCCCAAGGGGCTCCTTTTCTCCGTGACCAAGCAGGACTTTCTCAAGGCCAAGATGCGGGACTGTGAGCGAATCCTACGTGAGTGTGACCTTCAGACTGAGAAGGTGAGGATGGAGGCTGGGGAGCTGGGCCTGGTTGGGGGCAGGGGGCTGGTGAGAGCAGCAGCTTCAGCAGGACAGCTGTGGAGGTCAACACTGTCCATGAAAAGAGAGGGAATGTGAGGGCCGGGGAATAAGGGGGTCAGAGGGACACTAACACTGGCTAGGACCCTGTGTGAAGGGTGAGAAAGCTGGCCATGGGCTCAGGCCTGCTGCTGACTCTAACCTGAGGAGAACACTGCCAATCAATCTCTCTCTCTCTCTCTCTCTCTCCCTCTCCCTCTCCCTCTCCCTCTCCCTCTCCTCTCTCTCTCTCTCTCTCTCTCTCCAGTCTCTCTCTCTCTCTCTCTCTCTCTCTCTCTCCCTCTCCCTCTCCCTCTCTCTCTCTCTCTCTCTCTCTCTCTCTCTCTCTCTCGCTCTCTCAATCTCTCTCTCCTCTCCCCCATCTCACTCTTCTCCCTCCCTCCATCCTTTTCTTTCTCTCTGTATACGTGTGTACACACACATGTACACACACACACACACACACACACACACACACACCAGCCTATTTCTTCATCCATAATGTGAAGGGAATTGGACTAAAAGGTCTTTAGGGTTCCTCTCAGTTCTGACATCGTGTGTTGTAAGTGCCCTCCCAATTCAGACCTTCTCTATTCTAAGGACTTCCCCAGCTCTGACATTGTTTTAAAGTCATCCCCAGCTCTGCCATGCCCTGTTCTAAAGCCCCTCTCACCAGCTGATCCCCTCTCCTGTGCCTGGAGGGCTCCTAGCTTTCTGACTCTCCTCCCCACCCTATCCCACCTGGTGGAGCCCCTCCTAGGAGCTCATCAGCCCCTCTCCTCTCTCTGCAGCTTGGGAAGAAGATCGAGACCATTGTGATGATCTTTGACTGTGAAGGGCTGGGCCTGAAGCACTTTTGGAAGCCCTTGGTGGAAACATACCAGGAGGTGGGTCAAGCTGCCCAGGGTTGGGGGGGGGTGGCACGAGTTTAGCAGCAGGACCCACCAACTATGTGCACCCTGGGAGCTATTTCCTTTAAGGGAGTAGAGTTTGAGCTAAAGTAGTAAAAAAAAATAGATCCCTTTTATTTTAATGGAGAGAGAGAGGTCAGGTAGGAGAGTTGTGCCTGAAGTGAGAACCTGGGTTCAGAGTCCACCTCTGACACCTTCTACCCTGTGACTTTGAAGAAGTGGCTTCATCTCCCTGGGTATCAGTGTTTGCATCTATAAAATGGGATTAAGAGAATAGATAGAGAGATAGCCTCAGAACCAGAAAGATCTGGGTTCAGGTTCTATTTCAGACCCACCTGGCCACTAGACCCTGAACAAATCACTCCACTTTTCAATGTGTTAACCAATTCCCCAACACTATTGGTTATGGAGACCCGGGATCACAGATTTAGAGTTGGAAGGAACCGCAGAGGTCACAGAGTGGTGGCATCAGTCCAAACCCACCCTTATTTACATATAAAGAAACGGAGGCACACTGAGGTTGAGTGAGTTGCCCACAGGCCCACAATTACCAGTATCAGAGGTAAAATTTGAATCGGGAATGCCTGACTCCAGTTCTGTGCCCTGTCCACTTCCTCATGGTGCTGATCTACCAGGGAAGCCACAAGACCAGTCCTGGTCCTTATCCCTAAAATGAGATTGAAAGACAGAGTCATCATAGATGGAAAATTGGCCTTGGAGGCAGGAAGGCCGGGCTAAAGTCAAGTCACTTAACTTCTAATTATCACACCCACCCAACCACACATACTTAAACATAGGCTGTCATGAAAATTTTGCTTTGTAAGGCAACCACAGTGCACGGAGCCTTGGACCTGGAGTCATGAAGATCTGAGTTCAAATCTGACCTCAGACACTTACTAGCTGTATCATCCTGGGCAAGTCATTTAACCTCTACCTGCCTCAGTTTCCCCATCTGTAAAATGGAAGTAATAATACCACCTGCCTCCCTGGGTTATTGTGAGATAATGTAAATGAGATCAGAACTGTAGAGCAGTTAGCACAGTGCCTGGCACACAGTTGGTGTCACATAAGTGTTAGCAATTATTATTGGCAGGAATAGCATTTGAGTTCAGGTCCTCTGATTTTCAATCTAGCACACTTCCTTTTACCCGTGTCTCACAAGGCTGAGAGATTTCATCCAGGAGGTCTGAGAGGGGGTTTTGGAAGAGGGGTCTCCCTGGGCTGTACCCAGAGAGGGCTGGTCTTGGGGAAGGGGAAACCCCCAGGAGAAGGAAGGGCTTGACTTCTAAGATGCCCTGATTCTGGCTTCCTGGAACTTCTGAGCTGGGAGGGACAGAGTGAAGGGGACTAGGTGTGACCAGGAGCCCAGGGAAGAGGGTTCCACAGGGTCTAACGGGCACTTATCTTGTTGGCTCCACAGTTTTTCAGTCTTCTGGAAGAAAACTACCCTGAGAGGCTCAAATTCATGCTCATTATAAAAGGTAAGTGTGATCACGCCCTGGCCTCAGAGAGCTCCACCCCATGGGCCCATGGCACGGAGCTGGGCTTGCCACCCACCATGCCCACACCAACGTCTGTCCTGAGCCAGAGGCCAATACTGCCCCCTCCGAGACATTGGCAAGAATCATTTCAGTTTTGTCTTTCTGGCCCTAGTGTTGAGCCCAAACCATGGCACATAACAGACACTTAATAAATACTTGCTCGTTGATAGGGTTTGTGGAGCATAGGCAAGCCAATTACCAACTCTCCCCATGGCTGATCTGGGAACTACAAGATATGGGTTCAAGTCTAGATTCTATCACTTACTATTCTGATGACCTTGGGCAAGTCCCTTTTACCACAGAGTTTCCTCCTCCAAAAAACATCAGAAGTCATGCTTGTCCTGCCTTGATTCAATTGTTCTCTTAGGTCCAAGAGGACAGAACCAGGAGCAAAGAACAGGAGATACAAAGCAGCAGAATTAGGCTCTGTGTCAGGGGAAAGTTCTAGACAATGAAAGCTATGATAAAGCATCCTGCCCCGAGGGTGGCAGGCTGCCCTGAGGGTGGGGAGCTCCCCTTCTGCATAGGATAGAGGACCACTGGTCACTGGGCACAGAATAGTGGTGTTAAACCTGAAAAATTTGGTTGAAGGAAACAACAGAGCTAGGTGATAGAAAAATCCATGTTGTTTATTATTTTCCCTTAAAGCATAGTGGAGCTAGCTTACTTGTACGTACAAGGAGTCAGAGCATAAGCTCTGGCTGTCTGAACAAAGGAATGAGAAAACCTAGATACGTTATTTTAGCAGAGCTAGCAAGCCTGTATTACCTCACGTTTATGACCCCCATGTATGTTTAACCATGATACAAGAAGAGGATTTTCCTTAATGGAGTAGAGTTGTAAAGGATGTTGACAAAAGTCAGTTGAAACTACAGCCCAGCGTCTCTGTGTCTCATTACATTCCATAACATAGTATATACCTGTAGAATATTAAGCGAGGTAGTCTCTCTTGGGGTTAGGGTAATGTCCTTAATGGCTAACAGGTAAGAATGTCTTGTTGACAGAGGTAAGGGTATTGCCTGAGCAAACTTTTAGAGAGAACAAAGAAGCCCAGGTCCTGGATCTTCATCCAGTTACTCATTAATTCAGGCTCTGGGTCTAGTTGAAATTAAAAATGATATAAAATAATATAATATTTTCCATAGTGGGGATTCCTTTCCTTGATGGATTGGACCCAGAAAATGGACCCTTCCATCTCTCAGATTCTGTGATTCCGTAATTCACTTCAATTAAGCACCGACTTTGTGCCAGGCACTGTGTGAGGCACAGGGGTAATGTTGACCAAAAAAGAACCAGTTTCTGCCCTCGGGGCATTTACAGTTTATTAAGGGCAACGACATGAACAAATAAAAGTAGATACAAAATATAAGCAAGATAATTTCAGGGGGGAATGCCAGGAGCTGGGGGAGGGGGGATCAGGAAAGGCTTCAGGGGCTGTGAGATATTAGGGAAGGGAAAAGTCACGCAGGTGTCTTAGGGAGGGCTTCATGGGGGACGGGCTCTTGAACTAGGTCTTGAAAGTAGGGGTGTATATCAACAGAGGGAAATGTGGGGGAAGTCTACTGCAGAATGGCTTGTCCAGGCAAGGGGAACAGATCAGGACCAGAACAGTCAGGATAGAGAAGTTCAGTACATGAAGGTGGCTAGTGTGACACCTTCATCATCATTATAGAAGCAGCATTTATACAGCACTTTAATGTTTGCAAAGCGCTTTACAAATATCATCGCATTTTATCTTCACAACAACCCTGCGACATAATTAGGCGCTATTATTGTCAACATTTTAACAATGAAGATACTGAGGTAGACAGCGGTTAAGTGACTTGCCCAGGGTCACACAACCAGCAAGCGTCAGAGGCAGGGTGTGAACCCTGTGCTTGCTACACTGTGTCAGTCTGCCTAAAGGTCACTATCACTGTCTTTAGCGCTATCTTGTATCTTTTTCCTGTTGTTTTCCATATGCCAGTTTCACCTCACACAACTCCAATGTTAGTTCCAGCTCCTCTCCAATCCCCACAACACCTAACCCAAGACTGGCTTCAATAAAAACCACTGTTCCTCTATTAAACTGTAAACTCCATGAGGGCAGGGGTGGTATCATACAAACTTTATATCTCCTCCGGGCTGAGCCCTGGGGCTGCACCCGATTGGTTTTTAATTACTTTTGATTGTCTGGATCTGTCCAGGCTTGTCCTTGCGCCACCAAAAGAGAGCTTTCTTCAGGGCTGTAGCTGCAGAGCTTCTCATCCAGCTCTCCACATTCCTCTTTCTAGCCACCAAACTGTTCCCTGTGGGCTACAATCTCATGAAACCCTTCCTGAGTGAAGACACTCGAAGGAAGATTGTCGTACTGGGAAGTGAGTATCTCTACTCTCCACCAGGCTGGATCCTCCTCCTCTTCCTCCTCCTCCTTCTCCTCTTTCTCCTCCTCCTTCTCCTTCTCTTCCTCAATCTCATCCTTCTCCTCTTCCTCCTCATTTTCCTACTTTTCTTCCTTCTCCTCCTTTTTTCCCCCTCCTCTTCTTCCTTTTCTTCCTTCCTCTCTTCATTCTCCTCCTTCTCTTCCTCTTTCTCACTTTCCTCCTATTCTCTTCTTCCTTCTCCTCCTCCCCCAAGTCCTGTCACCAACGAGCCTGCCCAAGAACTGGACTAAGAATTACTTCCCCCCAAGCTTTGGGTGCCATGAGAAGTAGGCATGTCCTGTAGCAGATTTTCACTATCTCAGGTTCTTTGTAAGCCCACAAATCAAGTTGGAGAAGCTGAATTGCCTCAAAAAAATGAGGTTATAATTAACCTACAATGAACCAACCAAGAGTTAGCCTGAAACCGCACCTGATAGGGCACCACGAACCTGTAGAGATACCCTACAAACTGTAGTAACCTTAGAGAAAGACCCAATAGAGTGTTGTAACATCACCAAGCTTACTAAGGTGTGACCCTGCAGAAAAACTCAGCAAGGCATCCCGAACCCAAAGACATCCCTGTCCCAGCACCCCAGAATCTCAGAGTGGAAAGAGGCCCCAGAAGCCATTGGGTCCAAACCAGACATAGAAAAGAATCCATTCCAATGGTGTTCTAGCTTTTGTTTGAACACACACACACACCTACACATACACACACATACACACACACACACATACACACACATACACACACACATATACACACACACATACACACACACACACACACACACACACACACACACACACACACACACGCACACGCACACGCGCACACACACTTGCCATGAGGGAATCTCACCCAAGAAAGCCTGGTCCAGTTCTGGATAACTCTTGTCAAAAAGTTTGTCCTGACAACAGGCCTAAATTTCTCCCAGGGTAAATTCCACCTTGTTCTGTCTTCTGGGGCCAAGCAGAACAAAGCTCATCCCTTTTCCACCATGACAACCCTTCACAGACCTGAAGATGGCTCTCACATCCCTTGAAATTATCTCTTGTACAGGCTAAGCATCCCCAGTTCCTTCACCCCATCCTCATACGCCATGGACTTAATGCCCTTCCCCACTCTGGCTGCCCTCCTCTCGAGCCTCTCCAGTTTGTCAATGACCCTCCTAAATTTTGACACCCTGAACTGAACCCAGCACTCCAGATGGGCTCTTCCCAGCACAGATTCCAAAAGGGCCATCCCTTTCCTGGTCCCTCCTGGACTCTGAACCTCTCTTCATGTAGTCTAAGATGTCATTAGCTTTGGCAGCCGCCATATTGCACTATTAATTCATGCTGACCTTGTGGTCCTTTGAAACCTCCAGATCTTTTTCAAATGAACATCAAGCCATTCCTCTCTTACCTTGTTCTTATGAAAATGATTTTTGAAATCCCTTTATCTCTTTTAAACTTCACTTTAGTAGCCAGAGCAGTCATAAGGCCAATTGATAGAATGTAATTAATAATATCTAATAGGATAAAGTTAATCCCACAGAACTAATAGTGAACCTAGAGAGACTGTCAACTCTTCATTCCTTACCTCTGGCTTTCCCCTACTGTAACTAAGTCCCCATCTCTTCTCCCCCAGTGGTCTGACCTGGTTTCATTTGGTTGCTAGGCAGCCATACAATGCATCTGGGCTCAAACAGCCTCCTACTGCTTCCAAAAACAAACCAGGCTAAGGATGAAGGGGAGGAGGAGAAAATATTCAAAGGACCCCAGGATCTGGACCTTAGAGATTCTCTAATCCAGGGTTGGGGAACCTGCGACCTTGAGACCATATTGTGGGTTTGGATTCAGTCAAAGGGCTGCACTTGAGGACCTGGAGGGCCACATGTGACTTCAAGGCCACAGATTCCCCACTCCTGCAAGTCTGATCCAACCTTCTCATTCCAAAAAGATTAAGTAACACACAGCTAGTCACATAGCTGGTAATTAATGGATCCAGTTATTCAAGGATTATTTAAAAAAAGAAAGAAAGAAGGAAGGAAGATAGAAAGGAAGAAAGAAAGGAAGGAAGAAGAAGAAAGGAAGAAGGGAAGGGGGAAGGAAGAAGGGAAGGGAAGGGAGGAAGAAAGAAAGAAAGAAAAAGAAAATCACTTGTCTGCCCCTGGCTGCAACATTGCCTTGTGAACACATCACAAAATCTTCTGAGCCTCAGCTTCTTCCTCCTTGCATCGCAAGGTTGCCAAGTGGAAATGCTGTATAACTGTGCTTGTGGCTTCTGTAGACATGGCCAGATCCCTCCCTGGCAGGAGCTGACAGGAAGGAGTGAGTGACAGAGATATATGGCAGAGTATAGCAGGCTATCTAGCCTAGCGTAGCGACCTGCCCAGCTGCCCAACAGGACGGTCAGCCTAAGCCAATCAAATAGGACAGAAAACCTACCCAGATACTCCACAGAGTAGTTAACGGAGCTAACAGAGTACAGCCCACAAAGTGTGAATAGCTTCTCACTCACACCTGATAACCCACTGTCCCTCGCCTTCTCCCCCACCCCCCAGCCAACTGGAAGGAAGGTTTGCTGAAACTCATCAGCCCCGAGGAGCTGCCTGTGCAATTTGGGGGAACATTGACAGACCCTGATGGGAACCCCAAGTGTGTAACCAAGGTATAGTGCCCTGGGCCAGGCTGGGGTAGGAAGGAACAGGGAAGGGGAGAGACAACGGAGGAGGGTAGCACTGATGTCCTTGTTCACCCTAGACTCTGCTTTCAGATTAACTACGGAGGTGAGATCCCCAAATCCATGTATGTTCGGGACCAGGTAAAGACCCAGTATGAGCACTCAGTACAGATCAGCAGGGGCTCCTCTCATCAGGTGGAGTACGAGATCCTCTTCCCTGGATGTGTTCTCAGGTAAGGGACCTGCCTCTCCCAGCCCAAGGCTTCTGGCATACTTCCCCAGACTCGGATGCATAACTAGGCTCTTGGGTCCATGACAGGTGGCAGTTCATGTCAGATGGAGCAGATGTAGGCTTTGGGGTATTCCTGAAGACCAAGATGGGGGAGCGACAGAGAGCTGGGGAGATGACGGAGGTACTTGCTAGCCAGAGATACAATGCACACATGGTCCCCGAGGACGGAAGTCTCACCTGCACTGAGCCTGGCGTGTGTAAGTCTGTTTTTCTATCTCCTTCCTCATCCTTCTCAGGACTTCTCCTCTCCTCTCCTTGCTTCCCCCTGCCTCTCATGCACACGCGCGCTCGCGCCCACACACACACACACACACACACACACACACACACACACACTCCTTCCCCAAACCCACCTCTACTTATCCATCTTTCCATACAAAAGACTATGGCAGCAGGCCCATCCATCACCATACTCTAAGGGGACAGAGTCCCTGAGTTCAACAGGGCAGTTTGGTAGAGTGATTTGGAGTCAAAGAAATTGGGTTCAAATCCCAGCTCTGTTATTTACTACCTGTGTGACCTTGAGAAGTCATTAACTTCTCTGAGACTCAGTTTCCTCACATACATGATGAGGGGAGTTGAACTAGGTGACCTGTAGCATCTCCTCCCATTCTAAATGCCATGATCTTCGGACCCTGTTCTTTGCCTTGGGGTTCACAACATTAGCTTATATGTTTAGGGTTCTAAAGTGTACACAGTCATTATCTCCTTCCGCCTTCCCAGGGAAGGAAGTCTTCTCTCCATTTTGCAGAGAAGGGATGTCTTACAGTCATAAAACTAATAAGTGAGAGGCCCTTTCCACTCCTCCTCCTCTGTGGACCACACAGGCTGCCAAGTGCCAGGACAATCACATGGGCTCAGGCCCCATGGCCTCTCCCCATTGGGGCAGCTTAGGCCAGGCTGGGGCAAGAGCCAGGTGGGAATTAGTGTTGGGTGACAGGCTCAGGAAAAAGGAGGGCAGTTCCCAAGGAGAAGAGAACACAGGTAGGAGGAAGTTGGTCCAACGGAGACCAAAAAACACAGTCACAAGGAGAACCCAACTGTCTAAGCTCAGAATGTAGCTGCCTTTGCCTGCCACCTGCCTGTCTCTGTCCCCATAGATGTCCTGAGGTTTGACAACACCTACAGCTTTGTCCACACCAAGAAGGTCAGCTTCACTGTGGAGGTGCTGCTGCCAGACGAGGGAATGCAGAAGTATGACAAGGAATACACACCCATCTAGCCATCGGAACATAAAGGGTTGGGAGGCAGGAGGGTCAGTCAAGGCAAGGGACGTCAGTGGTGAAGAATGGACGACTGACTCACGGCACCCCCGCCCCCACCATTTGCTACATCCTATTATTCACTTCTATAAGTTAACTAAACTCTGGGCAGGGGCCCTCTGTCAGTGAATCATACTCTCAATTACTTCTTTTGGTTAATTACACATAATCACTACTCATGTAAGGTCACTGGGTAGACCTGTGGGTTTAATAGACTGGGGTGGGCTGCTCCCTCAGTAAACTATGCTGTCAGTTTCTCCATGGACTCTGTTGGTAATCTCTAAAGGTTAATGACACCATTGGGTAGCTCTCCAGGTAAACTATAATCTGTCAATTTTCTCTATAAACTTTCTTAGCTGGGTCTGTAAGGTAACCGTACCCTTTGGGGTAATTAATTAGGTACATTCAATCAATTTCCTCTTTGGGCTCTATACATTATTTCTCTAGATTAATGTCATTTTGTTGTGCAGCTCTAGAGTTAATTGTACTCAGCAGAGCAGGGAGGAAGAGGTGGGCTCTGTAGGTTAACTTGGCAAGGTCAATTCCCCTCTGCCAATTTCCATTGGTCAATTCTCCTCTGTCAATTCCCCTTGGATAATTCTTTTCTGTCAATTCCCCTCTGCCAATTCCCCTCAGACAGTTTTCTTGGTTATCTCTAGAGCTTAACAGCAGTGTCAGTTACCTCTATAGGTTAACTTAGCAAGGTCAATTTCCCTCTGCTAATTCCCCTTGGTCAGTTTTCTTCTGTCAGTTCCCCTGGTCAATTGTCTTTTGTCAAGTCCCTTCTGCCAATTCCCCTCAGTCAGTTCTCTTGCTCATCTCTAGAGGTCAGTGATGGTGTCAGTTGCCTCTGTAGGTTAACAAGTAACTTGGCAGTTTTGTTGGTTAACTACATTCCATGGGTTGCCTCTCAGATTAATTGTGCGCTGCCTGTTGTATCAATCAGTTAAGCCCACACTGTGAGTTATCTCTATGACTTATCTATATTATACTGGCTATCTCTATTTTGTGGGATGTCTCTGTAGGTTAATTGCATTAGAGAGGCCAAATGCTCCCTCTCTCCAGGACTCCTCTCACCTTTTGAAAATCCCCTCCACCAGACCTTGATTTTTCAGGCTTCCTTTGACTTAAATGGCTCCCCCATCCTAGTATATTGTCTCCTTCTCTCCATTGAAGCCCTCCCTGCGTGGGTGGAGGGAGCTCTCTCTAGGAAAAGGGGGTGGAAGGGAAGGTGACCTTGTGATGAAAGTGAATGCTCATGACAGCCCCATGGAAAATCATCATGAAAGGACCTAGGATGAGGCCTTCCCCAAAGTACCCAAGCCACGCCCTGCAAAGTACCCAAGCCACACCCCCCCAAAGCTCAGCACCCTAGCCCAGCATAGATTAAACTGATGAAATAATATTGTGAATTGGTTACACAATGGTGGGAAAAGAGATTCCTGGGCACCCCAGCCTTAATTATCCCCCCCCACCCCCCCCCAATCTCACCTCCACCCTCTAGTGACTTAGCGATACTAAGGGAGGTCAATGGCATGGGGCTCTGTAGAAACATCTGGGTCACAGATCATTAGAGCTGGTAGGAACTTTAGACAGAGTGTGTCAGAGCTGGGGGGCCGGGGTAGAACATGGAATGTCAGAGGTGGGATGAGTCTTTAGAAAATAGATTGGAAGCTGGGAGGGACTCTCCACCAGCAGCCTTTTTTACAGAGGGGGAAACTGAGGTGAGAAGGGGAAAGGACTTGCTCAAGGTCCCCCAGCCCCTTTCTCTGTATACAAACAGTGAGAGTTAGCTGTGCAGGTGAAGCAGTAAAGGGATGATTAATGTGTTCAAGGATTTTGATAACAAAGTAAAACAAGTGTGAGAAGGAAAGGGGTGGGAGGAGAGGGGAGGAGGGAGAGAAGCTGAAGGGAGCCCCCTGAGCCCAGAAGTTGTGGCTGAGGAGCCCTTCCAGCAGGGGATGTGGACCAATAAAGTACCCGGTGTGTGCCGATGGCAATGGCATGGCTGTTTCCTTTCTAGGCCCCTCCCCGATTTCACACTTTCCTTCACGCTCTGACCCCGGGTCTTACAAGCAGAGCCATTTGGGAGATGTTGCTTTCCCCAAATTCTGCTGCAGAGAAGAAAGGCCCGGTGACTCCCCTGGGTGACCCACTCCAAAAGTGACCGGGAGGGAGCGGGGGTGATATACCCACTTCTTCTGACTATCCTTAGCCAGGAAGTCACAAAACTGTATCTAGAGCCAGAAGGGCCCTCAGAGGCTGGAAACTGAGGCCCAGAGAAGGGAAATGACTAAGATACCACATCGGTATCTTAGAGCCAGAAGGAACCTCACAAGCCCTTTGGTCCAGCCCTTCCATTTTGTAGATAAGAAAACTGAGGCCACAGAAGGAGAGTGATTGGCCCAAGGAAACACAAGGAGCAAGTGGCAGGACTCAAACCCAGGTCCTTTGACTCCACACTCAGTGCTCCTTCCAGTAGGACCCATTGCTTCCCCAAGTCATGACCAAGAGGAATGCTGGGTTCCATTGACTCAGACGCATTGCCCATAATGACCATAAGAGCTCATACTTGTCTAGTGTCCTGCATGGATCATTTCATTGGAACCTTGCAATCAGCCTGGGAAGCTGGTGATGTTCTCACCCCATTTCACAGATGAGCAAACTGAGACTCAGAGAGGGGCTCTTTTATAAATGAGGAAGCTGTAGCTCAGACAAGTCAGGTTATTTGCCCAGGGTCACCCAGCTGGTGAGTGTCAGACACAGGACACTGTCGATTCATGCAGGGATACACAGTGTCCTGTGTAGGGAGGAGAGAGAGAGCAGAATGGGCCGGCTCAGGCCCCAGAGAACAAGGCCCGAAGAGAGAGGCAGAACCTGGGCAGAACTGTGCGCTCCCGCTGTGTCCCCACCACCTGCAGGCTTACCTTCAAACCTTCTGCACCACCAAGGGTCTAACTAGGAGCACCTGTGCTCTGCCTTCACCTAGAAACTGTAGTGAAAAACCAAGGGATAGTCACGCTGATGACTCACGTTCTTAGGTCATGCCCACTTAACAGATAGGAAGGTTGAGGTTCAGAGAGGAAATCCAGAGAACTTCCAGCCAGTGAGCCACCAAATACAGATTGGCCTCATACAAGGGTGGGCTGGAGCCAGTTGTGCAGGCTTGGCAGAGCCAATCATTACATTTTCGGCATGAGCCTTTTCAGCCTTAGAAATCGGTACACACTAAGAATCAGGGCATTGTTTGTTGATTTAAGGGAGTAATAGAGAAAATGTTAACCATTTTTTTCCAGAAAACTAGCAATTAAACATGGCACCTCTGGCCCAGATGCCTCTGTTCCCTACCCAGTCACCTCCAGCTTCCTCCTCTCTAGGCCCCAGGCACCTATGTACCTACCAAAAATATGAATCAGGTTCTAAAAGCACTCTTCCTCTCCCCACCCCAATATCTAGATACCTTGTATTGCACTGAATCACATAGGATAGGTGAGAAGGGGCTGAGGAAGGATGGAGTAGACTTCACAAGTACAAGATGGTGGAGGTATGGTTAAACATTAGTTTGTCTAAAGAAGATCTGGGGGTGTGAGTGGACTGCAAGGTCAGTCAACAGCATAATGGGACAGCCAAGAGAGCTGATTAGATCTTGAGCTGCAAAGAGAGGAAGAGCCTCCAAGAATAAGGAGGTGGGAGTCATCCTGCCCTCCACCCTGGTTAGCCCAATCTGGAATTCTATGGTCAGTCCTGGGCATCACAGTTTAGGAAGGACTAGATAGAGACGGTCCCCAGGAACACCACCAGCATGTCAAAGAGCCTTGAACCCATGGCATAGGAGGATAAATCAGAGGAATTAGAGATATTTAGCAGAGACTCTCCGAGTTGGAAGGGGCCTTCCTCAGTATCCCCCCATCCAACTGGTGCTTAAACATGAGATGCCCATTAATGGTTATCAGGGCGCCTTTACCCCTTGAGGCAGCTCATTCCATTGCCCAAAGACCTCCTCCTTAGGAAGCTTCCCTCTGATGTGAGCTTCTTTGCGTCTCACGCCATTGCTCTGGTTCTGCTTGGCCTCAGGGGGCAGGACAAACCCAATCTCTTCTCCACTTGATAGCCTTCAAACACGTGGAGACAGCTCTCATATGCCCCTTGAGTCTTCCCACCTGCCGGCTATACATCCCCAATGTGTTCAAGGCTCTTTGTCATTGTCGGTGCCCTCAGACCCATCGATGTCCTCCACCCCCGACTTCCTTCAAGTCTCAGCTAAGATTCCACCTTCTGCAAGAAGCCTTCCTTGGTCTTTCCCAGCGCAGGCCCTCCCCTCCACACTTCCTTGCCAGCTACACTTTATATATCTCGTATTTTTTTAGTTATTTGAACATTGCCTCCCCTGTTGGAATGTGAGCTCTTTGAAGGCAGGGTGGATTTCTGCCTTTCTTTGTACCCCCAATCCTTAGGGACTGACTGATCATGGGCACACACACACGCACACACAATGGTAGCACTCCCGAGTCAGTGCAACGCGCCGCCCCCCCTCCAGCCACTGCACCGTCCAGCCCCTCAGGGAGAAGGTCAGTGGATTCCCCTTCCTTTGAGTCATACCCACTGCAAAGGACAGAAGAGTAAAGCCAGCAGGCTTTGAAGGCGCCCCCCCCCCATGCCAAGAGGCTGAGAAGACAGAGCACATGGAGAGAGACATCAAGGGCCTTCGGAGCTCTGGGCCAGTACCTGGGCCAAGGCTTCGGGTCCCCTGGTAACACATTCTAGGATGGAATGGCAGAGCTGGGAGGGGCCTTCAAAGGCCCAGCCCCCGCTCCTGTAGGACCCCAGACTTAGAGCTGGAAAGGGCCTGAGACCCTGGAGTTACAGATGAGGAAAAGCAAGGCTTATCCAAGAGTAAAGCAGGGGGCCAATGTCATACAGTGAGCTGACAGGCCAGTGATGGAGACCCGAGAGATTGTGACAGCAGAGGGAGAAAGGGACAAGCCTCTGTCATATTTATCGGATGACCCCCCCATCTTGCTCCTCTGCCCCCTTCCCCCAATGTCCTCTCGTTTTCTACCCCCTGTCATTAAGGGATGAGGCCATCGCGTTCAGTATCGTCCAACTCTCCGTGACCCCATTTGGGGTTTTCTTGGCAGAGATGCAGGAGTGGTTTGCCATTTCCTTCTCCAGCTCATTTTACAGATGAGGAAACTGAGGCAAGCAGGGTGAAGTGACTTGCCTAGGGTCCCTCAGCTAGGAAGTGTCTGAGGCTGGATTGAACTCAGGAAAATGAATCTTCCTGACTCCGGGACCAGCGTTCTGTGCACTATGGCGCCACCTAGTGGCCCAAGGATGTCAAAACACCTAGGTTCAAGTCTGGCTCTACCCATATGTCCCTGAGACTCAGTTTTCCTCCTCTGTGAAATGGAGGCAGGGATGCTGGTACAGAAAGCCCTGCGATCTTCGGGAAGAGCGGGATGGGGGGTGGGGCCCGGGCCCCCCACAAGGACCCCATCTGCTGACTTTGTATCTGCCCGTATACGCGTGTGGTCTCATCTCTGCCTGTAGAATGTAAACCTCTTGAAGGCAGGGACTGTTTCGGGAGTTTTGCATGTGTCCCCATTTGGCCTGGTATGGAGTAGGCGTAAATGCTCATCGACTGATTAATGCAGAGGCAGAAGTCCCAGCTCCACCAGTAATTTTGTTTGACGCTGGGGGACTCACTCCCCTCCCTGAGCCTCAGTTTCCCCATCTGTAAGTTAGGAGGGTTTTTGGACCATGGTACAATAGCTCCTATTCCTCTAGATCCCTGCTCTGAGGCCCCTCCCAGCCCTGACATCCCCTGTTCTGAGGCCAGGTTAGGAAGGGCTTTAAAACATCAAACAGAGGATTTTGTACGTGGTAGGGGGCCTCTGGTGTTTATTGAGGAAGAGGGTGACCTCAGAAAAATCACTTGAATGGCTGAAGGTCCTGGAGTGGGGAGACTTGAAGCAGCAGACCCACCCCCCAGCAGAGGGTCTGCACTGGAGTGGGGGCAGGTCAGAGGAGAGAAGGGCACCAAGAAGAGGGATGAAGCAGAGGTGAAATCTACAAGAGATGCTGCCCAGGTGAACTCAACTGACCTTGGCAACAGCTTGGATGGGCGTGGTGAGAGATAGTGAGGGGTCTGGGATGCCTGGGAAGGGAGGGGTGCCCAGGGACAGTGTTAGAGCTGGGGCTGCTAGTAAGATGACCTAAGACAACTCCAAAAGATTCGTGATGGACAATGCCCTGTACATCCGGAGAAAGAACTATGGAGTCTGAATGCAGATCAAAGCATACCTATTTTCTTGGTTTTTTTGTCCCTTTCTCGTGGTTTTCCCCTTTTGTTCTGATTCTCCTTTCACAACACAACTAATGTGGAAGTGTTTGAGGGTACGGGTACGGCCTATATCAGATTCCATGCTGTCTTGGGGGCAAGGGGAGACATTGTAGAACTCAAAATCTTATAAAAGTGAACGTTGAAAACTGTCTTTATGTGTAATTGGAAAAAAATAAAATACTGCTAAATAGAGGGAAAAACTGGGACTGCTGGAAGGAAAGAGGGGTGAACAAAGGGGCCTGGGGCCCAAGGAAAGGCCAGAGGATGCAGCCTGAGAGTTCTCAGCTCCTGGTCCGGGACAGGGTCAGTGATGGGGCTGGACTGAGCTGGTAGGAACATTGGGGCCAATGAGAAGACTTGAGGGATGAGGCCAGGGGTTTGGGGACCTGGCTGAAGGGGGCTGCTCTGATTCAGAGCCTAGCAAGGCACAGCCTGGTGAGTGGGCCTGGCCAGTCTGCTTCAGCCAGGCTTTGACCCATCTCCTCTGAGCCTGAGGGGGCTCTGCAGGCTGGAAAATGGCTGCCCAAGCTGTCCATCCTGGGGGCTGGGCCCCAACTTCACCCACAAATTCTCTTTCCTATCTGGGCCCTGCTCCTAAGTGCCCTCTTCCCTCTGGGCTTCAAATGAGCTGAGGAAGCTGGACCTGCCTTGGCCAAGAGCATGCCAGCTGGGCACCCTCCCTCTGTCCTCCTCAGTCCCTGCAGGCCAAGCAGAGGGTGCTGCTCCAGCAGCTGGACAGCCTGCACCAAGAGTGGAAGGAGCTCTGGACCAGTTTGGAGAAGGCCCACTTCTGTGCCTCAGCTTACCCTTCTGAGAAATGGGGCCATTTCCAGGGCAGCTCCACTAAGAGGCTGTTATGAGGACAGCCCTTTGTGGACCTTCAAGCACACAGACATGAGTGACTGCTCCTTCCCAGAGGGCCCAGGGTAGGGCAGGGCAAGAATGGAGGAACAGGGTCACAGATCAGGGATGAGAGCTGAAACCCAAGGCATCCTCCCCTTGGTGGGCCCTGGGCAGACTGCTGGGTCAGCCTTACCTTGGCCAGGTTGAGAAAGCAGAACCCGGGACAGTTTTGGAGCAGAAGAATGGGGAGTGAGCCCAGAGGCCCAGGGGTCCTTGTTCTAAGGGAGATTGGCCGCCCTGGGACTTCACTGGCCTGGGAGCCCTAAGGAGAAGCCTCCTGTGGCAAGGCCCATCAGCACCTGGTCAGCTCCCTGAAGCCCCTGTTCTACTCCCCCCCCCCACCCCACTTAGAGCTGGGGCCCTTAAAGCTCCTGCCTTCCCTGTCAGGAAGCCCCATATTCTCCTGTCTGTCCCCAGTTGTGGGCCTGGTCTCTGCCATTAGACTGGAAGCTCCTTGAGGGTAGGGACTATATCCTGCCTTTCTTTGGAGCCCCAGTGCTTAGAGCTCAGGGCATGGCACACAGTAGATGCTTAAGTGATCATGCCGGCCATACAACAGTATTGTTAGGATCAGCAACTCTGAAAAACACAATGGCTGCTTAAGGAGGCTGCCACAGCTGCGCACCTTCTGCAGGAGGGGGATGGACTTCTGGGGCCATGATTCTGGCCAAGGGCATTGCTGGCCCTTGTTCCCTTTAATTACACTTACTGGTACAAGGGTTTCTCTCCCTCCCCACAATGGGGGAGGGGCAGGGCTGGAGGAGAAGAGAGAAAAATCCATTTTTGCTCACTGAAAAAAATGAAATTCAGTTTTTTTTAAAAATGAAAGAAACTGACAGCCCTTAGAGAGTTGCCTTGGGGCCCAGAAGTGACCACAGCGCATGGTCGAGGCCGCCTCTCCCTCCACATGAAATAAGGGATGCTAAATGCTATGTGAGAAGTCCAGAACTCTCCGGATGGGGCCTGGTCCCTGTGCCTGCCTGGGCCCAGGTGGCTGGAATAGTAACAGCTAATGCTTACAGGGTGCTTTACCATTATCACCTCATTCGATCCTCACAAAAACCCTAGGAGGTTCAGGTGCTATTTTTAACCCCACTTTACAGCTGATGAAACAGTCAGACAGTGGTCAGGTGACTTGCCCAGGTTACAGCTAGTAAGTATCTGAGGCTGAATTTGAACTCGGATCTTCCTGATTCCAGACCTTGCATTCTACGTACTGTGGAACCCCCAATAACTACAAGGTCTGATGGCTTGAAGCCCATTCTGTTGACATCATGGCCTACAGGCTGATTCGCCCTTGATCACACAGCTAGTTCTCTGGGAAGGATTTGAACTCAGGTCCCTCCTGCCCAAACCCAGCCCTTTTTGCCTCTAACCTAAAAGTCATACAACATGCTGCCCTTCCCAGCTTTGGCAAGAGCCTTCTAGAGACAATTCCTTAACCCACATCCTAATAGAGGTTTTGATGAGGGCCCTCTAGACATCTGCCTGGTTTTCCTCTGTTCAGGGCACAGTGAGGAGAGAGACCCAGGGACCAATCCTACCTCTGACACTTAAAGGCCATGTAGCTCTCGGAGCCTTAGATGCTCCCTATCTGTGTCATCTTGGACAACTACTCCCCTTTTCCCCTTCTCTGGACCTCAGTTTCCTCATCTCTAAAATGACTCGATGGCCTCTAAGGCTATGACCCTAGAAAGCCTGTCTCCCCCATCCCAGGGGTGGAAAAGACAGGGAGTCAGGCATACCATGCTAGGCTTTTATTGAGAAGTTCTCCATCAGGCATTCTGCGGGGCAGAGGATGCAGAGTTCCCCGTGGGAGATGCCCAGCGGGCCCAGGTCTGAGACTTTTGCTGAACTCTGGTGCGGAAACAGAAGGCTGTGGCCAGGATGGCAAGCAACATCACCGTCAAAAGCAGTGAGCCCAGGATCAGCAGCAGGAGGTCTAGGGGCCCTCCTGGAAGGAGGTGGGGTGGGAGCAGAAAAAGCAGAGATGAGCCCTGAGGGTCAGAAATAAGACTGCTGATGTCTATGCCTTCATTTAATCATAACCTTGGGCAGAAATGCAGGAATTATCGCCCCCCTCACAGATGATGAGTGAGGCCCAGAGAAGGCCACCCGCTGGGCCAGGTCAGAGAGCAGGTATTTGGCAGAGCCCAGGCACAGAGACAGCCACAGTCAGAGACTTTAACCAAAGCAGGAGATGCCTGAGGCCAGCTGGGATTGGGCCTCTAGTTCTGCTCAGGCCTTGATGGCTGACCCTGAACCAGCTTCAGCCCTGCCTCGGAGGAAGCAAGGAACAATTGAGGCTTCAGAGATATGGAGGCTTGCAGCTCTGGGCATCCTTGATGCAAAAGTACCTCGAGGCCTTTTCAGAGGGGCCTGGCCTCTGAAACAGGGAGGCCAAAGTGCTTGGTCAGACCTCCTGGGGCGCGTTGGGCTCAGTTCTGAGGGCCATGGCCCAAGAGAAGCTGGAGAGGGCCCAGAGGAGGGTAGTGAGGATGGGAAAGGCCTGGAGCCTGGACCAAATGATCATTGGGAGAAGGGGCTGGGAATATTGAACCTGGAGGAGGGAAAAGGGAGGACAGGGACAGGAATCTGACAGTTGGCTTCAAGGGAAGGGCTGTCATATGGAGGAGGGAACCCAGAGCACAGAACCAGGAATAATGAAGGGTATGGAGGCAGATTTCAGCTTGATGTAAGGGGAAAAACTTCCTAATAATCATGGGGGAAGGAAGGAAGAAATAAGTATTTATTAAACACCTACTATGTGCCAGGCACTGTGCTAAGAGCTTTACAAAGTATGAAACTGGCTGCTTCTGGGGGTGGTGAGCTCCGTCCTCCTCCCCACACCCTCTCTGAATGTCAGAGATGGCAGGATGACCCCTCACTGGGAACTTTCTAGCGGGGGTTCCTTTTGTACAGTGCTTGGGCTAGAGGCCCTCAGAGAACAGGACTTAGTCATAAGACCCGGCCCTTTGACTCTGAGGCAGTTTCCCCTTCTGGGACTCAGTTTCCCCTTCTGAAACAAGGACTGGACGAGCGTTAAGTTCCCTTTTCTATCTCAGAGATTCTACAGTTCTCCCTAGAAGACCAGAGAGAGCCAAGCAGGGCAAGAAGGCACCTATACACTTAGGGCACTAGACTGGGAGGCAAGAAGATCTGGGTTCAAATCCTGCGTCAGACAACTATATATGACCCATGGTTGTCACTGCCCCTCTCTAGAACTCAGTCTCCTGTAAAAATGAGTTTTGGATGCAATGGTCTCTTGCGTCCCTTCCAGCCCAGCTTAAAGCCAGGATGCTAAGTGGATGGCTGGCCCAGATTTTCCACAGGGGTCCATAACCTTCGCCCCATCACTTACTTTTGTTGCTCTTGTCTTTCAGGAGCAGAAGAGGAGCTGAGAGCTGGGAGGAGTCTTCCTTTGTGACCGCTGGATTGCTTTGTATGTGAGTAACTTCAGAGGGCTCCCCAGACCCTGAAAGGCAGAGGCCACCCCCCCTCCCATCATCCTCAGCTCCCAATGGACAGCCCCTTCCCACTTCAGTGCATCTGCCCCATCCCCTCCCTCTAACCCTAAACTCTCCCTGCCCACAAGGCCAAGGGGTGGCTGGGCAGAGCCAGCTCCTACCTGCCAGATCCCTCCTATGCAGGGGCTGGTTGGGCAGGCAGCGGGTCTCACAGCAGTGGCATATGCTGCTCATCGAGGGGTCATCCAGAAGCACCCACCTGCAGCCATGGGTGGGGGCACAGTAAGGAACAGAGGAAGCAGCCTAGGCTAGGCCTCAGGATACCCAAATTCTGCTCCCTGCCCCCTGGTGTCCTGCCCTCTATATGGTCAGCCCCCCACCCAGCTGACCCAACCCAACAGAAATAGACCACGAATCAATCCACATCAAAGGCTCCATACTCTCATCGCCCCCAAAGGACCAAGCTATGATTCCCCTAAAGCACACATCTGACTAGGTCACTCCCCTGCTCATGAAGCTCTGATAGCTCCCAGTCTCCCCAAAGTTATAGCAGAACCCTTTGGCTTGCTGCTTTGGGATCATCACTCTCCTTCATGAGCAACCACCTGACAAGTCCCTGGACAGAGGCCACCAGGGCACCTGCCTCCACAATGAGCTACCGAAGACCCAGAGAAGAAAGTTCTCCAAAGCCCGTGGCACCACCAAATGGTGGCCTCATGGCCAAAACAGACCCGGTTTTATTCACGTAGATCCTACAGAGCCCTAAGAATCACCAGGCCTCTCACAGAGTCACAGTCAGAGCTGGAAAGGAACTTGGAGGCCATTCGACCCAACCCCCCTCATTTGACAGTAAGGTCCGGTGACCAGAGCCATTTGTCCTAGGTCACACTGTTACCAAGCAGCCAAGACAGGGTTTGAACCCATGTCTTCCTAAGAGCCAGACCAGAACTCTAGCCTCTAAGTCACCTGACTTGCAGCAGAGGATCCCTTCTCCCTAGCAAGGCTAGCTTTGCCCAAAGCAGGGACTGCTTGTTTCTTGGTCCCACAGGATCTAATTCGGGCCCCAGCCTCAAAGTGACACCTACCTGTTTGTTTCTCTGTCGAAGGAACAGGCCTTCTTCATGCTGTCAGAGGGGACTTTGGGGTCCCCTACCAGCAGGTGGCAATGAAGATGGACCTACAGGACAGAACCAGGCCTGAGGGGGGGAGGGCCAGGCCCAGGGGGGCCCAGCTGTACCTAGCACCCCACATTCAGAGGGGCCCAAGTATGTAAGCTCAGTCCTGTTACCAGTGGGGAGGGCGCTCCCCAAGGGGGCCATGACTAGATTTGCGGCAGGGGGAGTTTGGTGAACCCCGATGGCAGACAAGGTCACTTCTCTGTCGGCACTTGGCTCCATGTGAAAGTTAGCATTTCCTTCAAATACTTTAAAACTATATTCTTGAGAAGCCTGGCCACAGAGCGGGTAAGAGCCGGGGCCTCAGACCGGATTCAGGCCCCCGGACTGGGATGAACCAATCCAGAGGGAAATAAGAGAGACCAAGAGAATGAGACACAATGGGTACAACATTGTAAAGGAAATGATTCCCAAAAAGAAGCCAATTCTGAGTAACTGGAAAATAATAAAAATAAAATCTTGCAAAATATGATAATTACTTATTAAATTAAATAATTAATAATAAAAATTAAATAATAAATAATGAAGACGACCAAAAATCTAAAAATAAAAGATGCTTCCTTCTCAGAAGTGGGGAACAACTGGAACAAGATGGTGCATACAACATATTTGTATACCTTTTTTGCCTCCTTCTCCCTAGGCACCTTAATTTGGTGCCTGATGTACAGTAGGTGCTAATTAATGCTTGTTTAGAGGTACCTAGTTGGCACGGTAGATAGATCCTGGGTCTGGAGTTAGTAAACAGTTCAAATCCAACCTCAGACACTTACTTGGCTATATGAACCTGGCCAGGTCACTTAACCTCTGTCTGTCTGTTTCCTCTGTTGTAAAATGAGGATAATAGTAATATAAAAATAAAAAGGCAAAAATAAAACTTGTTTTTAAGAAAAAAGAAACAGGTCCCTTGCACACCTAGGGAAGAAAGCCCAGGAAAACATCCAGTTCCAGGCCAAGAAGAGTCCTCACTCACATCTGAGTCTAGCTCGGTGAATCGGAAAGCCTGCAGGGAAAGCAGCAAAGTCTCAGGGGCTGCCCGGGGCAGGAACCGGGATCTGGCTTCCCTGCTGTCCACAAAACACCTAAACAGAAGAAAGCAGAGGAAAAAAAGACATCCCATCATCGATTGGGTCCTTTAGGGAAAAGGCAGCAAGCCCGGGAGAGGCAGAACAAGGACCATCCCATTTTAAAGATGAGAGAAAGAAAAACAGAATGGATAAGTGACTCTAAGGGCACGCAGCACAGTTGGACCTAACCCCAAGTCTTCTGAACCAAGGCCGAAGGCATCATTAGAATTCACCCTGCCTCAGACACCTATACTGTTTCCTGGTAGGAGAAAAGTCCCAAACTCCCTCTGGAGAAGTGCAAGGGACCTGCCTTCCCTACCCTGCCCCACCCAGGCTGCCATATAAGAGCCTCTGGCCATAAGAACAACACACACGTATGTATGTACGTATATGGACAGACTAGAAACAAGCTCTCCCAACGCCAGCCTCTCTACCACAGGCCCATCTAGAAAGAAAGATCTGATGGGGAGCCAGGAGACACTGGTTTAAAGTCTGCCTCAGCTACCAACTGGCTTCATGACCTTGGCCAAGTTTCTTCCCTTCCGAGTCTCAGTTTCCCCTGCTGTGAAAAGAGGATTAAGATAAGTGATCTCTACGGCCCTCTACTGACATTCTAGGAGAATCTGTCTTTAGGATGCAGATGCCCATAGGGATTTAGAACCTCCAGCCAACCTTTATACCTGGGACAATCAGACTTGGACATGTCCCTCTGGATTTTTCAGGGCATCTGTACCTCTGATCCCAAACCATACGTAGCCTGCTCAAGCATGTCTCCCTACATGTCAACAGCCTCCCTGGGGCCACCCCCTTGGTCAATCAGCAAGAGAAGAAATAATGAACACCAAAATGAAACTGGGGGAGGGGCATTATGGGCAATAGCCCCTCCTCCACATTTCTCACTCCTATGCTCCAGAAAAGTACCTGTGGTATTGTGGCAAGAGACTTTTTCTCTATTGGCTTTGTGATTGATAGTTCCTTAGAACGAGTCACATCAACTAGCCGTAGAGAGCAGATATAAACTACAGCCCTGGTGCTATCTGGTTAGTTCCTGCTCCATCTGCAAAACTCCAGTTTGAGTTATCAGCTTTAACCCTGGTGTTTGCTAATCATTTTATTATTTATCTGACATAGATCTTTTTCTTCTATCAACAAATATTTGCATATTTTTGTATCAGCACTTTCCTCCCAGCCCCTAACACAGCCGGCCCTGACACCCACCCATAGTTCTCAATAACGTTGTAACGCAAGCCGGGCTGGTTCTGCGCTGGTCCAGGGTAGGCCACACAGGTATCCACGTAGAGCTGCAGGGGCTGCTGGAAATCACTGGTGACTGAGAACTCAACCTGGAGCTCAGAGCCCAGGGTAACGGTGGTGGAATTACCCAAGTTTCCTAGAAGAGGGAGAAAGGGAAAAGATCTATTATTTCAATTGGTTATAAACTAACCTCAATTGTATTCAGAGGCAGGTTGTAGGAAGGTGGGAGCCCTGACTCTGCCTCTAATTCACCGGCGACCTTGGACACAGGGAATTCTTCTGGGCTTCTGATTCCCCCATCTGCCTCATGAGGGTCCTAAACTAGATGGCCTCTGATGCCCCTTTCACTTCTGAACTTCTGTTCCAAGGCCATTCCCAGCTCTAACTTTGGCTACTAGATGACTCATGGACTTAGTGAATTCAGGAAGGCCCAAGTTAAAATCTTTCCATAGACAGTGCCAAGCTGTACCACCCTGAGAAAATCACTTCAGGTCTCCCAGAATCAGTTTTTTCAGCTGTAAAATGGGGATGATAATAATAGCATTTACCTCCCAGGGTTCTTGTGAGCGAACATGTAAAGGGCTTTATAAGGCTTAATGGGCTATTAATATTATTATTATGGCACCTCCCCCTACCAACATACTCTGTTCTAAGGTCCTTTGTTTTAAGGTAAGAAATATTCACACGTGCCTGGAGGAGGTGGTGAGACCTCGGCCACCCCCCTAGAAAAGGAAGCCTAGCTCTTCATACCCCGTCTAGATTTGGACCAGGGTAACCCTTCCCCTTCCACTCCCAGTTAGGACTCACCAGGCCAGAGTCTCACTGAGAAGTCCAGGTGCCCCATGCCAGACAAGGATCCAGTCACAGAAGAGACCTGGGAAGGGGTTGGGGCCTCTAGCCTTGTAAGATAAGCAGAGAGTTAAAGCTAGGAAAAGGGAAGGGATGTAGAGGTTGTTAAAGCCACTGGACTTCATCCCTCCCTACAAACTAAGGTCAGTTATAGAGGTAATGGTTGAGGTGTTAGGGTTCTCTTAGGTGAATACCTAATTGTGTTAGAAACAGCCTGGGTCTGAGGAAAGAACCCTGGATTCAAATCCTAGGTCTGCTATTAGTACAAACTTGGGCAAGTCATTCCTGTCTCTGAATCTATTTCCTGCTCTACAGACTTTGATGTACTCCTTTCAGACCTAGACAAATCTAACTAAAATTAATAAAATAAGATAAGGGGGGAAAAGGTTGGACTAGGAGTTCTAAACCCCCAAATTCTTAAATCTGCAACTTCAGAAGAAAACCCAGAGGAGGTTAGTGCTGGGATGTAACAGGAAAATGGAAGAAGTATCTCAAACTCAGACTCTACACCCCATCCCCAGGCTCCTAGCCAGCCACCTCCCAGAGGGGGCTCGAAGGGTACATCTATCTAATCTATTCCTTGTACTCTTGCTCAGCCTACCCGGCCCCAAACACCCTGGATATCATGACAACTTACCCAGTGTAGGTACAATTCACTCTATGACTGAAAGCCTCAAGGTAGGGCTGTGCTGAGAGCCAGGGTGGGGGGCTGTAGACCAGGTCAGCAAAGAACTCTACCATTCTCCCAGAAGTCTGCAAGAGACAGGCAGGTCTCTTATTCTCCAAATTCCTCAGTGCTGGAGCCCACCCAAGACCTTCCTGGAAATTCCTTGGTTGTGGGGCCTCCTTCAGAGGAGAGGCAAGCACAGCCAAACATAACTAAGATAAGACAACTTGATATGATCACACACACACACACACACACACACACACACAACCTCTTAAAAACAAGCAGCTTCATCCTGGATTGGGAAACCAAATTGTGCCCCCAATTCTGGGCCTTTGACTTCATAGAACCCCAAAATCTGACTTGGGACCTCAGCCTATCTAGTCCAACCTAGACCTAGATAGGAATCCCTTCTTAGAAGATCTTCCTCCTACGCCTAGTTTAAAGACCTCCAGCGATACAGAATTCACTGCCTTCAGAAGAAACTTTTAGATAGGTTTCATTAAGTTTTTCTTGATATTAGGCCTCAATCTGACTCTGTACAGCTTCCTAGGCTACCCCCAACCCCATCCCTCCTGGTTCTGCCTTTTGGTAACAAACAAAGCTTATCCCTCCTCCCTGTGACTGCCCTTTGAACACTTGAAAACAATTGGCATGCCTAGTCCAAAAATTCCTCTTTCTTCTGGTCGGTGGCCTCCATGGCACTGGCCTCCAATGGAGACCCTAGGTTTCTGTTGGAGGCATCTCCACCCTCCTAGTCCTTCAGGCTCTTGATCTCAGTCTAATCCTCAGCTCTTCCCTCGTTGACTCACCCCTTGGATCCAACCAATTGGCCATTTCCATCTCTGACTCCTTTCTCTTCACTTACATGGCACCATCCTAATCCAGACCCTCATCACCTCTCACCTGGACTATTGGGGCAGCCTCCTAATCAGCCTCCCTCCCTTTGGTCTCTTCCTTTTCCAGTCCATCTTCCACAAAAATGATTATCCTCAAATCTCAGGTCTAATCATGCTACTCCTCTCAAAATATAGATATGTGTGTGTAAATAAGCATATTATCCATATTTTCCAGTGGCTCCCTATTACTTCTAGTACAAAACACCCATTTCTCAGCCTGGCCTTTAAAATCTTTTACCATCCGGCTCTCACCTGTCCACATTTTATATTCCACCTCCTAACAGCACTTAGTCCCTTAATAAATGCCTGTTGCCTTCCTTCTTATCCAACATGCTCTAAATTCCAGCCAAGCTGGCCTCTGCTGTTTCCTATATGCAATATTCCATTTTCTACTTCCATGTGTGGTACATACTCCTTCCTTACCACCATACCTTGAAATCCCTAGCTTCATTTATTCAAAACTCATCTTAAATGCTACCTCCTCCATAAAGCTTTCACTGATGTTCCTGGTTAGTATTCTCTCTCCCTTATCTATGTACATATATTTTTCCTCTGTACCCTGGATAAGTCACTTCACCCTGTTTGCCTCAGTTTCCTTACCTGTAAAATGATCTGGGGAAGGAAATGATAAAAAACCCTCCAGTATCTTGGCCAAGGAAACCCCAAATGGGGTCAAGGAGAGTCAGACATGACCGAAAGTGACTTTAAAAAAGGTTGAACTCAGATCTTCCTGATGCTATGTCCAAGGAAAACAAAGTGACGTCCAGCTACCTATGACATTCTGAATGTCTACTGTGGCCCACATTGATTTCACCTTTCTCTGAAATTGTTGCCCTCCAAAGGAGCTGGGTTTACAACCAAGAATCACCTACCCAGCAAAACTGAGTATAATTCTTCAGGGGAAAAAAAATGGATATTCAATGAAAAAGAGGACTTTCAAGCATTCTTGATGAAAAAAGTCAGAGCTGAATAGAAAATCTGATTTTCAAATACAAGAGTCAAGAGAAACATAAAAAGGTAAATAGGAAAGGGAAATCACAAGGGACTTAATGAGTTTAAACTTTTTACGTTACTATATAGGAAGATGATATTTATGACTCATAAGACCTTTCTCATTATTAGGGTACTTAGGAGTGTATACATGTATGTGTGTGTGTATACGTATATATATATGTATACACACACACATACATATACATACACACACACTCGGGGTGGGGGAGGGCCCCCACAGGTGTGAGTTGAATATGAAGGGATGATATCTAGAAAATAAAACTAAGGGGTGAGAGGAATACACTGGGAGAAAGAAAAAGGGAAGGTAAAATAGGGTAAATTATCTCACATAAAGGAGGCAAGAAAAAGCTTTTACAGTGGAGGGGAAGATGGGGGCAGGGGTAAGTGGGAGTGAGTCATCAGGATTGGCTCAAAGAGGGAATAACATGCACATTCAATTGGATATAAAATCTATCTTACCCTGCGGGGAAAGTAGGAGTGGAAGGATAAGAGAAGGGAGATGACAGAAAGAAGGGCAGATTGGTGTGGGAATAGTCAGAAACAAAACACTTTTGAGAAGGGACAAGGTGAAAGGAAAGAATAGAATAAATGGGGGGTGGGGTGTGAATAGGATGGAGGGAAATACATTTAGCAATAGTAACTGTGAAAAAATTTTGGAGCAAGTTTCTCTGATAAAGGCCTCATTTCTCAAATATATAGAGAACTGAGTCAAATTTATAAAAATAAGAGCCATTCCCCAAGAGATAAATGATCAAAATATGATATTTTCAATGAAGTAATTAAAGCTAGCTCTGGCCATATGGAAAAATACTCTAACTCACTATTGATTGGAGTAATGCAAATTAGAACAATCCTGAGGTACTACCTCATACCTATTAGATTGGCTAACAGGGCAGAAAAGGTAAATGACAAATGTTGGAGGAGATGTAGGAAAAATGAGACATTAATGTACTGTTGGTGGAGTTGTGAACTGATTCAACCATTCTGTAGAGCAATTTGGAGCTATGTCCAAAGGCTATAAAACCATGC
Organism: Trichosurus vulpecula; assembly: GCF_011100635.1. Lineage (NCBI taxonomy): Eukaryota > Metazoa > Chordata > Mammalia > Diprotodontia > Phalangeridae > Trichosurus > Trichosurus vulpecula. The sequence continues at coordinate 14,455,381 of NC_050573.1, forward strand.
ACACCCTTTGACCTACCACTACCGCACTTGACAATACCACCACAAGGTCTATATCCCCAAAAGGAAAAGGACCTATATGTACAAAAACATTTATAGCAGCTCGTTTCTGGGGTAAAGAACTAGAAACTGAGGGGATGCCCATCAACAGGGAAATGGCTGAACAAGTTGTGGTATGTGATGATGGAGTACTCTTGTACTGTAAGAAATGATGAGCAGGATGCTCTCAGAAAAACCTGGAAAGACTTGCATGGGCTGAGGATGCAAAGTGAAATGTACTGTGTACAAACAAACAGCAATGTTGTCAGATGATCAGCTGTGAAGGACTAAGCTATTCTGAGAAATACAACCATCCAAGACAGCTCTGCAGGACTTAGGATGAAAAATGCTCTCCATCCCCAGAGAAAGAACAGATGGTCCAAATATAGATCGAGCATACTTTTTCCCCCACTTTATTTTTCTTGAGTTATTTCTGTCTGCGTTTTCTTTTACAACATGACTTATGAATGTTTTGCATGAATACACATGTATAACCTATATTGAATTGCTCACCTTCTCAATGGGACAGGGGGCAGAGGGGAGAGAGTTTGGAACTCAGTTTTAAAAACAAATGTTAATAATTGTCTTTCCATGTAACTGCGGGAAAATAAAATACTAAATTTTTTAAAAAGTTGAAATTGTTGCCCTTATCTGTTTTGGTACCAAAACCTTAAGTTTTTAAGGAGTCCATAGACCCAGTGGATAAGGTTCTGGGTAGGAGAGAGGTCAGCCAAGAGCACCACCATGACTCATTTTGGGGTAGATGGCAGGTTTGGTTGGCTGCTTCAACTCCCCCTAAAAACCCTACCACCCAACAGGTCATCCACGCCCAGCAGCCCAGGCTCACCAGCTGGGAGAAGCCACAAGCCTTCAAGGGGCCAGCAAAGACGACATAGCCAGGCCTGGTGATGGCTCGGGAAGGGGCGCAGCTGCCCAGATGCAAGTATCGGTCATCCAGCGAGGGCAACTTCTTCACAGCCAAGAGGATGTCCAGGCCGTTACACTCCTGGAGGAGGGCATCATCAGCCAGAAAGCTGGCGCTGACTTGGGGAAAACAAAGATCAGGCCTTTGGAATCTCTGCTGCCTTGGATGGTCCTGAAGAGCTCAAGCAGTGGGCTGGGAAGCCAAGTGCCCTTGGAGCAGTGGGTGAGGAGGCAAGGGGACAGCTTCCATAGGACCCAGCCCAAGGCGGGGCCAGTCCTGCCCACAAGGCCAGAGACACCACCCTGGGCTCTCCCACTGGCCTGGTGCTTGTTCCATCAGGTATAGATCTTGTGAGGTTCAGTAGAGCCTTGCCCACCTGCTCTTGAAAGGCAATCCCTCCCACCACCCTCTCCAGAGGAAGGGACGTGAATCTCTTCCTCCAAAGCAGGGGCCCAACCTTTTTTTGTATGGTAGCCCCTTTGGGCAGTCTAGAGAACCACATCTTTAAATCATTGAAGAAAGCACTCCATTTTGGTGTGAGGTCAGTGAAAAGAAAGCTGGTGATTTTCTCCCATCCAGATTCACAAACTCCCTGGAATCCACAGAGTGCAGGTTAAGAACTCAATCTGCTCTTCAGCGATTGGGTTGGGCCATCTGACCTCTGCATTATTGTGTGTACACGTGCATGTGCGTGTCCCATCTTTCCAGGATCCCACCCCGCCACCACCACCCAACCAGCAGGAAGGCTTCTCAGTCTTTGGACTCCAAGTTCTCCGAGGCAGAGGACCCTCCCTCAGGCAGGCCAAAACCCCAGATCCACATTACTGAATGACTTTGGGGCAAGCTGCAGAGACTCTTGGCCGACCCTTTTAACAAACACCAAACCCTTGGTCCTTCATGGACCTTCCCAGCTCCAACATCCTTCCTTTGGTGTTCTAATAGTTTTCCCAAGTGGGAGATTCTCAGTTGTGTATCCTAAAAACCTACCCTTCTGACCTGAGAACCTCCTGTACGGTCTAAGGGTCCTGCCAGTCTTGACAGTTTATGTTTTGACAGCCTGTGTCCAGAGGCTCCTTCCCCACCTCCCTGAAACACCCTGGACTCTTAAGAACCTCGGTAGCTCAGAAAGTGTCAATTTCAGCATCGTTCGATGAGCTTTCCTCCAGCTGGGAGGGCAAATGAAGGAGGAAATAAAGGAGGAAACTGGGAAGAGAAGGGCTCCCCTTCCCCTGCGTCACTAGGGCCTGGGCCAGGCCCTCCTCAGTATAAAGAGGGCCCCCGGACCCAGGTGAAGGCCCCTCAGTGCCCATGGGCTCTCTTGGGCTTCCCCAGGCACCTACAGGGTATAAAAATAGACAGAGATATAAATACATGCCTTTGGAGGGAGAACCAAGGAGATTCACTCACCCTCCAACCTAAGACACCAGCAAAAGGCCATCAGTAGCTGCCACCAGGCCTTGCCTTCAGCCCGAAGGAGGAACATGGCCACATCACAACTCCCCAGCCCTCACCAGACTTTATAGCCTGTTGCCCCACCCCTCCTCAGGCCCAGGTGTGGGTCATTCCCCTCCTCGGGCAAGGGCTTCTTCTAACTTCCCCATACCTGCTACTCCCCCTGCCAGAGGCAGGGCTGGAGGCAAAAGTGGAGGGGGCTGGGATTCAAGTGACTGGGTTCCTTTCAGTTCCATTTCATCCAATAATTCATGGTGTGACCTTGGGTGAGTCATTTCCCTTTGTCTAGGACTCAGTTTTCTTGTCTGAAAAATAGGGACAACAACCCCTGTTTGTCTCCCTATCGGGGCAGCTGTAAAGATCAGAGGACAGAGAGAATCTGCAAGGTTTTGTCAGACCTAAAATGTAACATGAATCTAAGTGATTAATATAGAGCGTCAGGGCTGGCATGATGATGACGTTCAGTCTTGTCTGACTCTTGTGGTTTTCTTGGCAAAGATACTGGAGGGGGTTTTCATTTCCTTCTCCAGCTCATTTTACAGATGAAGAAAGACAAACAAGGTTAAATGACTTGCCCAGTCACACAGCTAGTGCCTGAGGCCAGATTTGAACTCAGAGAGATGAGTCTTACTGACTCCAAGCCTGGGCTCTACCCCACTGCACCACCCAGTCCCTCTGATTCCTGCCAGTCTATATTCTCTCCCTGTAACATGTGAGGGACTGAGACCCCGGCACCTAAAAGGTGACCGCTTCCCTCCCTGGCTGCCTGCCCATGGGTCACTGGCCCCTCTCTGGAAGTTTCTGGGCTCCTCAGATCTCTTAGCAGAAGTCCCTTTCAGACTTTCCCCATCACCTGCCCATCCCCAACCTGTCTTCAGTCAGAGGGCACCCCACAACACCTGGGCTGTCCCACTGGAGCCAGGGCACTTCCCTGGCTGGCCTTCTGCAGGGCTCATCCCCCCAGGGTTCTGACCCAGATCCCTTTGGCCCTCAGGTGGAGCCAATGGACTCCTTCTCAGAACAACGGTTTGAGATTATAATAAAATTAAAAAGCATAATATTCATAATAAAACTTAAAATGCACAAGATGACAAAAAAAGCAATTATCCTGGAATTGTTAAGAGTTAAAAAAAAAAAAGGTCATGGATGGCAGGCTAGGAGTCTTTGTCTCTCCTCCGGGACATCCTGGGTCCTAACCTTTGTATCTCAGACACTGCCTGTTCTAAAGGCTCTCCAGCTTACATCCTATTTTCACACAGATAATGGTGAACTTGCAGGCACCCGTTGAGGTATTTCTGGGCAGGGCCCTCGGCCATCTGTTCTACCCCCATATAAACCCTGCCCAACCCTCAGCAGGTGTATTGGCGTTCAAGATGGGCTCTCAGCACTTATTCAACCAAGTGCCCTTGAAGAGTTTGGCCTTTGTTTCCTTGACGACCTCCTTGCCTAAAGGGAAAGCCTAGTTTACATGGGTTTGAATGACATGTTTGTGACACCAGAGGCTTTTAGACCACGTGGGTTTAAGTCGCATTTTCGTGACGATCTTAGGTCAGGTGAGTGAGTCGAGTGTGTGACTCACCTTTGACCCTGAACAAGACATATAAACCCAGAAGTCGGCTCTCTCTTTTAGAGCTCTGAGCCATAGCAGGAGTGGCACTTGACTCTGAGTCAGCCATTGTCGAGCTCCCAGCTGCACTCAGATGTTAATGGTTCCTTGGTAACTATGAATTGTATTTGGTCTGTTTATATTGTGTATGTTTGTAATTTGTTTGCCTTTGCTCTAAAGTTCAGGGTGCTGGCTTTTTCCCTTGAACTAAGTGAATGATATTTGTACACTGGATTAAACTGAGACTGTTAACCCCTTAACGTTGCTTTCTTTAGTAGAGCAGATCTAAAGAACCTGGGCTTGCAGTGTTCTTGTTGTTGGGCTCATGTTGGTTTTTCGCCTCCACGGCAGCTGCTAGCCGGATTGCTGAAACAGCAGGGTGAGTCCTAAGGGAGAGGGAACAAGAAAGCTGGCCCACCCGCCCACTCCCTCGAACAGAAAAGGCGAATTCTGCTGGACATGTTTATTGAGCACCTCGAGAAGCCAGCCACCCAGAGTCCTGCGTGGCCGCCCACCGGGCCCTCCTCTGGGCAGAGAGACGGGGAGGGAGGGCTCTTCCTGGCTCTCCATGATTAGGTCACAGTATCCTGGCCTTCCCCCCTCCCCACTTCCGGAGAGACCACCAACAGCTCTGAAGGGTATGGCACACTGCCAGAATTCTCCCTGAGCAACTTTGGGCAAATTGTTCTCCCTCCCTGAGTCAGTTTCTTCGTCTATCAAACGGGGCTAAAAATACTGGCATGAAGTCCCTCTCAGAGCTGTAGGGAGAGAAAGCACTTTGTAAAAGTCAAAATACTGAAGAAATGGGGCAGGGGGCGAGGTGGGGTGGGTGCTTCTTACACAGTGTTAGTTTGGGGCAGGGGTGAGAGAAACCACAACCCAGCGGTCCCAGGCACTGGCTCTACCACTAACTTCACAGTATAACCTAGGGAATGTGCTTCCCTCCACTCTGGCCATCAGGCTCCTCCTCTATCCAATGGGGGTGGGGTGGACAAGATGATGTCTGGGCTCTGCTGATTTCAGGAGATGTCCAGGAGGTTGGGATGTCAGCTGGCATGCAGGCAGAGCTGGGCCCAAGACAGGGCCAGAGGCATCAGGCAGAGCTGGACTTCTCCCGGGAAGGGTAGATTTTACGTAGGCTGGAGTCCATCAAGAAGTCAACTGACCTGTGGACAGAAACGGAGGCAGCGTTTGGGATGGACAGGAGGGGGCGCCGGCGGCCCTGCAGGGCACGGCCAATCAGAGGTGGAAGGGACGTCAGTGGTGGTCCAGCCAGCCCCCTTTTACAGAGGCCCAGCGATGGTAGATGGCTCCCCCAGAGTCACACAGCCAGTAAGTAACTTAAGGAGAACTTGGATCTGAAGCCAGGTCTTCCAGACTCCCAAGTTTTACACGATTCTATCCACTGCATCCCCATAAAGAATGGAGCACCCGACCTGGAGTCAGAAAGACCTGGGTTCAAACCCAGCCTCAGACACATCCTAGCTGTGTGACCCTGGGCAAGTCACTTTACCCTGTTTGTCTCGGTTTCCTCATCTGTAAAATGAGCTGGAGGAGGACATGGCAAACCATGGTATCTATGCCTAGAAAACCCCAAATGGGCTGCAGAGTCAGACGCTCCCAGGTGCCTCATTCCAAGAGGTAGCCCCCTCCACCTGCAAATCGTTAGGAAGTTTTCTCCTGGTGTCAAGCCTAAACCAGCCTCTTTGCAACACGCCCCTGTGGCTCCTAGTTCTGCTCTCCGGGGCCAAGCAGAGTCAAGCTAATCCTTCCTCCACATGACAGTCCCCTCGGTCTCTTCTTAGCCTTCTCCTGCCTGACATGGCCAATTCCTTCAACAGAGCGTCCCATGCCATGAACTCAAGGCCCTAATCTTATCAAGGCTGCCCTCCTCCAGCCCCTCTCCAGGCTTTATCTTAAACCACAAAGCCCAGAAATAAACCCCAAGGCACAGGACAGTGAGTACTGCCTTCCTCTTCCAGGAAGCTCTGCCCCTCTTAGTGAAGCCCGAGATACTGGGGAAGCCAAAAAGCTACCAGCCTGCTGAGTTACTGGGCTGGAAATGTACTCAGAACCCAACTGTCTTCAGAAGTGCCATCTAATGGTCACACACATACACACCCCCCTACTGCTTCTTCTCAGTGCCTCCCACCATGCTCAGGCCTCCCTCATCCCTAACCACACCAGACTTCCAAGCCCTCCTGCCATCATCCCTTATCTCCTCTCCCTTTCTCAAACAACTCCTCTCCTCCCACTCTCCTGACTCAACACAAACTGTCCTGTCCAAAGCTGTCTCTTCACTGGCGGGTGTGATGGGCTCTTCTTCATCGTCCTCCTCCTTAGCCTCTGGGCTGCAGCTGACCCCACTGACCACCCACGCCCCCTTGGAGTCTGTGATTTCCAGCTTCGTCCCCTTTTCTCCTCCGGCCTCTCTGCCAGCTCCTTCTCTGGTCCCTCTGCCGACTCATCGTCCCCACCAAGACCACCAACCACAAATGATTTCCTAGAGGTCCATCGTATGGCTGTAGCTCTTTTCCGGTCAGCTACACTGGCCACCTCAGCAGCTCTCATGGGCTTCTCACATGACTCACAGACAGACATTTCCCTCAGCCTCAGTCTCTCCCTTGGGCCTGCACCACCAGGTGTCTACTGAACGTTTCTAACCGGACGTCCCACAGGTATGCCCCAAACCGAGCCCCTGTCCTTTCTCTACGCCCCCCCCCCTCCCCTCTTCCAAACATCCCTCCCAATGCCCAGGTTGGTAGCCTCAGCCTCACCCTGGGGCCTTCACTCTTCCTCATCCTCCTTACCCACCCTGTCTGCAGGCTTCCTCCTCTAAGACATCTCTCACATCCACCCTTTTTCTCCACTCATCCCCTCCCCTACCTTATTGCAACTGCTGCCTGGCCTCCCTGCCTCCTCTCCCTCCACCCCAGTCCATCCCCCACACTGCTCCCAGATTTTCCTTAGGCACAAATCTGACCACGTGACTCCCCATCCAATCATCTTCAGTGGTTCCTATAAACCTCCTCCTCCCGGCTGGGATTCTGACTCTCTGGACTTGACCACAGTGACCTGGACCCTCCCTCTGACCCTCTGCTCCCTGGTGATGCCCCTCCACTCAGGGATGGCCCAGCCTGCCAGGATCCACTCTCCTCCCAGCTGGGATTCTGACACTCAGGACTTAGCCCCCACCATGACCTGGCCTCTCCCTCTGCCATACCGGCCCCTCCTCTCCTGGTGATGCCCCTCCACTCAGGGACAGCCCGGCCCGCCAGGCTCCACTCTCCTCCTGCCTGGGATTCTGACTCTCAGGACTTGACCATGGTGACCTGTCCTCTCCCTCTGCCATGCCGGCCCCTGCTCTCCCTGGTGATACCCCTCCACTCAGGGATGGCCCGGCCTGCCAGGCTCCACTCTCCTCCCAGCTGGGATTCTGACACTCAACACTTTGCTCATGCCAAACAGATCTCTAAAGGCAATGGGAGGAAGGCCGGGGATTTCCAGCAGTGCTACCCCTGGGTGAGGGCCCTGTGAGCACCTGTCAATGGGGTGAATGATGACAGGTATGGCCATCAGCCCCAGGGCCGTGGTGGTCCACTTGCGGGCAGCCAGGGGCCAGCTGGTGGCTCTGTTGAGGACGTAAAGAGAAGCGGCGCACAGACGGTTGATGGTGAAGCCCGGGATGGCCACAGAAGCCAGCGCCTGCCAGACGAATGTGTCCACCACAGCCACCGCCACCTTGGTGGTCCTGCCCGACTCTGGGCTCAGGGCCTGTAGGAGGGACAAGGCTGCTGGAGCATCTGAGGGGGGACACACTGCTAAAAGGGGGGAGGGCCCACCAGGAACACTTTGAGAGGGGCACTCCCAGGGGAGTGAAGGTGGGGTGAGGGGCAGGACAGGCCAAGCTTTGTCCTGATTCTTAGGAAGAAGGAGTGGTGATACCATTCCCAGGGATGCAGAGGGGGTGGCTGGTGGGAGAAGGGACCACGGGGCTAGACCACATCCGAGGAAAGGGTGGGGTGAAGATGGGCTGTACCACACCAACAAACTCTCCCAGTACGCACAGCTCCAGCCTTCTGGCCCTTGTCCACAGCATCAGCCACCACATAGGAGCTGGCCACTCCATAACTCAGCCACACCACAGAAGTGGGCACAAGAGCTCTGAATGCCTCTCCTACTTCATTGGCATAACCTGGAAGAGAAAGGGGCTTTCTTTTCAGTCTTTTCAGTTGTGTCTCATTCTCTGTGACCCCATTTGGGGTTTTCTTGGCAGAGTTACTGGAGTGGTTTGCCATTTCCTTCTCCAGCTAATTTTACAGATGGGGAAACTGAGGCAGACAGGGTGAAGTGCCTTGCCCAGGGTCACACAGCTAATAAGTGTCTGAGGCTGGATTTGAACTCAAGTCTTCCTGATTCCAAGCCCTGTGCTCTATGCACTGCCCTCAGAGAAGGAGCAGAAATGGGTTGGGAGGAGGAGGAAGAACAAAGACGGATTAAGGTAGAATGAGGTCAAAAGTCAGGGAGGAAGCCTGGCTTGGCAAAAAGTGGGGAAAAGACAGGGAGACAGGCGTCTGTCCTTTGGCCTCTGGGAGAAGCTGCCTCTGGGGTCCCAAGGCCCAGACCCCTCCCCTCCATCTGCAGCTTGGGGCCCTTCAGAAGGGGCTCTCCCAGAATCCCCACTGGCTCTGGGCAAGCCCCCAAGGTGGTCTGGGGCAGCTTCTGGGCCTCTTCTCAGAATGGTTTTAAATGTACAAAATAAAATACACAGGATTACAAAGGAAGCCAATATTTGTTAAAAATTAAAAACCTAAAAGCAAAACAAGTTCCTAAGGCCCAAGCCAAGGGCCCCTGCTCCAGAGTCCGCCCAGCACGAGATGGGGGCCTGGGAAGGGAAGACCTCTCCCCATCTCTGTCCCTCCAAGAGGAGGTGGGTCTTTGGGGCAGAGCCAGGGAAAAGAGCCCCAAGTCTGAGCTCTGTCACGACTCATGGTGGGCCGGTGGACACGCCTCTTCCTCCCGGGGTAAGTGATGGGGAAGGGGGCTTTGTTTCTATGATGGGGGGTAGATCCCTCGATACCAGCAAAGCCCCTGTCTGCCCCATGCCTGGAGCCCTGTCTGGGAAACCAGCCAGATCCGTATAGCCACTCCTAAGGGGAGACCCTGAGCAGTCCCCTCCCCGGGCAGAGCCCCTGAGCTCCAGCCCCGCCCCACTAGAGTTGTCTGCCCAACGCTGCCAAGTTGGAAGGGGGTGGGGGCTTCCATTTAGGAAGGAAAGGGCCCCAGGACTCAGTCCCCACGGCATCCCAGCTTGGACTCAGGGTTAAGTGACCCCTGAGGCTCCCACAATTTAGAAACGGGAGAGGCGGAACAGAGCACCCAGACCATGCTGGTCAGCCCTGGGACAGACCCCGGGGCACAGAACCTTAGAATCAGACAGACTCCGGTACACAGAACCTCGGAACAGGGAAGACCCTAGGACACAGAGCTTCGGAACCGGACAGACCCCAGGGCACAGAACCTCAGAAACCCTAAGACACAGAAGCTCAGAACCGGACAGACCCCGGGACACCCTCAGAACCAGGCAGACTCCAGGGCACAGAACATCAGAACTGGACAGACCCTGGGACAGAGACCCTCAGAACCGGACAGACTCTGGGAAACAGAACGTCAGAGCTTGGAAGGGACCTTAGAACAGGGAATGTCAGAGGCGAGACAGACCGCGGGATGTCCAACAGCCAAAGTCAGCTGGGGAGGAATGTCTGCCCTGGGGGTCATCAGCAGCAGAGCGTGGGGCAGTGACAAGCCCAAGGTCACCCGGCCGGCCGAACTGGCCCCCGGTCCGGTGCCCTGCCTCCCAGTACGCATCCCCGGCGCTCCTGGGGGCTCCGTGCCTTGGCCCCCACGTGGGCGCGATCGCCCGGGGGCTGGCAGGCGGGGCGCCCCTAAGGTCCCTCCCACGACCCCGCCCGGCTCAGGGCTGGCCCCCCGCGGCGCGCGCTCACCCAGGTAGCGCACCCACGTGTCGCGGTAGAGATCGGGCTGGGCATCTTGGCCAGGGTCCGGCATGGCGCGCGCCGGGATGGGGCGGCCACTGTGCTGGCCACTGTCACCGGCCCTGAAGGACGTTCTCTCCGGCCGGCCGGGGACCGTCTGCAAATTACACGCCGGCTGCACGCGCGCGCAAACACACACCCGCACACGCGGAGACACACACGTGGGGGGCTGCGGGAAAGGGGGTAACCCGAGGCCCCGCCCCGCTCCGCCTCTGGGACGGTCTGAACGTAGAGACCGCCGCCACTCCCCAGGCTCCCCCTGGTCTTCCGGGCTTGATCCCTGCAAGGCACCGTGGAGGTGGTGGGACCCAACCTCCCCCTCCCCTTGTACAGATCGGGAAACTGAGGCTCAGAGGGGGACCCGGCGGGCTGGCGGGGCTCAGAGATTTAAAGGGGGAAGCCATAGAGGCCACAGATGAGGAAACAGCCCCACAGAGGACAAAGGGCTTGCCCAGGTTCACCCGGTGTCCTAGGTAACACTCGAACCCCGGGTCCGAGTCCAGCCTTCCATCTGCTACTGCGCCATGCTGGAAACGGGACTTGCCCAAGGTCACACCGCTAGGAAATTGTGACGTCAAAATTCGGCTCTTAGGATGAGAAGGGACCCTAGAGGTCATCTGGTCTACTCCAACCTTCTCATTTTACCGATGGGGAAACTGAGGCCCAGGGAAATCAAGAGGAACTTGGGAGTCAGGAAGTCCATCTTCAAGTCCTGTCTCAGATACTGTGTGACCCTTGGACCTCTGCGAGCCTCAGTTTCCCCATTAGTAAAATGAGGGGGGAGTATGAACTTCCGGCTCTAAATCTATGGTCATGTGATGCATGACTTGCCCAAGGTCACCTAAGTTATCACTGAGGTGACATTCGAACCCAAGCCCGGTGACCCTCGCCCAGCGTTTCCAAACCCTCTTCGGAACAGGAGGCCGAGCACTTGCTCGTGTCCCTGGAGCCCCGTGGGGCGACCAGTCCGGAGGGAGAGCTTCCTACTAGACGGCTCAGCCTCAGTCTACCTCCTGGACCCGGGGGCTCCGGAGGGGGCTCCAAGAGATGCGGGAACGCTGGGGGCGGGGCAGAGACCGCCAGGAGTCTGAAGGTCTGGGGGGGCAGGGACCACCGGGGGTCTGAGGGCCTGGGGATGGGGAGCAGGGACCACCGGGGCCTGAAGGCCTGGGGGTACCGCAGAGGCGGGCACCCCCATTGCAGAAAACCACAAGCCTTGGCACGGGGGCGGGGCTGCTTTTCTTAAAGATTCAGCACGAGGACTTTCCTGACCGCCCCCCTCCCCCGGCCAAGTTCCGTTTCACGAGCGCGCATTGCCGGCCCCGCCCCCACCCTCCAGCTCCTCCGGGGGCCGCCCACCCCCCATTTGTGTCCCCAGTGCCTAGTACGGTGCCCTGCACACAGTAGGCGCTCAATTAAAGGTGGTCGATTGACCCAGGAAGCCTGGGGGAGGGGGGAGGGGAACCTGGTTGGGGGTTGGGACTGGAAGGCTCTGGGCTCGCCAGAATGGGGGTCTTGGACCAGGCCTCTCACATGGGGCTGGGGGTGGGGGTAGCCCTCGGTGGGGAGGGGTCCCGCGGAACCCAGGTGCAAACTGGGGGATCCAGGGGAACTCTGTGGGACGGAGGTACTCGGGAGATCTGGGGGTTCCCATGGTGGGGGACCTGGGCGGAACTCGGGGGCGACAGTCAAAGGGGTTCCCGAACCCCCAAAATGGAATTCAGAGACAGTCCCCGGGGCCATGTGGCTCCCTCCAGCTCGATTCCCCCTCTCCCCACCCCTCGCCCCCGGATTCCCGCAGATCCTACTCCGAGCCGCAAGTCCCCTAGACTACGTGGGGAGCCGGCCTCTGGTGTCCTGGGGGCGGGACTTCCGCCCTCAATGAGAAGCCCACACTTGTCCCTCAGTAAATATGGTGGAAACACGCGCCCACCAGTCCATCCAATGACAGGAGCTCCAGTGCGCAAGCGCACCCGTTCATTTAGCACAGAACCACCGAGACTGAAGGACGGATTCTTTGGTCGGTGATTGAGCATTTGGAGTTCTCTGGCGCCCCCCAGAGGGAAGTAGTGAAAACAACACGGCAGAGAAAAAAGGGTGGAGAGCCAAAGTCACATATTTTTCTTTATTTGTTGGTTAATTTTCCTAACAGAGCATTTGTAAACCGAGACACGCTCCAACCCACCTCTGGGAGTGGCCAGCTCTGAGCATCTAGTTCACCCCATACCTGAGCAAGAACCCCATCTACAGCATCCCTGACCAAGTGGGTATCCTGTCTCCACTTGAATAGTTCCAGTGATGGGGAGCTCACTCTCTGTCTCATTCCCCAGAGAATCATGGAATCTCCAGAGCTGGAGAGGTTCCAAGGGATCTAGGTATCCTTCCGAAGGAATCCCTAACAAATGGCCTCCCTTTGAAGGTTTCCAGTGACGGGGAGCTTACCATCTACCACCCATTCCGCTCCTAAACAGCTCGTATTGTTAGAAAAGTTGGGGTTTTCTGCCTTAAATCAGTTGATGAAGTCTGTCTCCCTACCACTTCCTACCCACTACTCCTGGTGCTGCCCACTAGGGCCAAGCCTTCCGAGGGTTTGAAGGGGAACATGGGCAGTCTGCCCTGGACCCCCTCTGTCACGAAAGACACACAGGAGGCTCTGGTCCCTACTCCCCAGGCCCCTTAAACCCTTGGTCATGCTGGGTGATGCACCTTGGACCCAACTACCTAAAGGAAAATGGATTTCTTTGAATGGGGAAATGGCCCTTCTTCCATTCCAAGGGGGTTTGGCCTGGCCCCACCCCAGGCTGCTGAAACATCCAGTGACCAATGGCTGCACATCCAGGGGCTTTCCCCAGTCCCCAACCACACACCTGCCAGCCCCTGTGTCCCCCACTTTAGTCAAGAACCAACAGGAGAGTGGAAAGAATCCTGCGGCCATTGGAGACCGATAGTCTAGCCTTGGCTCTGCTGCCAACTCAGCAGGGGTGACCATGGTCCAGTTCCTTCATCCTTCCAGGTCTCTGTTTCCTGCTCCTTAAAATGAAAGGGTTGATGGAGATGCCTTGGACAGCCCGAATACTCTGTGCTTTGGGGGTTTTGTGCCAGTTTTGGGCTGGGTTAAAGTTGGCCAGTTTATCTTATTGGGAGCTTACTAGACTCTAAGCCCCTGAGGGCAGGGACAATGTCTTATTTGAGCTTTGCATCTCCTTCTGTATGGCCCACAGAACAGAGGCTGGCAGTGCTGGGCAGAGGCCCAGGCCTTGGGGGTAGTTAGCTCTCAGTATTAATTATCCGTATTCATTAGCGATTAAGCCAACCTGGGCTGTAGGAGGCCTGGAATCTCTTAAAATAGGGAACAGCCTGGAGAGACCTGTGCCTGACCTCCTGTCGAGGAGGACCCGCCTCTTCTGACCTAACGTGGGGACAAAGCGCTCCCATGCCCAGCCCGGCCCCCTGATATCAGCTAGCTCTAGGAACGGGCTTCTTAGGGCCCAGTCCCAGAGTCTCGATGTCTAATGCCAATCATTTCCCTCTACCCTTCTTCCCTCACCAATATCTGGCTCCCTTTCCCCCAGCCTGGGGGAGCTGGCCCAGGACAGAAACTGAGCTTGGCACTAACCAAAGGAGGGACAGATCCCATCAGCGCCCAGCACCCATGGAACCCTGTGTTCAGCTGGAGGGTGAAAAGAGGGGAGGTGGGGAGGGACTTTTCCTGAGCCACCCTGCCTCTATCCACCCCACCAAGTTCTCTCTCACCCCATCTCCAGACTGGGCTGGCTGCATCCCAGAGGTGAGGCAGGGGTGGGCACTGTCCTGACCTCTGCCCAGGTTCCCTAGTTCAGAGCTGCAGGGAGTGGGGCCTGGGCAGGGGCTGAGGCCAGGCGGCTGTGATCTTCACTGCCGAGAAGGAGCCATGCCCTTCTCTCCCAGCTGCTGCAGCCTCTCCTCCGAGGCCTTGTCCGGGAGCAGCACCTCCACAGTGAAGCTGACCTTCTTGGCATGGATAAAACTATAGGTATTGTCAAACCTCAGGACATCTGCAAGGGACAGAGATGGAGAGGAAGGTTCTCAGATGTGGGCACGGGTCAGTTCAGAGGCCCTTAGGAAGCAGGGGCTGCTTCGTTGCTGTCTGGAACATAGTAGGTGTTTAATACACGATTACTGATTGATCTAGGGACTCGGAGGGGACCAGGTGGCTGCTGGGACAGCAGGCCTGAGAATGGGACCATAACTCGGCAATATAAACAATTTTTAAAGCATTCCCCAATTCTCTAGGTTTTTACTAAGCCTTTTCCTTGAAACGACCCTGGATTGTCTCCATTTTACAGATGAAGGAACTGAGGCTGGTAACTGAATGGGGGGATCTTAGACTCTCAGGGCTGGAGGGTCCGCTAAGTAAGGAGTCCCTGCCTAAGCAAGCATCCTGACCACGATGCTGATAACGATGCTAGGTAGTGTGGAATTAGTACTTTCAGGTCAGCAAAGCTCTGCCTCACAGATGAGATCTCATTTAAACAACTCAACTTCACCAACTCCGGTTTTAAAAATAGATATTTGGATAACTGCATTTCCTCTGGTTCCATTGTAATCCCAGTGTTGCTATCATGCACCACCATTCTGCACAGGGCTTCAGCAGACTACCCAGGGGGTGTGTCACCAACAAGAGTGAGAACCCCTGGTCGGGAACATCCTCTAATGTGGGGCGCAGCGCTCCCTAAGAGAACCCCTGATCTGGAACATCCCCTGACACGGGGCGCAGCACTCCCTAAGAGAACCCCTGATCTGGAACATCCCCTGACACGGGGCGCAGCGCTCCCTAAGAGAACCCCTGATCTGGAACATCCCCTGACACGGGGCACAGCACTCCCTAAGAGACCCGGCAGCGATTCCCTAGCCTCCATCAGCCCCAGTGTCCCCCCAACCCTTCAGGCACAGAATCAAAGGAGCATGGGATCCTAGACTTAGGGCCGTTGGTCCCCTGAAGGTCATGGGATCTGACAGACAAGCAAAATGGGTCTGACGGAGGCCAAGCCCCACAGCTAGTCAGAGTCAGTGTTGGCACTCAGGTCTTCCCGACGCCCAGACTGTCGCTCTATCCGCTTCACTACCGGCTGCCTCAAAAAGACCACAGAACATGGGAGCAGGCAGGGATTTCCAGAGCACCCGGGGCCAGCTGCCACCTGAACAATTATCGATGTCCAAAGTGCCTGACAAGTGGCCTTAAAGAGCTCATGGAAGGGGAGCTGAGCACCCCCTGAAATAGGCCATTTCTGCTTTGGGAAGGAAGGAAGGAGGGAGAAAGAGAAGAAAGAGAGGGAGAAAGTGAGGAAAGAAGGAAGGGAAGGAGAGAGGGAGGAAGGAAGGAAAGGAGCATTTTTAAGCACCTACTATGTGCTAGGTACTGTGCTAAGAGCTTTTATCGATATTATTACATCCTTACTACAAACCCTTGGAGGTAGAAGAGCTAGCATACCCCAGTGCGTTGGGATAATGAAGGGGTGAAGGGAGCCAGTGAATGAGTGAAGTGGAATGGGCAAATGCATGAAGTAGATAAATGAGTGAAGTGGAACAGATGAGTGAATGAATGGAGTGGATATGAAGAAGTGAATGAATGGAGTGGGCAAATGAGTGAAGTGGATGAATGAATGAAATGGACTAGATGAAATGAATGAAGTGGAGTGGGCAAAAGAATGAAGAAAAGTGGATGAATGAATGAAGTGAAGTGGAGTGGGTCAATGGAGTGAATGAGTGAAGTGGAATAGGTGAACGAGTGAAGTGGGAGAATGGAAGAGTAAGTGGAATTGATGAAGAAACGACTGAGTGGAGTGAATGAATGATTTAAGTGAGTCCAGAACAAAGTGGACTCCGACCAAGTTTCCAGTTTCTAGTTTCTCCCCCGTGTGCCTAGCCCAGGTCCAGCCAGGAGAGGCCATGTGGTACAGTGGACATGGCCGGGCAGAGCCGGCCCAAGCTGGCTTCCAGACAGACTCTGGCCAAGCCACTTCACCCCTGCGTCCCCAGGTAACTCTCCTAGAGAGTGCCCACCTGCCCCTGTAGAGGGACTGTCCTCTGCTAATGAAATCCCAGACGAGTCCCTGGCCCCTGGCTCCCCTCAGGTGCTCCTGAGTCTCAGTGTCCAGCCTGGCCAGCCCGAGCTGGGCCCTCCTGCCTCAGCCGAGGCTGCAATCTAATCCTCCCTTCCTTCCAGGCACCTGCCCCAAGGTAAACCTGAGCCCAAGTGGGAAAAGAGCAGGCTCAGCCCTCCCGGTCCTGCCCGTGGGGTGCGGGGGCAGGGCCGCCCAGCTGTCTCTGCATGTGGCCAGACCTGGGGTTGGCTTTACAGGAGTGTTTGTGCACCTAGAACTTGTGCAGCCTAGTGTCTGGAACACAGTAGAGGCCTAACGAATGCCTGTCCTGGCCAGTGAGGAGGCTGGGCCAGGGGAGGAATTAGAGGCCATTCTATCTTATTCTGCCCCTAGGATGATGGCCCTGGGCCTGTAGCTTCCTTCCCTCAGTTTCCCTCCTGGGAAGAATCAGAAGTTTTGCAAAGTAACACAGCAGAAAGAGTGTCGATATTGGAGTCACAAAGTTCTGGGTTCCAATCTCTCCTCTTAAAATTTACTAGCTGTGTGACCCTGGGATAGTTACCAGGCCTTGCTGGGCCACTGTAAAATCAGGGGTTTAGGCCACTCACAGACTCAGCCGCCCACCCCAACCAATGGGATGCCCCTCCCATCAGGACCAGTTCTGACAGAAGAGTCTGTAGAGAGGCCGGATATCTTAGGGCTTCCCGGCCTGCCGGCACTCCAGGCCCAACACCTCATTGGTAGCACAAGGGACCTTGGACCAGTCCCTGTTATCACTAATCCCCAGGCTGTGCCAGCTAGGGCTAGTGGAGGGGCGGGAGCAGGCCAAGATTGACAGTGGGAGGTGAAGGCTGGGCTTGGGGGGGCAGGGAGTGAGTGTGGGTAGGTGTGCGTGTATATGCGAGTGCAAGTGGGGGATGGGGGTGAGTATGTGGGTATGCAGGTGAGTATGTGAGCACGGGGAGATGTTCAGGTGAATGTGAGGGGGGGAGTGAGGAGGGTATGGGGGGCTGGGGCAGACACACAAGGCCAGGGCACAGAGGCAGCTGGGCTTGGGAAGGAGGCGGGCCTAGGAGGGCCACTGAGGCACTGATCAACCACAGATCACAGTGGAAGTCTTGGGTCCACCCCCTGCCTAGGCTGCCATGGAGATGAGCCTGGGGCCCCTTGAGGCTGCCATCATCCTCTCCCCTGTGCCCCATCATCCCTCCTCCCTGGTACTGCCTCCCGGCCCCCTCCCCATGGGCCTGGCCCTGATGCTGCTGGGGGGAGGAAAGCTAAGGGAGCTGGAGCTTCAGCTCCCCAGCCCCTAATTGGGCTCCTGGGGCTTCTCAGAGCTCAGTGATCACCAGGAGCCTCACACCTGCCCAGCAGCCAATGCTCTGAATGGTCTGACCGATAGCAGAACAGAAGCCCACAGAGAGGGCTGGCCATGGGTTCTAGCCACCAAGTTCTGGAGCTGGAACCCAAGTGATCTCAGCTTCCAGAAGGTGGAGGTCGAGAACTTTATGATTTAATATTTATAAAATGAGAAATTGGAATAGATTATCTCTATGACCCATCTACTCAGCTCTGACATCCCCTGTTCTAAGGCCCCTCCCAGCCCTGACCTTCCCTATTCTAAGGCCCCTCCCAACTCTGATATCCCCTGTTCTAAAGCCCCTCCCAGCTCTTATATGCTGTCATTCCATGCTAAGTCCAAGCATCTCCTGCAGAGAAGGTGTCTTAAATCAAGACAGAGGAGCACTTACAGATCCCAGGCTCACTGCAGGTAAGTGTCCCATCCTCAGGGACCAGGTGAGCATTGTACCTCTGGTTGGGAAGGACCTCCGTCATCTCGCCTGCTCTCTGCCGCTCACCAGTCTTTGTCTTCAGGAACACCCCAAAGCCCACGTCTGCCCCATCTGACATGAACTGCCACCTGCAGGTAGGCAGAGACCCCAGTCACAAGCGTCCCTCCCCAGCTTGGGCCTTTTTTGGGGCCAACAACCTCAATCTGGCTTGAGAGACTAGAATCTGGGGCCAAAACTAATCAGATGACATTTAATAGAGATAAATGTAAACTCTTGCACTTGGGTCCAAAATGTCAATTGCGCTAGTCAAAAATGGAAACCCTGTGGCTGGCTGGATGACAGCTGGATGGAAAGAGACCTGGAGATTTTATTGGACCACAAGTCCAAAGACTAACTTTGTGACAAGGTCATCCAAAAAGTTAACACAATCCTAAGCTTCACTAAGGGGGACCTTTGCTGGGGTCTCCTCCCCTCTCCCCCGCCCCCCGCCATTAATATTAATCTATTTTGTACCAGTCATTGTGGCTAGAGGGCTGGCCTTGTAGCCAGCAAGCTCCGGGTTCAAGTCCTGCCTTTGACACACACCAGAGTGTGACCCTGGAGAGTCCTTGAGCCTCTCAATGCTCTGACCAACTCGCTAAGACTATTAAATGGCAGAGGAGGCACCGGCCCACCCCTCCACCAAGGAGATCCTGGGTCTAGCCCCTGTACTTAATTTGCATATAATTTGTATCTAATTTTATGTGTCCATGTTTCCCACTCCCCAGTAGAATGTAAGAGCCTTGGGGGTGGGGACTGTTGCATCTTTAAAATGTTTGTATCTGTAGCACCTAGCACATTACCTAGTACCTAGTAGGTGCCTAATAAATGCTTGTCGACTGATTGGTATATCCAGAACACAGAAGGTTCTGGTCAGACCCCATGTGGAATAGGGTTTTCGGGCCTGGATACCACAGTCCATAGTTTAGAAAAGCCACTGATGGAGAACAATCAGGATAGGAAAGGGCTTTGAGACCATGCCATAAGAGGAGGGACTGAGAGAACTGGGAAGGCGAGTCAGAGTGAGGCATGATCACTCCATCAATAAACATTTATTAAGTGCCTACTGTGTGCCAGGCATTGTGCTAAGTGCCGGTGGCTGTCTTCAAGTGTTTGAAGGGCTATTGTGTGGAAAAGGCCTTGGCACAACACCTGGCACACAGTAAGGACTTAATAAATGCTTGCTGCCCACCTGCCTAGACTTGGTCTGCAGAACCAGATACAATGGACAGGAAGCTGCAAAAAGACAGATTTGGGCTTGACAGAAGGAAGAACTGAACTGAAGCTATCTCAAAGGGATGCATTGGGAGGTAGTGAGCTCCCCATAACTGAAGGTCTCCAAGCAGAGGCCTGTCAGGGTTAGACTAAAAGATTGAGGAGACTTCTCTGAAGAAGTCAGCTCCTGTCCTTCCCTGCTCAGCTCCTGATAATTCTGAAGGGCTGCAGAGGGAAGGTGGGTAGGGCACCTGGAGGGCCTGGGTCCCCCCTTACCTGAGGACACACCCCGGGAAGAGAATCTCGTACTCCACCTGATGGGAGGAGGCCCTGTTGATCTGGACCGTGTGCTCATACTGCTGCTTTACCTGGTCCCGGATGTAATACTTCTTGGGGATTTCACCCCCGTAGTTGATCTGCAGGGAGCCCAGGGGGTGAGTAGGGGGCGGGAGGGGGAGGAGAAGTCCTGCCCGAGCTCTACCCCTCCCCCTGCCCTCGGACCCTGGAGGCCCCGTACCTTGGATTTGCATTTGGGGTCTCCATCGGGATCTGTCATGGTGCCCCCATACTCCACGGGCAACTGGTCCGGGCTGATGTGCTTCAGTAAAATCTCCTTCCAGTTAGCTGGTGGAAAAGAAGGTGGTGGGATCACCACAGGGCAGAGGGGCCATTATTTCCAATGGCTCCTGTATTTAGCTTGTCTGTCCATAGGCATCTCTCCTATTCACCTGTGACTTCTCACAGGAACTGTCTTTTACCTGTCTGGCACATGCCTGGCATGCAACAGGCGCTTAATAAATGTTTATTAAAAATCCAACATGAAAGAAATGGATGGTTCTCTGAATCTCAAAGTGAGGGGATCATCTGAACCCAGTACTGGAAAGGTTGGCTGGCCCTCTCCTCGTCCCATTAGCCAGTCTCCCCAAGGCCTCTGTTTTCTACCCAGCTCCAGCCTTACTGGCCTCCCCGTATCTTAGACTATGAAAAACCACAGACCCTCAGAAGTACAGGCCTCAGAGATGGAAGGGGCCCTGTCCCTGTAATGGGGAAGCCCAGGAAACCATCAGCTACAGACTGGAAAATCCATGAGGTCTGGGAGAAGAGGAGGCCTCAGCTTGACCCTGGTCACTGACTAGCTTGACCCCCTAAAGCTGGAAGGGATCCCAGGGGCCAGCTAATACAAACCTTTCATCTTCCAGAGGAGCCTGAGGTCTAGTGACTTGCCCAAGGTCGCATGGGTTTCATAAGCATCAGAGACAAGATTTGAACTCAGACCCCAGAGCCCATGTGCAAACCTTCATTTGCTGAAGGAATGGTAAGAGCCAGGGTTCACACTATCATACGAGCCTGTCTACATCTACGCTCTCCTCACCCATTCCCTGTGGAAGGTGAGCTCCCCCAGGGCAAGGCCTATCCACACCCAGCACCAGGTAGAGGGCTAGGCACAGAGGAGGCATTTAATAAAGGCCGCTGGGATTAAATGGTGGCAGGAGAGGTGAGGGTTGGGACAGAGGGGTGACCAATGCAGGATAGAAAAGGATCTTGCTGTGATTTCTTCCTGAGCAAGGCCAGAATCATCGGACATTCACAAAAACGCAGAAAGAACCAAAGCTTCCCGAGCCCGTCTCCTGACGCCAGTTCAGCCCTGGTGGGTTCCAGCTCTGTGCCCACTGAGGCCAGATGCTTGCTATCATTCATTCATGCCTGACTCTTCGTGACCTGGTGGACCATAATGTCCACAGTGTATTCTTAGCAAGGATACGGGAGTGGTTTGCCATTTCTGTCTCCAAGACATTGAGGCAAACAGAGGTTAAGGGTCTTGCCCAGGGTCACACAGCTGTAGCTGAGGCTGGATTCAAACTCAGGTCTTTCTGACACCAGGCCCAGGGCTCATCCACCAAGCAGCCTCTTTCAAGGCCAGGAGAGGGCAGGGATTGAGGCTGAGAGATGCAGGGGCTACTCACCCCCCAGAACCATGATTTTCTTCCTTGTGTCCTCGCTCAGGAAGGGTTTGATGAGGTTGTAGGCCACCGGGAATATCTTGGGAGCTAGGACACACAGACACAGGAGGGAAATCATGAGGCAGCCAGGTCAGGAGGGGGCACTAGCCCACCTGTGCCCTCTTTCCAGGGCTGCCCCCTGAAGCCAGGTAGAAAGCCTTGGCTCACCTCCCCCCTCCCCCCATCCCTGGTCTCTGAGCCCTCACTCAGCCCACACTCCTGTTCTCCCACGTCAAGGCCTCCAGACAGGGAGCAATCCCCTCCCCCATTCTTGAAGCCCAGGGTCAGTCACGGCCTCCAGGGAGCCTTCCTGGCTGCCCTGGCAGCAAGTGTTCTCTCCCCTCCTCATCTCTCCTAGCACCCTGTCCTCTCAGGCAGTGACCAGAAGCAGCTCCTATCTCCCTTCCAGCCTGCAAGGTCCCGGGGTACAATGGCCACCTAACCACTAAAGCAAACACCGATTTAACCCTCCTTAGGCAAGACACCTCGCCTGAGCCTGGAAAACAAAAATGCACCAAAGATCCCCTCCCCCCCTGCAAAAAACTGAGGAGGTTGGACTAGGTGCGCTCAAGGTCCCTTCCAAGCCCACGATCTAAGAGCCCAGCAAACAAGGCACAGTCCCTGCCTGCAGTGATAACAGCTGACCAATCCCACATGACTCCCAACCAAACCAGCCCACTTACTGTTCCCACAGACAACATTCCATCTTCCCACCTCCACACCTTTGCACAAGCTGTTCCCTCCTCCCCCCATTCCCTCCCACCTCACTTCCTCCTCATGGAAACCTGAGGTCCCTTTAAGGGTCAGCTGAAGTGCCACCTCCTACAAAAAGCCTTTCCTGACCCTGTGCTATCACTGGTGTCTTCTCCCTCCCCAGTTATTTACTTATCCACGATCACATTGTTTTCTGAACCACCCCCCCACCCCCCAAGTGTGAGCTCCTTGAGGGGAGGGACTGTCTCAGGTTTTCTTGAATCTCCAGAACCTACCACAGTGTCTGGCACACAGCAGGTACTTAATAAGTGCTAGTTTCATTAACTGACTTATTGAGACAGCTTGTAGAATATAAGCTTATAGAGGGCAGGCACTGTTTCACTTTTGTCTTTCTACCCCTCCCTTCACAGGACCTAGCACAGCATCTGGCATACAGCAGGTGCTTAATAAATGCCAGTTTCATTAATTGACTCTCACCCCCTTTTATTGAGATTGCTCACAGAATATAAACTGTTTCATTTTTGTCTCTCTCCCCCACTCCCCCCAGGACCTGGCACAACATCTGGCTTAATAAATGCTTCTCGATTGGTCGATCTATCCCTAGTGTTGAGAGGGCTTAGAGAATGTAAGCTCCTTGGGGCAGAGAAGAGTTCATTTTTGTCTGTATCCTCGGCACCTAATATGGTGCTTAAAGCACTTTTAAGATTTACCAATTCCTTTGTAACTATTACATAACTTGAGCCTCACACCCATGAAGCTGAACTGTGTGAGGTGGGTTCAAAGTACAAAGATTATCCCCATTTTGCAGATAAAAAATTGAGGCTCAGAGAGGGAACAGATTTGCCTGTGGTCACACAGCAAGAATATGTCAGAAGGGTCTTTTCAAACATAAGAGTGTTTGCCATCTGATCAGCATCTCTCTCCATGCCCAGCACAGTGTTCTGTATACTGCAGGCACTTAATAAACAGCCTTTGAATGACCAAAGGAAGCCCTCAGCAGTGGGGGCACAAGGGTGAGGAGCCCCTGAGTGACCACCCTAATGGCCGTGCTCACCACCCTCTGGTAGCCAAGGTTTAACACCAGGCCCATCCACCGGGCCTCCTCCGCACTGACCTCTACATCTCCTTCCCTCTTGTCTCACCATTCAAGGCCCCCACTTACCTTTCACAACAAAGAGGCGTCCAAGGCTCTCTGGGTAATTCTCCTCAAACATGCAGAGGAACTGGGGGAGGTGGGTTGGAGGTAGAATGAAGAGACCTGTTACATTCCTAGCCTCTTTCTCTCCCTAGGCAGGGCTGCACCAAGCCCCAGCTCCAGCCCCACCTACAGTGTTCCGGACCCTTCTCTGACGGGCCGGCAGGGGGTGACCTGACCCCTACTGTACCACCCTCCCCAGCCCTGGCCTCCACCTGGACAGCCGGGCACGGGCTGGACGTGGCCTTCGACTAAAGGAGAGAAGGCCGAACGATTCCGGGCCCTGTGAGCCGGCATCGTGGGATGGCCTGGGAATCTCTGCTGGGACTCTCAAGCTAGTGGCCAGGCCAATGCAGCTCCCCAGGCCGACCGGCCGGCCCCTTCCCATCTCCCTCAACCACAGCTAAGGACTGTAAGAAACAAGCCACATTTCCACATCAGAGGCACAGATGTGGAGCTCAGAAACCTCGGACACCATCATACAGATTAGGAACCCGAGTCTCCAGGAAGCTGACTGACTCGCCCAGGGCCATTAGACCCTCGATCTAGAGTGGGGAGGGACCTCAGAGGCCCTATCTAGGCCCAGCCTGTACCCAAACAAGAATACCTCCAACAAGTGGTTACATAGCCCCGACTGGAAGCCCCCGGTGATGGGGAACTCGCTACACGGAGGTGGCCCAGTGGATAGAGCACAGGGCCTGGAGTCAGGAAGACCCGAGTTTAAATCAAGTCTGACACTTTCTAGCTATGTGACTCTGGGCAAATTCTGTCTGGCTCAGCTTTCTCCATTGTAAATATAGGGATCATCACAGCACCTGCCTCCCAGGGTCATTGTGAGGATCAAACGGATATTTGTAAAGTGCCTAGCATGTGCCTGGTACATAGTAGGAGCTTAATAAATGCTTATTCCCCTCCCCTCTCTAGCCTGTCCTGATGGAAGCTAGAGGTCCTGGTGACCTTACCTCCCCATAGAGCTCCACAGCAGGCTTCCAGAGATGCTTAAGGCCCAGCCCCTCACAGTCATACACCATGGTCAGGGTCTCGATCTTCTTCCCCAGCTGTGGGAGACGGGAAAGGAGCTGCCTATTGGAACTGCTCAGCATAATGCCCCCCTTTCCTCCTTTACCCACCTTCTCAGGCTCATGACATGGCAGAGCTGGGAGGGGCCTGGGAACAGGGAATGTCAGGGCTGGGAGGGGCCTCAGAACTGGGGATGTCAGAGCTGGGAGGGGTCTCAGAACAGAGGATGTCAGAGCTGGGAGGGGCCTCAGAACAGGGGATGTCAGAGCTGGGAGGGGCCTCAGAACAGGGGGTGGCAGAGCTGGGAGGGGCCTTAGAAATCATTTAGTCTGGTCCCTTCATTTCCCAGAAAAACAAGAGGTAATTTGCCAAGGTTCCATGATGAGCTACAGAGTCAGGAGTAGAATCCAGATCTCCTGACTCCCAACACACAGAAATTAAATATAAAATCCTCTTCCTGACAGGTAAAGCCCTTCCCAATGTGGCCCCTTCCTCCCTCTTTTGTCTTCTCACACATTCCCCACCTCCATGAACTCCAGATCCAGTGACACTGGGACTTTCCATCTCCCAACTCCAAGCCTTTGTCCTGGCTGTGCCCCATGCCTGAAATGCTCTAGCCCTTCACCTCGCCATCTGAGTTTCCCAGGCTTTCTTCAGGACTTGGCTCCAAGCCTACCTTCTGTGGGCCTGTTTTGGGGATCCTTGAAGAGTTTGGCCTTTGTTTCCTTTGATTAATTCAGTATGTTTGATTCTTACTAGGTGCTAAACCCCAGGCCCAAACCTCTATCTATTAGGTGCTAAGCCTATGTGGGTGTGAATTGGTAACTAAGGTGGGGCTCCAGGTGGGGCCAATGAAGGGAGGTGCTAAGACCAGAGCCAATGGAAGGAGTCTAAGTGACGTTTGATGACATCTGAAACTGCATAAAAAGGGAAGACAGAGCTATTTGCTTAGGGCTCTCACTCTCGGCCAGGTGCTGGTGTGGAGACTTTGGGCAGCTGTAGCTAGGAGCCCGCCAGCTCATAAACCCGGATGTTCAGACTTGGTTAAACTCTGGTAACTATGAATCGAGATTTGAATCAGACAAGGTGGGTCTGTCATGTTTGTAGTTTGTGTTTGCTCTGAAGCTCAGGGTGCTGGCTTTTCCCCTGAGCTGAGTGAATGATGTCTCCGTGCTGGATTAACGTAAGATTGTTGACCCCTTAACGTTGCTTTCCTTGGTAAAGCACATCAAAGAACTGGGCTTGCAGTGTTCTGTGTGCTGGTTGTTGGTTTTCCACCCCCGCAGACGCTGCTAGCTGGATTGTTGCAACAGGGCCTTTCCAGGTCCCCCCAGCTGCTGTCTTCCCTTCCAAGTTACGTTTCCCCTGTTGCCTACGTCTTGTTGTAAGCGCTTTGAGGGCAGGGGCTATATTTTTGCCTTTTTTTGTATCCGAAGGACTTAGCACAGTGCCTGGCACACAGTAAGCGCCTAATGAATGCTTGTGACTGACTGGCCCTTCCTACCTCGTGGCTGCGTCCTTCAGCTTCTCATCAATGAAGAGGACTCAGAGGGGCCCATGGCAGGCTTCTCCTCTGGGCAGGACGTATCTCAGGGGACACAGGGAGGGTCCTTCTCCCCTCCCCCTCCACCCACCTTCTCAGACTGCTGGGCACACACTGTCCGGATCATCTCACAGTCTCTCATTTTGGTCCTGAGCAGATCCTGCTTGGAGGCGGACAGCAGCAGCCCCTTGACATCCAGCGGCCCGATGACATCGTACCAGACGGGACAGCCATTGAGGTCGAAGCCGCACATCCCCCCGGACAGGTACTGCTGGACCACCTGGGTAGAGATACGGGCAGCAGCCCATCCTCTCAAGGCCTTGGCCAAGGCTGGCTGGAGGAAGGAGGGGAGGGCCCAGGACAGAGGGGCGCCCCACCCCTGCCCTCGGGGCAGCCCCGGTCCCCAGAGAGGTTGTGGTTTAAAAGAGAATTCTAGCATGCCAGCCCCTTTGGGGGTTGGCAGAACTGGAATTGGGTGGGCATGCGGGGCTCGGGCTGGGGGTAGCAGGGGAGGGGAGAAAGATGCTTTTGCCTCCTCACCTCTGGGGGCTGCCAACTCAAAATATTTTCAAGATTCTTTTGTTTCCGGAACTCCACATGCTGTGAAAACACACACACACACACACACACACACACACACACACACACACACACACACACACACGCAGCATGTTCTGAAATCACTCATTCCCACAAGGACCTCCACAACCTTCAGACCAACTGCACCAGGAGCCACAAGAACCGGATTCAAATCCTTATTCGGGCAAATACTGACTGTGTGACCTTAGCCCAGGCCCTTTCTGTCTCTGAGCTCCCTGCTCTTCCCACGCTCCCTCCCTCACTTGGACGTCTTCCTCGAAAGGACAGAATTTTGTAAAGTAGAAGTGCTCTAAAAATGGGGCGTTTATTATTAATCTTATCAGGCCGGATATAGGCCTCCTTATCGACTCCTTCCTTCTCCCACAAGAGCGAAATTTCTAGTGACCCTGAAAACGTTGGGGTTCCTGGGGTCTTGTTCTCAGTGATCATAGAAATGGTCTAAATGAAAAGCCAAAACCCAGGGGCAGCCCTCTGCCCCACCGATATCCATACAATGTCTCTAATCGGATCTTTCTGTGGCTTCCGCAGGGTCAAGGGAGCAGGAGTTAGGTGCCCGGAATCCTCATGAGGACTTCCCGGGAAAGCAGACAAGAGTCACCGGGGAGGAGAAGGTCTGGGTAGGCTGCAATCTGCAACAGTGGAGGGTATGCCCACACAGGTAACTTCGCAACAACCATGATAGTCCTAATTCCATAATGGCTCCCAATGCTATAATACTTTGTACACCTCTTCCTCCATTGCTTCATTGTGGGCTGGCAGTGACCCTGGACTCTCCCAGGTAATGTCAAGCTCAGGCAATTTCCAATCCCAAAAGAGAGCTCGGCACTTAGGAAGGGACCAGAGCACTTCAGAAGACCCAAGTTCGAATCCCACCTACCCTCCAACGCTTGGTAGCTATAGAACCCTGTCACTTAGCCTCTTAAGCTTGTAAAATGGAAATGTCACCCGACACTCCCTACCTCACAGAGCTGTCATGAGGAAAGCACCTCGGAAACCCTAAGTGCTAGAAAAATGGAAGTTGTATTTATTTGCATCGTGACCACCAAGCTAGAAAGCATTCAAGGAAAGGCCCGGGGACAGGCTGCATGAGGTCCAGCCTGGCTAAGGGAGTCTCATCGCCAGGAGGACCACAGGCAGATGAATCCGGGGGGCCCGAGCAAGGGGCCCCTGGAAGAGTATCTCCTCAGGATCAGAGCCATCCGGGTCTGGGCTGGTGGAGGGAGTGAGGACCCCTCCTGCAGAATCACAGACCCTGGGAAGCCTGACTCCAATTCCCCTCAACTAGCACACATTAGGCACTTGGTTTCATGGATGCCTTCAAGGCCTAACAGAGCAATTTCACCAGAACTATCCTTTTGGGATGGAATGAAGAGACCCCAGGGGAGAGGAGAAAGAGGAGGGGACCGGCGGATGAGCTGAAAGGGAGCCTCACCTTTCTCAGCATGGCTTCCGACTTCTGCAGGTCGAAGCTTCGAGCTATAAGGAGAAAATGGACTGGGTCACAGCGAGGTCGCCGGACTGAGGTCATTCTTCCCACCTTGGACACCCTCCCTCCTCCAGCCATCCTGCACTCACTGGGCCTGAAGTATAGGGGCTTCCAAGGTTCCTTCCTTAGAAGGGCTTGGGCAAAGATGGCAAGTTTGGGGAAGTAGGCCTCTGCTTCCTTTTCAGTAAAATAAGGGCAGTGACTTGTCACACAGGTCACGCGGGTCACACAGGCAGTGGTAGTGACAGGCGTGATCGTAGAAAGAATGAGAGGAAGCCAGGTTTTGTGGGTGGAGGGTCAGCCTGGGCTCCCTATGGTCTCTCAGCTCCACTATGGTTCTATAACAACCCACCTGGGCCATGGCCTTAAGCTGGCACCAGGTTCACCCCTGAGGTCAGGAGAGATCGGAGCTCTAGGGCCAGGGAAGGCCTTGGCTTCCATTGATCTTTCTCTTTCCCCAAAGCAGATGAACCCTGAGCTCCTTTATCACCCGGCCCTCCCCCTACCCTGGGCTTATCTTCCTCCTCGGGGACTTTGGCCCATGGACTTGGGTGCTGGAAGGTGATCAGGCCAGCCAGAAGGAGGAGAGACTGGGCCCGAGGAGGGAGCATCTCCAGGGATGGAAAGGCAGTGGAGATTCCCAAAGCCTTGGATCCGTCTCCCAGAGCCCTCCAGAAGGCAGGGAAGTCACCAATTTGGCCATACCTGACTCTGAGCCTGGCCCACATTTTGGTGACCTCTCCCCTGCTCTGTAAAATGAAGAGGTCTGAAGGCATGCCTTGTATGCTCCCTTCCAGCTCTGAGCCTCTGAGGCTTCCTGAAGGTCTGTGTGACCTTGGGTAAGTCATTTCCTTTGTAAAATGAGAG
The DNA here is from genome assembly GCF_011100635.1 of Trichosurus vulpecula. Lineage (NCBI taxonomy): Eukaryota > Metazoa > Chordata > Mammalia > Diprotodontia > Phalangeridae > Trichosurus > Trichosurus vulpecula. The sequence continues at coordinate 14,484,011 of NC_050573.1, forward strand.
CATTAGGGAATACAGCCCCAGAGGTCCCTCCTAGGTCTGGCTAGGCTCCTACCAGCCTAATTCAGTGGGATCTCATCAGCCTCAGCTCCCTTATTTTCAAAACAGAAATATCGCCGCCTACACTACCCACCTCCCAGGGCTGGGGAAGGAGGCTTCAAGAGCACCTCAGAAACCTGAAGGGCCATTATCATTAGAAGAGCCCAAGGGACTGAACGTTTCTCAGACCCTGGAAGTCTTCTTCCTGCGTGATGTTATCCCACAGCGAGAGCGGGGGGATGAATGGAACCTCAGGCCTGGGAAGGACCCTGATAATAACCACATCTATTTCTAAAACCTCATAGAGTTGGCCAAGGCCCTTCAAGGTAAGAAGCAGGAGCAAAATTATTCAGTTTGACAGGATAGGATCTGGTAAGGAACTCAGGGACCAGAGTCAGGAAGACTCGAGTTCAAATCTAGCCTCAGACACTTACTAGCTGTATGACCTCAGGCAAGTCACTTAACCCTGTTTGCCTCAGTTTCCTCATCTGTCAAATGAGCTGGAGAAGGAAATGGCCAAGAAAATCTCGAGCAGGGTCACCAAGAGTCGGACATGGCTGAAAAACAACCCGGCAACAGCAAGCAGGACACCAGGGGACCATAGAGGAAGAAACTGAGGTCCAGAGAGATTTGCCCAAGTGACTTAGCCAAGGTCACACAGTCAGTCCCAGGGGTAGATTTTAAACCCGAGTCCTCTGCCCCCAGAGACATATAGATCTTTCCAATGTACTTGGTCATCTCTGTGAGGGGAAGAAGGGACTCGTCCCCAGATCATATGGCGAGTGGTAGCCGGAACGAGAACGATCGCCAGCTTGTCATCATAAAAAAACATGAGAAGCAGCCCAGCAGAGGGGACACACGGCAGCCTCAGAGTCAGAAAGGCCTGGGTTCAAATCCTCCCTCTCATGCTTCCTGGCTAGACGACCCTGAGCAGTGCTTGGCCTCTCTGGGCCTTGGGCAGCTAAGCCCATGGGCACTGGGAGAGGAAGCTCCTGTCAGAGTCAGGCACGGGGCAGGACGTGAGCCCCTCAGAGGACCAGCCCTTTACAAATCTAATTTCATGTGGGCCCACGACAACCCTGGGAGTCAGGGTTTATGACTAGATCCATTTTACGGATGGAGAAACTGGAAGAGGCTGAGCAATATGAAGGGGCTTGACCAGAGTCACACAAGATCTGAGACAAGATTCAGGTCTCCAGACACTCAGTGGAGCCCTCGGGCTTTCTTCCTCAATGCTGAGACTCTGGAAGGAAGGTCTGAGGCTTAGGGCAGGAGCTGGGAGCCCAGCCAAGCTCCAGGAGCCCCCGGGAAGGACCACAGACTGTTCTAGAGCCCTTATCTCCTCAGGGAACTAAAGTAAACTATGAGCTCCCTTATCTTAGCAAAAAGCTCAGGTTACCCCTTATCAAGCAGGGTCTAACCTCCAGGGTCTTCTGCCTGACCTTTGTCCCCCAGCCTAGTACCACCCAGGATCCTGAACTGTCTTCCTTGACCCTGGGGTGGGGGGTGGAGCCTGACCTTCAGCTCTGGCCCACGGCCAGTCCCAGGGGACCGCCTGGCTCATCCTGGCCCCATGTCACACTATAAATGCAGCTCCACTTTGAATCCCAACCCCTTGGCCCTCACAACAAGTCTTCCAGGGAGGGAGAGATAGCTGGACCCTCCCTGAGTACCCAAGGAGGCCCAGAGAGGGGAGGCCAGCAGTTTGAGGTCATCCAGCCTGGGATTTGGCACTCAGGTACCCAGGAGGAACAGAAGCATGTGCCAGGTGCCTGCCTAAGAGTTGAACCAAGAGCCCTTGGACTTCCTCCTTCCTGCCTTGGCCCAGCCAGGCCTCCAGGCTAAGGCCAATGGACACTGGGCACATCCGTGCCTGGAGGCCTCTCCTGCTCCCCTGCCAGGAGAGTCAGAGACCTGACTAACCTCCAAGCTCCAGCCCCCAGCCAGGAGAAGCATCCTGCTGCTTAGAGTCATCTCCCTAAAATCAAGAGGGGGCAGCCCAGAACGTGAAAGTACACTTTACATGACTGCATATGTAGAGCATCTATAAAAGTGCTTGCCTTCTCAAGAAGAGAATTTGGAACTCAAAATTTTTAAAAACAAATGTCAAAAGCTTTTTTTAAACATGTATTTGAGGGAAAAAAAAGTCACAAAAAAGGAATAATTTTTTTTAAAAGCTGTGTCTCCTTGGTCAAGGCACTTAGCTCCTTCCAGGCCTCAGTTTCCACATCTGTAAAATGCTGCAGGCATCAAGTCTTTTCCAGTTCCAACACCCTAAATGCATGTGGTCCTGGGAGAGCAGAACCTGGGCTTGGCCCTGGAGCTTTCCCCTCTGAGATATGATCAAAAGAAGGTTCCCTGAGCCACAGGAAAGACACTCAGCCATTTCCTAGGTGTCCCTCATGGAGCTGTCATGACCCTTTAACTGGGCCTGGGCTCTTCACACCCCTGTCCTCTTCCCAGTGGCTGAGGCTGCTGGTAACTCCCTCTCCTCTCTGTACAAGGGATGCATGGGAGCTGGGATCTAGGGGACTGGAACCCTCCCCCTCGCCCCCCCCACACCCTCCACCCCATCCAGGCCCTGGCCCTCCCCCATCCTCTAGCCTCCATCCCCTGGACCACTTCAGCAAAAGCTCAAGCCTGAGGGTGATGGGAACACGGCCCCCCTCCCCTCCCACTTCACGGTGCCAAGCTAGCTCTGGGGCAAGCAGCCAACAGCTCTCCTCTAAGAGAAGCAAGACACTGAGTCCAAGGGAGGGAGAAAGAGAAGACACAGCCAGAGAAGCATTAGCCTGAGGCTCCCAGGGTCCCAGGTCCTGACTGCAGGGAGCCACAGCCCCAAGCCCAGGCAGGAACCCCCTCCAGCCCCTCCTACCCCCTGGGATCCAGGTCCGGCTGGGCTCCCCCTTCCCCCGCTCATGTACAACTATACCAGCAGAGCCTCCCTCCCCCAGAGACCAGGCTCCGGGCTTCTCCTCCCCCGCTCTGCCAGTGACTGTCAGGTCCCAGATTCTCCTCTCCCCTCCCACCTACCCTGCCCCCTCTGACAGGCAGGAAGGCATGGGCCCAGCTTTAGGGAGCAGAGCCAGTGAATGACAGGGGGTCGTTTCCTGAAAGTCTAGAGGCCCGAATTCTAATCCTGCTCCTCTCACTACTGGTGACCTTAGGCAAACCATTCCCTCACTTGTAAAATGCGGAATTGATCTAGATTCCCTCTGAGGCCCTCCAAGTTCTGACATTCTAGGTTCTAAGGAGCTTTCCAGCCAAGGCATTCTAGATTCTGGGTTCTAAGGACCCTTCTGCCCCTGGGACTCTAAAGGCCCTTCTAGCTTGGGCAAGTCTAGGTTCTATGGGCTCTGGCACCCTAGGTTCTAGATTCTAAGGTCCTTTCCAGACAAGGCATTCTAGATTCTGGGTTCTAAGGACTCTTCTGGCCCTGGCACTCTAAAGGCCCTTCTAGCTTGGGCAAGTCCAGGTTCTATAGGCACTAGCACCCTAGGTTCTAAAGTCCCTCCCAGCTATGGCATTCCAAATCCCGGGTTCTAAGGACCCTTCTGGCTCTGGCACTCTAAAGGCCCTTCTAGTTTGGACATTCTAAGTTCTAAGGTTCTAAGGGCCCTCCTAACTCTGGCACCCAAAGAATAATGAAGATTCAGATCTCAGAACACCAGAAACAACAGGAGTTTCCAAGGGATGATATTCCTGTATTAGCCTGATAAAAAGTTCCTGGCCCCAGCCAGCTCTCCTCCCCAATCCCAGCTCACCTCGGAGCCATCGCAGAAGGAAATAGTCATCTGAGGTAGGTAGCAAGGGCAGCACATCCTGGACATTCTGCCGGAACTATGGGGAGAGGCAGGAAAAAGGTAAGGCCCCCAGCAGCCAGCCCCCTCCACCTGACCAGTGCCTACCCCACATCCCACTGGGCCCACCCTTCTTTGGGGCCTTCCGAGATGACCGCCCTCAGAGATCACAGGGATCCATCAACTGTCCCATCCAACTTACTACATAAAGCATCCAGCCCTGCTTTCATACTTCCAGTGACAGGGAGCTCATTAGCCCAGGACATGGCCCACTCCATCACCAATGCTTCTAATCTACCTCCCATATTGTTCCTAGTCCCACCTTCTACAGGCCAAGCAGCACAAGGTAAACCTGCCTTCCTCATGACCCTGAACGCTTAATAAAGGTTGATTGAGTGATTGATTAATCTCTTCCAATACTTGGACCCTGTAGCTCCCCTGTACCTTCCCTTCTCCACACCAAGCACCCCTAGCTTCTCCAATGAGCCCTTTGATAGAGTCCCTGGACTTCAGGGTCAGAATGCTTTCAGTTTCACCCCCATCTCTAACATGAGCCAAGCTCTGGGCTTCATCTGTAAAATGGGGAGAAGGCATCCTTCCTCCCTCACAGGGCTGTGGCGAGGTTCCAGCAAGATGCAGAGGAGGCAGCCACTTGGCAGAGATGCTAGAGTCTGGCAGACAGCCCCTCCTCTGCCACATATAGTCCCAATGCCCTGAGTACTTAAGTGACTTCATACAGTCTGAAGGCGTCAGGGGCTGGACTTGAACCCAGGTCTTCTGGGCTTTGAGACTAGCAAATGTAGACCCCATCCCCAAACCACTTTGAACCCCATCACCTGAGAAAGGTCTAAAACCTCGATTGGCCAATCAGGAGACATTTTGGCCCATTCTGGGCTTAATCTACCATAATGCTTTGCATGCCCTGGCATAACAGACGTGCTTTGCTTTGCTCTCTGAATGAACTCAAAATGCAGCAAGTACCAGGCCAGATGAAGCTGACCAGGAGCATTCTTCTGTTTCTGGCCACCAAGGACAAGGCACCTTGACCCAGACACCATCTTGAATAATGGGGCTTTTCTTATCTCGGTATTCTATAGACACATGTTATGTTACGTTATGTTATGTTAGGTAAGGTTAGGTCAGGTTATGTCATGTTAATGATAGAAGAAACACAGACATTCTGGATCTATAATTTCAATTGACACCTTGACATTCTCCTGCCTCATTATGTTTACAATCTATCCACTTAAGAAATTCCTTTCTCATATCATGGTTAAGACATATGGAGACTATCATTTTGGCTGACACGGCATCCTGAGCCAGGAGGGGAGGGAGGGGTGAGAGGGAATTGCTCTGAAGATCTTAGGTCCCCTTTGTCTGTCCATCTTTGGGTTCATTGTCTACAATGAACTCCCATGAGTATCTCTATAAGCATGTTCCACCAGCTTTGAGGTAAATAAACATACATGTGCAGTCTAATTTTGTTTGTCTTTCTTAGAAAGAACACTGCCTCTTCCTCTATAAAAAAAAAGTGTGGGGGGCGATAATAGCCCCTGCCTCCATGGGCTGGTGTGAAGGTTCAGTGGAGATGCTGTGTGCAGGGTTCTGGTGGCCAACCAGCCCAGCCAGGATGGGGACCGGGGCCCCGTGAATCACTCAGGGCTCAAAAACTCACTTACTAAAAACATATTCTAATACCCCAGGGCTCAGATAAAACTGTTCAAGAAAATTCAGAAAGAAAAAGAAAGCTATCAGCAAAGGGGTTAAAAACCATGGGCAAGGAGGTTCCCAGGAGTCTGGAGGCTCTCCACCCAAATCCCAAAGACAGCTTTTTCACCCTTTTCTACTCTTCCAGTCCCCAGGGCCCCCAGCAAAGTTAATCTCAACTGCCCCAGGTCTGGATCCCTTCCTCCATTACTAGAGGCCCAGCCGGTGGAGTGGGAGCATAGGGGGTTAACCCATCCCCCCCTCCAGTTCCACTAGCATCCCAGCCCACAAAAGCAGGTCACCTCACCTTTATCACTCCTATACTGCCATCTGTGAAACGGACACAATCATAGCGCCTGCCTCTCAGAGTTGTTGTGAGGATCAAATGAGATAATATTTGTGAAGAACTTTGCAAACCTTAAAGCTCAGTAAAATGTCTATTGTTATTATTATGAGCGGTGGCATTACCAGGGAGGAAGGAAGGAAGAAGAGAGGGAGAGAGGAAGGAAGCATTTATTAAACACCTACTACATACCAGGCACTCTAACCTCATTTGGCCCTCCCAACAACTCTGGGAGGGAGGTGCTATGATTATCTCCATTTTACAAATGGGGAAACTGAGGCAGCCAGAGATTAAGTGACTTGCCCAGGGTCACACCGCTAACAAAGGTCTGAGGCTAGAGAAGAAACTCTCTCTACAAATGGTACCTGCTTTTCAGCTCAAGAGTCCCAAAGGCCTGGGGCCCAGAGTCATCCAAGGGCACTTGGGCCCTGGCCACCCTAACTTAAGCCTCCCTCTCTCTGCTGTGGCATCCCCCTTCTTGGTGTGCCACATGCTGTCCTAAACTGGCCTCAAAGAACTACACACACACACACACACACACACACACACACACACACACACACACACACCCATGCTCCATAGACCTAGACTCCAGCCGTGCTTGGCTGGGGCAGAGGACCGAGTGGGGGAGGGGGAAGCAGGCCTCTCCCTGGGTCAGAATGCCTGGTCCAAATCCCGGCTGCCACATTCTCCGGCTGGGTGCCCTTGGACAAATCACTACATCTATGTTAGTCTCAGCTTTTTGTCTGAAAAATGGGGACCAGAAAGACCTAATCTTGAGAATCCCCTCCCTGGGGATGGCCCAGAATAAAGGGGGTTGGAGAACCTGGGCATGCCGTCTGTCTGGAGGGAAGACTTGGGTCCTTGTCAGCCCCTCACGAGAAGGCTGGACTATATCTGACTCTGTGATCAGAATGTGTCATCATTACTGGGCTCTTGGGCCCCCAAGCCTCCCCCTTAGTTTTTTATACTTCCTTCTCCAAGAGTGAGCAAGGTGCTTAATAAATGCTTGTTGACTTGACTCCACATGTTCCCACCCATCCCCCAGCCCTCACCCTGCTCCCCCATCCTGGACTTGCACAGCTATTGATGCCATTTGGGGCATAGATGGTGACTGGGCTTCCTTGCCTGACCTTCTGCCCCCAGGCCCATCCCACTGGTCATTCACCCTTCAGGGCAGCAACCACAGGAAACCAATGGGAGATGGCCACCTCCACCCTCTGGCACTGGCCTCTTCCCAGTGCCTGAGGCCATTCTGCCCCCTCACCACCCCAGGCCCTCAAGCTGGAGGGGGAGGGCAAACCCAACTTCCTACAAGCTCCCAGTCAGGCCCTAATCTCACGCTAATCCCATCCCCCATGTGACCCTGGCAGGTCAGTGGGATGGCCTAAGGAGACTCCATCCCGCTCCACCTTCAACCACCCCCTTCCTGGGTGGCATCCAGGACCAAGCCTCCCTGGTACTGCCAAGCCAGGCCAGAGGAACCCAGAGCCCGAGGGCTAAAGAATCAATTAACCCCTGTCAGACTGTGGAGCCCCAGGGGACCAAGTGACCAGAAGGGACTGCTTTTAGGGACCCAGGACATCTTCCAAAAGAAAGTCACAGAAAGCAGCAGAAGTGGGGACCAGGAAGCTGGCTGTAGAATGCCCAGAGGAAGGCACAAGAGCCCTCCCTCAACCTCGAAGAGAGGCAGCCCCAGGAGGAGCCTGACAAATAATACCTGGGAGGGGCCTTAGAACTTAGAACACAGATTGTCTGACTGGAGGAGACAGACAGAGAATGAGACTGACCTTAGCAATGAGGTCATGGAGGGGAGCGCCCTTCCAAAGCATCTCTTCCCACCCCCTCAAAAACTGATGCTTGGAATGGAGCCAGTTTTCAGGGACGGGGATGGGAAAGGAGGAGGGGAAGGAGGGGGGCAGGACAGAGTCCAAGTGACTGTACTTCAGCTGGCTCTGACCCCCGGACCGTCTGCCTGGGGCTGGGCCAGCCTGGTCCTCCACCCACCCACTGGCCCCTGGCTTTTTGCTCCTGGCCCAGGAACATGGGGCAGCACCTAACTCCTTCTCCAATCCTTGTTCCCTCACTGGGAGAGAGAGCAAGTTTTCATCTGGCGCTGAGAGTCTCGGGACTAGAAGCGGGACTCTTCCCCCTCCCCTCTGCTCCCCTCCCACTGAAAGGGCCCTCGGCTTCTGGGAGAGCCTCCTTCCTCCCCACACCTTCAAGAAGGGATGAGCTGTCCCGGTGCCAGGAGATACCCCCTGCCCCACCCCACCCCTGCTCCTGCTTCCTTGCCCCTTCCCTCTTGGCCTCCTTCTCTTCTCCATCGGGAGGTGACCCACCCACCTAGGAAACCCGAGTGAGAGGAACCGTCCCCCCTTCTCCTCGACCTCTAGGAAGGGTGGGGGAGGGGGTGGGTAGGGCGGCAAGGCACCTTCTCTGCCCAGCCCTGAATGCCTCCTTTGTGCTGGGGAAGGCTTCCTGTGCCCCTGGGCAACGCTTTTCTCCTGGGGAGAAGGAGAGGGGCAGAGAGGGGGAGGGGGAGAAGAAAAAGGGGAAAGAGAGAAGCTGGGAAGGGAAAGGAAGGAACTTCCCAGCCTGTCCTCTCCATCCCTCCTCTGACTGCCCTCCCCAGCCCAGCCCGATCCGGGCTGCCCCCAGCCTCCCGGGCTGACCTCCCCAGCCCAGCCCGGCCCAGCTGCCCGCCGGCCGTAGCGTGCGCGGGGGAAGGGACGCCGCCTGGGCTGCTGCCAACGCCAGCCTCCTGACCAGCTGGGGTGCCGGGCACCACAGGAGCGCGCAGGTGGGCTGCGCACCATCCGCACTCGCCGGGACCCCAGGGGGCTGCCCGGGCCAGCTCACCTTGGCCAGCGCCTCCTCCTGCCGCGGGCTCAAGTCCCCCACCCGGCCGCTCATGGTGCCTCCGGAGCCCGAGCCTGCTGTGCGCTCAGGGGGTGTCCCGACCCACTCTCCCGCCGCCCCCGGCGGCCCAGTCCCAGCCTTTTTGCCCGGGCCGCCGGGGCCAGGTGCCAAGCACCGCCCCTTAAAGGGGCCGGGCAGCTGCGAGAGGGGGAGGGGGACCGGCACGGGGGAGCGGGGCAGGCGCAGCTCCCCAAACCGTAGGACGTCACGCTGGAAGGAGCGTTGGGGATCAGCTAGCCCGGCCCTCTCATCTTGCGGGAGGAAACCCGAGAAGCCCAGAGACGGGCATCGACTTGCCGAATGTCGCAGAGCCAGGACTGGAGTGGGTCCCCTAGGCTGGGGGCTGCTGCTGCTGCCGCTGCACTTGTCCCAGTCCTGGAGCCGGAGGAGCCCTCGGAGGCCAGCCCCGCCCCCAACACAACACACACACTTAGTCAAGTCACTTCTGAGGCCAAAGGTTCCACTTCTGAATGACGAGGGAAAAGGGATGGCAGCCTCGGTGGGATGCAATGGGAGGGTGGCCCAGTGGATAGACCCTGAGCCTGCGACCAAGAACGCCCGAGTACAAACCTAGCCTCAGACTGCCACTTGCCTCAAGTTTCCCCATCTCTAAAGTCGGTTTAACAATAGCACCTACCTCACAGGGCTAGAAAGTAGTTGTGCTTTTAAGTCATGTGCCATTCGTTGTGCCCCCATCTAGGGTTTTCTTGGCAGAAACACTGGCACGGTTGGCCATTTTACACATGAGGAAACTGAGGCAAACCGGGCTAAGTGACGGAGGTCAAACGTGAACTCAGGACCCATCCCCCTGCACAACTTAGGTGTTTAATAAATGCTTAGAGTCCTGAGAAATTAAGTTGGGAACCTGACCCTGCCTGTGTCCCCTAACCTCCCTGGGCTTCAATTTCCTCTTCTGTAAAATGGGCCTTTAAGACCACTTGCGCCCCCAAATTCTCTGAGTTATGCCATGGCCCGCTTGGGTTTTAGCTTCCTCTGCCCCGGGATTTTTTTTCTTCCCTTCCTTTCAAGGTTGCCGGTCTTTAACTCTGCCCCTCCTCCCCTCACCAACCATGGACAGTCAGAGCTGGGAACGATCTGCAGACCATCTCGTCCCACCCTTCATTTTCCAGAGAAAGGGAATGAGTCTCCCTGGCAGCTGGTGGCGAGGAAGAGGGGACTTCCACAGCCTCAGTTGCTCCACTAGCTCAGGCCCCACCCCCTACCCTCAGCCTCTGGGCGGTGGTGTGGAAGAGGACTAATGTGAATGCATCCAGTGAGAGTCCTTATCAGTGGTATCTGCTTCCTTAACCTGAAGCCAGAGCCAGCTCCCTCTCCAACCAGTAGGACAGGAAAAACACTCCCTGCCCCACTCCTGCCAGCTCCAGGGGCCCTCTGGCGGTGCTGCTCATGGCCCAGCCTCTGGGTGGGATCTTCTTGAGCCCCATTTCACAGATGAGCAAACTGAGGGAGGCCCAGGATAAAGCATTTGAGGTAGAATTAGAACTCAGGTCTTCCAGATTTCAAGTCCAACATTCTGTCATCTGTGAAGCAGAGGCCTGGATTGGGAAGGATCTCCCCTTGGCTGACTCAGAGAGTTTTGTCAGAGTCCAGCCCCAAGTCTAGAGCATCATAAGTACTGGGCAGAATCACGAGCCAAGTGTCCTCTGAGCCACAAGCTGTTTTCTCCCTCACTACTGAGGGGGCCTGAGTCTGGCCCCTTCCCCAGCCTCAGAAAGCCCAAGACTCAAACGGAAGAACTCAAAGCTGGTACTATGACACAGCACCGGCTTTTAGGACTGGGGTAGGAAGAGAACTGGGGCTGCCCCTTCTGTGCAGCAAAGAAGAGCAGGGACTGGCTGATGGAACATAGGGGTCTGACTCTAACTTGGACATCTCAGCCCCAGCCCTGACATCCCCTGTTCCCCTTCTGGCTCTGGCAATTGTATTCCAAGTTTTTTAACATACCCTGTTCTCTGTCTACAGTTATGCTAGAACCAGCTTCAGGAGCTCTGGAGGGCCACTGTCGAATGGTAGATGCTACAAAGCCGGGCTTGATGCCTTGTTTTGGTGATCGTCTAAAGTAAGTGCTAACAATGCTATTTCAGGTTAAAAGTAGGTTGTGGGCACATTTTTTGAGGTGGTTGTTAAAAACCTTTCCCAATGGCCCCTGTTCTGTGTCTCCCCTCCACCTCCCCCATTCCATGTCTCCTGTTCTCCATTTTGTGTCTCCCATCCCCCTGTTCTGTGTCTCCTATCCTCTGTTCCATGTCTCCCATCTATTCCATGTCTCCCATCTATTCCGTGTCTCCCATCTATGCCGTGTCTCCCATCTCCCTGTTCCGTGTCTCCCATCCCGTTCTATGTCTCCTGTCCCCTGGTTCCTTGTCTCTCGCTCTGTGTCCTTTGTCCCACATCTAATGGCCTAAGCCCCCTATGCCCATGCCAGGCTGGCCGTTCTCAGTTCCAGGCTCTTGGGAGGCCCCACTCAGCCATGCTGTGTGAGGAGCCTTGTCTCATGCCAGCCTCTTATTATCTGTCCGCACCTGCCTGCTGCCCAGGTGGAGGATCAGAGCCCCAAAGCCCTGGCCACCCAGCTGTGCCAGCAATATCTGCTTTCAGGGCACAAAAGGGAGAAATTGAGCAGCTCACCCAGTACTACCTCCCTCCTGTTGGGCCCTGGCCTTTCTGAAGACACAAATCCCCAGGCCCCCCTCCAAGCCTGAGCTCAGCTCATTTTGGCCCTGCCCTTCCCTTCAGATCATCTTCTCAGCCTAATCCCCCCAGCTCTTTCTCACCAGTCTCCAATTGTCTCTAGGGAAGTCAAATCCCTTTAGAATGAAGTGTCCCAGTTATGGGAAAACCGAGGGGGGGGCGGGAAGAAGGGGATAAGGAGAGGGGGAAGCCTGCCAAGGCAGGTGTACCTGGTGGGAGAGCTCAGGGCCAGGACCGGCTCCGGCTCCCACAAAGGTCAGATCTCAAGGCTCCTGTCCCGCCCCCACCCACCTCACCCTGTTCCCAACCTACCCTCTGTGATCCTAGGCTATGCCCCAGACTCAGAGTCCAGGAACCCCAGTTCAAGGCCTGGTTGGTTCTGCTACTCACTACCTGTGGTATTTGGTGTTTGGTTTAACCTGTCCAGGCGTCAGCTTCCTCAGCTGTAAATTGGGGCTGATAATACCAGCCCCTTCCTAACTCAGAGGCGGGGTGGGGAGAAAAATGGGATAAGGAATGCCCTCAGACCAAACCCCCAATGGTGCCCAACCTGGGTTAGCAATGGGTTGTTGCTGGTGAGTCGTTTCAATCATGTCTGATTCTTTGTGACCCCATTGGGGGTTTTCTTGGCAGAGATACCGGAGCAGTTTGCCGTTTCCTTCTCCAGCGCATTTTACAGATGAGGAAACTGAGGTAAACTGGGTTCAGTGACTTGCCCAGAGTCACACAGTCAGCAAATGTCTGAGGCTGGATTTGAACTCAGGAAGATGAGTCTTCCTGACTTCAGGCCCAGTGCTCTATCCACTGTACCACCCAATCTGTCTCCCATTGGGAGACTTACCTCCACTCCTACCCTCCTCCTAGAACATGGGCACTTCCCCAGTTAACACCGTCCTGTCCGTGGTACCCAATGAGCACAGACCCTTACCAGCTGTGTGACCCTGGACAAGTCACTTAACCTTGTTTGCCTCAGTGTCCCCATCTGTAAAATGAGTTGGAGAAGGAAGTGGTGAACCACTCCAGTGTCTTTGCCAAGAAAACCCCCAGTCGGGCACCACTAAAATGACTCCCCAACGACCACAACAACAAAACAGGGATAACCATAACGCCCACCTCCCACGGTCATTGTGGAGATTAACGGGGTCTGACTGAGCCAGTCTCTAACCTGAGAGTGATGCGACAACGGCTGTCCAGAGACAAAGCGCCAGTAATCAGGGAGCCGGTTAATTAATTAGTTTCATTAGGAGGAACAGATTTGCAAATGGAGCATTCTCCTGGTCAGAACTCCTCCCAGCTGAAGTGAAGACCGAGATTATAAACACAGATCACAGGAGGGAAGGGAGGAGGGGGAAGGGGGGTCACAGACTCAATGGAAGACAATACTACTGCTCTCGGGTGAGTCCTTAGGGTCAGTCCTCCGTGCCTCATGGGGCCAGGGGTCTGGGACCAGAACAGGTTCTACAGTCTTTAATTCCCTTGACTTCAGGTCCACAGGCACAAGGTTGCCAGAGACTGTGAACCTTGTCAAGGTTGGATTGGCCAGTTCAAGCTTCATCGTGAGCTCTCTCAGAAGAGAGACAACTCTGCAAAACCGAATCTATTGGTATGTTCATTACACATATTGTATCAATTATTATGAAAATCAGAATTCCCTCCCCAATTTCAAATGAGATAATATCAGTATAGTGCCCAGCACATAGTAGGTACCATATCACACTAATACTGCTCCCCTGATTCCTAACTGTGGCTCTGGGCCTGATTAATTGGACCAGACAAACTTCTCCCATCCCTTCCTGCTCCCCAGCTTTAGGACTCAGTGATCCCAAGGCCAGTTCCCCCCTGTGTCTTGCGCACCTGACCTCCTGAAGAGTTCACAACATCAGGCAGTGTGGTTCAGTGGGGAGAGCGCTTTGACCGGGGTTTGTGTCCCAGCATGGCCACTTGCTTGATGTGGGACCCTGGACAAGTCACTTCCCCCCAGCTCTGTGAAGAGTTTGGACCAGCTAGCCTCTGCAGGACAGCTCTCAGTATAAGACCCTGTGATCCAGTGATGGAGTGAGTTGGGTCTTAGGGTGCCATAGCTGGGCAGTGCCTCAAATGTCACCTAGTTCATCTTGAATGTCTCAAACTGCATGAGTTCCTCCAGGGACCAGGGACTCACTCCCTGAAAAGAATCACAGAAAGGGCTGTCTGTGTCACCAGCAGATTGCCATCCCCAAATGGGCCCTAAGCCTAGTGTGATAAGCCTTCCGGCTGCCCCTTTCTTCAGACCCAGCCTGACTCACACCTAGCAGGGCTCAGTCTAGGAGCAGTGGGTAAGTGAACTATATTGTCTCCTCTGTGAATCACAGGATCTCAGAGCTGGAAGGGACTTTTTGGTCCATCCCCTCCCCTCCAACAGGAAATCATCCTTATGAAGTGGTCATCTAACTTTCATTTGAATACCTCCAGTGATGGGGAGCTCAGTACCTATTAGGGCATAAAGAGCCCAGGGGCATATACCCCAGGAATCAAGTTTGGGGATCCTAGAAGTTGCCCCCACCTGGCCAGGGTTGAGGGTGTGAGCAAGAGGGTTCAAGGACCAGGCTTAACCTCCTGCTCCCCAAACAAAGAGGGCAGATTCCTTAGGTCTGCCCCTCCCTGACAGGGCTTAAACTAGTCACTTTCATGCCCAGCAAATTCCCTCCCAGAGGCCTCTGGAGGCAATGAACCTGAGACGGGAAAAAAAAAAAAGCCCAACATCTGAGAACTTGGGTGGTCTTGGGATGCAAGCACCCCATCCGCCCAGGACACAACAGACCCGGCCCCCTCCCTCTATTCTGGCCGGAGGAATGAGTCAGCCCAGCCCAACCCGGCATGGCTTGAGGAAAGCCTCAGTCACACAATCACTATGTATGGGGGTGGGGGTGCAGGAGCAGACCCTCTGCTCTCTTTAAGGGAGGGAGCCCGTTCATTCAATTCTGATTTGGAGGTTTGGAGCAGAAGGGCACTTAGAACCCATGGGGTCCCAGTCCCTCATTTTACAGAGTAGGAGACACACCCAGAAAGACTGAGTGACTTGTGCCCAGTCACAGATTTGTAGGATTCAAACTCAGGTCTGACCCTTTATCCATTGCTCCCCCTGGCGGCCACGAGGGCATTTGCAGGTTCGGTGATTCCAAATAGTAGCATGGAGAGAGGGAAAAAGGCAGAGAACCGGAGGAGAGGGGAGCCTGGCTCATTGGGGAGCGGGTGGGATGCGGAGCCAGGAAGGTGGAGTTTAAACCTGCCTTTAACACTTGCCAGTTGTGAGACCTTGGACAAGTCACTTACCTTCGCTCAGACTCAGTTTCTTCTTCTGTAATACGGGAATAATGTCTGGAGAGTATATGTCGCCGAAGTTGAGACAGGCTAAGGCCCCCCAGCTCTGACCTTGGATGGCTGGGAGGTGCAGAAGAGATGACGGGCTTGTTTGGTTGTCTGAGGCTGAAAATGGTTGATGCTCATGATGCATAATGAAAATTAGCTTTCAACAGCTGAAGGGGGAAAAGTGGGAAGAAAAAAAGGGAGAAGGAAGGGAGGGAGGGAGGCGGGAAGGAAAGAAGGAAGGAAGGAAGGAAGGAAGGAAGGAAGGAAGGAAGGAAGGAAGGAAGGAAGGAAGGAAGGAAGGAAAGGAAGGAAGAAGGGAAGGAAGAGAGGAAGGAAGAGAAGAAGAAAGGAGGGAAGGAAGAAGGGAAGGAAGAGAGGAAGGAAGAGAAGAAGAAAGGAGGGAAGGAAGAAGGGAAGGAAGGAAGGAAATAAGGAATAAAGGAGGGGAGGAAGGAAGGAAGGAGAAAGGAATGAGGAAAGAAAGAAGGAAGGAGGAAAGGAAGGAAGGAGGGAAAGGAAGAAGAAGGAGAGGAAGAAAGGAAGGAGAGAGGGGGGAGGGAGCGAGGAAGAAAGGAAGGGGTAGGAAAAAGGAAGGAAGGGGGAAGGAAGAACAGAAAGAAGGAAGGAGGAAAGGAGGGAAGAAAGGAAGGGAGGGAAGGAAGAAAAGAAGGAGAAGAGAATGAAATAAAAAGAAAGGAAGGAGGGAAGGAAAGAAAACTGAATCTGGAGCCAGACTCCCTCTGTCTGAGTCTCACTCTGGCCCCTGCTCCCTGGATGACCTTGGGCCTGTGTTCCTGCTCTTTAGGGCCCAGCTTCTTTCTTGCTAAAATGAGGGAATGAGACTCCATGCCAGGAGGCTATAGTAGAAAGAGAATTTGTAGTTAGAAGACCCAAGTTCAAATCCAGACTCTGCTGCCCTCATGGCCTACACCTCCTCTCTCCACCCCATTGGCTCAGTCCCTCTTCAGCACAAGTGGGAGGAAACAGGTGGCCCTAAGGCCCCTCCAGCTCGGCTCCTGTACCATGGCCGAGGTCCCTCCAGCTCTAAATTCATCTTATTCCATTTCAAAAACCATTGTGTGGACATTAAAGTTCTTTCTGTCCATCTTTCCCATCTTCACAGCGGTGGGGATCTAGGGGTTTGGAGTAGCATGCCCACTGTGAGGCAGGGTAATGGCGGTGGTTTTGCCGAACTGCCTTTCTCTCTCTTTCCTGCTGAATCTTCAGGACAGGGATGTGTGAGAGATATGTTTGGGAATCGAGGCAGTATCTGCAGGTCAATAAAAAGAAGTTGCTTTAGAAACACAAGCAAGCGCCTGCCAACGCTGTGTGGGGGTGCCCTGTGGGGGGAGCTGAGAAGACACAAAGTCTGGGAAAGATGCCATCCGGCCCCAGGGAGCTCAAAGTCTAGGAGTGGAATAAGACACAAACACCGATAACCAGAATGTCAACAGGACATGATAAGGGTATCGGAGAAGGGCAAAGGGCTGTGTGGGGTGGGACACTCGGGATGAGGGGAGACTCGGCGAAGGAGGGGGCGGTGTGTGGGCTCCAGGAATCTTAGCTGTGGCTGATCTCAGAGGGAGCCAGATCCATTCCAAGCTGGGCTGGAAGAACTCCAGAGAAATGATGGGGAACTCATTCCAAGCTAAAGAAGGGTAGCCCAAGGAAGGTCCAGAGGCAAAAGGCCCAGGGTGTGGTGGGGCCATAGGATTCAAAGAACAGACTCTCTGAGATAAGACTGGAAAGTAGGCAGAGCATGAAAGGCCTTGAATGCCAGGAAGAAGAATCGAGGCAATAGGGAGCCACTGTGGATTTTTGAGGGAGGGATGATGCGACCTGATCCTCTCCCTTCCAAATGAGTCCCTTAATGCAGAAGTCTTTACAGGACTCAGGACTTGGGAAACAAGAGAAATAAAAGGCCTCCCAGCCTCCCTGACTTCCTTGTACATCCTTAGCACAGTGCCTTGCACGTAGTACATGCTTGCTTATAAAAACGACCCCAAAAGGCCCAGTCAGTGTTGGATAGGGTGTGGAATGGCGCACTGATACATTGTTAGTGGAGCTGTGAGATGGTGCAGCCGTTCTAGAAAGAAATTTGGAATCACGTAAATAAAGGGACTAATGTGCCCAAACCCTTTGAACCTGAGACTCCATTTTGTGGCTTATACCCCAAAGAAGCCATTGATAAGAAGTCCGCGTATACTCCAAAATATTGATAGCAGCACTTTTTGTGATAACTAAGAATTAGGAACCAAGTTGATGCCAACGGATTGGGGAATGGCAAAACAAATTGTGGTCCACGAATGTGACAGAATGTGACCGTGCTATAGGAAATATCGTGTAGGAGGAGTACAGAGAAGCATGAAAAGATCTACATCAGCCGATGCAGAGTGAAATCGGCAGAGCCAAGATACAATATAGAGACCGACTTTTGTCGTTCAGTCCTTTCCGCCCTGTCCGACCCTCCACGACCCCACTTGGGATTTTCTTGGCAGAGACACTGGAGTGTTTGCCATTTCCTTCTCCAGCTCACTTTATGGATGAGGAAACTGAGGTGAATAGGGTGAAGTGACCTACCCAGGGTCACACAGCAAGGAAGTGGCTGAGGCTGGATTTGAACTCAGGTCTTCCTGACTCCAGGCCCGGCATTCTATCCACATGCTCCGCGATGTAAATGGAAAAACAACGATGCCCTCAAAATTCAGAAGTCGATGGACCAAAGTGATAAAGATCAAATACTGGAACTCAAAGAGGGATGAGAAGGCAGCCCTTCACGGAGGTGGAAAGGTCCCAGGCTCCAGACTGCGGACGGGTCTGTATATTCTCAATGTATCCATCCGCTGTGCTGCCTTTTGTTCCTTTCCACAAAATCCTATTTGTCATATGGGATCCCGGTTCTCGGGGAGGCGGAGGGGGAGGAAAATGGGATACTGCGGTGGTGTAAGAAACAGAAAATAGCCCTAGAAACTTATTTTTAAAAATGCTTGCTTGATTGAAGGAGTCGGGCAGCCCCGGTGTGGAGAGCTCCTGGCCTTGGACGCGCCAGAGGGCTGCCCAGCCCCTTTCAGGGCCGCTCATCCACCCATCCCCCACCCATCCCCCAGCTCTCCCCGGTGGCCCCAAGAAGCTGGAGCATGCACAGCGGCCCCACCCCACAACAGCCGTCTCAGCTGACTGGCTACACCAGGCTGAGGGTAACCACAGACCTCAAAGCCTTGGGTGAGTCAGGGGGCCGTCCACCGCAAGCATGAGAGACTTCTCCCAGCAGAAGTGTGTTCCAACGGCCACGAAGGCGGCTGAAGCAGGTGCTCCGTTACACATCAAAGTCCCCGAGGGCATCCTGGGCCATCTCCATCTCCATCTCCATCTCCATCTCCATCTCCATCTCCATCTCCATCTCCATCTCCAGGCTCGTGTCCCGCCGCTGAACTCCAGCGACCCTGCAAGAGAGAGTGAGGCCGACACTCGGCACAGCTCTGCCTCACTTCGATCCAATTCACCCACGGGTCCGGGCATCGCCCCCAACGTCCCTGGCCCTCTTCGAAAAGGAAGAAACGTTTCCTCCATTTGCCTCGGTGGAGCTCCTTACCCTCCGAGTCTGAGCGCATTCATCGGTAAAAATGGGGCAATGCCACTGGCCAGTCTTAACTCATGGAGTTGTTAACATCAAATAAGGGAAAAGATGGAGAATTTCTCAGCTACCTGCTATGTGCCAAGCACTGTGCTAAATGCTTTACGTACAGCATCTCATTCCATCCGCACAACTCTGGGATGTAGGCTTTATTTGTGTCTCTGCAATTGAGTCACTTACCTCGGGGTCACACAGCTAGAAATTATCTGAGGTTAGATTTGAACTCAGAGCTTCCTGACTCTAGACCCAGATCTCTTTATGCACCATCTAGTTCACTAGTGTAATAGATATAAAGTGCTTTGAGACTATAAAGCTTGTGTGCATTGGAGATGTCACTGTTGGAGAAAGACTCACGCATGGGGCAGTTAGTCTATGAGGCAAAATTGTTTAACTGCCTGAGAGACCTTAGACAAGTCCTGCACCCGTTCGGGTCTACAGTCTTCTCTGTAAAATGAGACACTGCAGGATTTTTAAGGCCCCTCCCAGCCCTGACATCCCCTGTTCTAAGGCCCCTCCCAGCCCTGACATCCCCTGTTCTAAGGCCCCTCCCAGCCCTGACATCCCCTGTTCTGAGGCCCCTCCCACCTGACATCCCCTGCTCTAAGGCCCCTCCCAGCCCTGACATCCCCTGTTCTGAGGCCCCTCCCAGCTCTGACATCCCCTGTTCTGAGGCCCCTCCCAGCCCTGACATCCCCTGCTCTAAGGCCCCTCCCAGCTCTGACATCCCCTGCTCTAAGGCCCCTCCCAGCTCTGACATCCCCTGTTCTGAGGCCCCTCCCAGCTCTGACATCCCCTGTTCTGAGGCCCCTCCCACCTGACATCCCCTGCTCTAAGGCCCCTCCCAGCTCTGACATCCCCTGCTCTAAGGCCCCTCCCAGCTCTGACATCCCCTGCTCTAAGGCCCCTCCCAGCCCTGACATCCCCTGTTCTGAGGCCCCTCCCAGCTCTGACATCCCCTGTTCTGAGGCCCCTCCCAGCCCTGACATCCCCTGTTCTGAGGCCCCTCCCAGCTCTGACATCCCCTGTTCTGAGGCCCCTCCCAGCTCTGACATCCCCTGTTCTAAGGCCCCTCCCACCTGACATCCCCTGCTCTAAGGCCCCTCCCAGCCCTGACATCCCCTGTTCTGAGGCCCCTCCCAGCTCTGACATCCCCTGTTCTGAGGCCCCTCCCAGCCCTGACATCCCCTGCTCTAAGGCCCCTCCCAGCTCTGACATCCCCTGTTCTGAGGCCCCTCCCAGCTCTGACATCCCCTGTTCTAAGGCCCCTCCCACCTGACATCCCCTGCTCTAAGGCCCCTCCCAGCCCTGACATCCCCTGCTCTGAGGCCCCTCCCAGCTCTGACATCCCCTGTCCTGAGGCCCCTCCCAGCCCTGACATCCCCTGTTCTGAGGCCCCTCCCAGCTCTGACATCCCCTGTTCTGAGGCCCCTCCCACCTGACATCCCCTGTTCTAAGGCCCCTCCCAGCCCTGACATCCCCTGTCCTGAGGCCCCTCCCAGCCCTGACATCCCCTGTCCTGAGGCCCCTCCCAGCTCTGACATCCCCTGTCCTGAGGCCCCTCCCAGCTCTGACATCCCCTGTTCTGAGGCCCCTCCCAGCTCTGACATCCCCTGTTCTCAGGCCCCTCCCAGCTCTGACATCCCCTGCTCTAAGGCCCCTCCCACCTGACATCCCCTGCTCTAAGGCCCCTCCCAGCTCTGACATCCCCTGTTCTGAGGCCCCTCCCAGCTCTGACATCCCCTGTTCTGAGGCCCCTCCCAGCTCTGACATCCCCTGTTCTAAGGCCCCTGCCGGCCCTGACATTCTGTCAGTAAATCCGAGTCTCAGGTGCAGCAGAAGGAGTAGCACAGTCTGTCATCAGATTCCTATTTGCCTCCTGTGAGCCGGTCACTGCTAAGTGCTTGTGTGATAACCACTACCACCACAACAATAAGGTGGTCACTCCTGTAGCTCCCAGGCTGCCTGTGCTCCTAACAGATTTTCTCCCTGGAGCCTCACACCAGCCGGCTGAGGTCCGCTCTCATACTATTCCCATTTTCCTGACTGTCCCCATGCTCTATGGCAGAATTTGAACTCTGCTCCTTCAGACTCCCAATCCAGTGCTTTATCCAGCTTGATGGCCTCTGGGTGCGAGTCCTGCCTTGGACACTTCCTAGCTGTGTGAACCTGGGCCAGTTACTTAGCCCTCTGGAACTCAGTCTCCTCATCTGTAAAAATCGGAGATTAGACTTACTGGTCTCTAAAGGTCCTTTTAGCTGCACTGCTCTGACCCAATGAGTGGCCAGGCAGTGCTGCCTGGGCAAGATAGAAGCTTGATCTGGGCCTTAAGGATGGGGGCAAATCATAGAAACTGCCCACGTCTACCAGTGAGCATTTCGGGTTCCACAGCCTGCTCCTAGGTCATCTCTTTTTTTGGGGGGTGGGGGCAGGGCTATTAGGGTTAAGTGACTTGCCCAAGGTCATACAGCTAGTACATGTGTCAACTCAGGTCCTCCTGACTCCACAGCCGGTGCGCTACTCACTGCACCACCTAGCTGCCCCCACCCAGGTCATCTCTTGATCCCTACCGAAGCCCCACAGGGAGACGGAGTACAAGAATCGTTATCCCCATTTTCCAAAGGCCTCTGAAGGACTAATGTGCTACAAGTGGTAGACACAGCCTGAGCAAACGTGCAGGGGTGGGAAATGACCTCAGCACCTACTGGGGTATACACTAGCAAGCCTCGCTCATAGGGGTGATAAGCAGATGCCAGGGAATATAGCGGCAGGCACCAAGCATCAGCTCAGAAACAGCTGGGGGGAGCTTTGATTACAGGGTGTCTTGAGGCAGCCATCTGCTTCTCTGCTCTGATTACAGGGTGGCCCCACTGGGCCTCTATTTCCTGCTGGCACAAGCTCCCGTGTCCTCTGTAGGGAGCCAGGGTGGGCCTGAGCACTCCGCTTCCTTCTGTATCACCAAGGATTCTTAGCAGTCTTTGACTGACAGGCTCTAGAGACAAGAGACCAAGCCCTCTGGCTCAGGATCCCAACATATGGACCCACTTTTCTGTTATTTTCCCCAGGACTGAAGGCTGAGCAGCGCCCCCAGAAGCAAGGTAGGGCCCCTGCAGGGAGCTGCAAGTCCCTGGGTGGGGGTGGCAGGAGGCAGGTTCACCAGCGGCCTGCTGGGATTCCTCAGGGCTCTCCCCAGGACTGTCTCAGAGTTTCCAAACTCCCAGAGAAGGCTCCTGCTCTCCAGGGACCCCAGGAAATAGAGTCTGCTGGCCTGATAGCCAGGGAGAGCCCGAAATCCTCCAAGAAATAACACCCTCTCCCCAACCTACTCTAACCCCAAGTCATAGACTTAAGCTGACTTCATGCACTTGGGGGTCTTTTTCTCCATCACACGTCAAAAATGCCCTCATTATAATGATGCACAAACACACACACACGCACACATACAAGATTGCCCAGTGTGTGTAACTGCCTTAACGGGCATTTTGGGAGGTGGCAAAGAGGCCAGGCACTGCTGTTTTCTTAGGTATCTACTCTGCCTCAAACTGTCTCTCATATCTCCTCTCTGTCTCTCCTCCTCTCTCTCTCTCTCTCTCTCTGTCTCTCCTCTCTCCTTTTCTCTCTCTGACTCTGTCTCTGTCTGTCTGTCTGTCTCTCTCTCTCTCTCTCTCCCTTCCCCCTTGCTCTCTTCTATTCCCTGGGTCTCTTCATCCCCCCTCCTTCCCCTCTGTGTCCCTCCTCTCCCTCCCTGCCTCCTCTTGCTATCCACCCATCTGTCCGTCTGTCCGTCCATCTGTCTCTCTCATTCCCTCTCTCTCCCCGCCCAGCTTTTCTTCCTCTCCGGCTTTTCCTCCTCTCTGTCTCTCTCACTCCTTGCTCCCCCCGGCTCTCTGTGTCAAACTCTCTGTGACCCCATGTGGGGTTTTCTTGGCAGAGATGCTGGAGTGGTTTGCCATTTCCTTCTCCAGCTCATTTGACAGATGAGGAAACTGAGGCAAACTGGGTGAAGTGACTTGCCCAGGGTCACACAGCTAATCAGTGTCTGAGGCCACATTTGAACTCAGCCCCACTGTTCTCTCCACCTTGCCACCTGGCTGCCTTGCCTAGCACATAGTGGGAGCTTAACAAATACTTGTCTGTGGCTTGCTTGATTATACTCCTATCTGTAGCCACTTAGAATGGGCAGGGACTGGTTTTCTTTTTCCTTGGTATTCCCAGAGCCTAGCACAATGCCTGGCACACAGTAGACCCTAAATAAATTCTTACTGATTAGCTGAGCTTTGCAGAAACCAGGGATATTGGAGGCAGGGAGGAGGGGGGATGGCATTCCAGGGTCAACGAGGCACATCCATAAATTGTTGCAGGACAGCATCCTGCAGGCCTCGGAGCCCTCTATCGACTTCAGCCATGATGAGTCAGGCCTGCAGGATGCTGTCATCCGGAGCCAGCTAGACATCTCACCAGAACCTATGCCAAGGTGAGCCTTCCTTCCCCCAGGCCTGGCCTTCTGGACTCCCGCATCACTGGCTCCTAATTACCCTGGCAGTATCCTGGACTATTCACTCTCATAACTAGTCAGTTACCAAGGCCCGAGGATTTTACCCTACCCCAAGCCCCTTCCTCTCTATGCTCAGCACTGCCACTCTGGGTCCAATCTGCACTCACTGTCCTCCTGCAGTGGCTTCCGGCCTATGTCCTCTCCGCCCTCCAGCCTTACCTTCACACCATTGACAAAACCTTTCTTTTGTGTAGACCTGGTCCTATCTCTCCTTAGCTCAAAAAACTTTCAGTGGCTCCTTACTGCCCTACCAGTAAAGTTTAGACTCCTTTGCCCGGCATTAGGGGTCTTTGGCAATCAGGTTGGCCCTCCCTCAGCCTTGGTAAACACTTAATAAATTTTGATTGACTGACTCTTCAGTTCTGTCACAACCTTCCTCTCCAGGCACTCACCATTCCAGCCAAACAGGTCTACTCTCCTTTCCCAAAATATGCGCCATGTCCTCCCTCCCACTTCTGGGCCTTGGGTCATGATGCTCCCTATGCCTGGAATGGCTTCCCCTCCCCCACTTCACCTGGTGAATCCCTACGAATCTCTTTTTTTTTCCTTTTAATTGTTTCATTTAATATTGTTTAGTTTTCAACATTGATTTCCACAAGATTTTGAGTTACAAATTTTCTCCCCATCTCTACCCTCCTCCCCACCCCAAGATGGCATATAGTCTGACTGCCCCTTTCCCCAGTCTGCCCTCCCCTCTATCACCCCACTCCCCCTCCTTACCCTTTCCCCTTACTTTCTTGTAGGGCAAGATAGATTTCTGTACCCCATTGCCTGTATATCTTATTTCCCAGTTGCATGTAAAAACAACTTTTTTTTTGAGCATTTGTTTTTAGAACTCTTGAGTTCCAAATTCTCTCCCTTCTTCCCTCCCCACCCCCTCCTTGAGAAGGCAAGCAATTCAACATAGGCCACATATGTATCATTATGCAAAACACTTCCATAACAGTCATTTTGTGAAAGACTAACTATATTTCCCTCCATCCTATCCTGTCCCACTTTATTCAATTTTCTCCCTTGACCCTGTTCCTTTTCAAAAGTGTTTGATTTTGATTACCTCCTCCCCCTATCTGCCTTCCCTTCTATCATTCCCCTCACTCTTAACCCCTTCCCTCCTACTTTCCTGTATGGTAAGGTACTCAATTGAGTGTGTATGTTATTCCCTCCTTCAGTCAGATTTGATGAGAGCTTCAAGATTCATTCATTCCCTTTTACCTGCCCCCTCTTCCTTTTCAACAGAACTGCTTTTTCTTGCCACTTTTATGTGAGATAACTTACCCCATTCTTTCTCTCCCTTTCTCCCTCTCTAAATATATTCCTCTCTCATCCCTTAATTGTATTTATTTATTTTTAGGTATCACCCCTTCATATTCAACTCATACTGTACCATATATATATATATATATATATATATATATATATATATATACTCCATTCAACTACCCTAATACTGTAAAAGGTCTCATAAATTACACACATCATCCTTCCATGTAGGAATGTAAACAAAATAGGTGAACTTTAGTAAGCCCCTTATGATTTCTCTTTCTTGTTTACCTTTTCATGCTTCTCTTGATTCTTGTATTTGAAAGTCAAATTTTCTATTCAGCTCTGGTCTTTTCACTGAGAAAACTTGTAAGTCCTCTATTTTATTGCAAATCCATATTTTACCTTGGAGCATTATACTCAGTTTTGCTGGGTAGATGATTCTTGATTTTAATCCTAACTCCTTTGACCTCCAAAATATCATATTCCAAGCCCTTTGATCCCTTAATGTAGAGCTGCTAGATTTTGTGTTATCCTGATTGTGTTTCCACAGTACGAGAATTGTTTCTTTCTGGCTGTTTGCAATATTTTCTCCTTGACCTGGGAACTTTGGAATTTGGCGACAATATTCCTAGGCATTTTCTTTATGGGATCTTTTTCAAGAGGTGATTGGTGGATTCTTTCAACTTCTATTTTACCCTCTGGTTCTAGAATATCAGGGCAGTTTTCCTTGTTAATTTCTTGGAAGATGATGTCTAGGTTCTTTATTTGATCATGGTTTTCAGGTAGTACAATAATTTTTAAGTTATCTCTCCTGGATCTATTCTCCAGGTCAGTGGTTTTTCCAATGAGATATTTCACATTGTCTTCTATTTTTTCATTCCTTTGGTTCTGTTTTATAATGTCTTAATTTTTCATAAACTCACTAGCTTCCACTTGCTCCTACCCATTTCTCAAAGTAGGATTTAGCGGCCAGTTGTTCTTGGAAGCCTTTCCTGCCTATCTCTCTGTCTAGTTCTCTGTCTCTCCAGCTCTCTCTCTCCCCCCTTCTCCATCTCTGTCTGTCTCTGTCTCTCTCCCTCACATCTCTCTCTGTCTCTCCTTCTCTCTCTGTCTCTGTCTCTCTTTCCTTCTTCCTCTCTCCCTCTCCTTCTCTCTCCCCCCCCCCCCCATTCCTCCCTTTCCCTCCCCTCTCTCTCCCTCTTGTCTCTGTTCCCATCTCTTGCTGGCTCTCAGCATCTCTGGGTCTCCCCGCCCCTGGCCCTCCTCCGGCCCCTCCTCCCGGACCGGCCCCCGCCCCCTGGCCCGCCCCCGGTAGTCTGCAGCCTGCAGAGGGCGTCCCTGGGCCTGGGCCGGGGCCGGCGCCGGGCCGGTGTTTGTGTTGCTGTCCGGCCGGGCGGGTCCACAGCTCAGCGTCCAGAACCCGGCCGAGTGCCCCCCTCGCGCGCTGAGCCCCGTGGGCTCTGCCCCGCCGCGTTCCGTGCTCCCATGGCCGGCCCCGCGCTCCTGCGGCCCGGGCCGCCTCCGCCGCCGCCGCTGCTGCTGCTGGCCGCGCTGCTGCCCCTCGGCCTGGGCCTGGGCCTGGGCAGCCCCGGGTGCGGGGCGCGAGTGGACGTGCGGCTGCGGCGGCCGCAGGCCAGCTACACTCTGCAGGGCGCCGTGCTGGGCGGGCCCCCGCGCATCGCGCCGCCTCCGGGAGCCGGAGCCGGAGCCGGAGCCGGACTACAGGGCCGCCTGGTGCTGGTGAGCGAGCTGGGCACCCCGTGCCCCAACCCCCCTGGCACCCCTCCCCCCCGCCGCCCAGGGACCCGAAGCCTAGGGGGCTGGCAGGGAGGGAGCGATGGTGCCGGACCTCCCCGTGACTGGGCCCCTTCCTCCCCTCCCAGCCCAGGGAACCCCTAACGGGCCCCATCCTGATCCCTTCTTGGGACCCTCTACCCAAAGTGGGTGGAGAGGGGCAGACCATCCCCTGCCCCAAGGCCCAGTCAGGCAGTGCCTGAGCCAGGAGTCCAGGGACCCCAAGGCCCTCTCCTTAACCCCAAGCCCAGAAGCCCATACTTCTCCAGGCACCTGCTGTGCCCTGCCAGGAACTCCCACCCTGAGTCCCAGGACCCCTGTCTCAGTGAAGGTCAAAGGCCATGACCCTCACCCCACTCCTAATAGGTACCTGAGCCATCCATCACTCCTTTGAGCTCCCCAGCCTCATCCACATTCTAGGAATTCCCTAGACCAAATCTCCCCAGCTTGGATTAGATCTGAGCCCCAACCAACATCTACCACAGTGAGTCCAGCCCAGGGGGCCATGACCCCCCAACCCATCCTCCTACCCCACTCCGCTAGGACCTACCCCAGGGCTGGCTTGGGATGCTCTATCCTAAGCCCCAGGGGTCCCAGACCTGTCTAAACCATTCAATCCCTCCAAGCCTTGGCCAGGAGCCCCCACCTGAGCCTAGGCCAGGGAGATTTCCCCCCCACCCACCCAAACATCCTCCCAGTGTACTGGGGGCTACGCTAAGGGCAGCTTGGGACACTACCAAACCCCTACCTGGGACCCACCGGTAGACTCAGTCTGGGACTGATGACCCCAGGCCCCCTTTAACCTAGAGCCATATCCCAGACTCAAGCAGTTACCCTAAGCCCCAGCACCCCTCCACCAGACCCTCACTGGACACTGGATCTATATTCCCTGGGCCTCACAGGATGCTAGCTCCAGAGCTGGAAGGGACCTTAGCATGCCGTCCAGTGCACCCACCCCCTCTTATAGATCAAAAAATGGAGACCCCAGGTGGCAGGAGCAGGCTTTGAACCCAGGCTGACTACAATCTAGTGTTCATTTCACTGTCCCCTGCCCCTAACCCCAAACAGCTGCCAACCTACACCCAGGTACCCCTGCCCTGGCCCCTGACCCTGGCCCCAAACTGCTGCCAACCTACACCCAGGTACCCCTGCCCTGGCCCCCCTGGCCCCAAACAGCTGCCAACCTACACCCTGGTGCCCCTGCTCTAAACCTTGGGATTGGCCTTGGATTGGGCCCCATCAGACTCAGACACTAAAGACCCTGGCCCCCGCCCCAGCCCCCAAACCTGACTTTCAGACCTCTACCCATGGATACTTAGACCTTAAACAAAGCCCAGACTCTCAGCCTGCTCAAAGTCCCAAAATCTTCCCTGTCCTCCAACCCCAGACATCCCACATTTGGGCCCCAAAGGCCTCTCCTATAGTGGGGAAAATGTGAATGCTGGAGCCTGCAGACCTGAGTTAGAATCCTCTCTGTTCCCTCCCAGCTGTGTGAGGCTGAGCCAGAGGAATGATGGCCTTGACAGCCCTTCCAGGGCTAAATATAGGAGCCCATGATTTTGAAAGTAGCACCCCCCACCCCCACCCATCAGGACTCCAGACAGAAATCTCTGACCCTCACACAGTGCATCAGCCCCTCCCCAGGCTGACCCAAGCCCACTTGACTCAGCCCCAGCCCTGCCCCTGCCTCTCCCCATCACAGTCCTCCTTGGCCCTAGGTGGGGGATGAGGAGCCCCAGCTTCAGGCCGGTGATGACTGGATTGGAGTGGTCCCAGTGGGTGAGGAGCAGGTGGAGGCCCAGGGAACGGGCCCTGAGGAGTCCTTCACCTCTTCTGTGGTCAACAAGGTGATGTCAAAGGCTAGGCTAGGAGGGTGGGCCAATGGACTGGGAAGGGAGGACTTCTGAGATGAGGAGGGCCTAGGGGCCTAAGGGGGCTTCCTGTTCAGAAGGCCTAGTGGGGTGAGAGGGGGGATCCCCAGTGCTTCCAGCCCCAGGGGTCCCACTGTGCCCACTTCTCTGCCTGTGTCCTACCCCCACAGATGAAGCGAGCTTTGGTCCTGGGAGCCTCCGCCTTGCTCATCCTGGCCCTGAATCAGAATTCTGTCCGAGAGGTAGGCAGGCTCAGAGTAGGCCGGGCTGGGCCAGGGCATGGGTGAGGTTGGGAGGCTGCCCGGGGAGAGCCCCAGCCCACACACTGACCTCTCTGTTCCTGCTCACCGAGAAGCTGGATGTGTCCCAAGTCCTTTCCAAGCCGATCATCGTGGTCCAGATGTCTGACAATGTCACTAAACTCCTGAGCGCTTTGTTAGGGTGAGTGGGGACCTGGAACCCGGAGCCAGGACACATGAGTCTACCATCCCAACATGCTGGCCTTGCTTTGGGCCTTTCTCTTACTTAAGACCTTAGTCTCCTTATCTGTAACATGGGCACAGGGAGAGGAAAGGTTGTTCAGTGAACAAAGGGAATGGGTGCTGTCTCATGACGAAAAGTGTGGTGGAAATAACCCTCTGGGGCAGGCCTGGCTCTGCTACTACTAGGTAACCCTGCCAGGGCCCTGAGACAGGGTTTGAACATCAGTCTCGTTTGTGGCTTTTCCTCGGCAGGGGCCTGCAGGCCACGGCCAAGATCACCTCTCAAGCCACGCTGCTGGAGAATGTGGGCCTGACGCTGACCTTGTGGTCCACCTGTGGCCTGTCTCGGGGCGGCCTCTATGGGGAGTGGCAGGGCGTGATCTGCCCTGGAGAAAGTGGCTCCAGGGTCCAGGTATGTGTGGGACAGGGCCCGGAGGGGGCCTCCATCCTCCAGGGGGAAAGCACGCTGGCTCCCCCACTTCTGGGCACTCACTGCCAAGTCATCTACTCCAGTGACCATGGCTTGTGTCTTAGCTCCCCTTCTAGACTGGAAGTTCCCTGAGGGGAGGGGCTGTGTCTCATAGAAACTTGATACCACCTGTGTCTGTATGCCCTGGAGGACACAGAAATGGATGGACGGATGGAGGGATGGAGGGATGGATGGGAGGGAAGAGGGAAGGAAGGAAGTAGGGAGGGAGGAAGGAAGAAAGGAAGGAATGAAAGAATGAAGGAGGGAAGGGGGAAGGAAGGAAAGGAGGGAGGGAAGGAAGGAAAGAATGAAGAAGGAAGGAAGAGGGAAGGAAGGAAGGAAGGCAGGAAAGAAGGGGGAAGGAAGGAAGAGAGAGGAAGGGAGGGAAGGAAGGAAGGAAAGGAGGGAGAGAAGGAAGGAAGGTAGGAAGGAAGGAAGAGAAAGGGAGGGAGGGAAGGAAGGAAGGAAAGAATGAAGAAGGAAGGCAGGAAGGAAGGGGGAAGGAAGAGAGAGGAAGGGAGGGAGGGAAGGAAGGAAAGGAGGGAGGGAAGGAAGGAAAGAATGAAGAAGGAAGGAAGGGGGAAGGAAGGAAAGGAGGGAAGGAAGGAAGGAAGGAATGAAGAAGGAAGGCAGGAAGGAAGGGGGAAGGAAGGGAGAGGAAGGAAGGAAGGAAAGGAGGGAGGGAAGGAAGGAAGACTCCCTGCCCTCCAGAAGCTTACACTCTAAGGGAGGAAGGGGGTATAGGCTGCCACAGCCACATATAACTGTAAAACCAAGTGTTACCAGGTAAAGAGCAAAGGGGGACAGGACGTGGTGTGGCAGGCTAGCTGTGTGACCCTGGACAAGATAGCTGAACCCCTCAGCCTCAGTTTCCCCATCTCTGAAATGAAGATAATTATATCACCTGCCTCTTGGGCCACCTCCATCACAAAGACTGTTGTGAGAATTTTTTAAAATGTGCTTTGTCAGCCTTAAAGCCCTTTAGAAATGTGGCCTGCTCTGATTAATCCAGCTGGGCCATCGGGGGTGGCATGTTGAACAAGCTGGCTCCCTTCAGGGGATGGCAAGCCTGGTTCCCCAAGAGTGGAGTGAACAGGAGAGGGGCCAGAGGGAGGGAAAGCCCGGAAAGGTAGATTGGAGCCAGACTGGGGGAGGGAGAGATGAGGAAGACAACTGTGGATGGTCAGCCCAAGAGACTAGTCATTGACAAATGTTTGCTGCAGGAATGGGTCCCAGGGAGCCCGGGAGACTTCGGAGCCAGGGGGCTGATGTGGGAATCAGGGCAGTCTCTCTGGTAGCACATGTTGCATGGCCTGGGGAAAAGACTCATTAGGTTTCTAGCACAGCAGTACTCCAGGAAAAGGGCTGAGAAGCAGAACTAGGGTGGAAACCATAGTGGAGACTCCCTGTGTGTGGAGAATGTCAGCCAGGCAGCAAGACATTTTGCTGAGATCTTTCCTTCTGGGGTGTCCGGTCAGCTGAGGGCCACAGCTGGGAGGCAGGCGCTCTGGGCTTGGCTGTGCCCAGTGACTTTGGGCATCACCTCTGCTAGGGCTGGCTTCAGGCTCCTCTGACATGAGGGCATTAGTTTGATTGGGGATGGGGGGAGGGGTCACCAGGTTTGTGTGTAGGGTTGGTTTCATGTAACTTATTTCTTTGTTACAGGAATGGGGGACATCCACTGGGGGTGGAGCTGTGGGTGGGCAGCTAGAAAGGATTGTGATGACAAAATGGAGGGCGAGAGTAAAAATGAAAGGCAAGTAGGAAAGAAAAACAGCCCAACAGAGGCAGAGGAAGATGCTTTCTCAGGCCCCTCCAGCTCTGACAGCCCCTGTTCTAAGGCCCCTCCTCTCTCTGACCTCCTCTGTTCTGAGGCCCCTCCCAGCTCTGACATTCCCTGCTTTGAGGCCCCTCCCAGTTCTGACAGCCCATTCTAAGCTCCAGTTCTGACGCTCAGGGGCTCAGGACCCTCGTCTCAGGTAGGCTCGTGGGTGCAGGGTTGAGCCTCCTGACCCCAGCACTCCTCCCCCAGAAGTACCTGCAGAAGCTATGGAATACCATCCTGCTGGTGGCCTCACTCCTGTGCATGGGCCTCATCATCCAGGCCCGGCGGCAGGCCCGGCAGGGCCCAGTGGAGCCCGACCCCCAGGTGAGAGCCCCCTCCCTCCCTCCCCTGCTCTCCCCCGTCCCACAGCCCTCCCCACTGTACTGGGCACCTTCTCTCCCCAGCTGGACCTCAAACAGCACATCTTGCAGACACTCTCGGCCCTGAAAACCCGTCGCTACCACCCAGGCCGCCAGCACCGGGCAAACGTGCCCGACATCCAGACCTGTGCCATCTGCCTGGACCGGTTTCACCGAAATCAGGTGAGGGCCCTTGAGCTGGAGGGTGTGAGGATGAGGCCTGGGGGCCATGGCCCAGAGACAGAGGGTGTCCCCAAAGTCTTAGTGCATCTGAAAGCTTTACTGGCCTACATCTGTACACATGCACATACACACACATATACGCACTCGCACACACGCTCATTCACATGCACACACACACACACATACTCGCTCATACACAGATACACGCACACATACACATAGACACCCTCACACTCATACTCACACTCACATATACACACGCGCATGCACACACTCATACTCATGCATGCACACACATGCACACACCCTCTCATATACATGTGCGTGCATGCACACATGTGCACACACACACCCCCGCCTGACACAGCAGACAGTCAGTCAGGCACGTGGGTTCCCATCCCGCCTCCAGCGCACACAATCATGAGACCCTGGGCAGGTCATTTCTCTATCAAGGCCTCAGTTTCCTCTTCTGTAAAAGGGGGTGGTGGCCCTGGAGACACCAACCTCACAGCCTTTTGGGATGTACAAGCACTTTTTAAACTGTGACACGCCCTATGCAGACACTAGAGGGAGTGCAGCTCAGGGTGGCACAAAGCCCTGGGCCTGGAGTCAGGGAGACCTAAGTTCAAATCCAGCTGTGTGACCCTGGACAAATAACTTCCCCTCTAACAGCTCTCACCTCACAGGATCTGTAAGACGCTAGGCAGTGCCTGGCACATAGTAGGGCTACATAAATGCCGCTGTTACCATCATAGTCTCAGAACGTGAGGGCCAGAAGGGGCCTTGGACGTGGCCCACCTGGAGGTTTGGCGCTGGGCCTCTCTGAGAGGGCTGGGGCAGCGGAGCAGGGCCCAGGCCTCAGGGAGCTTGCTTCTGCCTCTGTCTCAGAGGGGTGTGAGGGGTTTGCTTCATCCTTCCTCTCTGCCTTCTCCCCTCTCGTCCAGTGTCTGAGAGTCCTGCCCTGTCTCCATGAATTTCACCAGGAATGCATAGACCCCTGGCTGCTCCTCCAACAGACCTGCCCCCTCTGCAAACACAACATCCTTGGTAACCGACGTCCCCAGGGTCCCTCTTTGGGGCACGGCCACCTCTGGGCTTATCCCTGGCCCCCTGGTCAGTCCCCGGTGAACCCGCCTCACAGGGCACGTGGGCCACTTTGGGGAAAAGAGGAACCCTGACCCCTCCACAGGTAGCCAGAGGAGGGGATCAGGCAGGCCAGCTGGGAGGGGGACTCCACCTTGGTTCCTGAGCTGGGGGGAGGCCTCCTGATGCCCACTCTCCCCTTGTCTTTGCAGGGAGCTCTTGGGCTGAGAGCTAGCCCCAGCCCAGCCCAGCCCTGGGGGACCGAGGGGGTGGAAAAATCCATCTTAGAGGTGCCCATATGGCAGTCTCAAGAACACCGTGCCTCACTCATCCAGAATGCGGATCCCCTCTGCTGGGAAGGCGAACCGGCCCCCCGCCTCGCCTCCTGTCACCACCCAGGAGCAGAATGCCCATGCTGCATCTCCCCTCCCCATGGGAGGGAGGCCTCTGGGCTGAGCCCATGGTGACAGCAGTTGGGCTATGTGGGGGCCTCACGTGGGGGAGCAAGGTCCGGCCTGCCTGGGCTCCACTGAGGCTAGGTCAGCCTGGTGGGGGAGGCCACCCAGGCAGAGACTAGGCCATCAGTGACTGCCAGGGAGCAGTCCTGTGTTCCTCCTCGGGGCTTAATTTCATACTAATTTATTAGGGTTAATAATGCCTGAAGGCGCTGGAGGGGAGGGCCTGGCCTGCTGGGCACATCTGTGTACAGTGTATAACATTAAATCAGAGATACTAGCAGCCACTGTCCCGCATTTCCATCCTGGGTGCACGTGAGCCTGCTTACCCCAAGTTGGCCTCCCTCCCTGGCCAGCCAGTTTCCTCCTGATGCAGCTGGCCACATAGCCGAGCAGCTGGAAAGTACCACATACAACTTTAAAGCCAGATTGTTCCTTCCTTGAACATGCTGGTTCACACTCCCCTCTCTTCAACCTGGGGGGCTAGAGTCAGCCTGAGGGAGGAGGGAAGGCTATGGGTCCATGTAGGGGGAACCTGGGGAGCCAGAGTCAGCTTGAGGGAGCTGTGGGTCCATGTAGGGGGCACATGGGGAGCTGGAGTCAGCCTGAGGGAGCTATGGGTCCACATGGGGGGGGAGCTAGGGGGGCCAGAAACAGCCTAAGGGAGCTGTGGGTCCACGTGAGGGGGACCTGAGGGGCTAGAGTCAGCCTGAGGGAGCTTTGGGTCCACATGGGGGGACCTGGGGGGGCTGGAGTCAGCCTGAGGGAGCTATGGGTCCATGTGGGGGGCACTTGGGGGGCCAAAATCAGCCTGAGGGAGCTGTGAGCCCACATGGGGGGGACTTGGGGGGCCAGAGTCAGCCTGAGGGAGGAGAGAGGGCTGTGGGTGGATCCATGTGGGGGGGGCCTGGGGGACCGGAGTCAGCCTGAGGGAGCTTTGGGTCCATGTAAGGGGGAACTGGGGGGCCGGAGTCAGCCTGAGAGAGCTATGGGTCCATGTTGGGGGGATTTGGGGGGCCGGAGTCAGCCTGAGGGAGCTTTGGGTCCACATGGGGGGACCTGGGAGGGGCTGGAGTCAGCCTGAGGGAGCTGTGGGTCCATGTGGGCTCCAGGGTAACCACAGGCCAGGGGCAGGGTTGACCTCTGGTATGCTGAGGGCAGTCCTGAGAGCCAGGACCTCTGGCTTCCAGGCCCAGCTTTTCCATATGACCCCCCACTTTGTGCCCCAGTTTGCTTCTCCATAAAGTGGGGCTAGGCAAGCTTAGAGGCCTCAGCTCTGACCCCCGGAAAAAGCACTTCCTGGGGAGGTGGGAGAGGAGTAAAGGTAGAGCCCTAAGGACCAGGGGCTAACGGGTCATCTGTGTCCCCTGCCCCAGTCTCTGAACTTCTGCTCCATGTCAAGCACCTCCCTTCTCCAGCTCCATGGGAGAAGTCTAGGCCCAGCTCCTCCTCACCCCAGAGGCCTGATCCAGTTAAGGTGCCAGGCTCACTATCTCCCTGCTGCTGCCAGGACTTGGTGCCCAGGGCCTAGGGAGGTCCCTGAGGCCCCACCCTTTGCCTAGCCCACCTGCCACCCCCACTCTGCCAGGCAGCCGCCCTCCCCACCAGGGCCCACTGCCCCAAGGCTGCAGCAGCTAACGTTTTGGTGGGAAGGCAGAGGCTGGTGGCTTTATTGATTCGTGGGCTCAGCTGACCAGACCACCTCCCTGTCCCCACGGCTGCCTCCTGCTACCTGAGCTGGTGTGCGGAGCCCACCAAGCTACGTTTCCCGCTGCCCTTCCCTCGCAGTTCCATGTAGGTGATGCTGGTGCCACCAGAGGCCTTTGAGGAGCCGGTGATGATTAAAGGCGAGCGGGGGGACCTTTGGGCAGGAGGAGCCTTGGGGCGGCCAGGCTGAGGCCGGGAGGCCCGGCCAGAGACACTGCTTTCACTGCTGGGGCGGTTGCTAGGGGGATGGTCCCGGCAGGTGGCAGGTGTACTGTGGTGACTAGAGGAGGGACACAGGGCATGGTGATCAAGGGCTGAGGTCCAGCCCTGCTGCCCGCCCAGCTGTCTTGCCAGCCCCACCTCCCCACCTATGTCTTGTCATTCAGACTCACCCTGGAGAAGGTCTTCGGGAATGGCTGAAGGTTCCTGGTTTTTGGGTCCCTTTAGAAGGTGAAGACCAGAGCTGGGCCTCTGGGACAAGCTGGAAAGAAGCACAGAGGGTCAGGGCTGGGGGGGCCTCAGAACAGGGGATGTCAGGGCTGAGAGGGGCCTTAGAACAGAGAATGACAGAGCTGGGAGGGCTTTAGAATAGGGGATGTCAGAGGTGGGAGGGGCCTAAGAACAGGGTATGTCAGGGCTGGGAGGGGCCTTGGAGCAGAGAAGGTCAGAGCAGAGGACCAGAGTTCAAATTCTGCCTCTAACACTGCCCGGGTGGCTCTGTGGGCCTCAG
The DNA here is from genome assembly GCF_011100635.1 of Trichosurus vulpecula. NCBI lineage: Eukaryota > Metazoa > Chordata > Mammalia > Diprotodontia > Phalangeridae > Trichosurus > Trichosurus vulpecula. The sequence goes on from NC_050573.1 coordinate 14,519,286, forward strand.
TTTCCCCGACTGTAGAGTGAAGGGGCTTGGCCCAGTTCAGCAGCCCCTGAACTCCTAGTCTAGACCCATCCTCTCCTAATTCATTCTTTTTCATTTCCCACAGACAGCTGTGGGGAATAACAGCTTGTCCTCATGGAAGTTTCCTCCCCAGTCTGTTGTCTGTCCAGGGCACTAAAGTCACACAGGCCCTACGTGGCCAAGGAGTCACCGGACCCCAGGCCTGGGTGAAGGTGCTGTGGCCAGCCCTTGAGGTCTCTGGTTCTCTCTGCTCATGATAAGACTGTCATTGGCCAGGCCTCCATGGCCCTCAACAGTGCAGACCTCAAGAACCAGCAGCACTAGTGTACTAGGTGGCAGGGTGGGCAGTCTGGCCTCCAGGGCCCCAATGCTAGAAGCCTGCCCGTAAGGGCCACCTGCTGAAGAATGGGATTGGCAGTCAGCAGAGCTGGGTTCAAACGTTCTCTGGCCTCCCTCTACCTCTCCAGCCTTGGACAGGCCCCACCTTCTCGCCCATTCCCTCCTCCCTCTGGAAGCCTTGCCCTGGGCCTTCGGCTCCAGCCCCCAGGAGCTGTGGGGGCCCCTCACCTTGAGGCCACCTTGCTGCGCCACCTCCTTCAGCTTGGCCAGTGTGGACCGCAGCCGGCTGTTCTCCTCCTCCAGGATGTGAATGCGGATGTCATTGGCCTGCACCTGCCTCTCCATGTCCTCGGCCACGTCCCCAGAGCCTGTGGGGATGGGCACATATGGTCCCTGGTGCCGGCTCTGAGGAGCCACACCCACATGCTCACACTCACCCACACACACCCACCAGCACCTCATTTTGCCCTTTGGGGTCAGGGTTACAGCAGAGCTTCACACGTGCACTCACCCTCACTGTGACACACCTGCAGCCACTTGTACATACACACACACTCACACTTGCACACATACACCCCCACATGCCCTTCCTCGCACACACACACATCCGTTATGAGAGTCCAAGGCAGGATTTGATCTCGGGCAGCCTGTGGCACAGGGAGGCCTCCTGAGGGAGGGGGCTCAGCCGTAATTCTGACCCCAAAAGGTAGAACTCGATGCTATTGGGGAGGTAGTGAGCTCCCTATCCCCAGAGGTCTCAAGCAGAGACTGAATGATGAGCACTTGTCAGGGGGTGTAAGGCCCAAGGTTCCCTCTGACTGGGAGCTGAGCTTCTGTCCCTGTTTTATGGATGAGAAGGCTGAGGCTGCAGAGGGAGGCCATCTCCAGGGTCCCCAGGGGGCAGGAGAGAGGCCTGGCCTGAGCTCTCCCTGCTGCATGTCCAGAGTCTTCCCTGCTTGTATGGGGAGGGTTGGAGACTGGGGGAGGGGGACCCAGGGCTTCCTCCCGAGGCTTTAGTGGCATGGCATGGCTCATAGCGGGCAGTGTGGTAGCATCTAGAGTCTGGTGACCTGGCTTCAAACCTACCTCTGATCATAACTCCTACCCCTGAGCCTTTGGACAAGCCCTTCCCATCTCTGGACTCTTCCCCTGTCGGGGGCCCCGCATGCTGGAGATCTCACTGCCTGCCATAAGAGCTGACCCCCAGCTACCCCCAGGCTCCTTCCTCCTTGGTGGCTCCAGGGGGGCCCACGGGCTGGCCATTCTCCATCCCCTCTGATTAGGGGTGGCCCACTGCCCACTCCTAATGTCCTTGGTGATGTCCCTTACCAAGTCGGGCCAACAAGCACTTATTAAGCATCTACTGTGTGCCAGATAGCTAAGTGCTGGGGATGCAGAGAGGCCAAACAAACCCAGGCCTGCTCTCCAGGTGCTGGCAGAAAACTCTATGTATAAACCAGCTCATTATGGGATCAGTTAGATATGATCCACAGAGAGAAGGGAGGCCCTAGAAGGGAGGCGGGTCAAGAAGCTTCCTGCACAGGGGGCATCAGAGCTGAGAAGCCCAAAGACCCTCACAAGTGACCCTGGGCCCCCAGTCCTCTCTATCCATCATTCTCGGGTTGTCTGCACTGCTGGGGCCCTTGGCCCCCCCAGCACCTGCGGAAACCCCAGGGTGCTCAGCCTCCTAGGATGGGTCTGCTGGCCATCTGCAGCCCTGGCTCCCTCACTGGCTTCCTGGGGTCAGCCTGCCCCAGCTCCCAACTCCTCTCTCTCCATCATCCTTGGGGTCTCCTGCATCACTGGGGCCCTTGGCACCACAGCACCTGCAGAAGTGTCTGCCGTTCATGAGCTCCCAGGCCATCTGCAGCCTTGAGAGTCCCTCCAGCCTGCCTGCCCCACCCCCACCGCCCAACCCTCTGCTCTTACTCTCAAACTGAGCCTCGCTGGGAACATGGAGGTCAGGGAAGGCCACCAGCAGCCGCTCCCGCTCCTTCAGCTCCTGGATCGACTTGTCCAACTTGCAGATGGTCACCTGCAGCTCCTCTGTGGTCCGTTCCAGGCCCTGCTTCTCCTGCTGGAGGCTCTGCAGCAGCTCCTGGGGCCGGGGGACCAGGGGAACAGTGAGGCGCTGCTGGGCGTGCACCATCTGGGCCAGAGGCCCCAGGCAGCTCCTCAGCAGGTACAGGTGCTGGAGACCCTGCCCTGAGGCAGGCAGAGCTAGCAGCCCAAGGGGTGGCAGGGGCTTGCTCCCACTGCCCTGGACTCTGGGCAGAATGAGACCTGACCCGCCCCACCTCCCTCAGGGTGTCCTGAGAAAGACCAGGCTGGGCCAGCCTTGAAAAGCCAGAGAAGCAGGTGTCACAGTAACAGCCATGGAGGGAGAGTGGGCCACAGCACCTGTCTCTGATGCATCCTGGCTGGGGAGGGCACTGAACCTCTGGGTGATAGGTAACTCTCTAACCACTAAATCAACTAGTGTTTATTAAGGGCCTAGCATTGGGGCTCCAAAGAAAGGCAGGAGACAGTCCCTGCCCTCAAGGAGCTTCCAGACTAATAAGAGACCAGGCCCACAACTGGGGACAGACAGGAGAATATGGGGCTCCCCGAAAGGGAAGGCAGGAGCTTTAAGGGGCCTGCAAAGAGTGGGGGTGGACCAGGGGCTTCAAGGAGCTGCCCAGGCGCTGATAGGCCTTGGCACAGGAGGCTTCTCCCTTGGGCTCCCTGGGCCAGTGAAATCCCAGGGACGGCTGATCTCCCTTAGAACAAGGACCTCTGGGCCTCGGGGTTCACTCTTCATTCTTCTGCCCCAGAGCTATCTGGGGTCCTGCTCTCTCAGCCTGACCAAGATAAGGCTGACCCAGCAGTCCGCCCGTGGCCCACCAAGGGGAGGAAGCCTTGGGTTTCAGCTCTCATCCCTGACCTGTTCCTCCATCCTTGCCCTGCCCCACCCTGGGGCCCCTGGGAAGGAGCAGTCACTCATGTCTAGGTGCTTGAAAGTCCACAAAGGGCTGTCCTCACAACAGCCTTTTAGGTGAGCTGCCCTGGAACTGGCCCCATTTCTGAAGAAGGGTAAACTGAGGCCCAGAGGTGGGAAGTCCCTTGCCTAGGGTGACTCCAGGGGCCTCCCTGCCTTCAACCCTCACTGCTGAAATGCAGCCAGCATCATGGCACCCGGGTTCCTCCATGGCTCTCGGGCCCCCTCTGGACCCTGGCCCTGCCCACCTGCTGGGCCTTGAGCTGGACCTCCACATGCTCCTTGTCTCCACGGAGAGCCTGCAGCTGGCCCTCAAGGTTAGCTTGCTGTACCTCAGCCTCCTCCAAGCTGGTCCGGAGCTCCTCCCGCTCTTGGTCCAGGCTGTCTAATTGCTGAAGCAGGGCCCTCTGCTTGGCCTGCAGGGACTGAGGAGAACAGAGGGCAGATTCCCAACTGGCATGCTCTCTGCCTCGGCCAAGGCAGGTCCAGCTTCCTCAGCTCATTTTGAAGCCCAGGGGGAGGAGGACACTTAGGAGCAGGGCCCAGATGGAAAAGAGAATTTGTGGGTGAAGCCCAGGCCTAGCCCCAAGGATGGACAGCTTGGGCAGCAGCCATTTTTCAGCCTGCAGAGTCCCCTCAGGCCCAGAGGAGATGGGCCGAGGCCTGGCTGAGGCAGGCTGGTCAGGCCCATTCACCAGACTGTGCCTTGCTAGGCTCTGAATCAGTCAGAGCAGCCCCCTTTAGCCAGGTCCCTAAACCCCTGGCCTCATCCCTCAAGTCTCTTCATCGTCCCCAATGTCTCTGCCAGCTCAGTCCAGCCCCATCACTGACCCCATCTTGGACCAGGAGCCGAGAACTCTCAGGCTGGATCCTTTGGCCCAGGAGCCAGCAGGCCTTTCCCCGGGCCCCAGGCCCCTCCATTCACCCCTCCCTCCCTCCAGCAGCCCCAGCTCTAAAACTGCCCCGGGACCCCTTCCTTCCCAAGTGCGGCCAAAGCTGCAGGACAGGAGGAGCCTGGTCTGGATAAGTCTTGGACTTCTCTCAACCCCTGGGGTTCCATAATCCCACAAGGAGATAGGTGAGAAAAAGGAAGGAGGGAGAAAGACCCTGGGAAGTACCCACTTGATCGCCCACTTGCTCCCTCTGGCATGGCTTCCCAATGGGCCACCTGAGGGCCACAGGGAGGAAGTCACGTCCATCCTGCAGACATGGAGCTCCCACGTTAGCAGCCTCAGACTCTGGGCAGCCAGAATCCTCTCAGAGGCCCCCAGGGCTCTCAGAGGCCCTTCACTTTCTCACTTTTCCAGGCAACTTCCCCTGACACCATGCCCACAGAATGCCAGCTCCCTGGGGGCGGCAGCTATCTGTCCAGTTCCTAGCATGACACCAGGCACAGAGGAGGCCCTGAGCTGGTGCCTTCTGGGTGGGGCTGAAGGAGACGGAGCAGACTGTGGGCCCGGCAGCTGGCCTCACCTCCTGGCGCCGGATCATGCTATCTACTTTGGCCTTCTCCTTGTCCAGCTCTGTGCTGGCCGAGCAGAACTGCTGACTGGTGTTCTCCAGGCGCCCGGCCAGCAGCTGTACCCGGGCCTCCAGCTGCTGGGCTTCACTTTTTTTCACCATGTTGCTCATGTCCTCCAGCATCTGCTGTTTCTTTGCCTCTGGGAGATAACCCCCCCCCAATATTGTTAGGTCCAGTTTACCATGGGGGATTGGGGGTGGGGAGATCACATCAAATGAATGGGTTGGACCAGATGACTTATGACCCCATGAGCCTGGGGACACAAATACACTAATCGAGGCACAATCAGGGGCTGGTTTTGGGGGTAACTGACCTCAGACAACTCTCTGGCCCTTTCCTCTCCTAAACATCCCTTCTCCCTGGCCATCCCCCAACAGGCACCAGGAGCTGCAGCCACTTCGGGAAGGAAGAGCAGGCAGCAGCTTCTGCCCCGAGAAAAGCTCATTCCTCCATATGGGGCCTCAGAAAGGTCTCTGGCCTGTTCACCAAGCTCCCCAGAAGCTTGCTCCCCAAGGTCCCCAGAGGCCTGCTCCCCAAGGTCCCCAGAGGCCTGCTCTCTGGAAGCTTGCTCCTTAGGGGCCTGCTCCCTGAGATCCCTGAAGGGCTCCATTCTATATAGCTGCCTTCCTTTCTCTCTCCAGTGAGGAAGGCTCATGCCCCATCTCCCCCCCACTGGGGGCCATATGGGCTCCTCTACCACCTTTCCCTCTGCCATTCCCTTGATCCTTCATCTGCTCCCAGGGGCTCGGTCCTCATCTCTGTGCTGAGGATTCCCAGATGGATCCACCCAGCTCTAACCTCTCTCCTTGGCTCCAGGTCTGACTTGGGCTGTTTCTTGGACAGCTCCAACTCCACATGCCCCAAACAACACTCATTCTCTCCCCCAATCCTCCTGCGATGGCCACATTCTCCCTGTTTCTGCTGGGGCTGCTGCCCTTCTTGAAGCCTGCCAGGCTCAAACCTGGGCATTAACCTTGGGCCTCCTCACTCCCTAAAGCCGTCCAATCTGTGTCTGCCTCCCCAAGCTGTCCTGTGTGTCTCCCCTCCTCTCCTCACCCAGGTAGGCTGCTCCTCGCCCCAGGCCATCCTCCACACAGCCGCTCTAGTGATTCTCCTGAAGGCCAGCTCTAGCCACTTTACCCACTGCTCAGTGAACTCCAGCGGCTCCCTATGGATCTTTACAGCCCTTCACAGCAGGTCCCAACCGAATTCTCCTGCCACCCTCTGTGGTGAGCCAACACCAGACTGGCCTTCTCTCTGCTCCCCACACACAGCACTCCCTCCCCTCCCATCACATGCATCTGCAATAGCAGTGTCCCCTCCGGTGTGTCGGTACCAAGTTCACCTCAGCAGCAAAGCTTCCCATCGGCCCTGGTCTCTGCACCTCTAAGCCCCTCCCTCATGATGGCTATAAGGTCTGATTGTGCTTCTTAGAATTCTGAGGATGTAGACAGACTCACGTCATTCAGGACAGACTACATACAACCACCTCTCCACACACACACAGCTCTATTGGTAAGGATGGCCTTGGGAGGGTCTTTGCCACCTCTCCTTCCCTGTAGAATCTAAGTTCAAAGTTCACATATAGAGTCCCAGCGGACAAACACTACACCCCCCCGCTCCCCAGCAGATAAAAATTACAAGCTTCTAGTGAACACCATGACCCCTCCACCTCGCCCCCTTCCAGGAATGCCTCTATTTGAAACTTTCAAAGCTACTCCTCCTGGAGCTCCTCAGATACCTGGCCCACCCCTCGAGCTCACCAGCCTAGAAGCCTCTGGGTCTTTAACCAACAGTAACTTCAGAAACAAGTGTCCATCTGAGCCCAGACAGCCCCACTGAGCCTGGCCCACAGGCAGCACCATCTCTAGGTCCCTTGCCAGCCAGCCTGGGTCAGCCAGAGAACATTCCTTCCTCCTCCTCTTCCTCTTCCCCCTCCTCTCAGCCCCTTATACAATGTCTGTGCTCAGATCCCCAGGTTTAGCCTTGGGGGCAAAGCAGTAGAGAATGCCTTGCTCCCCCTCAGCATGCTGGGATCCCAGGAAAGAGGAGTATCTCTAACCAGCTTCAGAGAGGGATCTTTTCCTACAAAGACCAGGAATGCTGGAATGCCATCTGGGAAGTCGTCCCACACCCATCTCCTGCCAGCTGTTGAGAAACTTCCTTTGGAGATTTTGGGTTTCCTTTTCTTCCTGGTGTGGACACAGGGTCCCCTGTAATCACTCATTTGGAGATGTGTGTGCTCCCAGGAGAAAAGGATCTGTTTCCTCCTCATTTTGACATTTCTAAGCCCCAAGGGGCCCTTCTTCCAATGGCTGCAGCATTAGCCCCTCTGGGATGTGCACCCTCACCCCAGAGGCCTCTCTTTCTTTAAGCTCAAACCTCTCCTGATCCCCTGGCTCCCCTCCCTCCCTGCCATCCTCCCCTCCCAAGCCACCCCATGTTTAGTGACTGTTTCCTTTTGGTCTTTCTATCCCCAGGGCCTAGCACATACAGGCTCTTAAGCACTTGTGGACTGACTGGTCGAATGCTTGGCAAACTGCAAAGCACCTTATGGGGAATTCCTACTCCATCTGCTGAACAGGGTTATAAGGTGACCCTAGAAAGTGAGAGGGTCAGAAGCCGATGGCAAGAGAGAGGCAAAGGCCTGGCGGATGCACCAGATGCTGGCCCATCTCCACTCTGGGCACAGTTGTGCCTCAGACTGGGGCCCAAAGGAGCAGGCTCACCCAGGTCCTGGATGGTGTCCTGCTTCTGCTTCAGCTCCTCACTCAGCATGTCCACGTTCTTCTTCAGGACACTTACGTCTAAGGAATCCAAAATAAACACCTCTTAGCCAAGGTCCCATGCTGAGGGACCTTAGACATGGCTCTTCCCTTCTCTCAGACTGTTTCCTCATCTGTAAAAACGGGCACAAGTTCAACTAAATGATCTCTGAAATCTCTCCCTCTGCCACCAGGCTCAAGTACAAAGTCACTGTAAGACACTCGGCACAGCAAGGCGTGGTAAGTGTGCCTGAGTATCTACAGTGTAGCAAGGGGAGATACATGGTAGTTGTGGTTACTGTTATGATGATGAAGATGATGTTCTCAGTCTCTTCTAGCCCTGCCATCCCCTGTTCTAAGGCCCCTCCCAACTCTGACATCCCCTGTTCTGAGGCCCCTCCCAGCCCTGACATCCCCTGTTCTGAGGCCCCTCCCAGCCCTGACATCCCCTGTCCTAAGGCCCCTCCCAGCCCTGACATCCCCTGTTCTGAGGCCCCTCCCAGCCCTGACATCCCCTGTTCTGAGGCCCCTCCCAGCCCTGACATCCCCTGTTCTGAGGCCCCTCCCAGCCCTGACATCCCCTGTTCTGAGGCCCCTCCCAGCCCTGACATCCCCTGTTCTGAGGCCCCTCCCAGCCCTGACATCCCCTGTCCTAAGGCCCCTCCCAGCCCTGACATCCCCTGTTCTGAGGCCCCTTCCAGCTCTGACCTTCCATGTTCTACCCCCACCCCCTCAGCTCTCATGAGTCCCAGGGCCTTCCTTGCTCAGGCCCAATCTCCTACCCTGGGCTCTAGGACAGTTTCTAAGGGATGTAGAATACGTCCAGTCAAATGGGCAACAGGGTAGGCCAGGAGAAGACAAGAAGTTGGATGCACCGAGCTATGACTAGGTCAGGAAGCTTCCTTGCTTCATGCTCCAAAGCCCCCACACAGAAGAAAACACTACCACTCAACCCTGGGTCAGGAGATCCAGGTTCAAATCCTGGCTCTGCACCTTTCGCACTGTGTGACCTCTGACAAGTGACTTCCCCTCTCTGAGGCTCAGTGTTCTCCTCCATAGAACAGGTACAATGCTCACAGCACCTGCTCCATGTTATTTGCTCTGTTTATATAATTTCTGTCTGTGTTTTCTCTGAAGTTCAGGGTGCTGAACTAAGTGAAGGATATGATCGAGTTTCTTCACTCCTTCCACTGGTTCAGGGCTTGTTCACATTTCATTTAGACCTTAGGTTTTTATTGAAATAACAGACAATATATTTTGATTTGCTGTTTTAGTGAGAGCTCAGCAGGCGCTCGGATTCCTTTACTAAAGCAGTGATGTAAAGCCTGCAGGCAGGCCGCGTAAATCGCACTGTGGGCACGTGGGCTGCATTTTGGACAGTCCCGGCTTAGACTACTGCTTGGTTGCCTGAGTCGATCCAACTATCTGGACCTTCAGTAATTAGACTAATTGGAGCAGGACTAGAAACCCTGACCTTTACAAATGAACGGTCTGAATAGCCTGGTCATTAATGGTGTGAAAATCGACACTCTCCTTCAGAAATCTGGGCCTCAGTGGCCCATGCTACAACAAGGAGAAATGCACTCAAATCATCAGTTTCGTGGTTGAGATCTTGTGGAAGAAGTGAAACAAAATGGGAGGGTCAAGCAATCCAGCTTGTTAGGAGTCCTCTAACCCAGGGAGTGGCTGCGCTGCCAAGGAAGGTGCCCTCCTACTTCCTACCCTGGAAGGACCAGGCCCGGTCTCTGTCTCAGGATGGATGTAGAAAGATGCCCTGCTTCAGATGGGGACAGATTTGTTTGTCTCCAAAGACCCTCTGCCTCTCAATAGTCTGAGATCCTGTTCTGGAATCGCCCATTCTTGGGTGTGCGAGGGGCCTATCCACAGACGAAGCAGATGGAAAATCCTTCAGGTGACATCTTGGCACCCCACTATGGGGCATCCAAGGGCAGGCCACCCGCTGCAGGGAGGGGGGGCAGCTCTGAACCGGCCTGTCTACACGGGGCCCTTGACAGCTTCTCTCATGGCCCTCTCAGTACTCGGAGTCCTAGGAGCCTGGACCCAGAGCTGGGAGGGGCTCAGAGGCTGGTGGGCGCAACACCCTCCCCTGCTCGCCTTCATTTTACAGATGAGGAAACTGAGGTCCAGGGAAGTTCAAATGGGGCTGTGTGTCTCCCTGGCCCTGGGTAGGCAGCTGGCTGAGGCCTGTGAGGCCCCTGCAGGCTGGCCACCCAGGGGCCAGGGGCTAGAGGGCAGGGCCAGGGGGAGGGCCAGAGAGAGAGCCAGAGGAAGGGCAGGAGGGTAGCAGAGAGAGGAGGTGAGAGGGCAGGAGGGCTGTAGGGCAGGGGGAAAGAGAGGGCTGGGGGAGGGCAAGAGGGCAGAGCAGGAGGGTGGGGGAGCAGAGGGGAGGGGAGGGCCAGGGGAGGGCGAGGGTGGGGCAGAAGGGAGAGCAGGGCCGGGGGGAGAGTGAAAGGGGGGCAGAGGGGAGGGGAAAGCTAGGGAGAAGTGGGGAGGCAGGAGGGAGGGCGGGGGGTGGCAAGAGGTGGCAGAGGACCTGAGAGCAGCGCCTGCTTCTCCTCTTCCAGCTGGGCCAGGGCCTGCTCTTGCTTTCGGGACTTGGCAGCCCAATGCCTGTCGGCATCCAGCTGCTGCTGTCGCTGCTCAGCCCTCTCCTTCTGCAGTTCACGCCCCTGGTCCTCCAGCTGCTGCTCCAGCTGCTGCTTCTGCTGCTCGGCCTCCTCCAGCTGTGTCCGCATGGGGCTGACCACCTGCCTCAGGGCCGCTAGGTGCTTGTTGATCCGGGACAGGTCTTTGCTCTGTTCGGTTGCCCAGTAGCTCAGGTCCGTGACCGACATGGGCTGCTGCCCCATGGTCTCGTGAACCAGATGTTGAAACTTGTCCAGGGACGAGGGCAGGTTCTGGCTGGTGCACAGGCTGACGATGGCTTTACTGACCTCCCACAAGCTCCGTTGGACACTGCTACAGGCATCACAGGGTATCAAGGCCGTGTCGATGGTCTGGGCATGAATGCTGCGGGTGGTACTGGGGAAGGCAGCAGGTACCAGGGGCTCAGGAGAGCTGGCATCCTGAGGCTGGGAAAGTTTGGGGGGGATAGGTGTCAGAGGGCAGGAGGCTGGGGGTCTCGATGTCAGGACCTTGTGGGTCTCGTTCTTGACCCCTTCTGAGGCTTCGGGCTCGGGGATGACTGGGTGGTTCTCGGTTGCTTCACTTTGGTCGGGGAGGATGGGGGAATCTTCCTGCTTTGTCTTCTTCTAATGGGGGAAATGGAGCGGGAGAAAGTGATGTTGGGAGGGCCAGGATTCTCAGTCATGTTCAGAAGTGGGGATGAAGCACCATCTAATTTGGCAGAGCCTTGGACCTAGGCTCCACCAATACCTTTGTTCTGTACTCAGCTCTGCCCCAGGGCTAAGGCAAGGAGGCCCTAGAGAGAAAACCTTCCCCACCCGACCCCCTTCATTCTAGGGCCTCTCCTGGCTATTTCTAATTTATCCTGTCTCTAGCTTGTTTTGTGTTTTGCATGAGGTCTCCCCCATTGAATTGTGAGCTTCCTGAGGTCAGGGACTGTCTTGGGCCTTTCTTTGTATCCCTCATGCTTAGCACAGTGCCTGGCACACAGTAGGTGCTTAGTAAATGTCTGTTAACTGAGTTCCAGTCCCACCAAAGCAGGAGTTTCTGAGTCCTGGCCTGGCCCTCAAAGGGCTATGGCTGCTCCCCGAGAGCAGCTTGGTTGGACTGGGAGGCAGCAGGTTGGATGCCAGGGCCTGGATGTGGGGGCCCCAAGGGCCAGTGTGTCCATCTGTCCAAGTTCCGTGGGGGCAGCCCCCACCCCCACCTGGTGCACATCATACTCCCCAGGACTTAGGCAGCCTCTGGGAAGAAGCCATGCTGGGGCAGGGGCTGCCATGGAGAGGCCCCTGTGTAACTGTGAGCAGGCTGCCTCCCTTCTTAGGGCCTCAGCTTCCCCATCTGGAGAATGGGGAGAGTAATCTGCTCTCCTCCCTTGGGGGCAGGGACCTCCTGTCGTTGTAGGCACATCTCATGTGATTTGCCTCAGTTGTGGAAAGAGCTCCAATATCTCCCTAGTTGCATGGCCCACCCCTTCTATAAAAGGTGGCACTGGACTTGGTGGTCCCTGGGTCCCTTCTAGCTCTAGGTCATGAGTGCTAAGCTCATAAGACCAATTTGGAGCATCAAACATCTGAATCCAGAAAAGATGGGGGAGGCCTCGAATGCCAGAATATACATTTATCATTTAGAGCTGTCAGGACTTGACTCGGGAGCTAAAGGAAGCCAAGGAAAGGCATTGGGTGGACAAGGGACCAACAAGATGATGTTGTCTTATGCTCTCAGGCCTCTCCAAATGGGGAATTATGCACCCGAGAGAGTCAGTTTGGTCGTTTCTATGGTCTTGGACACCAAGAACCCAAACAAGGCAAAAACTCAATGAATTAACTACAGTGTAGGCCAATGATCCCTAACACACCCCGCCCCCTTCCACCACTGTTGGCATCAGGGTCGTACCATCCCCCCCATGGGCTGGCAACAGGACCTAGATGTGTGCCACATTCCCCCACTCTTCCACATTCTGCTCTTCCAGCTGAAGCAGAAACCTGCTCAGGCCGGCATCGTAGCCAGAAGAAGTGATGCTCTGTGTCACAGCAGAGCTCAGCCAGAGAGTGGAGGAACAGAGGGAACAAACACACGGGGGAGTGCAGGAGGTGGAGGCATGCCACCCAACCCAAGGGCGAAAGCTTAGCATCCACCTAGGACAGTTCTGTCCCTCCACAAGTCCCTGGGGGAGACACCCACACTGAGCCAAGAATGGTCAGCAAGGGAAAGGGCCCCAGGGAAACTACTACCAAAGGAGAGCGAGTCAGAAAGGGAGAAATAAAGAAGAAAGACCAAAACTTCCAAAGTTCTCAGGAGGAAGAAAATTCAGGCAATGACTGAGCATAAACAGCCAGCAGGAAAGACACTAAGAACAGAAGGGCAAAGGGCCTCTAGAGCAGGGACGAGAATTCAAGCATCTGTGAATATGTTTTGTAAGACCTTGTGGATTCCCAATTGAACATCCCAGAACATCCCATGGCAGGATGTTCCTACACGGCTTAAAAGAAAAGTCAGAATTGTGAGAGCAGATTGACAGCCTGCCCGAAAGAAATCATTGGCAGAATGGAAAAACCTGGATCCACAGTGCCAAGTCTCACCAAAGAAACAAAAGAGAGACTGTTTGGGAAGTAAAGGACAATCTGTGAGAAGACAAGCAAAGAGCAATGACATTAAAAGAAAGAACGATCTCCAGGCAAGCAAAACATCAATCTGGAAGAAAGGATGCATAGAGACGACCTTAGGATTAAAGGTCTCAAGGAGAACACGAGTCAAAAAACCTGAACTCCACAATATGAGAACTAATACAAGAAAACTGTCTAGAACTTCTGAACACAGAAGACAAAATGCCATTTGAAAGAATCCACAGATTCCCTTGAGGGAAAAAAAAAACCTAAGTTGCAAATTCATATTTTAATTTAACAGTTCCACTAACGAACAACAAATGATGTAAGAAACCAAGAGAAAGACCTTTAAATATGAAGGAAAGAAAATTCAAACAACACAAGACTATTCTGCAACCACTAGAAACTATAAGAGGGAATGGAATAATGTATTCTGAAGAGCTAAGGAGCTCAAGATGAAGCCTAAGGGTGACCTACCCTGCACACATGAGCCTAATCATATATGAAAAAAAGATACCAATAAAAAGGAAAAATTCAAAACATTCCTAAAAAGAAAACTAAACTTGAAGAAAGTATTTGCTTCTTAAACAGTCCAGACAACAGAAATACAAAAAGGGTAAGTAACTATACTAGCCAACAACAACAACAAAGCCATTCAGAGATTTCTCTCTAAATGTACACCAGGAGACAGGGAAGAAAACAAATGTCAGATACAAGCGGTGGCGGAGAAACAGGCTTGAAACAATTATGCTCTAAATCTCACAATCTCACAACACACTCTCTAAAGGTGAATCAAGGTTCTATTTTGTTTGGGGGGGAAGGACCAAATTGAAGAACGGGAGGGCACATAAAAGGAGAAAGGGGAGGAAGAAGATGGAGGGGAATATGTGATGTATCCTAATTAAGTCAAAGGCTAACAAGGAAGGGTAAATAACTCCTGAGGTCCCACAGGAAGAGAGCCTACAGGAGAATGGGTGAGAATGGAAAAGGGAGAAAAGGCAGAAAGGGGGAAGGAAACCTTGTTCCTCTGGTGGAAGGGGGTACCACTGATGAGTGCTACTATGGGAGAAAGGAGATATTATATGAAGGGAGATGGGGACCTTACAATGGACATGATCTGCAATGGATCTGGTGGCATGTTCTGCCTCAAGAGAAGCGAAATCAGGGTTCTTGGGAGCAACTGCACCCAAAGGAGGGGGAGTGGGAGGGCACAGAGTCTGGGAAGAGACTGCAAGGCAAATGGGGGGAAAATGACCCCAGGGAGGGCAAAGGTCAATAATGAACTTCACAATCAAACACACAGGAACGAATATTCCTTCCCAAGGGAAATGTGCTCTCTACCATCTGCTGGTGATGGTACCTCTAAGAACGAAGTAGAACAACAATCAAGAAAAGGAGGCCATGGGGCAACAACTGAAATTCTTTAGAAGAGGGAACCCAAAATAGGTACTTCAAAAGTTTTAATTCCATTATGAATATAGAGAATAAAGCCATGGATGAAAGAACAAAACTCTAGATTGTATAGAAAAAGCAGATAAATAATGAAAAAAAGGGAAAGACATCCTAAAAAGGATTTTTTCTAAAAAGAAAAAAAAGGTATGGAGAATGAAATTTTAAAAACTTATGAACAAAACAAATTAAAGGGGAAGGGAGGAAGGGAGATTTTCATTGGCTACTTAACTAAGGGAAAATAAAAGAGGAGAAAAATTTCAAACTCGATAAAAGCAAGAAAGATAAACTAATAAACAAAACTGCAAATATACAGAAAGGGGTAACAAACATGAAGAGGAGGGCAGATTTATGGGTGAGGGGAAGAGAGCAGGTGGAAATAGGGCTACTTTAAAATAAATTAAGCTAAAATAAATAAAATGGTATAGTATTGCTTTTACAGAAGAAGGGGAGAATTCTAATTTAGGGGGAAAACAATTTTAGAGACAAATGGAAAAAAAATTTAACTTCAAATGTGGATGGATTGAACAATCCAAGAAATTCAAGAAAAAGGATGACTGGTTGTATTAGAAAAGAAAACCTCACACTCTGTGGCTTACAAGAAACACATCAAAAGACAGAGGCATATAGAGAATAAAAATGAAGAGCTGGAAAAAAAATTTACTATGCATCAAGTGAATCCAAAACTGAGAAGAAGCTACATTAGTCTGAAAGGAATCATAGACGACAACAAGTTAAAATCACTATTAAAATTAAACCCTCCCAATAACTTAGCAACTAAATTCATGAAGGAAATATTATCTGATCTACAAGAAGACAAAGACAACAACACAACAGTGACAGGGGATTTCAATGTCTCTCATTTTGGGATAAGTCTAACAGAAAGATAAACACAACAGAAAATATAGAATTGAACAATTGCTGGAGCTAAACTAGAGCTAAAATATTTATGGTGTCTTCTTAATGGAACTACAAAAGAATATACATTTATCAGCACCACGTAGAACTTTTACAGAAATTGACCATGTGTTGGGGCAAAACAATAATAAAAACAAATGTGTAAAAAGGCAGAAATATTAAATACATTCTTTACAGACCATAACAAAATAAGATAGGCATCAAGTCAGGGAGCACAAGAAAAATACAAAGACTCAAATGGAGACTTAATGATGAAATTCTAAATAACGAGTGGGTCAAAGAACAAATCATAGGAAAAATTAGTGATTATGTGAAAAAAATGACAATGATGAAACACCAAAATTTCTAGAATGCAATTAAAGCAGTCCTTAAGGTGAAAATCTGGTTGTTACAAACACATGTTAATAAAATAGAAAAAGAGAACATTGGTGAACTGAAAATACATTTAAAAAAATGAGATAGTCAACAAACAAACCTAAAAGAAGCACAAAGGAGGAAATGATAAAACAGGAAAAATATATAAACCAAAATAACTACAGAAATGATAAAATAAAACAAAAAACTAGTTCTTTGAAAATACTAGTAAAATTGATAAGCCTTTAGCCAATATGACTAAAAAGGAGAGGGTAGAAAATAAAATCAAGAAAATAGTGAACCAGGAAGGAGAAATCACAGCAAAACCTGAGGAAATAAAAAGAATAATCAGAACCCATTATATACAATTATATGCTAACAAAACTAGAAACACAATAGAAATAGAGAAATAACTTTGAAAATGTAAAATACACAAACTAAGAGAAGATGATATAGAGATCTTTAATAACCCAGCCTCAGAAGAGGAAATATATAACTGCACAGGAACTACGAAAGAAAAAAATACTCTTGGTCCTGATGTATTCATGGGAGAATTCCATCTAACTTTTAAAGAATTAGTACCCATATGATACAAATAATTCTCAAAAATTGGTAAAGAAATTACCCTAAAGAATCAACACAGAAGGAGAGCTATAACCAATATCATAAATGCATATAGATTCAAAAAATTGACATAAAATCCTGTCAAACACACTACAGCAATTTATCCAAACTATCATTCATTATGACCAAGTTAGATTTATACCAGGGATGCAAGGATGGTTCAAAATTAGGAAAACAATCAACATAATCATTTTAGAAACAAAAACATTCAAATCACCTGATGATCTCAATAGATGTGGGAAAAGCTCTTGACAAAGCACAAGACTCATTTATGCTAAAAATAAAACAAATTTTTAAAAAAAGAAAGAAACAAACAAACTAAAAAAACCCAACCTACAAAGTACAGGCCTATAGGCATATGGCAGGTGGTGGCCTTTGGGATGCCCAGAGAGAGTGCCTCTGCAGGCCAGGCTGGATGGCCAGAAGCATCCTTCCCAGGTGGAGGCTCTCTGGCCTATCCAACTCAGGGGCTTCAGTCTTTCCCCCCACCCCCCGCCATTTTATTTTTAAAATAGCATCAAAAAGCATCTATCTGAAGCCAAAACAAGGTTCATAGACAACAGGGATAAACTAAAACCTTTTCCAATAGATAAGAGAGTAAAGCAAGGATGTCCACTCTCCCCACTAGTATTTGATACAATTCTGAAATACTAGCAATTGCATAAAGAAATTAAATGCATTAATAGGTAAAGAGGAGATAAAAATATGCCTATTTGCTGATGATATGATAGCCTACTTGGAGAATCCTAAGAATTATTGAAGATACTAATTGAGACAATAGGTTAAGCAAAGCTGAAGGCCTCAAAATAAACCCTCAAAAATTAACTGCATTTCTATATAATGATAGCAAAATCCAAGAGGCAAAAATAGAAAGGGAAATTCCATTCCAAATAACTCTACAATGCATTCAGTACCTGGGAATCAGTTGACCAAAACACACAAAAGACTTGGATAGATTCAATCACCATAAAGAACAACTTCAAGAATTGGATAAATATACATGATCATGGCTAGGCCATGCCAATAGAAGAAAAGTGACAATACCACCAAAGTTAATTTATACTTTTTAAAATTTTTTTAAATTTATTTATTATATTTAGTTTTCAGCATTGATTTTCACAAGAGTTTGAATTACAAATTTTCTCCCCATTTCCACCCTCCCCCCCACTCCAGGATGGCATATATTCCGGTTGCCCTGTTCCCCAATCAGCCCTCCCTTCTGTCACCCCACTCCCCTCCCATCCCCTTTTCCCTTCCTTTCTTGTAGGGCAAGATAAATTTCTACACCCCATTGCCTGTGTATCTTGTTTTCTAGTTGCATGCAAAAACTTTTTTTTTTGTTTTTGAACATCTGTTTTAAAACTTTGAGTTCCAAATTCTCTACCCTCTTCCCTTCCCACCCACCCTCCCTAAGCAGTCAAGCAATTCATTATAGGCCACATGCATATCATTTATGTAAAACCCTTCCACAATACTCATGTTGTGAAAGACTAACTATATTTTGCTCCTTCCTAACCTATCCCTCTTGATCCAATTTTCTCCCTTGACCCTGTCCCTTTTCGAAAGTGTTTCTTTTTGATTACCTCCTCCCCCATCTGCCCTCCCTTCTATCATCCCCCCCCCTTTTTATCTTCTTCCTCCTTCTTTCTTGTGGGGTAAGATACCCAATTGGGTGTGTATGTTATTCCCTCCTCAGGTCAAATCTGATGAGAGCAAGATTCACTCATTCCCCCTCACCTGCCTTCTCTTCCCTTCCTACAAAACTGCTTTTTCTTGCCACTTTTATGAGAGATAATTTACCCCATTCTATCTCTCCCTTTCTACCTCTCTCAATATATTCCTCTCTCATCCCTTAATTTGATTTTATTTCTTTTACATATCATCCCTTCATATTCAACTCACCCTGTGCCCTCTCTCTCTCTCTCTCTCTCTCTCTCTCTCTCTCTCTCTATATATATATATATATATATATATATATATACACATATACATATATACACATATACAAACACATACATATACATACACACACACACACATATACATACATACACATACACATATATATGTATGTATAATATGCATATTCCCTTCAGCTACCCTAATACTGAGGTCTCATGAATCATACATGTCACCTTTCCATGTAGGAATGTAAACAAAACAGTTCAACTTCAGTAAGTCCCTTGCAATTTCTTTTTCTTGTTCTTTTTCTTGATTACCTTTTCACGCTTCTCTTGATTTTTGTGTTTGAAAGTCAAATTTTCTATTCAGCTCTGGTCTTTTCACTGAGAAAGCTTGAAAGTCCTCTATTTTATTGAAAATCCATATTTTGCCTTGGAGCATGATACTCAGTTTTGCTGGGTAGGTGATTCTTGGTTTTAATCCTAGCTCCACTGACCTCTGGAATATTGTATTCCAAGCCCTTCGATCTCTTAATGTAGAAGCTGCTAGATCTTGGATTATTCTGATTGTTTCCATAATACTCAAATTGTTTCTTTCTGGCTGCTTGCAGTATTTTCTCCTTGATCTGGGAGCTCTGGAATTTGGCGACAATATTCCTGGGAGATTTCTTTTGAGGATCTATTTGAGGAGGCGATCTGTGGATTCTTTCAATTTCTATTTTACCCTCTAGCTCTAGAATATCAGGGCAGTTCTCCTTAATAATTTCTTGAAAGATGATATCTAGGCTCTTTTCTTGATCATGGCTTTCAGGTAGTCCAGTAATTTTTAAATTATCTCTCCTGGATCTATTTTCCAGGTCAGTGGTTTTTCTAATGAGATATTTGACATTGTCTTCCACTTTTTCATTCCTTTGTTTTCATTTCTCTTATTTATAATATCTTGATTTCTCATCAAGTCACTAGCTTCCACTTGCTCCAATCTTATTTTTAAGGTAGTATTTTCTTCAGTGGTCTTTTGAACCTCCTTTTCCATTTGGCTAATTCTGCCTTTCAAGGCATTCTTCTCCTCATTGGCTTTTTGGAGCTCTTTTGTCATTTGAGTTAGTCTATTTTTTAAGGTGTTTTTTTCTTCAGTATTTTTTTCAGTATTTTTTGGGGTCTCCTTTAGTAAGTCATTGACTTGTTTTTCATGGTTTTCTCACATCCTTCTCATTTCTCTTCCCAATTTTTCTTCTACTTCTCTAACTTGCTTTTCCAAATCCTTTTTGAGCTCTTCCATGGCCTGAGACCAGTTCATGTTTTTCTTGGAGGCTTTTGTTGTAGGCTCTTTGACTTTGTTGACTTCTTCTGGCTGTATGTTTTGGTCTTCTTTGTCACCAAAGAAAGATTCCAAGGTCTGAGACTGAATCTGGGTGTGTTTTCCCTGCCTGGCCATGTTCCCAGCCAACTTACTTGACCCTTGAGTTTTTTGTCGGGGTATGACTGCTTGTAGAGTAAAGAGTACTTTGTTCCAAGCTTGAGGGGATGCACTGTTGTTTTCAGAGCTATTTCTATACAGCCAGCTCTGCCACAGCAGCATTCCTCCTTCCCCAAGAACCCCCAACCCAGACTGGACTTACATCTTCAGCCCCCTAATTTATACTTTTAATGCTATGCCAATGAAATTATCAAAATGATAATTTAAGGAACTTGATGAAATTGTAACAAATTGGAAAAAAAAGATTTAGAATATCAAGGGAAATGATGAAAAGAAACCAGAATGAAGGGGAATATTATTTCCAGACCTGAAATTATATCATAAAGTAGCCATCATCAAACTATCTGGTACTAGTGGGAAAAAAAAAAACAAACCAGTAGATCAGTAGAACTGACCAGACAAAAATAACAGAACTCAAAAACCCAGGGTTTGACAAAACATAAATTACCCAGGAAACAACACCTTATTTTATAAAAACTGCTAAGAAAACTAGGAAGCAGTCTGGTGGAAATTAGGCTCAGACCAACATATTACACCACACTCCACAATTCATTCTAAATGGATAGGCAACTTTAAGATTAAGGTTGATACTATGAAGAAACTAGAAGAGAAACAGCTTGTATCTCTCACAACTATGGGTAGGAGATCTATTCTTAACCCAACCAGAGATAGAAGCAATTGCAAAAGACAAAATAAGTAACTCTGATTATGTGAAACCAAAAAGTGTCTGCACAGACAACACTAATGCATCCAAGACAAGGATGGAAGTGGTCAAATGGCAATAAAAATCTTTGTATCAAATTTCTCTGATGAGAGTTTGGTATCCAAGGTATATGAATTTTATATTATGTAAATACTTTAAATATTTTATACATACACTTACACACAAGTGTGTATGTGGGTATGTGTGTGAAAGACCAAAAACCATTTTGCAATAAGTGGTCAAAGGACATGAAAGAATAATTCTCAAAAGAAGAACTGACAAATATTCACAACCACATAAAGAATGCTCCAAATTACTAATAATGAGAGAAATGCAAATCAAAACAACTCTGAGGATTCACTTCGCACCCAGAAAATTTGCCAAGAAAACAAGAGATGGGGATAGTCAATGCTGGAGGGGTTGTGGAAAGACAGGCACACTAATACATTGTTGGTGGAACTGTGAAATGGTACAACCATTTTGGAAAGCAGTTTGGAATTATGCAAATAAAATAACCAAATTTCTATACCTTTTGACCCAGAGATTTTATTACTGGGTTTAGACCCCAAGGAGGCCATTGATAAAAATAAAGACCCTATATAAACCAAAATATTTATAGTGTTGTACCAGAAGCGAGCGAGACACACCACAGAGTATAAGTTTTAAGTGGAGAATTTATTAGCCGGCAGCCATTGGGGTACTGCACCACAAATCAATGGCATGAGTTAACTGGGGTTAAGCAGGTCCCCTCAGAGGAAAGAAAATAAACCAGGTTTCCTCTTCAAGGAAAACACCCCAATCTTCCCACACCGCAATAGGAAGGGTGGCGTCCCAGCCCCCCTAGCTCTGTACCACAGCCTCATCAGGGTTTATCATGGTAACAGAGACCCAAATGGCTAGCCCCAAACCAGAAACCAAACCAGAAAAACCTTACCTCTAGAGGCCTGAAAACCCAAAAAGGGACAGGTCAGCAGGAAGCCTGTTCTCCAAGACCCACGCTCAACATCAGAGTCCTAGGAAAAGAGACCCCAGGTGCCGGCTCTCCGAAGTGAGAGAAGGTGAAATGGAGCAGAGGCTCCCTGTTGAGGTCTGAAATTCTGTGTGTGTCTCTGGGGCGATAACACGTAATACCGCCTAATCTCACTGGGGCCTCCAAAATGTTGTACCAGAAGCGAGCGAGACACACCACAGAGTATAAGTTTTAAGTGGAGAATTTATTAGCCGGCGGCCATTGGGGTACTGCACCACAAATCAATGGCAATGCGTTGGGGTGACAGCTTGGCTTATATAGGATATGTGGAGGTGCAAGGTGGGGGGGACAGGAACAAAGGTCCTGGCTGATCAAAAAGATTCAGTCAGGTTATCGTACTAGTGGGATAATCTCATTTACATTCCTTGGTGGAGTCACGGAGCCCCAGGGATATCTGCTAGAAAGGGTCTGCCAGGTTATCCTTCAGTGGGATGGTCCTATCTATTGACATTCCTTGGTGGAGTCATGGAGTCCCAGGGGGTTTGCTAAATACCAAAGATATCTGAGTCCATTCTTTCTGGGGGTGCTTGTCAGTAGCTAGGGGTTACTCAGGGGTTCCTAATTTTCCTTGTATTACAATAGCAATACTTTTTATGATAGCAAAGAAGTGGAAACAAAGTAGATGTCCATGGGATGGGGGAATCTGTGGGACATAAAGGTAATGAATATCATTGTGCTACAAGAAATGATGTATGTGAGCAATATGGAGAGGAATGGAATGATCCACATGAATTAATGCAGAGGTCAGCTGAGCCAAGAAAATAGTATACACATTAATTACAATAGAAATGAGAATAACAACCAAACACCAAAAAATCAAATGGGAATTTTGCAAAATACAAGAAACAAACAGCTCCAAACAAGAGATGAGAAAAGCCTCCCAGGCTCGGGCAGAGGGGGGAAGCTGTCAGCCACTCCTCCGGTGAGGGCGCAGCCTACTGCCTGGAGGCCACAGTGGGAGAGCCATCCCTACCTTAGTCAGTGATTGCCGGTAGAGCTCTCCCAGCCTCAGTGTGCTGGTCCAGTACCTGCGCACGGTGAGCCCAATAGACATGCAGGGCCCCACCTCTCGGGGGACAGGGATCAGCTCATTGCTGGTGATGTTGTCCGTGTAGCTGGTAAAGCTCTGGAGAAGCAAAAGGAGCCTGGGGTAGAGAGAGAGAAATGCAGACTGAGGGCCTAGAGCTGGACAGGCTGGAGAGGGCTGGAGAGCCTGGGGAAGATGCTCCTGGCCATCCAGCCTGGCCGGCCTACAGAGAGGCACTCTCACTGGGCATCTTGAAGGCCACCACCTGTCATCACAGGGCTGGCGACTCCGAGTCCAGAAAGCCTCTCCTTAGCAGAAATTTGCCCCTCCATACTTGCTCCAATTCTAGCCTGCGGTCAAGGAGACTTGAGCCTGACCCCTCCTCTATAAAGCAGCCAGACCACATGCCCCCAAGCATTCAGTTGGTTCCCTAAGGGCCTGGTCTCCTCTGGATATACCCCATTGTCAGTGCTCTTGGAAACCAAGGCACCCTGGGAAGCTGGCAAAGCTCTGTGGGCATATTGGCCAGCACGTTGGACAGCACCCAGCCTGAAAAATGGCTTGTCTTACAAGCCCCTCTGGGAGAGAAGTTCAGTTATCTGGATAGCTGGGCCCAAGACCAAGTAGAGAGAGATATGGCTCAAGGGCCTTTAGGGATCACCTAGGCCTGCTTGGTCTACAGGGGGGAAATGGGGCCCAAAGAGCGGAAGCGGCTCCTGAAAAGCCACATAGCTGGGCAGGTGGAACCTAGAACCAGGGTCCCTTGCTTCTCATCAGACATTTATTCTGGCAAAAGTCTGTTCAGATCTTAGTACGCTCCAAACACTTACCTAATAGAATCTAAATTTCTCTGTCTCTAAATGAAAATGATTTCTAAGGCCCCTCCCAGCTCTGACATCCCCTGTTCTAAGCTCCACCCCCCATTCCCTGTTCTAAGGCCCCTCCCAGCTCTGACATGCCCTGTTCTAAGGGTTCTCCCGTCTCTAACATTCTGTCTTTTATGTTCTAAGGTTATTTCCAACTCTGATATGTTAGGATGCCTGATTTAAGATTGCCGTGGATAGGGACTATCTCTTCATCAGATTTCTTCACGGTATTCAAAGAGGCAACACGCTTTTATTATGCATCTACTATGTGCAAAGCACAGGACACAAAGAAATGCAAAAATCATTTGTCTTCTCAAGGGGCTCCCCATCTAATGGGGAGGGGAGGGGGAAGGTGACATTCAAAGAGCTCTGTGCAAATAAGACAGAGACAGGGTGAACTGGGGCTGGTCTCAGAGGAAAGGCATTAGGGTCAACTTCCTACTGCTCTCTATTAAAAGAGGAAATATATGAAGGATAAAAATCCAGTACCTGACCCTCACCCTTAGCTCAACGATCCAAGTCATTGAGAACCCTGATTAAAGAGGCTGCTTTGGTCTCAGGGCTCTCAAGTTCACATATTTCTTTTTTAAAAAATTCAATGTTACTATTTTTTCAGATCCACATTCTTCTCCCAGCCCCACCCTACTGAGAAAGCACAAACTTGGATGGGCAAACACAAAGGCATCCCCCATGGGCCAGGCCCGGAGCCCATCATGTCCCAGCAGCAGGTGGGTCGGCGGCA
This sequence comes from Trichosurus vulpecula, assembly GCF_011100635.1. Lineage (NCBI taxonomy): Eukaryota > Metazoa > Chordata > Mammalia > Diprotodontia > Phalangeridae > Trichosurus > Trichosurus vulpecula. Next base: position 14,543,250 of record NC_050573.1, read on the forward strand.
CTTGGACTCCTCAGGAGCTCCATGGAATGGGATCCCCCACTTTCTAGCAAGCTCTCTAAAGGCCAAGGCAGAGGTCAGCCTGTGGCTTTCATCTGACCAACCCCCTCCCATCCTTTTTTCCACTGGAAATCTGGTCACTGCAGCCCAGCCTGGGTCTTGTCCACCAGGCCCCACCTCCTGTCTCTGGGGTTTGCCACAACTGTCCCACAAGTCTGGCCCACTTGCCCTCTTCATCTTTAAGAATGGCCTTTCTCCCCCACACCCTTGCCTGCCGGCCACACTCCCCCATTCCTCCCTCCCAAACCACCATGGGCTTCTTCCTTTCTGCTACATAGACCTGTCAATGCTCCTGTTGGCCCTCCCAACCCACTGTTAGAGCATCAGCTCCTTGTGGGCACAGACCATGTTTTATCTTTCTTTGTATCCCCAAGTGCCCAGCACAGTACATGGCACACAATAGGGCGTCACAGCAGGATCCTGAGATTTGGGAAGAGAAAGACCATGGGTAGACAAGGGACTTCAGAGAAGATTTCAGGCCAAAAGAAGCCAGGAAAAAAGCCTGGGATGGAAATGCTGAGCAGGATTCAGTGTTGAGCTGGGCAGCGACCCAAGGGGAAGGTCAACCATCAATGCCAGTGTTGGGACCATCACCCACCACGACCACGACCATTTAGTCCAGCTATTCAGGAGAGCGAGAAGCAGGCCAGGACATGAAGAACCTGGAAATGGGGAACCTGCTCAAAAGCATCCTTAGAGTTAGCATTAAGTGCCAGAGGCTGGAAGGAGCCTCAGAACATAGAATGTCAGGGCTGGGAGGAGCTTCAGAACAGGGAATGTGAGAGGTGGGAGGGGCCTTAGAACAGGGAATGTCAAGGCTAGGAGGGGTCTTAGAACAGGGAATGTCAGGGCTGGGAGGAGCCTTAGAACAGGGAATGTCAGAGCTGGAAGGGGCCTTAGAACAGGGAATGTTGAGGCTGGGAGGGATCTTAGAACAAGGAATGTCAGGGCTGGGAGACACCTTAGAACAGGGAATGTCAGACCTGGAAGGGGCCTTAGAACAGGGAATATCAAGGCTGGGAGGGACCTTAGAACAGGGAATGTCAGACCTGGAAGGGGCCTTAGAAATCACCTTGCCAAACCTCCTCTTTTTACAATTGGAGAGAAGGGGGTCTAGCCAGGGGAGATGACTTTTTCAGCTTTTCCTGGGAGTCAGTGGCCAAGCCTTGTCTTTAGACAAGGAGCCTGGGGTGTCTCCCATCCTCCATGGCTACCCCTAGAGCTCTGAGTCTTATTTGGGATGGAGAGGAAACCCCACTATTCCCCTCTAAGTCCAGCTGGGCTTCCTGGCCTCCAGAATCTTATGGTCTGCTTTCAGGCAAAAAGGAACCTTCTTATTTATTGTTGAAAGCATTTATCCAAACCCCCCCCCCCACCTCCCCAGCCTTTCCCCCTCCCCAACAACACGTAATTGCCAAGACTCTTAAGTAATCCAACATAAAAGAGGACCTGTCACTTGGTCCTTTGGTAGGTTTTCTTTTGCTAAATTCAAGGCCCACTAGCTTTCTGTGTGACCACCAGCCTGCCCAGGGCTTGGGATCTGAGTTTTCTTGTTTTTTAAAACTTGTGGGCTTTTTTCGTGTCCTGATCGAGGTAAGCCGCTGAGGCCCCCAGAGGGGTGGTGACTTGCCCAGGGTCTCACTACTGATAAGCAGCAAAGTCAGGACTGTAGGCAGGAGGCTCACCCCCTACCTTGCACCCAGGCCATCCCAGACCCTTTTGGGCCCATTTCCTTTTTGCAGGAGCAGAGCTGCCAGAGGCTCCAAAAGCATCTAACCACCTTCCCCAAAGGGGTGGTCTTCCAGCTCCCAGGAGGCACCATGGTGGTACAGTGCACGGTGCTGGACTTGGAGTCTGGAAGACCAGAGTCTGAATCATGCCTGGGCCACTTACTGGCTGTGTGACCCCGGACTTAACCTCCCTCGGCCTCAGTCTCCTCATCTGTAAGATGGGAATATAATTTTAAGGATCGGATGAGATAAAATCCCTGGGAAAACAGGCTTTTAAAAAGCCTACTGTGTTTCAAATGGAGCTAAACCCAAATCATTCAGGCTTTCACTGAACGAGCCTTGGGGCTCACTATTTAGGTTCTGATGGCTTAGAATCAGTGTAAATGGCAATTATTTTCAGTTCTGGTCACAGATTCTGAGAGTCTTCCCCTCCCAGGCTGATATTTGTGTGAAAGTGAATCAGGCCATCTTTTGTCTCAGTTTTTACCCAGCCCTTAGTTATTGAGCGGGTGTTGTCTCGGACAAACTGAGGCCTGGGAAAGCCCTTCCTTTAGAAAGGCCAAGGTCAGCCACTGCACCCCAGGCCGCTGCCAGCCGTCTGGACCTTGGCCTTGCCAATGATGCAGGAGGAGGGAGTGAGGCTGACCACTCTGCTGGCTCTGCCTCACTTAAATCCAGCTTTGAAGCAAGTTAAGATATTACCCTCTTCCTGAATGAAGGCTGAACAATTTGCAAACCTTAAAGTGCTACATGAATGTGGTTTTTGTTGTTGCTTTCTCACTCAAACACCTCCACTGATGGGGGCTTCCCTAACAGTCTAGTTCTGGACAGCTCGCATCCTTAGAAAGCCAAGATGAAACCTGCCTCTCGGCCCCTGCTCTTTGGGATGCCCCCCAACGACCAGACAGCCAAGGGCAGATGATGGTTTCTCCCTCACCTGTCGATCACCAGCTCCAGGAGCACCATGTGGGAAAGCTGAGTGAACTCAGGGTTCCCTTCTTCGTGGTCATAGTGCTCTAAGAGAGACACCAAGTCTAGGTCACAGGACACTTTGTCAGGGAACTTCCAAGAGGGGAAGCGCACTGCCCCAGCTCGGGAGAACACGTCCACAATGGCTCCTTGCAGGTCCGTGATGTCCTTCCTCAAGCTATCCATGCAGCTTTGGTTCCCCAGCAGATGGGCCATCCTGCAGGCTAGAAAATGCCCTGGGGGGAAGCAGGAGAACAAGCCGGCTCCAAGCCACACCTCCCCCCTCCCTGGGCCTCAGTTTCCTCACTGTAAAATAGGCCTTTCAGGTACCCTCAAATCTTAATTCAGAACCCACCATCTCTTCATATTCCTCCAGCTGAGCTCTTCTGGATGGGCACCTCCCACCACTCCTGGAGGTGAGGGATTGCTTTCTGAGCTGGCATTGGTGGCACTTGGTAAATGCTTAACAAATGCTTGTTGGCTTCCTTTGCAATCCTATTTTACATTTAAAAACACTACTCCTAGGCATCCCCAGGTCTCATCAGGCCATCCAAGGGATCCCCACGGTTGGAGGGAGCTCCTGGAGTTCCCCATGGATCTGCCCAGACTCACAGAGGGAGCCTGCAGCCCACATGTCTTGATTTTAAGCCCAGCCTTGTGCGTTGAAAGAGTCATGAAGAGAAGGGCTGAGGGCCCAGCACAATTAAGAGCCCGAGCTAAGCTAGCCTCCTGTCTCTTGGTCTCATATGTATGTGAACGTGTTGCCCTGCTGGAACATAAGCTCATTCAAGGCAAGGCCTTGCTTGTTTCATCTTTGTTCTACAAGGTAGGTACTTAATACCGGCTGGTTGATTGAAATGGTGGGGCGGGAACCTAATGTGGGAGGGGGAGTGAGGGGTGGAACTTGACATGGGTCCCTAAAAGGTAAGGAGTCTTAGATGAAAAAGGAGGGAGGCCCTTGGGGTGAGGAGACAGGGCCTGAGGCAGGAGAGGCTCCCCTGGGTAGGAATGGGGCTGTGGAAGGTGGGGCGTGGTATCCGAGTTGGGAGGGGCTCCCAGGTCGGGGAGGGAGCAGGGCTTTTGGTTAATGGAGAAGGCTTTTGGTGGGAGGGTCTCCCTCCAGGAGAACAGGGCTCCTGAGGTTAGGAAGGGGCTCTTGGGAAAGGAGGGGCGCTCCCTGAGATGGGAGGGACCCAGGGATGCCGCCAATGACGGGGCGGGGGTGCTGCTCTAGGAGAGGTGCTCCCTGATGTGGGATCGGGGTAATATTTCGCGGGGGTGGGGAGGGGTGTGTGTTCCTCCAAGGGAGCAGGGCTTTGGGTGGGATGGGCTCCCCAGGTGAGGGCGGGGCTCCCCAGGTGAGGGCAGGAGTTCCCTGAGGTGGGAGGGGCGATCCCAGGGATGGGAGCTAAATTTCTGGGTTGGGGGGGCCCTCCTTCAGGGAGGGGGGCCCAGGTGGGCTGGTGATCCTGGGTGGAGGGGACCACGAGCAGTCAGTCCGAGCTCACCTGCCCCCCGGCAGCGCCGCTGCAGCTCTTGGAGAGGTTCCCGCAGCTCCCGCAGCTCCTGCCCCCCGAGCCCCGGCCTCAGCTTCTTAGATCCGCAGCCGCTCCCAGCCGAGTAACTGAGGCCTCCCGCCCGGCCGTCTCCATGGCAACGGCGTCTCCTCGTCCGGCGTGCGCGGGGGGAGGGGAAAAGGGCCGCCGGAAGACGAGGGGCGGGACAGGAAGTGCATCGCCCCGCCTCCTTCAAGGCGGTCCGCCTCTCGGCCTCCGCCATCTTATGAGCGCCCGGCTCGGCGCGGACGCAGTGCGGCTCGCGCCTAGATCGCCGTTGGTTCCGCAGCCCCCAGCGCCGCAGACATGCCGGCCGGACCGGTGCAGGCGGTGCCGCCGCCGCCGCCGGTTGCCACGGAGCCCAAGCAGGTAGGTGGTTGGGGGGCGGGGAGCCCCCTCTGTCCCCCTGGGCCCTGTCAGCCAGTGGGAGGGGAGGGAAGGGGAGAGGAACTGGAGGCTTTGGGGCGGCCGTGGCAGGGAGAGAGACGGACTACAGATCCCAGGAGGCTTCACGCTGGCCGCGCCGCGCGGCCTCCTGGGAGCCCGGCGAGGACGCTCTAGGCCAGGGGCGGGCTTGCTGCTCCGGCGGACGCTCGGGAGCCGCCGCGTGGCCTGAGCTACGCCAGCCCTGCTAACCCTCCTGGGCAGGTTCGTGGAGGGGAGCCGACGTAGCTCCTCGTAAGCGCGCGCCTTTAAACGCCGCATCGATCCCGTTAGTTGTCGTTCAGTCGTGTCCGCCTCGCGGTGACTCTTTTCGGGGTTTTCTTGGCAGAGATGCTGGAGCGGTTTGCATTTCCTTCTCCAGCCCAATTTACAGATGGGGAAACTGAGGCAAAGAGGGTTAAGTGACTTGTCCAGGGTCGTATAGCTGGTAAATGTCTGAGATCGAATTTGCATTCAGGAAGATGAGTCTTCCTGACCCCAGGCCACCTAGCCGCCCTAGTACCGATGTTACTCCCCCAGTCCTGCGTGGAATAGACCCTTCCCCATCACCCTGTCCGTTTTCTGCCCTGCAGGTGCATACCCCGTCCACATCCTGTCCCAAGAACTTAAAACAGCCATCACTCCCATTGCCTCTGGAAAGAGCATCTCAGTGCCCCGCTCCATGGCTCCCCTCACCCTCCCTGGCTATCACTCCCCCCTCCGTGTGGTCCCCCTCCATCAGAAGGTGAACCCCCTGACAGTAGCAACAACGTTGTAAAGAAACAGACTCGTGAAAGACCCGAGCGCTGATCAGTGCCCTGACCAGCCGCCCCTCCAGAGGATGGATGATGGACGTAGCTGATGGAGAGAACTCGGGATGAGAAGTGGGACGCGGTGCATGTTTTCAGATCCGGACCCTGTGCCCACTTGTTTTGCTTTACTGTGCTTTTTTTTAGGGTTTGTTTTTCTTGTTTTTCAATGATGGATGGGATTTGGGGGAAGTGGAAGGGGAGGGGGTACCGTGTACCTCACTCAGTGCCCAAAAAAGAAAAGACATCGAAGCGTTTAATAATAATTAATGATTGCCAGCACTTATATAGCGCTTTACAAATATTAGCTCACTTGCTCTTACCACATACTTGGGAGTGGGCATTACTCCCATTTTACAGATGAGAAAACTGAAGCAAACCGACAACAAGAATGTTCAGGACAGCTTGTTGAATTTATTATACGCTTTTAAAAAGAAAAGCAAGCACTGAATAACAGATGTTTGTGGGTTTGTATATAGTGATCTTTTTCTGTTCTACTTTATATTTGGGAGTGGCCCCTTTTTGGTGTTAAGTTTAGAATTTTAAAAAACTTTTTTTTTTAAAGAATATAAGCTATTTGAGGGCAGAAACTGTCTCCTGTTTGTATTCCAAAAGCTTAGTACATAATAAGTGCTTAATCATTTTTTCAGTTCATTCACCCAGCTGCTAAATGGACTTGAAGAAAGCTGAGTTAGCCCCTGGCTTCTCCTTCCCAAAAAGTTTCTTTACCTCCCTCTTGCTTCCAGAAAATGTCAGTCTGACATTTAAAGCCTTTCGCAAAATCTGGCACCAGCCTGTCTTGTTTTTGTTTCTGTTTTTTAATTGTGAATTAATTATCAATAAACGATTAGAGATACGAAAAGGGGGAGATTATGCAAGAAATTGTATTTTTGTTACATGGTTATAAGAGATGTATACAAAGTTTAACAAGGTAGTCACAAAATTGCTGTCTTTGGGTCCTCTCCCACAGTTTTTTGTGAGTGTAAAAAAAAATTTTATGGATGCACTAACCCAGCTCCACGCCCCAAAGCCCTTCCATAGGGAAGTTACATAGTCAAGCAAAACATGTCAGCCTCTCTGTCCACCCGGATTTGTCTTTACTCGCTCTCTGACTTGTGCCTCTGTAACTGGCATCTTTGCTGTTTCCTGGCCAAGCTGTTGTTTCTCACCCATGCTCAGAATCACCCAACTACCTTGAAGGATCTAAGGTTCAGATAGAGTGCCGCCTCTTCCAAGAAGGGTGCATGTGTGTGAGAAGCTGGTGATCACCAAGCATTTATTAATTGAATGCTTCGTATTCACTAAGTACTCCATAGCCACCAGAAACAAAACAACCCCGTCTTCAAGGAACTTAATTTGATCAGGGAAAACCATGTCCCCACCTAAGTGGGTCTTTGTGGATATTTTTGCAGCTGGTTAGCGCTGCATGTGCTGGCCCTCTCCCGTCCCCCTGTGTAAGCTCCTGGAGGGAGGAACTTGGATTTGTCTCTTCACGGCCCTAGTGCTTGGCACAAAATACCTGGGAAACTGTTTATTGAATTGAATGACGTTGTTGTTGTTGAGTCGTGGTCACAAAGGCTCTTCTTTCCTCCACTCTCTCTCCAAAGTCTGTCCAAGCTCATGTGTGTTGCTTCTGCGACACTGTCCATTTCATCCTCTGCCGCCCCCTTTTCCTTTTGCTTCAGTCTTTCTCAGCATCAGGGTCTTTTCCCACAAGTCCTGTCTTCTCATTATGTGGCCAAAGTATTTAAGCTTCAGCCTCAGTATTTGACCTTCCAGTACACGACCTGAATTAATTTCTTTAAGTGACTGATTTGACCTCTGTGGGTCCAAGGGCCTCTCAAAAGTCTTCTCCAGCACCCCAGTTCAAAGTCATCGCTTCTACAGTGCTCAGCTTTCCTTATAGTCCCTCTCACGGCCATACATTGCTACTGAAAAAACCATAGCTCTGACTATACGGTCCTTTGTGACAAGGTGCTGTCTCTGCTTTTCAGTCGGCTGTCCAGATTTGCCCTGGCTTTCCTTCCAATGAGCGAGCATCTTTTCATTTCATGACTGCAGTAAGTCAAACAAGCCTGATAGTGTACCAGTTGATTCCCTCCGATCCCCTGGCCTGCCTCTCAGCCAACATCGGGGATTCTGTTTCCCCATCAGTCCTCTGGAGGCAAGTTCAGTCATTGCAGAGATCTGAATTCTGCCTCTTAATGTTGTCTTTATACCCTGGTGGTCCTTTTGTGTCTTTGCCCTGGCAACTGGAGGAGCTGTCTAAACCGAACTCTGTGTATGCCAGGGCTTGCTTATTAGCGTGGCATCCTCCACAGCCCAGCCCAGCCCAGCAGGCACCAGATGTTCATTGAATGTTGTAGTTGAGTCCCTGGGGGCAAGAATGCTTGGGAACACATCTTGTGAGGCCGACACTACACCTCAAAACAAAAAACACTCTGTCCCTTGGGGTGAGGGATGAAGGGAGAAGAAAGCCTTCCAGAGGCATCTCATGCCTCGTCTTTGCTCACTGAAATGGCCTCCCCAGTTCCTCCTGCCTTTCTTGGCCGCTTTCTCTGCCTCCCCCTCACCTGTCTGCTTTGCACAGACCCTTGCGTATCACCCCAGGGCATGACCACTGCAAATGTTTAATAAATTAAAACCTCCCTGAAGGCTCAGGTTTTAAGAGAGCCATAATGAGACAGTGGAGCCCTCCCTCCTGCCCTCCTCCCCCGTAGAACTTCTCCCCTAATACTTCTGTGATGGTAATGATGGCTTTTTGTCCCAAAGTAAGGAATGGGGACCATGGGCTCTTTGCAGCCTGACCAGCTCGAGTTCTCACCTCCTTGCTGAGAAGGGCTTCCCTTGCCTCTTCACCTGTGAATTCCTCCTCTTTCCAAGCCAACTCAGAAGTCATCACTACCCCCCAGTACGATCACTTCCACCCACTAGAGAACACTGGCAAGAAAACAAAAGGGCCTTCTGAGGGTCCTGGAACAGGGCCAGGGCCTGACAGAAGCCCAGGGGACCAGTGTAGACGCATGGCCATCCCCTTTTGTCCCCTTCTCTTAAAGGACCTGGCCTTTTGTTTCAGATACCATCCTTGTAGAGCACTCCTGCCCCCAGGAATTCAGCCCTCCCCAAATACAGATTGTTTACTGGGGGAAAGATATACTTGGTGGGGAGGACATATCTGCTAGGACATAGATGGGGGAGAGAGCAGGGGATGGGGAAGAGTGTGTCTAGAACAGAAAGTACAGGAAGTGATGGGGAGGGTGGTGTTGTCTATTCCTTCCCCTTTTTGTCCTGTCAGACCAAAGGGCCAAGGGTTTTAATAACATTCCCTGTATGCCCTACAGTTCCCTCTTAGCATGTCCCTAGGGTGAAGGATTTGGGGAGGGCAGGGGGGAGTAGGATTTGCTCCAGCTCTTCTCAGGTCTGTAGGACTGGGGGGAGAGGAAGAGGAAGCCAGAGGAGCACGTTTCAGCCTTCTGCTGATTTCTGCAGGATATTACCTTTTCCCTTTTCTAATAAGAGCTTTGTTTTAATGCTGTCGAATCTTAGTCGTTTTAATGGAAAAGGGGGGTTTTGTTCCCCTTATGTTGTCCAGAAGAGCTAGAGGATTGGTTTCATCAATCAATAAACCTTTGTTATGTTCACTCTGTAGCAGGCTGTGTGCTCAGGGCTGGTGGTAGCAATGAGCCCAGTAGATCTGGAGTTAATGTCTCAGAAAAACCTCATGGAGTGGTGTGGTATCCAGAACAGGGGGTGAGTGTCCTAAAAGCAATAGGTAAAAGTGGTCCGGGGGCAGGTAGGTGGCACAGTGCATAGAACACAGGGCCTGGAGTCAGGAAGACAGGAGTTCAAATCTGGCCTCAGGCACTCCTGGTCAAGTCACTTAACCCCCCTTTGCCTCAGTTCCTTATGTAGAGGTGAAAATGGCAAACCACCCCAGCCAAGAAAACCCCAAATCAGGTCACGGAGAGTCAGACACCTCTGAAACAACTGCACAAGAGCAAAAAGTGAACTGTCTTGTGCTTTGGTCGTGGCCAGGATAGAGGATGTCTGGAGGAGATTTCCCAGGATGGGGAGGTCACTGGAGAACAGAGCCCATGTCAGGGAGGATTTAATGTGGAAAAGAAAAGACTCAGGAATATGGTAAACATCTTCCAGGCACTTGAAGGGCATCCCATGGAAGCCCACTCAGCCTTGTTCTGCTTGGCACTGGTGGTAGGACTTGGGGTAGAGGGCGGGGGAGTGGATTTAAGTTCAGTGTCTGAAAGAACTTCCTAAGCAGAGCCCTCTAACAGTGGGAGGGCAGGCCCTCCAGCAGAGCTTGTAGAGGCTGGTTCAGAGGCCTCCTAGGGCCCTTTCCATTCTGAGAACCTGGGATCAAACCAGCCTTGTCCCAGTCCGCCGCTCACCTGAACTGGGCCTCACCTTTTCCCTTCTGGCTGCATGGGGGTCTCTGGAAGTGTGGGTCATTGGCCTCATGGTCTATGGGAGTTCCTTCCTTGTTCATCCTTTACTGTCTTTGCAGCCCTCAGAAGAAGAAGCTTCCAAAGAGGACTCTACTCCTTCCAAGCCTGTTGTGGGAATCATCTACCCACCTCCTGAGGTTAGGAATATTGTGGACAAGACCGCCAGCTTTGTAGCCAGGTAGGTCATGGTGCGCACATACACAAGGGTCAGAGGCCACATGTTAGCAGTGTGCTCCTGAAGAGCTTCCCACACTTCCACATGTTTACTAGCTCAGTGTCCCTCATGACATTGTGGGATCACTGTGGTGGGATTGTCTTAAAGGCCTTCCTGTAGCCGCTCTTTGGGTGGCAGGACAAGGCCCCCTGGCCAAGCAGCATCAAGCCTTCCTACCCCCCAACAGAGGTCTCTACCAAGCCTTGTTAGTTAGGGCTGGACAGCCCATTGGTCAAGTCCAGGAACTCAAGCTGTGGGTTAGGACGTAGCCTTTTCATTGACTTTGTATAAGGACTGGATTCCATAGGGGTGAGTCTGGAGGCTGTGGGACCCCAAGAAGGTGGAGAATCCCTGCAGCCTCCTGGGGGAGCTCACAGTCACCTTGGTGCTGCTTTGTGGCCTCTCCTGTCTCTGGGCCAGAGCTCTTTGGACTATGCTGTGCTGACCAGAACCACAGTCATTTTGATCTGAGACCTAATCCTCTTCCTGTGCTGTCTCTACAAGTTAATTAAAATCATTCCTCCTTCCAGCACAAAACCCAGGCATTGACCTGCATTTAGGATTGTGCATGCCTTGGGCATGGCTGGAAAGAGAGGTCCTTTGGGAGGGTCTCCAGCCTTGTAGGGAGAGGGCATTCTTGCTGTTTCTCCTTTCCCCCTCCCCCCTTTCTGTTTCTCCCCCTCTCTCTCTGTCTCTCCATCTCTCCTCCTGCCTCTCTGCTCTCCCTCTCTCTCTCCTCTGTCCATCCCGTCCCCGTCCCCCATCCCCCATCCCCCCCCCCCCCCCCCCCCCCCCCAGAAGTCTTTAGATGGCTTTAAGCACGAGACACTTGGCCCTCGCCAGGACCCTGGGTCAGCTCGCATTCTGCCTCCGTAAACTCGTCCATGGGAGGCTTTGCAACCACTAACTTTTAATAAGCTCTCACACTTCTGTAGTGCCCGCTGTGTGCCAGGCACTGTGCCAAACACATTACAGATATCTCACCTTGGCCAGTAGGCGCGGTTATCATTTCCTTTTTACAGTTGAGGAAACTGAGGTAAATGAGGGTGAGGGACTTGCCAGCGTCACAAGCCTGGTCATTGCCTGCGGCCGGATTCAAACCCCGGTCATCCCTGCTCCCAAGGCCAGCTCTCCAGCCACTGGCTCCCACTCAGGTCACCCAGGTCAGGTCTGTTCCACCATTATTCGGTACATCCTCTGGGAATACTCTCCAGCACTAGTTCCCCTGGCCCACCCAGTGTGATCTGTAAGCAGTTTTGAAGCCTTTGAAAAATGCAGCTAATTATTTGCCTACAGTTGAGCTCCCCAGATCCTCAGCCTGAAGTGAAAGAGCAGAGGTGGGCATGTGGTGCTTTGGGTCCAAAGAAGTAGCAGGCTCCCCATCTCCGTCTCATTGGCCCCCCACACCCACCCCCAGGCTTTGCTAAGCTGGAGAGCGCCAGGTCTCCCCTTCCCTTGGTCTGTCTGGCACAGAGCTGGAACAGAAAAGACCAGGAAACCCACCCAGTCCCCCATCGGCTGAGTGAGAGCACATTTGACTGACAACCTTTCCGTGTGTCTGAGTTTATGCTAAAGTTAATACAAATGCCAGTCAGTGACTCATGGGGGTGGGCCCCCCCCCCCCATAGTATGTGCTTGCCCCAGGTGCTTTGGATTGTCCTCTAGACCCCCTCCCCACCCCAGGTTTCCCTCTAGCTCAGAGAGGTCCTTTCTTGGGCCTGGCCTCCAGAGGTGCCTCCCTGCCCCTCCTGTGTGGGGCCAAGCACCCACCTGGAGCAGCATCCAGCCTGGGCCCTCAAAGCCTTCCCTTGTGGGAGATTTGTTGGTGTCCAGCCCAGGCAGCAGAACCCTCCTGCAGAGCCCCCCAGACCATAGGCCTTCTGTGAGGGCGGCAGGGTAGGACCAGCATTGGCCAAGAGAATCCAAAGCAGTGCTTACAGCGTTTGGATGTGGGAAGGAGCTCGGGATGATTGAAGAGCCCCCCTCCCTCCCCTGACACACACTCCCCACGACTGAGGGAGGGGAGCTTTAGGGAGATGCAGGCAATGAGGAAGCGGCAAAGCCAGGATTGGAACCCAGGCCTATGTGACTCCTGATGAGTCTTGAAGGGCCTTCTTGTAGTTTAGTGCCCATATCCCAGGCTTCCAGTAGCTGGGAGCAGGCTGAGAAGGCATGGGATCCTAGCTCAGGAGGTGGAAGAGATAGCTTATGAGGTCATTGAGGCCCAAAGTTAAACCAAAAGGGCATAGGAAGGAAAGAGATAAGCCTTTACATAGCACGTACTGTGTGCCAGGCCTTGTGCTAGTCACTTTACAGTTATCTCTCGTTGGATCGTCTTAACCCTGGGAGCTAAAACTGAGGTAAGCAGAGGTTCTGGGATTTGCCCAGGATCCCTCAGCTAGGAAGAGTCTGAGCACTGAATCTGAGGCAGGATCTTCCTGACTCCAGGCCCAGCGCATTTGACCAAAGCTCAGAGGGATCCAGTGGTAATGACTGACCCTGATCTCACAGACAGCTTGTGGCCCACTGAGGAACTGCACCTGGGTCTCCTCATCCCTGCTTTTTCTGTCAGACCCAGACCTTTCTTCCTGGGAGGGGCATAGGTGTGGTCCAGGCCCTGCCTCTGTGGGCCCCCAGTGGTTGCAGCAGCAGGCTCAGCTACAAGCTGGGCTAACCTTGGGCAGCCAGAAAGGCACCGAGCCCTCAAGAGAGATGCAGGGACCAGAATGCCCAAGTGATGAGTGGGCCACATCCATGCATTTTAGAGTGCTGAGAACCAATGGCTGCTCTACCCCTGACCTGCTCCTTCTTTTCCAGAAATGGTCCTGAGTTTGAAGCCCGTATTCGCCAGAATGAAATCAATAACCCTAAATTCAACTTCCTCAACCCGAATGACCCGTACCATGCCTACTATCGGCACAAAGTCAGCGAGTTCAAGGAGGGGAAGGCGCAGGAGCCCTCGGCCGCCATCCCCAAGGTCATGCAGCAGCAGCAGCAGGCCGCTCAGCAGCAGCTGCCTCAGAAGGTACCACCCCCCACCCACTTTCTAACCCGGGCCCTCAGTCTGAGTGGGAAGGGAGCCACACATTAGGCCTGGTATCCCCAAAGGACCTCCTTTCCTTTCTCTCGTGCCCCATGGCCCTGTCCTCCAGATAGGCGTCATACCCCTCTCCTTTGCTGAGCCCTCCCCCTCAAGGCCTAAGGCCTTCCAGGTCTCTTTTGTCTTCTCCTCTACTCCATTTAAGCTCTTATATCACAGGGGAAACCAAAAAGAGGGGCCCCCCTTAAGAGGAGTAGGCTTGAGCAGGGAGTCACCACTACCATGCTTCCAGGAAGAGGGCAGACCACCAGGCTCATGGGAGGCCTCCTTCCACCTGGGCTAAGTGTGGGGCCTCAGGGAACCCTGATTGAGTTGAACAGACATTTCTTAGGCACCTGCGAAAAAAGACCCACCCATTCTGTTTCCAGGGGTCCAGGCAGGATCAGCCCATTCCCCTATCACTGCCATACAGAGCACACCCAGACAAGGGCATGAAGAGTGCACAAGCTGGGGTCAGGCCATCATGGGGCTGCTTGTGCCCATCCCCAGGCACATAACTCAGCATTTGGTGCCCTGGTTCAGATTTCTGCCCTTGGATTAACAAGTCTTTGTGTAGAGAAACAGAGACTTAGATTATCACCTTGCAGGTGGTCGAGGTTGAGGCTGGTCTTCTCGCTAGCCCCCTCCCATGCTAGGCTGGGCTCGGGGAGCTTGGGCAGAAGCTGCCCATCTGCACTCCCTGCTAGGCCACAGGTGGAATGATATTTGAAGGACTTGCATGTGGTAGGGGGTGGGGAGGGCTGGATTTCTTCTGCCATTTACATCAGTCATCAGTTTAAATAAACCCAGAGGCTGGCTGTCGTTCTCAGCCAGCTTATTGGGATCCTAGAATTTAGAGCTGGAAGTGCCCTGGGAGAGCAGGTGGCCTCCAGAGGCCTGTGTCTTGGGGACCTGTTGTAGCTGCAGTATTGCTGTTGGCTTTGGGAGACCTAGATTCTAGACCCAGCCCCAATACTTGTAGGTTATATAGCCCTGGGCTAGAGCCTAGAGGGCAGCCTGCTGCTTCTCCCCCTTGTGTTGGCTTCAGGAGTGGGATTCAGACTCAGGTTTTCTGGCTCTGGAGCACCCTTGGTCATGAGTGAATGAAGAGCATTGATCTTGTGCCAGGGACATGGGGAATACATACCCAGGAATGGGGAGCCCTCTGGGAGCTTCTGCAAAGTACAAGGAAGGTCCTGGTGTTCCTTAGGGTCAGTCAGTGGTATGGGGGGGCCTCCAGGCAGAAGGCTTGTAGGGGGTGACTCCCTGGCCATGCAGGGATCCTGAGTTCCCTCCTCCAGTAGCTGGTGAGAACTGGGGCAGGGGAAGGCAGGGCTTGCCTGGGTCTGTTCCTGCCAGGCTCTCAGGCCCCCTGTTGGCATTTGGGCAGAGGCTGGGGAAGGCTTCAGCCCACACTGCCATGAATGTGTCTTTCATAGAGGTATCAGCATTGGGGTGTCATCCACACTTGGCTGGGCCTCTGAGCTATAGACTACTCTTAGCACTGACTAGGTTGTTCTGCTCAGACCGTTAAGTCACTATTAACTTTTCCAAATCCATCCCCTGCGGGTCCGCTGCCAGGATGGAGTGCTGACCCAGTAATTAACTCCTGACAAACCTGAGTCCGCTTGCAACTGGCACTGGCCTCATTCCTCTGGCTTGGCCGGATTTGTGCTGTCACTGTCAGCACATAGGCAGCTGTTAGCATGCCTGAAAAATGACCTGGTTCACTGACCCCTTGCTGAAACATCCCGTCCTCCCTGAAGGCAGTTCCCAGACTCCTCCATTTAACCCCTTGAGCACCAAGCCAGGATGTGGCCAGGCCTCTCTCCCCAGTGCAGTCACCACCTAGGTGATTGTGGTGGTCCCCTTGACCTCTTGGACACCGCTTCTCTCTCTGTAAAATAAGACATTTGGGGACCACATATGTGATTCAACATCAACAAATATTTATTTTTAAAATTATAAAATTTTGCAGCAGTTTAGATTAAATGACCTGTCCATGGTCAGACAGCTATGTAGTGGCTGAGGCTGGATTTGAACCCAGGTCCTCCTGATGCCAAGACTGGTGCTCTATCCAGTGCCTACATGAATGCACACTGCACTAGGTAAAGTTGAGTAATTTCAGGGTGGACAGGGCTAACCAGAGGGCTCGAGGACCAGGAAAAGCCCCTCCCTGCTCTGACATTTGAAGCCCTTTTTATTTTACTTTTCTCTAGTTCAATTTCTTCATGTGCAAAATCCTGCTGCCCTCATGAGGGTGGGTTATCATTGTGAGAGGGTCCCACGATGGGGTCGTAGCTACCACGCAGGCAGTCAGTGACCCATCATGCAGGCCAGTCGGCAGCTTGTTCTTTTCCCTCCCCCTCAACATAGGTCCAGGCCCAGGTGATCCAGGAAACCATCGTGCCCAAGGAGCCTCCTCCAGAGTTCGAGTTCATCGCCGACCCCCCCTCCATCTCAGCCTTTGATCTCGATGTGGTGAAGCTGACCGCACAGTTTGTGGCCCGCAATGGGCGCCAGTTCCTAACCCAGCTGATGCAGAAGGAACAGCGGAATTACCAGTTTGATTTCCTGCGTCCCCAGCACAGTCTCTTCAACTACTTCACCAAGTTGGTGGAGCAGTATACTAAGGTGCCTGCTCACTTGGGCAGGGCAGGGTGGGCAGGGGTGGGCAGAGGAAGAACCCTTGGAAAATGTGAGGAGGAAGAGAGAAACCCTTCGTCTGGGGGGGTCAGTCAGCTGTCTGCAGACGTGTCAAAGGCCTCCCTCAGCTCTGTGGCTGGCCCTCCCCTAGGTGTGGAGACAGAAAGGAATCCATCCCCATCCCACCCCACCCCCCACCCCCCTGTTCCACAGTAGCTCAATGGAAACTGTCCGAGTAGAAACAAGACATACCAGGTAGTTGTGTGAGGGAACAAGGTGCATGTGCCTGGGGGCTGGGGCTGGGCCCAGGAAGGTGTCCTGAGCTGGTGCTTCAGCAGAGGCTTTGGAGCCCCTGAGGGATTCTGGGAGTGGGGATAGGTCAGTGAGAGGCAGCGAGTGTCTTGTGGGAGGGCCATCGTGGAGGTGGAGGAAAGCGATCCACCTGAAATCAGGCTGGGGTAGGGGTGAGGAGAGAGGGGACTTGGCTGTTTGATTGAAGAGCTTCACTTGGAGCAGAGGCCAGCATGTGCAGAGGAGTCACTTTGGCCAATAGATGGAACTGGGGAGGCTTGTGGGAAGGTTAGGGTCCAGGGCTGAAGACCTGAGCCAGATTGGGCTGGCGGCCGAGTAAGTGCAGAGGGGGATGCAAGGGATGCTGGGAAGTGGGAATTCGGGGGCAAGTGAGGAGTGGAGGAAAGGATGCCGGTGTCCTTGACAGAATGAGGGGAAGTTTGGCAAAGGTTGGGTTTGGGGAAAAGTGGATGAAGTAGGTTTTCTACAGGAATGTCTTTGGGACATCCAAATGGAATTAGCAGGAAACATCTGGTGATGTGGGGGCCCAAGAGAGAGACTGGAGCTGTATCTAGAGACCACCAGTGAAATGCACGGAGAGGATCGAATCCAGGGTGGACAATGGGGTTAGTGAGAGGGAGCATGGAGAGAGACAGAGAAGGGGAGGAGAAAGAAACAAAAGAGAGGAGGGAGAGAGAGAAGGGGAGAGAGGAAAGCGAAGAGAAAGAGGAGACAAAGGGACAGAGAAGGGGAGGGACAGAAAAGAGAGGAGACAGATGGAGAAGAGGAGAGAGAGGAGGCAGAAGGAGAGAGATAGAGTGAGTGAGCATTGGGAAAGAAGAGAAGTGGATCCAGGACAGAGCCTTGGGGAATACACAGGGGCATGATAGGGGATGATGAGCAAGAAAAGGACACAGCTGAGGAGGAGAACCTGGGGATACAGTTTCTGAGAAAAGGGAGAGGGCAAACAGGTGAGAAGGATCTCAGGAGACCAACCTGTCTCCACCTCAGGGACGGTGTGAAGATGGGGCCACAGGGCAGGGCGGGCAGGAGTGGGCCGAGGGCTGCCCAGGGCAGCTCATTGAGAGCCTTGAGGCCAGGCCAAGGTGCTTGGCTTTTATCCTGTAGCTGGTAGTTGTTTGTCCTTCATTCTTAGAGAGGACCATGGCATCAGGAAGATGATGCCATGACTTGCAAGTGAATTGGGCTTCAGTGAGTCAGGGCTGTGCAAGGTTACCAACCTGTTCTGTCCTCCGGAGCCATCTGGGTCCAGTGGCCAGATATAGATTAGGATGACTGGAGATGCCCCTAGCTGGTAGAGGACAGAGATGGAGGCAGGAGGTTGTGAGGACCTGCTCTAAGCTGCTCGTGGAAGGGCTGGGTGCAGTTTAGTCTGCAGCAAAGTCAGGACCAACCCTAAGGCAGGAAAGCAGCTGGCCTGTGGGGGAACAGGACCCCATGCTCCGGGCTTCGTAACAGAAGACTATTGCTAGGCAGCTCACCTCTCTGAAATGCATTTGCCCATCTCTGAGGGATTGATTGAGATATTGTATGGATTGTTCTTTGTGACTATAAAATGCTGCAAATAAGGACTGTTTGCTTTTTTTTTTTTGATGCCCATACTTAAACTCCTGGAGTCTGCATTAAAAGGCCAGTTAGTCCTGCCTAAGAATCCCCTCTCCAGATATCCCTGATAGTTGGTCATCCAGTCCCTGTGCAAACATCTCCAGTGAGGAGGGGACCCCCACCATCTAAATGATAGTTTTTCCTTCCTAAATCTATCTGCCTCTTCGATGCCACGCCCCCATGTTGCTCCCAGGTTACAGGATGGGCTCCAGAAGCCATTAACAGCCAGCCTCCCACCCCTCCCTGCCCCTCACAGCCACAAAGTGAGAGCCCTCTGTTAACAATTGTTTGAACCTATGTGTGTTTCAGATCTTGATTCCACCAAAAGGTTTATTTACAAAACTCAAGAAGGAGGCAGAGAACCCTAGAGAAGTTTTGGATCAGGTAAGTTAGAAATGGTTTCCCCCCAAAAAAAATTTGCTTGTCTGCTTAAGTATTGTAAGCTGGATGCCCTTCCTGCTGCACTGTCTTACTTTGTTCAGGGTGGCGAAAGGATAGGTGGTACTCAAGCCTTAGGTTCAGCACTCCTCTGACCTTATTTGTCTCGGCTAATGACCAACGGACTCCCAGTCTGTAGAACTCTCTGCTTTTCTGCTGATGGTTCAGGGACTTTGATGTTCTCAGGCCAAGCTTCCCCCTCTGGAAAATCTGGGGTCCTCCTGAATGCCTTCTGGAACCCCTCCAGATGCCCTCCACTTCATGGCCAGTCACCCTGAGGTCCCTGAATCTCACCCCTTCTGAGCTCAGTCATCTGGCTTCTGCCTCTGCCCCCCCTTCTCTTGGGCCACGAGTAAACAAATGAAAGGGCATTTATGAAGCAGCCAGGCCCAGCCCCTGCAGGCACTGGAGTCGAAGTTCTCCAACACACAGGCCAGAAAGTTGGGCCACCAAAGTCCATGGCACCGCCCAGCTGGTCAGTATCAGAAGCTGGTCTGATTCTGTCAGTGGAAGTGACAGTAAAGAAAAGTAATTCCCCCACCCCCGCACCAGGGACCTTTCCATATCCTGTCTCCCTCATTAGAAGGGAGCTCCTAAAGGGCAGGGACTGTCTGACTTTGCTATTTGGGTGCTTTGTATATAATAAGAGCTTAATAAATGCTTCATTCTGTACCAGATATTGTGCTAAATAGCAGGGATAGAAATAGGAAAGCAGAAGCAGTCTGCCCTCAAGGAGCTTCTTTCCAGTAAGGGAGCCAGGAGCCTGCTAGGCCTGACAAGTCTGGCTGAAGCTGAAATTGACTCTACTTAGCCTTTCTTTATTGGTCCTGCCCCCCTCTCCCACATGCCAGCCCTTCATATAGCTGGAGATTGTTCTCTTGCCCCCCAAACTTTGTCTTTTGTGTGGGGAGAACAGAGATGTCTGCCTGAAGAGACTCAGGGGTCCTCCTCAGATTTCCAGATTATCACTGTCCGTCCATGTGAATCTGCAGAGCAGAGGGGCTGTCTCTGGGTTCTGCCCCGGGGTCCTCTCTGCCCAGGGTCACACAGGCAAGCATCTCTGCAAGCTTCTCAGACAAGCAGGAAGATCATCTGGCAGCTGCTTCCTTTAGCCCTTCAGTAGAAGGTTTGGTTTCTGGAGCCATCAGGCTGGCACTTTTCCTAGGCACTCAGTTCTCTCAATTCTCCCACTGTATCCTGCACTTTCTATTTGTAGATTCAGACTGTGAGGTATAGCAAAGCAGCTGTCACTGCTGTGGCATGGGGCTGTCCACCTGTTCACAGGCCCTGCCAGAGATTCCTCTTGGGGGCTAGAGGGGGCACATGCCTTGTGCCTTCTGAGGCTCCTCTGGACGATGGCCGTGACAGCCTGGGGTCCGTTACTTCCTATCTCTGCCATCCTGATTTGTCCATTGCGCCTCCTACAGGTGTGCTACCGTGTGGAGTGGGCCAAGTTTCAGGAGCGGGAGAGGAAGAAAGAAGAGGAGGAAAAAGAGAAGGAGCGGGTGGCATATGCACAGATTGACTGGCATGACTTTGTGGTGGTGGAAACCGTGGACTTCCAGCCCAATGAACAAGGTGGGAGCAGGGTGGGCACAGGGACCCGTCTGCCCCACCCCCCCATTTCCCCAGGCACAGTAGAAGCACCTCCCTCCTTTCCATCTGCTTCTAAGGAACCACAGGCAAAGTCACTCCAGACAAATGTAGACGGGTGAGCTCTAGACCACGTCCCTTAAGAAATGCCTTTGATAACGCAAGACTTCTTCCTCCCAGGAAACTTCCCACCTCCCACCACCCCAGAGGAGCTGGGCGCCCGAATCCTCATCCAGGAGCGCTATGAGAAGTTTGGGGAGAGTGAGGAAGTGGAAATGGAGGTGGAGTCTGATGATGAAGATGAGAAGCAGGAGAAGACGGAGGAGCCCCCATCCCAGCTGGACCAGGACACCCAAGTGCAGGACATGGACGAGGTGACCTGCAGAGATGGGCTGGGCATGCGCAGTGGGGGCTCAGAGCTCTCCGGGTCTTCCTTCCCCTCCTGGCCCAGGGGCTCCCCAGAGCTTTCCCACATGGCAACTCCTCTCCTTTGCCCTCTCCTAAACTGAACTGCCCAGAGGGAAGAATGTGCATGCCCCTGGAAGAGAATGGGCCCCTGTATCTGTGGGAATTGACTTTTCCTCTGCCTCCCAGCCCTTCCCCCTGCCCAGAGCTCACTGTGAGAGGCCCCATTGAAGCCTGCCTGGTGCCAGCTGCTGGAAATGCCCACAAGAACGTTTGCACTGTGAGCCCGCTGTTTCCATTCACTCAGTGAGAAAGCTCCTTGGCCTGGTGCCCATTGGCTTCTGCCCGAATAGGGAAGCTCAGCTCATGGACAGTCCTTGAGCCAGGGCCTCCCGCTGCCCCAGGGAGCAACCAGGGCCGGACAAGAGGGCAGCTGGTGACCTCAGCTCGGCCTCAGCCCCGGCGGGAGGGCCAGATTTTCCAGGGGGAATGCAGATTGTAAACCATCTTTTTTTCCCTAGGGTTCTGATGATGAAGAGGAGGGCCAGAAAGTTCCCCCTCCTCCAGAGACACCCATGCCTCCACCACTCCCACCTACTCCAGATCAGGTCATCGTCCGCAAAGACTATGACCCCAAAGGTATGGATGCTGCAGGCTGCTGCCCATTGGCCAGCCCTAGGTCCAGCAAGTTTCTGGGGTTTGGGGGAGTTCCTGCCTGAAAGGGTTCATTTACTTTCTTCTTTTCAGCTTCCAAGCCCCTGCCCCCAGCCCCAGCTCCAGATGAGTATCTCGTGTCCCCCATCACTGGGGAGAAAATTCCAGCCAGCAAGATGCAGGAGCACATGCGCATCGGGCTTCTGGACCCGCGCTGGCTGGAGCAGCGCGACCGCTCGATCCGGGAGAAGCAGAGCGACGACGAGGTCTACGCCCCAGGTGAGGCCTCCCTTCACCACTACCCTGACTGCCCCGTCCCAGCAGGGGCCTCTCACTCCCCAGTGAGTGGTCTCATGGGCCTGGCCCCAACATGAGAATTTAAAATAAAGCACAAACCAGCAGGTGGGGCCATCACGATTACATCAAAGTTTAAATCTCTACCATTTCTGCTGGGCGTGGTGGGCATTCACCGGGATTCAGTTTACAGGCAGCTTTCTAAGAAGGCTCCTTGGCTAGAGAAAAATTCCTTGGTGTAAAATAGGGTTATCATTCCAGATCCTACCTACCTGTTAGGGGCAACTGGCAGCCTAGTGGCCAGAGCCCTGGACCTGGAGTCAGGAAGGCCCCAGTTCAAATCCAGCCAAGTCCATGTACCACCTAAGTGACGCAGGGCAAGTCACTTAACCTCTGTCTGCCTAAGTATCCTCATGTATTCGGTGGGACTCGTAGTAGCACCTACCCAACGCTATGTAAATGGCAGCTCTTATGCTAAGATGGTTGTGGTGGGAGACCTCGTCATGTCTGAGCAGCTGCTCTCTGTCTGGGCACTAGGGGCCAGTCAGGTCCTGGCAGCACACGCTCAGACAGCTCTTAGACCTTGTCCCCGTGGCCAGCTGCCCAGCTGGCATCACCCTGGATAACACCTTTCTTGTCATCTGTGACCCAGGTCTGGATATCGAGAGCAGCCTGAAGCAGCTGGCCGAGAGGCGTACTGATATCTTTGGTGTGGAGGAGACGGCCATCGGTAAGAAGATCGGTGAGGAGGAGATCCAGAAGCCAGAGGAGAAGGTATGGCTGGCTTCAGTGCCCATTGTCCTTTTTCCCCCTCGCCAGGCAGGGCTTGCGCCTCGCCTCCCAGGAGGAAGGAGCTCCAACCCTGACCCCGGGCTTGCTGTTTTCCAGGTCACCTGGGATGGCCACTCGGGCAGCATGGCCCGAACCCAGCAGGCAGCCCAGGCCAACATCACTCTTCAGGAGCAGATTGAAGCCATCCACAAGGCCAAGGGGCTGGTGCCAGAAGATGACAGCAAGGAAAAGATCGGCCCCAGCAAGCCCAATGAGATCCCTCAGCCACCCCCTCCGTCTTCAGCTCCCAACATCCCCACCTCAGCCCCTCCCATCACCTCAGTGCCCCGGCCTCCCTCGGTAAGTTGGAGCCATTCCCACAGCTCTTCAGGGGTATGGGCCTTGGGACCCTAAATCCAGTGGACTGCTCTCCCTTTTCCCAGAACCTCCCTTTCCTGCCAGGGTGCTCACAGCACTTGATGGAAAGAGAAGCGGCAGCAAGTGGGGTCCTGGGACTTTGTGGGTAGGAAGTCAGTGAGGGACAAAGCTTTAGCGGGTGCCCGGAGGGCTCCCCAGAGGGCCCAGACCACGGAGGAAGGCTGGAAAGGGAAGGGAAGGCTTTCAAGCAGAAGGGGCTGTGGGACTTAACCTGGCTTGTAGAATTATGGCCAGAATCCAGCTCTCTTCAGGAGGCTGGATCGGGGTCAGACTGCTTAGCTTCCCGCTGAGTGTTTGCTGCTTGAGGCTTGTTGGTTCTTCCGAGGGGGCCCAGCTGGTCCCTGAGTCCTTAAGTGGAGAGTGAGTGACTTCAGGCTTCTTGAGAGGGGGAGGTTTTCCTGTAAAGTTCTGGGGTGTGAACCAGCAGCTGGAGTTTGGAGGCAGCTGGGCTCTTTGACTGAGAGAACCTGACAGATTGTATGGTGGTCAGCTGTGTGAGATCTCTGGCCTATGGTGTAACTGTGGCCCCTTGGACTCTCTAGATGCCACCTCCTGTCCGAACCACAGTCGTATCTGCTGTGCCTGTCATGCCACGGCCCCCAATGGCCTCGGTGGTCCGCCTGCCTCCTGGCTCAGTGATTGCCCCCATGCCGCCCATCATCCATGCTCCTCGCATCAATGTGGTGCCCATGCCACCCTCTGCTCCACCCATCATGGCACCGCGGCCACCTCCCATGATTGTGCCAACGGGTCAGTGCCTTCTAGGGAGAGGGGAGACTTAACTCTGGGGGGCAGATTTCAGGTTACCTCAAGAACCTGGGACAGTCAGAATTGTCTGACTATCAGAACTGCCTCCGTTCCTGGCCCTTAGAGTTCTTCCAGGAGAGGCTGGGACCTCTTGTCAAGGGTGGCAGGGCTCTGCTGTGGGGGCGCGGCTGCACTAGATAGGCTGTGGGGAGAAGAAAACATTTCTACATCCTCTTGTGCCTTGGCTCTGATGGCACCTAGTTCCTAGACAGACATCAGGATTGCAGGCTTCGAGCTAAAAGGGTCCTTGTCCACACATCTCACTTTACAGTTGAGGAAGCTAAAGCAGACAAAATCCACATATCTGGGTGCCAGCCCTTGGCACCTATGGGCCGCATGGATAGGACCATCACTTCGAAAAAGGCAGGAGTGATGGTCCTGTGGGTAGCAGAGTGACTATCCTGTGGCTCCGCTCGCCATCCCTGGGACTCCCCGACCAAGACTCCCTTCCTAGGCCACCCCCTCCTGTCATCTCCCCCTTGAAATCAGAAGCTCCTCCGAAGGCAGGGACTATCTTTGCTTTGGTCTTGTATCCTGAGGGCTTAGCCTGGCACCCTGGTGTTTGTAGTAAGGGCCCAAGAAAAACTCCTTCCTCCTTCTCCCATCCCCCTCAGGCCCCTTCTGGGTCTCTGCCTACTTGACCATCCTGTCAGTAATGCTGGCCTGACAGCCCCCTCCTCAGGGAGTAGCTGTCACTCAGCCAGCTTAGTACTAGAAGGGCATCATCCTGGCAGGGCCCCTTGGCTCCCAGATCCTACGGGGACACAGCCCTAAGCAGCTGTACCAGTTAAAGGCTTAGAAAAGAACTGTGATGTCTTTCAGCTCTGATCTCAGTCACTAAACATTTATTAACAACATTTACTAGGTGCCAGGCACTGGGCTTAGTGCTGGGAACACAGATATGAAGAAGAAAGCTGATCCCTGCCCTTGGGGAGCTTACTCTGGGGGAAGGTGGTGTGCCAAGGGAAGCTTAAAAGTGTGGGGGCTGATGGAGAAGGCCAGAGCAGGGGGGCCCAGTGGGCACCCTTCTGATTATCTTAACCACCAAGATCTGTTGGGTTCCTGCAGGGATTCGCAACGTGTCTCATCTGTGCTGGCTTACACATAGCTGTTTTATTTTATTTGTAGAAGCCACTTAAATATAGAAGAGACTCACTTGTTGCTATTGCTTCTGGAAAAGCCTCATTAAAGATGCACATGGCCCAGTTGGTGTTCCCTTGAAGAGCTATAGGGAGAGCTTGGCCCAGGGGGGATAGAGGGGGAGGGAAGCTCCAGAGCAAGCTGGGGGTCCAGGTCCCGTGATGGATCAGTGCATGGATAGCAAGCACTCATCCATCCTTCCTTCTGGCTGATGGAGTCTCAGGCAGGCCCTCCCGGGGGCCATTCCCTGGACTTGGGGAAGCCGAGGGCTGGGGGATTGTGTGTGGTCACCTCCCCCTGGGAAGCTCCTAGCTAAGTGTATCTTTGCCTCCCCAGCATTTGTGCCGGCCCCACCAGTGGCGCCAGTCCCAGCACCGACCCCTATGCCTCCTGTCCACCCCCCACCGCCCATGGAGGATGAGCCCGCTTCCAAGAAACTGAAGACAGAAGACAGCCTTATGCCCGAGGAAGAGTTTCTGCGGAGGAACAAGGCATGTAGTGCTGCCTGGACAGCTTCCAGCTGTACTCAGGGCCTCTGGCTTGTGAAGAGTGTTTATTATCTTAGAGAAGGAGGTGGCTGGGCTGCCCTGGTGCCTCGTCCTCCTGCTGGGATCCTTTGAAAGGCTCTGGGTGGCCCCCTCTGCCCCAGTAAACAGTAAACGGTAGGCCTGAGGCTTCTGCTCAGGTCCTAGCTCATCCTGGGAGCAGACGCCTTTGGTCACAGACTTAGGGCCCAGCTCCAGGGGCAGCAGGTGGCCTTTCCCAGGCGAGAGAACAGCTCAAAAACCAGCAGCAGTGCAGGGAGAACCTGGCATCCGATTCTCTTGAGTGTTATTAGCAGGGACAGAAGCCAGACTGACTGACCTGGTGGGTTCAGAGGGCTATCTAACTGTTAGCTAACTAGATGAGGTGGAAAGGAGGAGGGATCCAGAAGAGGAAGCGGGCATTCCATGTTAGTCCCTGCTGTCTCAGTAGGCCTCCATGGAAGCCTGGGGCCTGGGGGAGAACAGTGGCCCCATTTCACAGAAGACAAACCTAAAGACCAGAGCAGGGACAGGATTGCTTCCCGCCCCCCGCCCCCCCCCCCCCCCCGGGTTGTCCTCGGGATCAGCTGAGATAATTAATGTACACCAAGTGCTTGGCAAACCTCCCTGGGCTGCCGACACGAGAGCTGTTGGCGGAATACTACTGCTTCTTTGCACCAAGGAGAACTAATGTCGAGTGGAGGCCAGTCCTCACCTTCACCCTCTCTCCTTTGCAAATTGAATTAACTAGGCAGAAGGTCACATTTGGGGTTCTCTCATCCTCTGTTTACTCATCGGGGTAATTGCCACTTTTGTTGGTCACAGGGGCCAGTCACCATCAAGGTTCAGGTCCCTAACATGCAGGACAAGACTGAATGGAAGCTGAATGGGCAGGTGCTGGTCTTTACCCTTCCACTGCCAGACCAGGTATGTGCCGGTGAGGCCCCACGGTTGGGGTGGGGGGGTAGGGGGACCCTGCAGGGCCCTGAAGAGAGGGTCACCTCTGCTACATCTTTGTCCCACAGGTCTCTGTCATCAAGGTCAAGATCCATGAGGCCACTGGCATGCCTGCCGGCAAGCAGAAGCTGCAGTATGAGGTGAGCCAGGGCTTCCCCTTCTACCCCCATGCCCCACATTGTTGCTTCTCTGATCAGGGGATCCTGGGAAGGGACTGAAGAACACAGAGTCCCGAAATAACGTGTGCTTCACTGAGTGCTTGGGGCAGGTTGAGCCAAGGTGGGAGCACTTCCTGGGGGGAGGAACATGGAGCTTACCTGTGGGGAATATGGGTTGTTGGTGAAGTGGGGAGGGGGTCAGGAGCAGGCTCACCCCCTGCCAGCTCCTGTGCTCACACGGGACTGTGTCTTTCAGGGCATCTTCATCAAAGATTCCAACTCCCTGGCATACTACAATATGGCGAACGGTGCTGTGATCCACCTGGCACTCAAGGAGAGAGGCGGGAGGAAGAAATAGAGCTGCCCAGAGGAGCATATTTGGCCCCTGTGGGTTTTGTGTCCCCAGACTCAGAAAAGAAGACCCAGTTCACCTCGTTGGACTGTCCGGGCAGTGCCAAGCAGCCCCTGCCCAGCAGCCCCACATGTTGTTATGGCCATAGAGCCCATGGACCTCACCCCTGGTTGTCCTGTAACCCTCTGCTCCTCTTCAAGGAAGCAGACATCACCACACTGCCCCTGAGGCCCCGAGCCCCTCCTCTGGCTCTCCAGACAGCTGGGGGAGGCGAGGGGTGGGGAGGAGTAGCACATTGTAGTTTTCCAGTCTTTTGTTGTGAAGGTTACATGTTACTTAATTTTAATTAAACTCTTGCTTCAGTCAAACCTTTTCAGTCTTGGATTCTTTGGTTCCTGATAATCAAGTTTTCTAAAAATTCCTCAGTAATGGTATTCTGGTTTTGAAAATAAAGTTGAGCTAGATAGGTCATTTCCGTCACTCTTTCCAGGTAGGTTATTGGTTACCTTGCTTAAGAATTACTCCTCGTTTTATCATCTGACATTCAACTGGCCCAAATCCCATGAATCCCTGAGACAGCCCAACAGACTGGACAGTCGTGACTCGGCACCAGAACACTTGGACCTTCCACGTAGGCCTCAGGTGAACTTGGGCAGATTAGTTCACTTTTCTGGGCCTCCGTTTTCGTCTCAGGAAAAGGAAGGGGCTGAACTGGCTGGCTTCTAACATGCTTTCCCTCTATAGCGTCCCAGGATAAATGGCCCCTGTTCTCTGTCCTGAGGCCTCGACCTGGAGGAGGGCCGTGGTCCCTTCCAGCTCCAATCCTTCCATGCTTGCCGTTCCTCAAACTCAATGCATGCGGAGCTTGGAGACATGGGCCTGGCTTGGTGTTCCGGTTGGGACCAGAGGATTTATTCAGTACACCCCCTACGTGTTACCTCCAAGGTAACTAACTGCCTGTAGCAGTTGATGGGATTACATAGGCATGAAGAGGCAGAATCCCTGACATTGAGCCACCTACCTCCTGGGGATGTCCCAAGGCTCAAAAGAGACTGCTTGCAAAGGGCTTTGAGAGCTGATGGAAGCTGTCTGGCCTCCTGGAATTCACCATTGTGTGGCTGCCTCCTCTGCAGGCCTGGATGAGACCCATCCTTACCCCAGAGCCCTTTCCTTCCTCAGAGGAAACACTTTGCTCTCTATTCATTGTTTTTGGTCATCACCCTCAGAAAAAACATCCCCAAGAAAAGACTTAGCTGTGCTGCTGCCTGGGTCTAAGCCTGAATGACCTTCCATTTTTGGCGAGCACCATAGCCTGTTTTCTGGCTGTGTCGTCCACTCCATATAGTTAATGTGATGCTGTTAGTGGTCACCAGGTGCCCAGGATCTAACACTGCTAGCAAATGTATGCATCTGAATTACGCAGCTGCCCTATAAGCAGGATCCTCCATATGCTGGAGATGAAAGGGAGCCCACAGTCCCCTAAAACATGGGGTGCTATGTGTCAGACCAATCACCTACAGGGCAGAATGCAGGAGGGATGGGGAGGAGGGGGATACAGGCAGTGTGCTTGGACAGTTAAGGGAGAACGATTCTTGTGGGGGGGGGGCGGTGTGGTGTTGGGACGCTGCATGGGAGAAACAGGCTTCTGAGCCGGGCTGCAGAGGAACGGAAAGGCATTTTAACAGGCACAAGGGTGGAGGGAGGGCATCTAGCCATGAGAAGCTGACTGCCCAGAGAGCCTGTGACATCTGGATGGGGACGAAGGAGACCCACTTGCCACCAGGCCAGAAAGGAGCTTGGAGCCAGGCCGTGGAAGCTGTGGGATACCCGGTACAGAGTTTTACTTGGGTGCTCCTGTGTAGGCAATGGAGAGCCTCCCAAGGCAGAGAAGTGCTCACAGACCCACTTACAGGAGAGAAATCATGTTGGCAGCTTTAGAGAAGACAGATTGGAGAGGCCAGGGCCAAAGGGCTAATCTCATTAGTTTACTTAGTATTCCCTTTGCATCCAAGGTTAAGTGTGGGTGCAGAGAGTCCTCTATTGTCTGGGCCACAGGATTGTCTTAGAGGGGGACTCTGCTAGAACAGCCCATCTAGATCCTCCAGGTGAATTCTACTTGTCCTGAAGCCTGGAATGCCTCTCAGACAAGGACTGGGAACTGACCACCTTCTCCAGGAAACTTAAAAAAGAAATCCATAAGATTAACTTTTTGACATACCATTGCTTCTGGGTTAGAAATAGCAGCGGTCCCTTCCTTTTAAGAGCATTCCTAAAACCTGTTCAGAATGATTGTCATCCAGGGAGCTGAACATTGGTTCCACTATCTATTTGATAAAGCATTGGGTGGGATAGATAGAAATTCCATTAATCAATAAGCATTAATTGGGCCCCGTGCTAGGTTCAGGGCATCCAAAGACAAGGAGCAAGACCAACCCAACAGGGATATAGAGATGCGTAGGTAATCAGTCATGTGTTAAGCACCTACTATATGCCAAGCTTGTGTTAGGTGCTGGCAATATAGATATGAAGGTTAAGACAGTCCCTGCTCCCAAGGCACTCCCATCTATCAGGGGAGACAATATATACATATGTAAGTATGTTGAAAATAAATATGTACAGAAGTCAGTCAAAAAGCCTTTATTAAGGAATGAGTAGCCCACTTAGGCTAAAGCACAGGACACAGGAAATGGAGTTGTGGGGGTTATGTCTAGAAAGAGGCCAGATTGGGGTGGGGGGGCCTTGAATGCCAAGAAAAGGAATTTGGGCTTCAGTAATCATACTAAAACTCACACACCCATGACCTCGGCTGAGTCTGGGAGGCAGACACCACATATGACAGGCCCCATTTTAGTGATGGTAAGACTGAGGCTCTGAGTTGTCAGTAACAGAGCTCGAGCCTGCGCCAGCGGCTGCACATTTCCCCCTCCACCGTGTTCCTTGTTGGGTGCCATTGGAAGGCTTTGGAGCCCGGCCGTGGAATGCGTGTTGTTGATTGAGTTCCAGACTCAGAGTCAAGAAGCCTTGGGTTCTAGCCCTCCTTCCTTCCTCGCTGTGGGCACCTGGGCACGGCTCTTAGGACATAATGCCCGGTGTTTCACCAGCCCCCAAGGGCTGTATCAATGTGGGCTAATTATTCCTGAGCATGAGTTTTAAACCAATCCATTCATCGGCAGTAGGGATAGGGTGAACAGGGTGAAGAAGCGGGGGGGCTGGACCAGAAGTCTGGCAGAGGGCAGATTCAGCCAGGGTATGATAGAAAGACCTAGGGGTCCTGGGTTCAAATCCCATCTTGGGGACTTATTTCCTGTATGAGCCCCTGGGTGGGTCTTGAATTTCCTCAACTGTAAAATGAGGAGTTTGGTCTAGATGCCTCTGGATTCTATTTAGTCCTAGCCCAAGGGAACCACAGGCTGAGAGCTCAACCCCTTCCAACCAATAGAAGAATGATGTACCCTCTGGGCTCTGTGGAGGCTCCTGAGTCTGGCGGGCAGAGCCGGCCTTTCCTGGAGCTGAGCAGCTGGGGGGAGGGCAGAAAAGGGGGGGGCACTGGGGAGGTGGAGGGATGGGAGGGAAATGCCAGTGCTGCTGCCGCCTCCACAAGACTAACCAGTCACGAGGGAAGGAATACGCTGTGGGTGAGTGAGAGCCATGACCAATGTGCTCATTGCCCGGGAGGTAAGAGGCCAGGAATGTCGTCAGATGGAATGTGTGTGAATGGTCCCTTTGAGAGGCAAGATCCCTGGGGAGGGAACCGAAGATGGGGCTGGGGTTTGGCAACATGAGCTCACAGTGTGGCATCTGGGAGATGCCTGATGGCCTTGGAGAGGGCACAACTGGGGGAGGGGCAAGCCTGGGAACATCCTCACCTATCACTGTGCACCACAGCTGAGGTGGGGATTCTTAGAACAGGAGAATGTCAGAGCTGGGAGGGGCCTCAGAACAGGGGGTGTCAAGAAATTGGACTCATTTGGACTCAAGTCCCTCCCAACTCTGACCTTCTCTGTCTTGAGGCCCCTCCCAGCCCTGACATCCTCTGTTCTGAGGCCCCTCCTAGCCCTGTTCTAATGGCTGAGTGATTTGGGTGGGTAGAGGAGGGAATACTGTCTTTGTGGTAGCTTGTGGTCATCCCCTGTCTGTTGTCTTGTCTGAAGAGGCCCCATTGGTGCTCAATGCCCCTGGGTGATATGATGCAGCCCCAACTGGCAGCTGCACCAGGGATGGGCTCAGGCCTCTCAGGACTATGACCGCTGTTTCCCTGGAGTTACATCTCCTTCCTGCTGAATCCTGGTAGTTTACAAAGCACTTGTCCTATTTATTTCTTTTACCCCAAGCTGGAGGGAGCCCTGTAGCCAGGACAGACAGTACTCTTTCCATTCTCCAAATGGGAGTAAGGAAGGAGTAGTCAGGGTAGATTTTACTATTCCCATTTTCCAGACAGGGAAGCGAGTTCCAATGAATGAACCTATTCATTCATTCATTCGCTAAGTGCTGCCCGATGCTGGGAAATGGAGACCTGTGGGACGGCAAGGGCCCCTTTCTCCACCCAGCAGTTTCTGGTGACTTCCTCAGGTCACCCAGCCGGTTCACGGCAGAGCTTGGCCTTCTGAGCCCAGAGCCCAGGCTCCTGTAGCCAGTGCCCTCCACCCACGTTTGAATTCTGGGATTATAGGCTGGAGCCTGGACTGAGCCATTCTGTCTTGAACTGATCGAAGGAAAGAATGTGTTGTGCCCAGACCCTTTGCTGGGGACTAAAATATCCTCTTCTCCCCTCCCCCAGGGCTTGTTCTGGGATCACATCTGCTCTTTGACGTCTCCGTGTCTAGTTATGGAAAACCAGAAGTGCCAGGGATTTTTTCAGGCCATGCAGAAACCTTCAAGAATGCCAGAGCCAAGATCATGTTAACAGCTGAGGAGCTGAGGCAAACAAAGAGCTACGGGCTCGTGGGCCCCAAGTGAGCTCAGAGACCCCGAGACTAAGGGATGGACCTAAAACACCGCTTCACTGAACCCCTTCATTTTCCCAATGAGGCCCAGAAGTGGAAAGCTGCCCACAGGTCACTCAAGCCAGAGGAGTGAGTCTCTTGAATTCAAGACGAGGGATCTTCCCATCATCCCCCAGTCCTGGATCACCTGGCCACCAGCTGCTGTAGCTTGCCAGGTTCCACCAAGTTGCAGAGCCCACTGGAAGGCCTGTCTTGAAGTCAGGAGGCTAGGGTTCGAGCTTGGGACTTGGGTCTCCCTTTCCTACTGATAGGAGGGTGAGGGTTTGGACAAGTCTTTTCTCCTTCCTGGGTCTCCTGGTCTTTATCTGTAAATGAGACAGCATTTCGAAAGGCCCTTCCAACCGAAGAAAGGTAAAGGAAGTCCACCCTCCCCCTACAGCCCCAGGATTACTCACTCAGCAGGCACCTATTAAACATGATTTCATATGCATAGTATATTTCTTGCCTTTTCAATGGGTGAAAATAAAAATAAAATTTTGAAGCATGTATTAAGCACCTACTGTATACCAAAACCCAGAGTTGCATTAAAGGCATGGATTGTTTTCCATTTGCCTTGGTATCTCAGGCTCTACTGTCCACTCCCCACCCTTTTTTTTTTTTTTTTTTTAGTAATGGACAGTAATTAATGTTATCTAGTATAAATGCTCCCTTTTACAGATGAAGAAACTAAGGCAGGTTGGTTTAGTGAGAAAATATTGGATTTCATACAGACCTGGGTTCAAAGCCAGCTTCTTGAGACAAGTCCCTTTGCCAGTGAGGGTGTTCCACCCCTGTAAATTGGATGTGATACCTGTATTACCTGCCTCCCAAGGTTGTATATGAGAGATAGGTGAAGCAAGTGATCAGGTCATAGGTGGGAAGTGGTCAGGCATTTATTAAGCACCTACTGTATGTCAGGCCCTATGCTAAGCATTCTGGACAGAAAAAAAAAAGGCAGAAACAGGGTCCCTGGCCAGAAGTACAATGGGGAAGACGAGTGAAAATAACTAGGGATGTAGGAGCTATGTACAGAGAAGGGATGAGGTGATCTCTGAGATTTGGGACAGGACAGGAAAGGCCTACAGAAGGTGGGATTTGAGCTGAGTCTTACAGGAAGCCAAGATATCTAAGAAGTCTAGGTGACGAGGGAGAGGATAGTAGTCACTGGAAACCAGGCAAAAGCATGGAGTTGGGAGAGGTAGTGCTTGGGTGGGCAATAGCCACGAAGTCAGTGGACTGGGTGGTGGAGAATGTTGAAGGGAGTGAGGGGTAAGAAGGGGCCAGGTTGTGAAGGGCTTTCAGTAACAAATGGGAGCTTTTGATTCTCCTGGGAAGAGGGAGCCATTGGAGTTTATAGAGTAGGGGAGTACCACCATCAGACATATGCTTTAGAAAGATCACTTTGGTGGCTGGGTGGGAGATGTGTTAGAGAAGAGAGATCAATGAAGAGGCTCTTGAATGGTCCAGGAGGGACTAGGCTGGTTGCTGGGTGAGTGGGGCAAAGGAAACCTATTGTAGCAACAATGTGGCTAGCAGCCGTTGTGGGGTGTGAGGCCCAACCGAGGGCTGCCGGGCACAGGATCTATGATCTGCTTCACTAAGGAAAGTAACTTTAAGGGCTACCAATCTCAGTTTAATTAAACACACATATACCAATCACTTAGTTCAGGGGGAAAAGATCAGCCCCCTGAACTTCAAGGCAAATCCAGACAGAAATTACAAACATTGGCAGACAGACCTTGGCTGATCAAATCACAATGCATAGTTACCAGAGAAGAACCAGTGGGTCTGGGTTAGCAAAGCTGGGGGCAGTTACAGCTCACCCAGAGTCTCAACACTCCTTCTATGAGTGTGCCCCAAAAGTCAAACACCAACATTGGATCTTATATACCCAGCTCAGGGTCCTGGGGCCCTTGATTACCTCAGTGCTGAGAAGCCTCAAAGAATGGTGAAAAATCCCATTTAGGGTGTGGGAAAGTTAATCCCTAGTACCACCAAATACAAGTCGATGACCCCTGATTGTTTCAGGGCTGAGGAACACTCTAAGACAGATCTCACTTTACCTGCCCCATTCAAACAAAGGCCAGAATCATTAAAGTCACGTTAGAGAAGAACAGCGAAAAGTCTCACCTTAATTACTGTTACACCTATGTTCTCCCCCTAAGAGGGGGATTGTGACCAACTGCCAAGGTCTGTCCAGAGACTGGCTTTGCAGGGTCAGAGCGGAGGGGTCAGCAGAGGGGACCTTGACCCTCCTGGAGGGAAGTTGGGGAGAAAGAGAATGAGTTCTGCTGGAGGTGCCCAGGAGATGTCTGATGCTGCTGTCTGGAAGAGAGAGGTTAGGGCTAGGTCCATGGGTCTCCATGGAGGTGACTTCAAGACCCATGAGAGCAAAGGGCTTGATAAAGAAATGTTCCTTGACCCGACTTGCCTGATGAGCTCTCCCTGCAATGTAGAGGGAGAGAAAAGAAGGCTGGGATGTGTGGCCAGAGAGTGTGGGTGACGGGGAGGGAGATCTAGCCAGAGACACTGTGGAGCTGTTAGACCAGTGAGGGGGAGGGAAGATAAGGAGGGGGAGAGGGTGAGGAGGAGGGGGAGGGGGAAAAGGGGAGGGAAAGGGGGAGGGGAAGAGGGGGAGGGGGAGAGGAAGGGAGAGAAGGAGAGGAAGAGGGGGAGGGAGAGAGAGGGAGAGAGGGA
The DNA here is from genome assembly GCF_011100635.1 of Trichosurus vulpecula. NCBI lineage: Eukaryota > Metazoa > Chordata > Mammalia > Diprotodontia > Phalangeridae > Trichosurus > Trichosurus vulpecula. The sequence goes on from NC_050573.1 coordinate 14,577,323, forward strand.
GGGAAGGAGAGATAGACAGAGACAGAGAGACAGAGACAGAGAGGAATGCTGAGGGAGGAGGGAGTATCTAGGTAGAGACACTGATTCTATGCTAAAGGTTTCCCCCACAACAGTCCCTAAGGTAGGCAGTGCAAGTTGGATCCCCATTGTACAGATGGGTAAACTGAGGCCCAGAGAGTCAAGGTGCCTGAAGGCACACAGGCAGCACTGCAGAATTCCTTCCAGGGGCATGAGGAAGATTCCCTACTTGGTGCTAAAACAGATCCTCCCACCCCCACCTCCTCCCACTCATAAGACCCTGGGCTCCTATAGGGGCTAAGAGCTGGAGGAGACCTGGGAAGACATCTAGGACAAATACACAGACACAGACTGTAAGACAAGGAAGGGGCAGGGATCCCTGGTGACTCTAAGGTGATAGTGCTGGAGGGACCCTTGCTGTGGAAGAAATGACAAGTCCAGGGCCTTCTCTCCCCGGCCCCCCAAATAGGAGCAGGGCATTGGGGATAGGAGCTTCGGTTCTAAGGGAGAGATGCTCCTTATACTTAACCACAAAAGAAGTGCAAGGGAATTGGGGTGGGGGGAGGAGACCCCAGCAGCAGAGGGAAAGAGGGAAAAACCTAATGCGGGAGGTGAGCCTGGCTGTGGTTTAAAAGAAACAAAGGACTCTTAAGTGGCAGAAATGAAAAGGAAGAGCATTTTGGACGTTGGGTACAGCCTGGGCAAAGGTCTGGAGGTGGGAGATGAATGTCCCCTTAAGAGCAAGGGAAGGAGAGTCACAGAGAACAAGGCTGGGCAGCTGGGTTGGAGTCCCGCTGAGAGGGGCGTTAACCGCCTCATTACACACAGGGGATGGCATTTGACTTTAGAGGCAATATAGAGACCCCAGAGCCTGTTGCTTTGCGCTCCTGGGGCGGGGAGGGGGCGGGCCAGGCAGAGCCCGGAAGTTGGGGCGAGGAGGCGGGAAAGGCTTAGGCTCCGTCCAGGTGAGTCTCCGTGATTGACAGCCCAGGGGGCGGGCCCTGGAATCCCGTGTCCGTGAGGGCTCTGACTCGGCGCCTGCCTGGCCGCCCGTAGAGGGGAAGAAGAGGAGGGGGAGAGCGGTGAGGGGCGGGGCTTTTCCGGCATCCCGGGCTCTGATTGGTTAAGACTGGGGTCGCCTGCGGGGGCGCGGCTCTGGGCCCGCCCGGAGGCGCGGCGGGCCAATGGACGCGTCTCGGGGGCGGGGCCTCGGCGACGGCTGCGGTGGTGGCGGCGGCCGCGGCCGAGGAGACAGCGGAGGCGGCGGGCGGGGCCGGGCCGGGCCGGGCCGGGCGGGCGATGGCGAAGAGCCGCGGGGAGAACGGGCCGAGCTCGCCGGGGCCAGGCGGGAGCCTATCGGGGACCCGGGAGAGCCTGGCCCCGGGCCCGGACGCGGCCTCGGGCGCCGACGAACTCAGCTCCCTAGGCTCCGACTCAGAGGCCAACGGCTTCGCGGATCGCCGGACCGACAAGTTCGGCTTCCTCGTGGGCGCGCAGGGCGACCCCGGCGCGTGAGTACCGCGGCCCCCGCCACCGTCGGGTCCCTCCCTCCGCCGTGACCCCCCCGGGATCTCTGGACCCTCCCCCCCCCCCCCCCGCCGTGACCCCCCGGGATCTCTGGACCCCCCCCCCCCGCCGTGACCTCCCGCTGTGACCTGACCCTCCCCGCTCGATCCCCCCCGAGACTGCTAGAACCCCCCCCCCCCGCCGTGTCCTCCCCCGCTGCAACTCCCCCTCAGACTGCTGGAACACCCCCCACTTCCGCTGTGCCCCCCGGGACTGCTGACCCCCCCGCCATGACCCCCCCGACCTCTGGAACAGCCCCCCCCCCCGCTGTGACCCCCCTGCTGTAACTCTCCCCACAAGACTGCTGGAACCCCGCCCGTTGTGACACTCCCGAAACTGCTTGAACATCCCCTCTGCTGTGACCCCTCCTGAGACACCCCCCCCCGCCGTGACCCCCCCGAAAACTGAGGGGGACCTCCCCCCGCTCCGTAAACTCTCCCCGACTGCCGTGACTCCCTTGAGACTGCGGGACATCCCCGAGAATACCGTGACCCTCCCCCCGGACTGCTAGGACCCCCCCCCCCATGACTTCCGCTCCCTGACCCCCCTCTCCTCCTGGACCTTCTCTGCGGTTACACCCCCCCCCCCGCAGGCGAGGGGGCCTGTGACACAACACACGTGACAACCTTCCCCCCACAAGGGCATTCCCCGCTCCCCTCCCCCTGCCTCGGGATCGCCCCTCCGCACACACCTGGGGCCAGGACCGCCTGACACCTGACGCTACTCCCTCCCCGCCCCAGGCTCCTGTCCCCAGCCAGGTGAGGCTGGAGCTTGCTGGTGCACCTCCCCACCCCCTCCCCACCGTAGGGCCAGGTCCGAGCTTCTCCCGAGGACCTAGTGATCCCCTCCCGCAAGGGCGGGCGAGATGTTCCCCAGGACGCAGACACCATGCCCCCACCCCATTCCCCATCAGTACAGAGACAGGTCAGAGTACCCCCAGCCTCTCTCCCTGGAATTCCCCTCCACACACACACACCCCTGTTCACTATTCTCCCAAGACCCAAATGAGTAACGTTCACACCCAACCCTACGGTCCCCAGCCCAGAAGCTGGAGCTGTGGTTAATCTCCCATTGGGGGCTCCTTATGGGGACCAGCTAACCCCTTTCCCCGGGGATTCATCCCATTCTCTGTCTTCCCTAGACTTCGGTTCAGTTCCATGAATGTGGCCTCCCTCCCACCCAGAGACTGTCCCCAGTCTCCTCTTGGAGACCCTTCCTGTGGTCTTAGAGACCCCCATCCCCTTCCCTCCCAGCAGAGTATCTAAGGACACAGCCATGCCCTGCCCTGGAGGTCTCTGGAAATCCCCCCTTCTAAGAGCAGCCTTAAGCCTCACACACACTCTCTTCTCTCTCTCTCTCTGTCTCTCTCTCTCTTTCCCTCTCTCTCTCTCTCTCTCTCTCTCTCTCTCTCTCTCTCTCTCACACACACACACACACACACACACACACACACACACTCACACTCACACTCACACTCCCTTCCTCCCTGGAATCCCCCCTCTCTAAGGGTGGGTAATGCAGATACTCTCCCAAGCCCTGGGAGCCCCCCTTGCCTGTCAGGTCCCTGCAATTCTCCTGGACCACCCTGCCTTACAGAGGGATGGAGGGAGGGAGAGAGACCTCTTTAGGGAACTTTCTCAAGGACCCTCCCCAGATTCTCACCCCACATTGGGACATTTTCTTCCCCCTGTTCTCCCTGCCCCTAGCTCTCCCAGCTGATTGTCTCCTGCCTCCCAGATCTTGAGTCCCTCTCCCCAAAGCCACACATAGAGGAATGGGTCAGCTCCCCAGGATGCAGATGTCATATCCAGCTGGTGCGGGTACCATTCCACCCCCTCGAAGTGCTAGATGGGCACATCCCATTCCCCCTCCCCCACATACATTTCCAGGGAGGTGAGAGAGAGCTAACTTGTCACCCCCACCCCCTCCTAGGCCAGCTATCCGCTCAGTTCTTCCAACAGGTGAACACCGCCAACAAGGGTGGATACCCCTGTGCTCCCACCACCTGCCTCATATTCTGGGCAGATGGACAGCCACCACATGCACATGCATGTACACATGGATGGACAACCATGACAAACCCCACCCCCACAAGCATTCTGTGGCCAGTCCAACCTTTCCTCCCCCAGCAGGCCAGCTACACAACACCGGTCACCAGTGACCACATATATACTCCTTCCTTCAGAAGGTCCCCAGAACCTCATACACACCCAGAATCTCATCCCCTACACACACACAGTCACACAGAACCTCATTCCCTACACACACACACACATATACACACACCCAGAACCTAATCCCCTCTACACACACACATACGCATACACACACACACCCCCACACATGAGAGACAGACATACACCCACCCATCACCTGACCTCTTGCCCAACCCCTCAAAGGCAACCGATGTGGCATAGAGATATCCCTGTCCCCCTAACTCTCCCCTCACATACCAGCTGTGAGGAGACAGAAGTGTGTGCCCTCCTGGACCAGCCCATCCAGTGTTATCTGCCCCACATGTGGTGGGCACACCCCAGCTTTGCCTGTCATTCCCACTTCCCCCATCTGCCCCAGACCTCCCAGGAGGCAGGCAGCAGCAGACACAGCTTTTCCAATGGGGGAGCCTAGCACCCTTTGCCCTCCATCAGGAACGTGCCCCCCTGTGCCTGCCCCTTCTCTCCATTTCTGAGCTCCTTCCCCAGCCTGACCCCTGTTTCCTGTTCAAAGAGAGGCCATTTGAGGCCAGCTGGCATATATTAGGGTCCTGCCTTTTATCTCCCCAAGTGTCTCCTCTCTCAGAGAAGATGCCCACCTGCCCCAGGAGGCACCCTCTTTCCTTTGAGTTCATCTTATTCTTTCGAAAGGAGACCTGGCATCTCACTTTCCTCACCCATGGGAAGTTCCCCTCCCCCTCCAGCTTCCCCCGCTGGCACTGTGCCAGGCTAAACCCTCACTGATGGATTGATATCCAAGCTTTCTGCCCACTTCCTCCCTGTGCCCCGTGACTTGTGCCTAACGGAGGCCTGAGGCTAGCAAGCAATAAGAGTGAAGATGATGACCCACTGTGTGGTGGTGGAAGGTAGATGGGGAGTGCTTGTTTGGGTGTTGGGAAGCAACCCAGGTTCTGCTTTTTCCAGGGGGTGAGAGCTGCAGATAAACCTCTTGGGGGAGGGGGCATGAAACCCATATCTGGTAGAACTGAGGAGCTTGGCCCTTTGAGAGGTTAGAAAAGGGAGAAGTTTTTTCTAGCATTTGTAGCCAGAGACACCTCCCTTTGGCTCGAGGGCTGGAGGCGGCCTGGCCTGCTCAGCCAGCTTGGCCCTTGACTGTCCCCCCCCACTGGGCTTTTCGAGTCCCAGGAAAGACAGCAAGAGGAGAGGGGGCTCTGCCCTTGGGCTGCAGAGAGTATGCTGTAGCAGAACGGGATGGAACATTCCAGAACAGGCTTTGGGCCTGGGTCCTGGCTTTTCTATCCATTTTCCTTCCATGGCTCCTTGGGGCTTGGCCTGACTTGAGGCCCCTTTGTAAGAAGAGCCCTTCGTTTTTCCTTTTTCACCTCCCCAGCAGGCTTTCTTGACCCACATCTATTTATACTGTACTGATAATCTGGGTGTTGCCTACTTCGATTTTGTCCTGGTGGGAAACACCCCCCAGGAGAGGCAACTATCACTGTCAGCAGAAAAACGTTTCAGGGTGGCTGGTCTCCAGTGGCCATCCTCATGCCCAGAGGAGTAAGTTGTAGGGGCGGCCGGAAAGTGGGCAGCAAGGAGCTCTGGCCCCAGACTAAAGGTCCATTGAGGCCTCTCGGGGCCAAAGTTCCTTGGGGGTGGGCCCTGTCAGCTGCCTCTCCAAACCTGGAGAAAAGCCTGCTGGGACCCAGGCTCCATCCCCAACACAGTCAGATGGAGGCAGCCCCCGAGGGGACCATGACCTCCATGTGAATGGTGTCACCACATTTGGAGGTGGAAAGACATTAACTAGGTCATCAGCAGCTCCCATGTGACAGAGAAGCGACTGAGATTTGCCCAGACTTCTCAAGGAGAAACCTCTGAGCTAGTGATGGCTGTCCTCGGTGGTGGTGAGGGGAAGGTCTCTCACAGAGCACCTACTATGTGCTGCTGTCCTGGGTGACGGTGAGGGGAAAGTCTCTCACAGAGCACCTACTATGTGCTGCTGTCCTGGGTGGTGGTGAGGGGAAAGTCTCTCATAGAGCACCTACTATGCACTAGGCACATTACAGATACTGTCTCTGATCCTGACAACAGCCTTTTGAGGGACGTGCTGGTGCTGTTCCCAGGCCGAGGTTAAGTGACTTACCTGCCAGGGTCACACAGAGTCGTGGGCCAGGTTAGATTTGAACACAGGTTGTCCTGACTCCAGTCCAGTGCTCTGCCCACTGCACCACCTTGCTGCCTTGAATGCTTGAGAACCCACAAACATTTATGAGAATCTGGGAGGGTAGGGTTCTTGCTGCCCAGCACCCTTGTTTGACAAATGGGTTCACTGAGGCCCAGAGCAGGGCTGTGTCCTGCCCACAGTCACAGACCCCCTAAGTGGAACTCTAGAGCTCTTCCTTCTTCAGCCTTTCTCCCCCGTCCCTGAAGAGATGAGGCTCCGAGTGCTGCCCTCAAGGGGCTGCTAGTCCGATTGAGCATGCTGGAAAGAAGCATCGCCAGCAGTCTTCAGGAGTGTACTCTGTGTGCCAGGCCGGGGCTGTGGGCAGGGAGGCTCCAGTGGCAGGGGCCTGGTCAGTGTCGCAGTGGGTGGGGCTCCCTGCTTGGAGGGTTAGCTGGAGCTGGGGAGGAGGAGAAGGCCTCGCAAGGTTGGCAAAGCCCTTCTTGCCTCCCAACCCTATGGGCTAGGGACTACAGATTTTACTCCCCTTTCATAGATGAAGAAGTGCGGGTTTGAGTGGAAAAGGCCTTGCTTGCAATGACCTGGGAGCTCAGGCCGGAGCCCAGAATCCCACTCTGAGGCTGCAGAGGGGGAAATGTCCTCCCTCTGAGCTGTCCCAGAGGACCACCGAGCACGGTGATGTGCCCAAGGGGGAGGGGTCGGGCCAGATCCTGGCATGGGCCTGGAAGCGGTGCCTTGTCTCCCCAGTCTCTCCATCGGGAAGAGGGGGCGAGTGTCAGCTTCTCCTTACCTCCCCTCCATCAGATGGCTGTGCTCTCCCTCATTCCCTTGGGTGCCTGCTTCCTGCAAGGGCAACCCGGGGGGCCTGGGACCCAGGGAACATCTGGAGTAGCTGTGGGTGCCAGAGGTTATTTTTGTCTTGCTGGCCCATGTTTCCTCCCTACCCCCTCAGGGGAGGCCCCATTAGTATTCAGCAGACTTCCTATGAAGGCTGTCCTGAATGAGGGAGAAAGGAGGGTCTCTATACCGTTGTGCCCACGAGATGGGCTGCACAGCTGGAATGAGACAGCTGCAGACGATGGGGGGGATGTTGGTGGAACCCTGATGGGTGAGGCTGCTGGGCCTCCCTCGTCCCTTCCCTCTGCTCCCCACCCCAGCCTCAGAAGAAAAGCTGGTTTTGCAGCCCCGTGGGTGTGAGCTGGCTTCTTTTGCTGCAGCATGCTGGTAGAGCCGGTCCCAAGCTGTGTCTCTGACAGGGCCCACTTGCTAGGGGAGGGGGCTGGCTTGCCAGCTGCTGCCCTCTTGGGCTGCCTCGGCTGGGCAGTCCTGAGCTGTGGGAACGTGATAAGGCCGGTGGGACCTGTTTGGGGTTTTGTCTTCCCAGCCTTGGATACCGGGCCTCCATCCAGACAGCCATTGGCACCTGGCTCAAGGCCAGGATCCCAAGTAGGGGAGAGAAGCTGCCCAGGGTAAGCCTCTCCAGGGGCCAGAGTCACTGGATAGGACAAAGCCTCCAAGAAGTGCTATGCAGTTAGCCATTCGCTTTACACCTGTTGACGGAGCATCCTGTGGTCTGGGTTATGGGCCACACAGAGATGAATGAGAGGCTGGCCTCTGCCCTCTTGCGTGCAGTCCAGGGAGGGAGATCAGACCTGTAGCCAAATAACTGATAATAAGAAAAGAAATAAGCATAGGAGAGGGGTCCAGTGTCCTCAGAGCTGTCTCCTCTAGGATGTGAGATTGAGATCTGAGCCTTGGAAAAGGGCTTGAATTTCAGCAGGTGGAGACGGAGGAGCTCAGGAAGGAGTGGCCCTTCCCCCTATTATTGGTGCCTTCATTTACCCCCCATTGTATAACCTCAATTAGACTTGATGCCTTAAAAAAACCCACCCTCATGTCCTCCTCCAAGCAGTTGAACTGTGCCTTGTAACAAATAAAAACTAGCTGACTGATAAGGCAGTGTGGTGTGACAGCTGCCCTGTGGGCCTGCCCCCTTCTCCTGAGACCCGATCATTCTCTGCGCTCTCCAGTGAAGGTTGGTTGGTGCGTTTAGGTGGACTTCAGGCCTTGGAGAGCTGGGTTTGTTTTCAGGATTTAGGAGCAGGTTTTTTTTGGTCCTTCATTGTTCCAATAACTCACTTCCCAAAAACCTTCCCAGAATTCCTCATTCACCATTTGTGACTCAGTGATGTTCCATCATATGCCTTCACCCATTCCCCAATCTGTCACTTGTTCCCAGGGTTTCGTTACCACAAGGAGGACCGCTGTATTATAGGATCTTTCTGGACACCGTTGACTTTCTTGCCTTTTTTGGGGGACCCTGGGGGACTGTGGGTTGAAACCTCCCAGTCACATTGGGAGGATTGTCCAGGGAATCGGTTACTCAGCAAGCATTAAGTGCCTGTTTCATGCCATGCTGGCCCTTGCTAATTGCTAAGGATACCAAGACAACATGAAAAACATTCCCTGCCTACGTTCTGATGGAGGAGACAACCTGTCCATATTTGGATATATACAAGACACTGATGAGGGAGGTAAAAGGTAATCTCAGAAGGCAGGCCCTGCCAGCTGGGGCCGGGGACTGGCAAAGGCCTCCAGCAGAAGGTGGTACCTGAACTAAGACTGGAAAGGAGCTCCGGAAACCACGAGGTGACAATTGAGGAGGAAAAGCAGTACAGGCCTTGGGGACACACCAAGATGGTGGATGGGTTGCCACTTGGGAGAAATAGAAGGCCTGGTTGTCTGGACCTGAGAGTAGAAGAAGGGGCGCATTGTATGACAAGGTTGTCACTGGAGTCTGAGAATGAAGGAAACAAGGAAAATCACTTATTAATTACCTACTGTTTGCCAGACCATGCTAAGTCCTTTGTAAATAGCTCATTTGATCATCAGATGACCCCGGGAGGCTGATGACATGAAGACCAGTCTGGCAGTTGTGTGGAGGAGAGATTGGAGAGGGGAGAGGCTTGAGACAGGGATAGTGCATATGAGAAGGGGGCCTGAGCTAGGATGGTTGGCTGAGCCCAGAATGGGAAGGGAAGGGTCATAGAAGCAGAAATGGAGAGATGTGGCAAGTGGTCGGATGAGGTAGCACGTTGGGTAAGAGTGAGGAGCTGAAGAGGAGGAGGGGGCTGAGGTTGCAAACCTGGGAGACTGAAGAGATGGTGGCATCTTGGCAGAAATTGGAGATGGCTTGCTTTTGGAGGGAAAGAGGATGAATTCTGGAGTGGTAGACATGTTGAATTTGAGGTGTCTGTTGGACACCCAGATTGAGATCAGTTAAAAAGCATTTATTAATCACTTGCTAGGTTGCAAGCATTGGAGATACCCTCATTCAGGAAAGGGAAATGGTCCCTACATTCGAGGACTCCACATTCCCAGGTGGCACACATAGGTGAGCTGAACTTCAGGGCAGATGGAAAGGCCCTTGAAGTCCTAAGGTTTCAGTGATAGGCTGGATGGCAGGACCCAGTGGTCCTTAGGTTACATCAGTGGGTCAGATGAAAGTGCTGGGGGGTCTGGAGGGCATAGAGGCAGTGGAGATGGTAAGTCCTGAAATGGTAAGACCTCATGCCACAGTTGTAGGGAAGATGGTGGTCATCCATCTCACTAGAAGGAATAGAGTTGGCAATTCTGGTCTTATCTAAGTTGTGTGAGCAGACAGCCCAGGAGTCTATGTGGCGTGGGTGCCAAGGAGAGGGGAAGGTGGAGTGGAAAGGGTGCCCCTATATTGGAAATGATCAGTACGCCTTTGGTGATGGAGGACTGGGAACTGGGGGAGAAGAATGGAGGGGAATCTAGTAGAGAGGCATGGAGCCAAGGATGTGGAAAAGCAAACAGGCCAGTATGTGGCCCTATTGTCCAAGGAGGAAGTTAGCATAGGACTGAGAAGATCAGGAGGGGCCAAACTGGAATCTCTCTTTGATTCTAGAGGTGATAAGGCAGTAGCTAGAATACAGAGGCAGAAAATTAGAACTGGAAAGGCCCTTAGAGATCATCTGGTCCAGCCTACTCATTCTGCAGATAAAAAAACTGAGGCACTAAAAGGTGCAAAGATTTGTTGAAGGTCATATAAATGGCAGAGCTGAGATTCTAAACTTAGTTCTCGTGCTGCCAAGTGATATTATTCTGTTCTACCAAACTGAAGCCGGGGCTTGCCAGGACCTAAGGTCCTCGTGTCCCAGGGCACACAGGGGAGAACCCATCTCAGTCAAAGGAATTGGGAAAAGCTTATGTGAGACCTCGTTGCCTTCTCTGTGCCTTGTCTCGAGGACAGGGAACTCTTTGTGAAAATCAAAAAAAAAAAAAATCCAAACTCCAGGAATGACCTAAATCTAAAGAACGAAGATCAATGTTCTTTTATTTTCTATTTCTAATTATATATATTTTTTCAATCAGGAATATTGATTCTTCCCCCTGGCCCTCTTCTCCAATTGAAAATGAAAGTAAAACAAAGCCCCTATTACAAAGATGTATAGTCAAGCGGAACAAATTTCTGCATTGGCCAAGTCCCCAAACTAAAAATACACATCTGAGTCTCATTCTGTCCTGTGAGCACTTTCCTTCCCTGTCAGGAGGTGGGGAGCATGTGTCATCATTAGTCCTCTGGAATTGTGTTTGGTCACATACTGATCAGAGGCCCTGACTCCTTCATAGTTGTTTGTCTTTATGATATTGCTGTCATTGTATAAATTCTGGTTCTGCATCAGTTCATACAAGTCTTCTCAGGTTTTTCTGAAATCATCCCTTTTATTATATCTTATAACACAGTGGTATTATCCTTTCATATTTATATATCCTAACGTGTTCAGCCATACTCCAGGAGATAACTCCTTAAATTCCCATTCTTTATCACCTCAAAGAGAGATATAGATATTTTTGTACATCCTTAGAATTTGTTTTGTTTAAGATTAATCCCTCCCTTAATCTACCCCCTCCCCCTAATCCTCCTCTTTCTCTATAGAGTGAAATGTACTGTGTACGTGTATATGTGTGTGTATTCTTCCCTCCTTTGACCACTTCAAATGAGAGTAAGATTCAAGTGTCAGCTGCTCTCCCCGCCCCCTTTCCTCCTTGTTTGTGTAACTGTCTGCTTGATCACCTTGATTTGGCGAGATGATTTTCCTTAATCTTCCTTTCTTTTTTCTTCTAGTTGTATTCCTTTTCTTCTCTTTTTTCATTCTTAAGATTATTAAGACATAAGAGAACCACCCCTAGGCCTTGTCTATTAGACTCCCACTAGGATCCCTGATAATGAGAGGGTTTAGAGGGGACACATGTATCATCTCCTATTTGAATGTAAGCATTAATCTTTGTTTAGTCCTCCATGTTTGTTTACCTTTTTATATTTCTTATAATGCCTGTGTTTGAACTTCAGAATTTCTACACATCTCTAGTCTTTCCACTAGGAGTGCTTGAAAGTCCTATGTTTCATTAAAGGTCCATTTTCCCCCTGTAGGAATATATTTAATTTTTCTGGGTAAATTATTCTTCATTATAAGCCCATATTCTTTGCTTTCTGGAATATCTCATTCCAAGCTCTCCATTCCTTTATTGTTGTGGCTACTAAATCTTGTGTGATTTTGATTGTGGCTCTTCAGTGTTTCAATTCTTTCTTTCTGGAGGTTTGCGGTAATTTTTCTTTGACCTGGAATCTCTGGATTTTGGCTATAACATTCCCAGGAATTTTCATTTGTTTTTTTTTTTTCCAGGAGGTAATGGATAGATTCTTTCTATTTTTACTTTGTTCTCTGGTTCTGAGAGATCTGGACAATTCTCTTTTAAGATTTTTTGAAATGTGATGTCTGGGATCTTGTTTTGGTCATGGAGTTCAATGATTCTTAAATTTCTTCTCAATTTGTTTTCTAGGTTACTTAACGTTTTCTTCCATTTTTTTTTTCAGTCTTTTGACTTTGCTTTACTATTTCTCCCACACTTACAGAGTCATTCATTTCTGTGTGGTCCATTCTAATTTTCAAGGGGTTTTAGCTTGGGCAATATTTTGTACCTCTTGTGCCAAGCTATTAATTCCCTTTCCGGTTGTTTCTTCCACAACTCTCATTTCTTTTCCACTTTTTTTTCCTCAGGTGATTTCATTTCATTTATAAAAACATTTTTAAATTTTTGAAAAAATTTCATCTTTTAGGAATTGTAGTTGAATTTATGTATTTTCCTTTGAAGCTTTACTTGTAGAAGTTTTGGAGTCATTGTTTTCTTCTGAGTGTGTGTCTTGAATGTTGCTGTCAACATAAGACCTTTTTCTAGTGGGATGTTGTTTGTTTTTCCAGTCTATTTCTTGACTTTGGACTTGATATTAAGGTCAGGAGCTTCTTGGGGTATTCCATGTTGTGTTTTTCCAGGCCCTCACGACCAGCCCAGGCTGGGGGCCTGCAAGGCTTTGGGCTGATCTGGGGCGGAGTGATTGCTACCCCACCTCCGTCTGTCTGAGCTCTGCACATTCCTGACTTGTTTGGGGTCTGAGCCATAATAGACTGCTGCTGCTGAATGCGGCCTGTGCGGGCCAGCTGGGGAGTCCTGCTGACTGGCTCCCTCTGGTCTGGGATTCCTGCTCTCCTTAGTCCTCTGCATGTTGGTCTAGGTCAGGGGTGGGCAACCTGCAGCCCTGGGGCCACATGTGGCCCTCTAGGTCCTCAAGTGTAGCCCTTTGACTGAACCCAAACTTCCCAGAACACATCCCCTAATGAAAGCATTTGTTCTGTAAAGCTTGGACTTGGTCAAAAGGCTGCACCCGAGGACTTAGAAGGCCACAGCTTCCCCACCCCTGATCTAGATGCTGGAAGTGAGACCCTGATCTGCCCCACTGCCTCTCTCTGTACAGGACTCAGAGCCTTTTGCTGCACCCCCAGGTGTGAGTCCCCTCAGTCCATCCTGGATCTGTGACCCAGAGCTGCCCTCTGGCACCAGTACCCTTGCATAGGTCTGGGACTTCCTCTTGCCTTGGTACGAAGCCTCTCCCTCTCCTGGAATGTATCCTGTCCAGACCCTGGCCCCAGTGTCCACAGACCTCCATGCCAGAAAACCTGGGCCAGGACTTTTCTTGGATTTCCCCATTAGCTGTTTTCTGCTGTTTGGAGGAGTTTGGGGAGGGGGTGGGGGAAGGAGCTCCCTGTATTGCTTCCTGCACTCCTCCCTCCTGACTCCGCCTCCTGAGAGCAGAGTTCTTGTGGTTAGGGCTGAGTAAATCCAGAGGCTGTGAGCAGGGTGGGGAAAGGCCTGCTCAGAAGCATCCCATGAAGGAACTGGGGATGAGTGGCCCCGGAGAAGGAGAAGAGAAGACTGGGGGGAGGGCAGAGAGGACTTCTGGCGTTCACTTTGGCCACCTGAAGGGTCGCTGTATGAAGAGGGCAGAGTGAGGGGCTGGGGGCAGTGCGGATTCTTCTAAGGTGTAGGTTGGGGTTCCTAGTGAAGAGAACCTTCTAATGACGAATGCTGGCCATAGATAGAATGAGCTGCCTATGGAGACAGCAGAGGCCTCTCATTGGCGGTGTCAGAGGAGTTGGGAGGACCTCTTGTTGGATTCTGTAAATAGGGAGATTCCTCTCTGTGCAGGCTTTGGACTAAAGGGCTTTGAAGGGCCTTTTCCACTCTGAGCTTCCAAGATCCAGCCAATCCCCAATGTTCATGTGACTTTACATTTGTGTGATTTTATTAATAGCCTCATTTTCATTCTGCATTGGCAGCCACGACGAGTGCAGTAGAGAAAAGAAAGAGGCAGGATGTCCGGCCAGTGTCCTGCTGGGTGCTTCACAGGTCTTGTCACCCTACTATTGTCGAGGAAAGAGCCCTCTGCACAATTGCTGCAGATTTTCACTGTTTGCCTTTAAAGTTCAACGCTTGTGTTGCTATTATGCCCCTGAAGCTTACTCTGAGTCTTCTGGGCTCTAAGGTGATGTCAAGACCTCACCAGTCTGGGCCTCTTCTGACAGCAGCAACTAAAGCTTGGCAACATCTCCCTTGGTTTTCAGAGGGCGGCCTAGGCAGAGAGGCTTACGCTAGTCTAGTCTACACTTCAATGCCCTCACATGGCTGTCTGATGCAGTAGAAAGTAATATTCAGGTTAAAACATGTTTTACTTTCAAGGATTTTATTTGCTGTACAGTATTTATGGTACTGTAGATTTCATGTGTTATGAAAAGTCAATATTGCCTGAAATCGGTGGTGGTTTTCTTTTTTTTTTTATTGAGATGTCAGTATAAAAGTTCACAGAATCCTAGGGAATTACTAGTGAGAAAAAATGGTTTTCATGTTACTCAGCTTTATCTTGTATACTGCCATTATATGGGCTATTTCATGGTTACTGTGTTAGAAATTAGTTTTGTTATAAAGGTGAAGAAAAGAGTAAAGTGAGAACCTGAAAAGACCTTAGCCTAAAAGGGTCAGGGTCTCCCAGTGTATCCTGGGACATCTCCAGTCCTCCTGATGAATATCAGGCCACTGGACCCAGATGGCTGTGGAGGAGAAGGTGAGGCTGGTGACCTTGCACAGCCTCCCTCACTCAAATCAAAGTCAACTGCAAGTCATGTCATCATTCCCCTGATGGTCATGGTCCTCTTCGAGAACAAAGGACAAACACAGCGAAAGATTACAGTTTTGGGGCAGCGAGGTGGCGCAGTAGATAGAGCACCAGTCCTAGAGTCAGGAGGGCCTGAGTTCAAATGTAACCTCAGATGCTTGACATGCTTACTAGCTGTGTGACCTTGGGCAAGTCACTTAACCCTGATTGCCTCGCCTTTCCCCTCGGATAAAGAAAGATTACAGTTTTTGGTGGTTATGGGCACCTAAGCCCCTGTTTCCCATAGGTTCGATGTACTTGTGTTTTTGATTTTCGTTGTCTATGAATGTTACCTCCCTGAAAGTTGAGCCTTGACAGTATTTACTCCAGTGAGTTTACTCCAGCCAGAGATTGCTGCTGTCCTTTGTTATGATGAGATCTGATCTGATACTAAAATCCTACATCTTTGCTTTTTACCTGTTCCTTATTTCCAAGGATTCTCCTCCAGCTGCCCTACTAGCCTGTGCCTGCCCCATCATTAGGATGGAGCTGAGAGCGAATGGCTTCCCCTCCTTGGCCAGGCAGTTTTGACTCTGGAGTCCGTGTCCCAGGTGGGTTTGCCAAGGGATCCTGGCAGACTAATGCCATGCATTAGTCATTTGAGCTTGGAAACCTCAACCCCCCTTACCACCAGCATGATGCCATCCACTTCCTGGGCAGCAGGCAGCCGGGAAAGTGCTGGCCTTTCAGTGGACCTTTGTCACTGCCCTTACTATGCCCTTTGAGGGCCAAATGATCCTTTTTCTCTAAGAAGGAAGCCTTCTTGGCTCCAGCTCCCAAATAGATTCGACCCTCTGGCGAGGTGCTGACCAGTGGCGTTCTAGAGCTGGCTCAGTGAGCCATGTGCTGAAGTGTAGGTGACCCCTGCAGTTTGCAGGTCCTCATGCCAGCCAGCCTCTCACTGCTTCTGGGTTTGGGGATTAGATGGTTTGACTTGATGGCAGCCACAGCATCAGGCTCAATGTCTGCTCTCCTCGCAGAACTCCAGTGTTTCTAATATCTCCAAGTTTCTCCCTAAGCCAAGACCTGGATGAAACATTGCTGCCTTGGTTCTTCCTCTTGGCCTGACATTCCTGGCTTCCAGAAAAGTCTCTCCATTGGGAGACCCTAAGAACTGGGACAGAAGAGCCAGGGTTCTGAGTGACGAGGATCCCTCCAACTCACTGTGAAGCTAGTAGATATTGAGGGAATGTATCTGCTTATGTTTGGCCTTAGAAGGGGACCCTGGAGGAGGCCTAAGGCCTCGCAGGTCTCTGGGCAGCTTCCTTCCTCTGGTGGTCTTCTCCATCCCAGTACCATAGAGGGATACCCAGCCTTAGTTCCCCATTCCTGGCTAGCCTGGTCATCCCTTTCCCCTGGGTAGCCAGCTCACATCCTAGCTGTTGCCTCTGGATTCTAAGAAGGCAGGAAGTCAGGGCTTGAGTTTAGCCTAGTGAGAATGAGAAAGACTGGCTCAGGCACTATGGGATGCCAGGGGCTCCGCTGGCCTTGTGGTTCTCCTCTCACTGTGCTGAGAAGGGCTGGGCAGCCTCAGTGGGCTTCTTGTGATCTGCTGGGCATTATGCAGTGGATCGTGCAACCCTGACTGACCCTGGGAGATTCTTTGTCATCCTCTCGGAGTGGGTTAGCTCAGCTGCTAGGAGGGAGAGCAGGCAGAGCTGGGCAAAGCTTTTTTGTTCCTGCCCCATCAGCAGATCTAGTGGCCAAGGGGGAACCCCGGGAAGGTGATGTAGGTACTGCCCCTCCCTGCCTTGGAGCGTGGTGCTGGTGGGGCCTAGAGAGAACCAATGGAGCAGAGTGGGGAGACCATGCCAGAGGAGGAGAGAGGGATTGGGTGGAGGCTGACTGAGGAAAAGACAGCTGTTAGCTCCGGGTGTAACTTGGCCTAGAAAGCTGATGGAGCCAGCCTAGAGCCTCCAGTCTCCTAGGAGAGAGTCCTTGAGGTCTCTCAGGGCAGAACCCAGCAGCCTCTCTGAAGAGGAGGGTGAGGTGAGGCCCAAGTCCTCATCTTGGATTCACCAAGCCCATACTGTCAGGCCTGGCCTGCGATAGTGCCTTGTGCTCCTGGCCCTTGGCCTTTGTCCCTCCCACCTCCTTATGTCTTGTGACTTTAGATCAAACAGCTGCAGTTTTTCCTTCATAAGCAACTTTTCCCTTTAACACTTTTTTATCGATGCTTTTTTCTTTTGATCCTCCCCCACCCCCATGAGTCAGTTATTACTTCAAGCAGAAAGATCACATTGGCCATATCTGAAAATGTACACCTCATTCCGTAGCTGTTTGCCAGGAGGCATGTTTCACCATCAAGTCCTCTGAAGTCACTGCTCTGATCCAAACTTTGAAGTCTTTCTGTGATTTCCCTTTATGTAGTTGTGGTCATGATAGGCATTGGAAAAGGAAGCCTAATCCAATTTCTCTGGAGGCCTAGTACTCATCTTCTCCGGCAGTCACACCCTACAGTTTATTCAGCTTGTTCTCCCGTCCCAGTTCTTCCCTACCTCCAGAGGTGCTGCCCTCACAGGTATTTCCCCTCTCTCCCAACTGCAGTGGTTTGAATCTTGGCCCCGGGACTTTGAGAATCCTTCATTTGATTGGTGTGTGTATGTACCTTTCACCAACTCAGATGACAGCCTCTGTGAATTACCATGGCCCAAACCCCCCATTTCCTTCTGGTGATGAATCTCTTGGAACTTAGCCAGCTTGGTCCTTGGACAGCAGCCAGAGGGGAGACTGGCTTATCATCGCCACGCCCACACCTAGCAGGGTTCAGCTGGCCTGGGCTTGTGCAGGGCTGGCACAGCCTTTGGGAACCCATCTTTACCGCCCTGTCACAAGGAGGCATTGGCCAAGGCTGGAAGCGCTAATAAGGATAACATTTGTTTGTTCGGCCAATGAATGAATGAAGGAAGGTGCTCAGGTTTGCAAAACACTTCCCTTGTGAGAAAGGTGAGGAAAGGAAGCAGTACAAGTACTGTCCTCCCCATTTTACAGATGCGGAAACCGAGCTCTGTGAGCAGCTAAGTCCTTTGCTAACAGTCCACTGCTAGTAGAGGCCTGAGGCCAGATCACCTGACTCCACGGCCAGGGTTCTACTCTCATCCCTTTCTTCCTTTGTCCCCTCTCCTCCATACCCTTTGGGCAAGGCTTCACCTTGTCTTCAGGACCCTGAGTGTCCAGAGAATGTGTGGAATGCTGCCGACTGTGTGCCTGCCCTCCAGTACCAGTGCCAGCAGGGTGCTTCTGAAATCGGGTTTCATCCCTCTGAGCATGGAATGCCAGGAAGGCTGCAGGCTTATAATTAGGCTTTGGGCCCAGCTTCCACATAGGCTGTTGTGGATCGTTGCTGCCTGACCCACCTGCTTGATGTGAGGTCCATCTTCCTTTCCCTTCTGTGGCAGGACTAGAGGGCACAGCCGTTTCTCTACCACCTTCCCTAGTTTGATTTGAGGTACTTTGGGGGTCAAGAGCCAGGCATTTTGTTAAATCTGTCTAGTGCAGGTGTCACCCACGAACCAGGACCTGAGGGCCAAATATGCCCACTGGCTGGCTTTTGTTCCAGACCACTGGCTAAGAATGGCCTTTACATTTGAGATACAATAAAACTTTATAAAACCATTCCTAGTTCACAGTCCATATGGAAACAGCTGTTCCTGGGCTAGTCTCACACTTCCAGAAGACGAAATGGAAACTTTGAGAGGGAAAGCAGGAACTTGGCTGTTGGAACTGAGCTCGAACTCAGGTCTTTCAGTTCCTGTGTCTGGGGCCCCTTGGGGCTGGCGGCCTTTGGACCTTTCTGGGGTAACTTCACCTGACTGTACCCAGTAGGTCCCCTCCAGCATTTTCATGAAAATCCTTTGTTTGTAAGGAGGTGGGGGCAGTTGCCGGGCTGCCCTCAGCTGAGAGTCTCAGAGCCCAGGCCTGCTTGTCAGGAAGCCTGTGCAAGGATGGAGTTGAGAGCTGAGGTATATAGGGACTGGCACGAGGAAGCCCTCTGTGGGCCAGTGCAGAGCTGGGGAGGCTTGGATTTTGTCCACAGATGGACTGATTCAGATGCGTTTTGTGTCTGCGTGGATATGAGAGTGAACTCGGTTCACTCCCAGGGACTCCCAGGGACCTTTTCCTGCTTCCTGGTAGTTGGCCTAGGATGGCTTCCTCTGTGCTGGGCTGGGCCTGCCTCCTAGGCCTCTCTGAGTCAGCCTGTTTTCAGAGGACTCCACCCTCTTCTTGGCCTTTGAAAGCAAAGCAGAAATGAGAGCTTCTCTCAAAAGACACGTGTTACTTCCTGGGGCCTTCTCCCCTCCTCTCCTCACCCTAGAGGAGATGTCTCTGGTTTACAGCCCTGACGAGGGAACCCTTGCAGGAGGCCATGTTTGTACTTCAGTCCTCCCATTTCCCTTCCCTTCCTCCTTAAAATGATGAGAACTGGCATTTACATCTCACCTTAAAGGTTGCAAAGCACTTACAAACGTTCTCTCATTTGATCTCACAATAGTCTTGTAAAGTAGGAAACTGAGGCAGACGTGAAGTGACTAAGACAGGGTCACACAGCTAAGGCTGGATTGGAGCTCCACTCTTCTTGGCTCCAGGCCTTGCAGTGGCCACAGCCTCTGGGAAAGCTAAGCAGAGAAATGATTAAGGGCCCACCTCCTGGGCACAAGGAGCTCAAAGGCTTTGTAATATAATGGGGAGAATAGGATGTGGAAACAAATAACTGTTCTACAAGGGAAGGGGAGAAGAGGGCAGCCTTCGATGCCATCCGGATAGTCTGAGGGGGAGGCCTCGGGGAGGTGGCGCCCAGTGGGAGGAGCTCCAGGCAGGACTAGGATGAGTGGGATATGGGGGAGGGGGCCTTGGAGAAGAGTAGGTAAAGGGGAGTAGCAGGAGGGTCAGAGCCCAATTGTGGATGACCCTGAATGCCAGGGTTGTGTTTCCGTTTTCTCCGGTAGTCAGTAGGCTTCAGAGCTGTACATGTAGGGAGTGGTGTAGGGGATAGAGAGGGGTGGACTGGAAGCAAGAAGACAGGGGTGGCCGTTGTAGCAGTTGAGGCCTTCACCGGGGACTGGCGGGGGAGTGGGGTAATAATGGGTGCCGGAGATGACGGCAGCTGATTGGATGTGAAGGAGACATGAGTCAGAGATGGCATGGGACCTTGGATGAGTCACCTGACTTCTGGGTCTCTGATTTCTTAGCTACAAAATGAGGGCATTTTTCTCAGGACCCATCTGAGGTCCTTTCCGGTCCTGCCATTCTGGAATCCAGGTGCTCAGGCTTTGTGCCTGGGAGGAGGGAGCCATTGACAAGAATGAACAGAGTAGGGGAGGGCTGTTTGGGGATGAAAAAGATGAGTGGAGTTTCGGCTGTGTCCGCAGCCCTCTGGGCCCTGAGAGGATGTGCATCAGACAGTTGGAAATAGCCCTGGCCGGCAGGTGTGGTCTTTCAGTCTTCTGGGCTCGGACTGGGCTGGGGGTCAAGGTGGAGCATACTAAGTCTTGTGAGGAGTCACCCCAGATTTATGGCCTGGGTTTGAGCCCTGGCCTGGCCACTCTTTAGCTGCAGGTCCCTGTGTATCTCAGGCCTGTGCTCTCACATGGGTCTTGAAGTCCCCTTCTAGCTCAGGGGCCATGATTCCAGGATAGACTGATGTTGGCATCACCCTGGCCAGTTATATAGTTGAATCTTACCATACATGGAGAGTGGAGCTATCTCTGCCTCCAACTAGAGTCCGGGCTGGCAGAGCCAGAGCAGCTGGGAATGGCAGATTTGGACTGACCTTGAAGAGCGTCTTCGGTCAGCAGGGGTCCCACTAGCCTCTGCTATGAGACTTCCAGTCTGAAGGGCCAGAACTTCTCTGCATCTTTAATAAGACTGGGCCTTGGTAAAAATGTTAGCTGGTGACTACTGACCACAGCAGGCTGTTCTGATGGGAAAGTCTTGGCCCAGGGCTTGGGGGAGCTGCTGCTGACTAGCTGGGGGGCCTTGGATGGGTCCCTAACCCTTAGGAAATTAGGCAGGTGTGCCTGAGTTCCTTACCTAAGGAGGCATGCATGTGAATGAGGAGGAGACAGGAATCCACATATTGTTTGTGGGACAGTGATGAGGCTGGAGGGAGGCCTTGAGTGCCAGGCACTGGATGAGGTTGGCCCAGGAAAGACCTGCTTAGGGAAATGCTGCCCGGTTGCACGCACAGGGTGCAGGGTGTGATGTCCAGGGCAGGTGCTGTGGAGACTCCCCTTGGGGTGGATGGAGGCAGCAGCAGGAACCTGGCAGCACATTCTGCTTGATTTGCCAAGGTGGGGTCTGAAGCTGTGTGAAGGCCTCCCCAGCCTCCTGTAGCCTTGGTCTTCAGGGAAAGCCAGCTTGGAGTGCAATCTTTAGTCTAAAGGCCAGAAGGGTTGGAGATATCCTTATCTCCTGGGTCCTCTCTGCTAATCTGGAGGCCTGCCTTGGTGGGGTCAGTGGCCAGTCACTTGTAGCAGCCTTAGGCTGGGTGTGATGGTTATCTCTGGCTCTGTCCCCTCCCTGGCCCTCAAAGGCTACGCCCATCTGGGGGAAAGGCCAGTCCCCAGCTCAGCATCTGTCAGCTCCACTCTGCTGGACTTCCCTGGGGGACCAGAGATGACCAGATTGTTGAGCCTCTCCCTTATCCATGAGGATTTTCTGACTCTCAGAAGGGAGTCTGGCAAGTTGTGAGAGATGCTTTGAGGAGGTCAGGGAAATAGAGAACCACTGTGCCTGCCTACAGGGCTTGCAGAGGCTAGGGAAGGGGGGTGGGAATCACCTCTGGAGAGGCCCTCCCCTAGAAAAATCCAGTGGATGAAAAGTGAATCAGTTAAGTGTGTGTGGGGTACCTGGGGTGTCCGGGGTGCTGGGCTAAGTGTGACAGGGATACAGAAGAGGCGGAAGGCCCCTGCCTAGGCAGCATGCTATATGGAGGGCCTCCCTGGACTTGGGGGAGGAGGCTGGGCTGGCCTTGAGTCTCAGCTCAGGCCCTTCCTGGGCAGGAGACCTTGGAAAATCTTCTCTAAAACATGAGACCGGGTGGGGTCCAGAGAAATATTATTAGCACATAGGTCCTGTCTGCTGCATAGGGAGCTTATGGTCTTTGGGGGAATCAGGATCACAGGAATTAGAGGTAAAGGGAAGTGAGAGACATACATGTGAGCACAGGCGCACACACGGACGCTTGCGTGAGCACACAGACAGACAGACACATACACACACAGGCACACCCACCACAGGAAGCCAGGAACAATACCAGAGTCAGAGCGCTGAGCTATGTAGAGCTGCTTGCCTCTGCTTTAGCGGGGTTTGGGGAGGTGGCAGCACAGTGGCCCAGTCACATGTGAAGCCAGGGAGTCAGAAATGAACATGTATGTTCTCTGCACACGGAGGATATGGGCTTGGGTTGGGTTGGAGATTTGTGACAAAGCTGATTTACTAAAGAAAAAAAGAATAAATTTGGGAGCACACAGACAGAAGGGCTCATGACAGTCTGTATCTTAGAGTCGGGGAGGGGCTGGGAGGGGTCTAGTTCATTCCTTCATCTTACAGACAGAGGAAACTGAGGCCCAGAGAGGTGGGAGAGTTGACCAAGGCTGCAGAGCTTGAATTCAATTAAGCAGATGTTCATGACCCACCCACCAGGGCCTCACCTTGTGCCTTTGCCCAGCCCAGGGGCTACCAAGACAAAAAGGGCCTCTGCCCTCCTGAGGCCTACTCATTCATGAGGGCCTCCTTGGAGGCTTCCAGATAAGCACTGGGGATGTCCACTGCACCAGAGCTGAGTACCAGGGCTTAGGGGGGCACTGGGGAGCGGGGCCCTGGAGAGCCAACCCTGGCATCCGCCACAGTGGGAGTGGGGCAGGCAGTCATGCTCTGGACAGGGGACCCTGACTAGGATTTTGTTTGTGGGAAGTCCCAGGGAGGCCCCTTTGCCTGAAGATTGGAAAGGGGGTGGGGCAGATGGGAGGGCTTTAAATACCAGCCTGAGGAGTCCGTTATCCTCCATGTGGCTAGAGCGGGTCACTGAAAGTTGCTGAGAAGGAGAGTAGGCAGATGTAGGGCAGAGGAGCTTGGGGTGGGTGAGCCTGGCAGCCAAGACCAGGGTCTCCTGAATCCTTTCCTTAGGCTTAGACACGCAGGAAGCAGCATTTCGAGGCCAGTTTTGTTGAAAGAAATCTGATTTATACTTTTTTCCACCTGAGAACACACCTATCACATAAAGCAAGATCCTCGTGATGTCAGAACGCCATCAGCTCATTTTCCTGTCGATGGAACAGTGGGGGCTTTCTTCTCCCTTTTGGTGTGTTCTGGCCATCCTGTTGCTCCTGAAAACTCTTTGGGGAGGGGAGAAAGTGGGAGGAGGGTTTAGAGCTGCCCCCGCAGGCACACTCTCTGGGTCTGGCTCTAGTCTAGGGAGGGCGGGCTGACCAGGCCTCTGCCATAGCTGCCGGCATATCCTCCTCAACTGTTCTAGGCCAGGAAGGAGTGAGAACGCTTTCCCTCTTAAACTCACAAATCTAGTAAGGTTAAAAATAAAACTTTACTGGGTAATTAAACAAAACATCGCATTAGCAAAAGTAAGCACAAAGCTCAGCTGATGAGGTTTGCCAAGTCATGGATGGTGCTGCTGCCCATCAGAGCCAGCTGGGGGAGGTGGAAGTGAAGCCTGGCCACCCTCCAGGCCTGCTCAAGGCTGAGGGCCCACAGGGCTTGGAAGCTGCTGTGTGAATGAGTCTGTTGGAGTAGGAGAAAGCACTTGCTGGTCAAGCACAACGTGCAGCTGCCAGGCTTCTCCTAGTTCCTTACCGGAGGAGGCCACGGTGGCCCACCCCCTTTCTGCTCAGCAAGGCCCCCCTTCCTGGGTGAGGGTGCATCGAGTGCAGGGAAGCCAAGGGGTTGGCCCAGGCCATCCCAACCCCATTCATGTTGGGCCCTGGGTAGCTTTGGTGACTAAGGGATGACCCACATTGTGTTACCTGGCTTCCTCTTAGGCTGCTGGTACCTCTGCCAGCCTGTGCACGATTCATGTGCAGCCTGTTTTCTCCTGGGCCTTCTGGTTCTGACAGTCAGCTTCTGGGTGACCCTGGCTCAGTTACTTCACCTGTAAAATGGACTAACACTGTCCCTACCTGCTCTACAGGATTATTGTGATGCAAGCTGAAAGGGCTTTGTATGCTGTCATGGGAGCGATTGTACTGATTGCCCTTGAAGTCTGAACCTTATCTCCGTGTGGTTGTGGTATCGTGTTACCCAGACACGCTATTCCTCAGCCCTGCTGAAGAACAAAGGGTGTGCTCCTGTGAACGGGGAGGGGTGGTTCCAGGGTCTTCTCTGCTCCATCAGCACCAGTGCCCTTAACCTCGGATGAGGGGCGCCCACTGTTGAATGCTTCTTGGCCTTTCAGAGATGGCTTGCCAAAGGGCCACATGGGTATTCTTCTGATGTGTGAGGTAGGGACAAATAGTGTGATCACAAGTGACTGGGAAGATCGTCCGGGGACCAGCCCCATATGCTATCTTTATTTAGCTTGTTGGAGAGAAACCGTCAGGAAGGACCACCAGTGTGAGAAAGATGGAGGCACCCCTACTGTTGCTGGGTCTCTGTTCTGAGCTGCCATAGGGCAGCTTTCTTCCTTTCCCCAGATTCAGGCTGGGGGAGAAGGGACAGAAGGCACCCCCTCCCCACTGGCATCTGTGCCCTTGGACGCTGGGCTTTGCTTTTCTAGCTAGTAAAGGTCTTAATGACAGGTTTCTGGCAGAAAGAAAGTCAGACCTGGTGCCAAGTCCTCAGACACATCCTGTTCTAAGCATCCAGGAGCCTCCAGGGCTTGGTGCCCTTTTTCCCCAGAGGCTGATGGGCCTCGTGTCTCTGCAGAGATGGTCAGTAGACTCTGTCCAGCCCCTTCATTTTACAGATGAGAATGCCTCACCAGTATGTCACACTGGCAGCAGAACCTGGACTCCTCAGCTTCAGATCCAGCCTTTGTTTCCACTTTATCACCATGCCACCTTTTGGGCCTAGTGTCTGGAGAAAGGAGGAAGGGAAGTGACCTCATAAATCCCAGTCCAAGATGAGTGTGGACAGAGATATGGCCATATCATGTGGATGGAACAGCTGATGGGCACTGGTGTGTCAGCGGCTGCTTCTCCCTGGTGCCCACTGCTAGGTCACACTGAGCCTCTTGGGCCCAGGACTGGCCTCACACCGGGCCAGCATTTGTTAGTGAGGCCATTTGGGAGGAAACATGACATCTCTTTTCCCCCCTTGACATTCAGCTGTCTTTGGTAATGGGTCCTTTGACTGTGAACAATCCAGAAGTGTGGCGGGGCTGCTTTGGGAGGAAGGGGAGCCCCACTCCTGGAGGATCCTCGTCAGATGTGTGTGTGGGGGGGCTTTTCCAGCCGAAGATGGCGTCAGCTGTTCCTTTCTGCTCCGTGGGCTTCATTTACATTTGTCTCGTGCCATTTCATACTTGCTCGTGTGGGATTCTCAAAAGCCAGATGAGATTAAAGAAAGAACATCTGCTTGGGAAGAATGTCGTGGGGATGGGTCGATAACAGCTGCCAGCATCTGGATGAGGTGATGCAGTCGAATGGCGTGAACCCCCAAAAAGAAGAGATTGAGAAGTGACTGTGGTTGGTAGACTCTTCAAGGGATGCTGGGGAGCAGAGTCACAGCCCGTGAGGGGAGAGATGAGAGAAGGCGTGAGCCGTGGTTGTGGGAAGACAGCCAGAGACAGGGCAGCATGATGGACGTACCTTGATTTCCCCTGGCTGGTGTTAGCGAGTGGGGCTCCTTGTGGGGGCTGCTGTTCACACCTTCTTCCCTCCCTCCTGACTTGGAAGGCCAAGGAGCTCAACAGCCACACCGGAGGGACTGTGGCCAGGTCTGCAACTGGGGGGCTTCACTCCTCACCTGGGAGGGTGGGCAAACTTGGCCAGCCTTCTGCCTTCCCAAGTCATGGTCACTCTTGGCACTGATGGGCGTGCTGAAATCCTCCAGGCTTGTCTCCCTGTCTAGACCTCATTGGCTTGCTTCTGACTTCCTACACAAGCTCCAGTGTCTCTGAATTTCTGTTGGTGGCTTTTGCTTCCATGACATGCATACAGCTGCTGTTTGTTCAGTAATTCCTCTACCCATGGGCATCCACTTTTTCCCAGTTCTTTGCTATTCCCCAAATATTTTTTGTAAGTACAAATCTTTCCTTCTGGGGTCTGTACCTGGTCCTGGCATTGCCAGATCAAAGGGCAGGTACAGTTTGTGCCTTGATTCTCTCCACCATCAATCACTGGAACTTGGATCTTAGATTTAGAACTGGCAGAGACTCTTCAGGGTATATCATCTGCCCGCTCAATTTACAGATGAGGAAGCTCAGGCCTACAAAGGGCAAGGGACTTGCCCAGGGTCACACGGAGGTGAAGGGCTGTCCAACTTCCCGAGTCATAGGAGCAGATACTTGAATGTGCATTTCTTTGGGTTTCTACTTAGTTTTTTCTCTGGAAGGAGCTGGGCTAGAGTGTTTTACTGCTTTTTGGAGGCTGGTGCCTGGAAAGGATGATTTGGTGATCAGAAGGGGAGCAGGGAGAGACAGGAGCTTGGGAGCAGGGCCTTGCTGGGTGGCCTGGGCCCAGGGCTGTGCTCTGCTGTGGTTTGACTCTGCCATGATTGCCTCTGCTGAGATCTGACTCTGCCACGGTCTGCTTTTTGTTCCCATAGAGTAGAGGAAGTCCCCCTGGAAGTGCTGAGGCAGAGGGAGTCCAAGTGGCTGGACATGCTCAACAGCTGGGACAAGTGGATGGCCAAGAAGCACAAGAAGGTGGGTGAGCTGGGGCATCCCAGCCCCTTTCCCAAGGGGGGTCATCTCCAGCCGGCTGAAGTCAGCACGCAGTGATCAGGGGCCTGCTGCGTGCCAAGCCCTGCACTAAGGCCCCTGGGAACTCCCAGTCTAACGGGGAAGACACATGCCACCCCTGTGGACGATAGGGGGACTTGTAATTGATGGAGGAAGGTGCCAGCCAAGGGAAACCAGGAGGCTGAGCGGGCAGGAGAACAAACGTTCCAGGCATGGGGGAGGTGGAAGGCAGGAAGGGCCTAAAGGTCAGGGAGGCTGAGGAGGGATAAGAGGCCTGGGCTGATTTGGAGGTAAGGGTTCTATTTCCCGGCCCCGCTCTGATCCCCGCTGCCGCTCCTGAGCGGGGCTCCACACGAGTTTGCTGACAGGCCTTTCAAAAGTAGGGGTCTCCCCTCAGCCGTGAGAAGCGCTGGTGGGGTCTTGGCCCCTGTCAGAGGGTCCCTCCTGATGCAGTTAGGGAGAGAGAAAGAAGGCTCATGTGAGTGTGAGTCTGAGGTTGCTGCTGACCTGGGACCTGCTCCGGAGCCTGGGGATTCCTGAGAGCCATTGTCCCCTTTGATCACGTAGCTGATGCTGGTGTCTGCTTCATCCAGTCTCTTCATTGCCAGCCCTGTGGGCCCATCCCCACAGTGGGGGTTTTAAGCCCTTTCAGACCAGGCGGCCAGTATCCTCTCTGGGTGTGGCTCTCAGCCTGGCTCCCTGCTGCCATCAGCATTGGTCACCCTTCTCCCCATGTCTGCACCCTCACACCTCTTCCCTTGCTGAGGTCCTGGAGCCTCCCAGTTCCTAAGTGAGAAGACCCAAAGCTTGGGGGAGGGGAGACTGGATCTGGATAGGGCAGAGGGCCTTGGGTGGACTCAGCTTCCTCCCTGACCTTGGAGGGGCGTGGGTGATAGGGGCCCTGGATCTGGATGGGGGCAGGGACCTGGGTGGCATTGGAGGGGGTGTGAATGATGGGGGCCCAGGGCCAGGTCAGCTTCCTCCCTGGGTGACGTTGGAGGGGCGTGGATGATGAGGGCCCTGGATATGGATGGGGGTAGGGGGTCTGAGTGACCTTGGATAAATTACTTTCCTTCCTTGGAGTGCAGTTTCTTTGTGTGTTTGGAGGGCTTGCACTCTCCTGGGGGGCTTCATTTCCAAGGTATTTCTGAGCTCTCTGTTCTTGCGACTTGGGGAAGCCTGCTGGGGGTCTGCAGAGTGGGCCCTCTGCTTCAGCTCCCAGCACAGGACCCCTGCAGCCTCTCTTTCTCCCCTATTTCTCAGGCCACCTCGGGCCCTGGCAACGTCCCAGCTCAGGCTGGGCCTCTGCTTTATTCCATTGAGGTGTGACTGGTGGCGACCCGTGGCCAGGAGCCCAGCCTCATACAGTGGGGAGCCCAGCCTCTGAGGCCCTTTCCCTCTGTAGCCTTGGCTGCGGCATCTCCTCATTCTGGGCCTCAGTAAATGAGGGCCTTTCCAAACCCTTGTATCCTCAGCACTTAGGAACCTTTGGAAGTGTTTTTTTTTCTGTCCTTAGGCCACACTGGGGGTGAGCTCTTCTCTTGGTCCTTCCATCTCTTTCCCTTCCCTCCTCACTGGCAGGGCTGCCTGGGGATGGGCTGGGGGGAGTAGGGAGTGGTCCAGCTGAGCCTGGAAGCCCCAGCCCAGCTCATTCCTTGTGTTGGTCCTGGCCAGAGGGCCCACTGATGCTGGTGGCCCTGGGAGCATTTCATGTGGCCCTGGCTTTTGCAGCCTGGTGCCAGGCAGCACCTGCCTCTGGAAGCAGGGCCTGGGCTCCTCCCCTACCACATCCCTGCAGTCCTGAGAGGGGGATGCCAGGGACCTGTTCTGTCAGGAAACCCGGCTCAGCCTGAATTCACAAGGTCTCTCCTGAGACAGGCCTAGCATAAATTCTCCCATATCAGGATACTGTCTTCCCTCAGACCTCCAGGCAGCAGCTGGGCCCGGAGAATTCTTTCTCCCTGAGTATTTGTGCCTGGAGGAGGATGCCTGGCCTTTGATCCCTTCCCTTTCACTCAGCAGGCTGGCTGGGCAGGTGAGGGCCACAGGCCCTGGCAGCCCAGGCAGGTGTGGAGCCAGCGGTTCCCCATGGCCTGCGGAAGCTTTGGTTAGGATCCCTCACTCGGCATCCCATTGAGGACTTTTTCCCACAGCTCTCTGTTGATCCTTGTAGTGTCGCTGGGAAGGGCACAGAAGGAGGGAAATCTTTATTTCTGTCTTGTGAACGAGGAGGCAAAGACTTGTTGGAGGCATTCTCTCTGTCTGCCTCAATGACAGTGGGCCAGACGTGGCCCTCTGGGCTTTCTTCTGTGTGACGAGCCAGGCATTCTCTGGGTGTTTTGGCCTTTTGACCCCCACCCCCCTTCCTTCTCCCTCTGGCCCCCTGTCAGTCAAGGCCAGCGGCTTGGCCTGGGCTGCTTCTTGAGAGGGACGGCTATTCCACGGGTGCTCCTGGCTGGTCCAGGGTGTGATTTTCTTCTTTCTCCCAGTGATTCCTCTTGGCTTCTACAGAGCAAAAAGCAGCTGCAGTCTCCTGTTCTTCCCGACCAGCCGCTTCACTCCTCAGCTGCTCGTGCGCACTGCCCTCCTCCCCTGCCCAGCTTGTGTTGCTGTTTCTCTTTTTCCCTGGGCCCCTGATCCCAGGTCCTCCAGGGCTTCTCCCGGCTTTGAGGGGGAACGGAGCTCTGGGGGCTGGCCCCTGCTGGCTGTGGGAGGTGGGAGCCCACGAGGATCCCCACAGGCCACCAAGGGGCAGTACCTGGGGTTTCCCACCCCTCTTCTGGGTCTGGGGCTCTTTCCCTAGAAAATGAGTGGATTTGACCTGGTGACCTCAGAAGCAGTCCCTGCTGGCTCTGACATCCTGATGACATGACTGGAAGTTTCCTGGCCCTGCTCCTGTGGACCCCCCCCCCAACCTCGGGCACACCTCGCTCTGTGGTCCCCTCAATACACTGTTTCATCCTCCTTCTCTCCATTATTCTCCCAATCATGCAGCTAGTGCTTGGGCCCCTCAAGAAGAACATCTGGGGGAAGGATTGTCTGAGTCTGGGCTCCTGTGGACAGGTGGGGAGAGCATCTGTGATCAGAGATCTAGACCTGGGGCAGCTAAGTGGTGCAGTGAGTAGGGCACTGGCTCTGCAGTCAGGAGGACCTGAGTTCAAATGTAGCCTCAGACACTTGACACTTACTAGCTGTGTGACCCTGGGCAAGTCACTTAACTGCGATTTCCTCACAAAACAAACCGCCCCCCCTCCCCCCTGGAGATCTAGACCCTGAAGACCCCTCTCATCAGCTAGGGCAGCCCCTAGACTACAGGAGATAGTTCCCTTCTGTCTGGGTTGTGCACTGCCTTTGGGGAAGTTTGTTCTTCTGGCCCCTTCAGGACCTGAGATGGGGAAAACTGGGTATTCCCAGCCTGTCCCTGGGGCCTCTGCACCTGGCCCCATTCTTTTTCCCAGCTTCTGAGCCTTAGCCTGTGCTGGCCACACAATGCCTCTGATCAGTGCTGGAAGATTTGGGTGGTTCCCTGGAGCCTGCTAAACTGCCTCCGTGCTCCCCTAGGCTCCGGGTCCGATTGGATCCGAGGTGAGTGCCTGGGCTGCCCCTAAACCTTCTGCCTGATCTTCCTGGTGAACAGCTTGCCAGGATTCTCTGACAGTTCTGTCCCTGGCAGCCTACCTCAGTGCCAGTGCCAGGGACCTATCCTGTGATGTAAATGTTTGTCCCTTGGGGCTCACGTGGCTGAGGAGAACCCAGGGATGGGCAGTGTTTGCAGGGGAAACCCAGGCTCCTTGACAGGCAGGGAAACAGGCCAGTTTGGCAAACTGAGCCCAGGGGACCCAGGCTGGTTACCTTGGGGCTGAGGGGGAGTGGGGCTCTGAGGCCTGCCTGGGACCTAGGCTGTAGGCCTGCTTAGAACTGCCAGCATTGGGGCTTCTGCCTACCTGGGAGGATGGTCTGCTGCTAACACATCTTAGGGGTGCAGGATACATCCCACCAAGACCTGGGAAACCGCTTGGTCTTTTCCTTTATCCTGATCTTACCGCTGATGACTGGCCAGGCAATCCCCATTTCGAAGCTGACATAGGCATGCCCCGCCCCGCCCCCCACTTCCCTCCCTTTGGAGTAGGGCCTGGGGCAGAATGCACTCTGGGGAGCTCTCTTCCTGAGACTGAGCTGCTCCAATGGCCCCTTTGGGAATCAGGGCAGAGAGTAGGCCGAGACGTGGCCTTCAGCTCAGGACCCTGACAGTGGTCAGTCTCGTTGTAGTGTGACCTTCAGCAAATGACTTGCCTGCTCTGGCCCCAGATTCCTCACCTGGAAAGAATCCTTGCCTTTCCTGCCTCCTGGATTCTTAGAAGGAAAGTGCTGGGTAAACCTAAAAGCCCCGTGTCAGGGTGAGTTACATCCTTCCCAGGCTACCTCAGGAGGCCCAGGATGGCTGGAGACAAGGTCACTGGCCTGGCGAGCCCAGGCAGGTCAGCTGGCCATGTGCAAAATGGCCTCCTTCATTTTCACCAGCTCTAACTGGTTTTTCTGTGGACTGAAGTCTTGGTTTTCATCCTTACATCGGTCCCATGGTTCTTTGCTTCTTTCTTTGCTTCTTTCAAAATGTTCCAAATGTCCCACCTGGGGTGGAAGAGGGAAGGGAGCAGGGGCTGCTGCAGTGCTGGGCTCCCATGGGTGACAAGTGTCCCAAGATCCTTCTGGTGCCTGATGGGCAGCGCCACCCTCAGAAGATCCTTGGTCAAGAAATGCCAAGTCAGCAAGCATTCAGTGAGCCATTACAAGGTGCCCAGCACCATCCTGAGCACATAAATACAAACCCAAAGAAAGATGGCCTGGGTAGGGAGTGCAGGTATATAGTCTCAGCCAGCTGGAAGGCCAAGGCCAGTGGGAGCCTGGACTCAACCTCAGTGAGCTAGGCCAGTTGAGCGTCTGAGCTCTAAGTTTGGTATGAATATGGGGTGGGGGGGCTGTCTAAGAATACCTGAGATGGCCTGCTGGAGGTGAGAGGGTTAAAGCTCTGGCCAGGCCTGGGAATAGCTCCTGTGCTGGGCTTTCAGCCTGGGCTAGATCAGGAGACCCAGAGGAAGGAAGGGAGGGGGAGAAGAAAGAGAAAGGGAAGGAAGGAAGGAGGGAAAGATGGAAAAGGGAAGGAAGGGAGAGAGAGGAAAAAGGGAGGGAGGGAATGAAGGGAAGAGGGGTGGAAGGAGGAAGGAAGGGAGAAGAGAAAGGAGAGAGGAGAAAAGGAAAGGAGAAGGGAAGAAGGAATGGAGGGGACACATGGGTACAGGGGAAAATGACACACCAAAGTGGGTAGGGGTGGTGTTACTTTCAGAGGGGCAGAGACTGGAGAGGAAGGAAGGCATGAGCAAGGCTGGCCTGGGCCAGGTTGCCTGGTCTGAGCCCTCATTCTGCTGTGGAGAGAGAGGTCATCTGGGTGGCATTGCTCTAAAATCCCGATGGGGTTGTTCCCAAAATAATGCTCCGGGGAAGGCTGAGACAGGGTTAGGAATCCCATGTTGCTGTTCTGCCTTCTAGTTGGAGATGTGTTTTTTTACTTTATAGAAGAATTAAGCGGTTCCCAGGTGCATTTTCAAGCACATGGACATGTACCAGAGAAGCAGGCCTGAGCGGCCCTGGGGACAGTGGCCCCTGAAGGCAGGCCTTCACCCCTCCCCCTGCTCTCTGCCTTGTGTTCCGAGGTCGTCCCTTCTCTGCTCCCTTCCCTCTCTCCCCTCACCCTTCAGCAGCTCTCTCTTTCCCCAGATCCGTCTGCGATGCCAGAAGGGGATTCCTCCATCTTTGCGGGGCCGGGCCTGGCAGTACCTGTCAGGAGGGAAGGTGAAGCTCCAGCAGAATCCTGGGAAGTTTGATGTAAGGAGCACTCCTTCCACCTTTACCCCTCCTTGTGTCTAGATCCGGCTGAGCAGCCTCAGAGGCCCAGGCCCAGCCACTGGGAGTCTGTGTCTTAGCTGGGAGAAGAGCATGTATGGGCAGTTGAGTCAGAGGCAGAGGAGAGATGGGGACAAAGGGCTGGTCATGTCAGGGCTCGGTGCAGGGGCCAGGGAAGGGCAGCTTGGGTGGCTCCAGGGTCTGGCAGCCAGCAAGGCTGGGCACCATTGGGCATGCCTGCCAAGTTTGTTTCCAGGAAGGGCCAGGATGGAGGCTTTCCAGAGGGTGCCCCTCTCCCAGCATGCCCCTAGGGCTGCCCCTCTCTGAGGCCAGCAGCCAGCTCTTGGTTCCATCCTTGCCAGGCTGGAGGTTCAAACACCTGCCCTGTAGGAGCCTCCTGCCTGGTGAAGGCAGTTTTGGAGGAAGGCAGGGATTCCGGGAGGCAGTGAGTGGTGTAGAGGGAGGGCATTCTAGACAGGGATCCGTACCAGTGCAGATGCAGATGTCAGGTCCTCTTGGTCCTCTCCTCTGTGAAGCTTTCCCTGTGCCCTGCCTCAGCAGCTGCAACCATTGGTTGCTTACTTGTCAATCACTGAGAACTGGCACATGGGCCCCCACTTTGTGATCTGGAGTCCTGGGACCATCCTCTTCCTTGAGCATTCTCCCACGGCTGTCACAAAACAAGCCCAACAATGAGAAACTAAACTGAATCCAACTGAGAGTGCACATAGTGTGTGCCCGCGATGGGCCGGGCGGCTCACCGATCCTTACAGGGCCAGGTCAGATATCTGGGTAATGCTGATGTGGACATGTAGTCTGAGGCTCTGTGCTGAGCTCAGGCACAAAGATGACGACAGTACCCTCTGACCGAGGAGGGCATCGGTGTGGGCACAGCAGCCTCCTGAGAGGTCCTGCAAAGCCCTAACCCTTCTGTGCCCATGATCTCCTTGGTCTTCAAACAGGCTGGTAGGGCCAGCCAGATTAGAGCAAATTTAAGGCCTTAGAGACAGTATTCCACCCCCTCATTTTTACGGAATTAGAGACTGAGGCCTAAAAGGGCCCTGGCTCCTCTCATTGTAAGGGAGGGAGAGTGGGCTGGAGGCCCTGGGATTTGCAGGCCACACCTCCAGGTCTCCTTGCCGGGTCTAGGCCAGGCAGCCCGATCTCTGTTCATCCCCCTCCCACAGAGCCCCTCTCCTTTCAGGAGCTGGACCTCTCACCAGGAGACCCCAAGTGGCTGGACGTGATTGAGAGAGACCTACACAGACAGTTCCCCTTCCATGAGATGTTTGTGTCCCGTGGGGGCCACGGGTAAGCAAAGCGAGCTGCCAGCATTGATTAAGCGCCTACTGTGTGCAGAGCACAGGGCTCAGCCCTGGGGAGTTCCAAAAAGGCCCCTCCCTTTTCAGCCAGAAGAATGGAGTCCTGTCCACTGGCTGATGCACATTCCCCAGAGGACCCTGGCACATTCATCTTCTTAATTAGCCTTCATTCAATTTGAATGAATTTATTGATTTTTCCTGAGCGCCGGGCAGAAACATGGCTTCTTTGGAAGAGCAGGGAAGGAGAGTGTGCATTGCCTCGCTTTTGAGATCTGGATTAGGGTAGATCTGCCAATGCTGTTCAAGGCATTTTTTCAGGCCTGGCCAACTTTCCATGGCCCCGTTTAGGGTTTTCCTGGCAGAGATGCTGGAGTAGTTTACCATTTCCTTCTCCAGCTCGTTTGACAGATGAGGAAACTGAGACAGTATCAAGTGACTTGCCTAGGATCACACAGCTAGGAAGTGTCTGAGGCCACATTTGAACTCAGATCTTCCTGACCACTGGGCCATGTAGCTGCCAAGTTCTGCCAAAGGGAACCATTAAAGGGGAATTGTGCAGTTGGGAGAATATTGTGAACAGGGGATGTCAGAGCTGGGAGGGGCCTTAGAACAGAGGATGTCAGAGCTGGGAGGGGCCTTGGAACAGGGGATGTCAGGGCTAGGAGGGGCCTTGGAACAAGGGATGTCAGGGCTAGGAGGGGCCTTGGAACAAGGGATGTCAGGGCTAGGAGGGGCCTTGGAACAAGGGATGTCAGAGCTGGAAGGGGCCTGAGAACAGGTGATGTCAGAGCTGGGAGGGGCCTTGGAACAAGGGATGTCAGAGCTGGAAAGGGCCTGAGAACAGGGGATGTCAGAGCTGGGAGGGGCCTTGGAACAGGGGATGTCAGAGCTGGGAGGGGCCTTGGAACAGGGGATGTCAGAGCTGGGAGGGGCCTTAGAACAGGGGATGTCAGGGCTAGGAGGGGCCTTGGAACAGAAGATGTCAGGGCTAGGAGGGGCCTTGGAACAGAGGATGTCAGGGCTAGGAGGGGCCTTGGAACAGGGGATGCCAGGTCCCCAAGAGGACTTAAGACACCATTTGTTTCAAACTCCCTGAGGAACCTCATAGGGGAAGAGGGAACCAGTGTTCATTAAGTGCCTACTGTGTGCCAGGTACACAGCACTAGGTGCTTTACAAATGTTATTTAGCCTCGCAACACCCTGGGGTGGGAGTGGGGGTGGGGGTTGACGCTGTCATTATTAATGAAGACAGAGGTTCATTGACTTGCTGGGGACCCACAGTTAATGTCCGAGGCTGGATTTGAACTCAGGTCTCCTGCCCTGATACCCGGTGCTCTGTCCCCTGGGTCCATAGCTCCTTATAAGTGACTTATTAGCTCCTTGAAGTACGAGCCTTCTGCCTTGGAGCCCAAGTCTTGGTGAAGGACAGGGAAGCTTGTGGGCCTTGGTTGAAGGCTGGGATTTTTGGGGGGGGGCAGCGTGCCACAGGTGGAGTTGGTTTAGGAAAAGGGCAAGCAGCTTATAGGAGGAGACCAGGAGACCAGTGCCCAGTGAACTTTGCCCAAGGGCCACTTCAGGCCCGGGCCTGTTGGAGGACAATGAGGCTTAGGTGGCAGCCCAGGTGCAGAGGCCTCCCATGGCCTCTCATGCTGAGTTAGCAGCTGGTTAGCAGTTCTGCCCCTGGCCCCAGATGGGTGGGTGTGTTAAGGCACTGCCAGGCAGCCGGGGCCCTGGGCTTTTTAGCAGACTTGGCTTGACCACCTCTTGTGGCAGAGGCCTGGGAATGGAGCCACCTGCTCAGGCTGGGCTGTGGCCCTGAATCTCCAGGCTGCCCAAGTGTAGGGAAAAGAACACAGGTTTGGAGTCCTGAGGCCTGGGGTTTCCTCCCAACTCCCCAGTGAGAGAAGAGGTGCCAAAGGGTGTGAGAAGAAAGTTCTGCTAGGGCCTGGGTGAGGGGCCTGAGCCCTGGAAGCTTCTCGCTCTGGCTCCTCAGGGTAGGGTGGGAGCATCTCTGGTGGGATCCTTGCTTCATTTCTGAGTCTGCCCTGGGAAACTCCTTCTCTTCCCTGGGTGGGGCTGAGGCACTGTTTGGTACAGTGGGGACAGGACTGGATTGGGCCTGGAGTCCCTGAGGCCCGCCTAGAGCTGTCCTGTGGACCAGTACTGGTTCCTGGTTGGAGCAGCTGGTCCAGCCCAGCCCTTGGGCCCTGGTGCTGTCTCACGGCTTTGTCCCTTTTCTCTAGCCAACAGGACTTATTCAGAGTGCTGAAGGCCTATACCCTCTACAGGCCGGAGGAGGGCTACTGCCAGGCCCAGGCCCCTGTGGCTGCCGTCCTGCTCATGCACATGCCTGCAGAGGTACCTGCCTGGTCCCTTCCCCTGGAAGCTTTATGGGGACTACGTGGGATTTTCCTATCCTCCGCCTTGGCTCCTGGGGCTCCATTACCCACCCCCCCACCCCCGGGAGGGAGGGGTGGTCAGAAGACTGAGGGCACCTGGACATAGTACCTGGTCCTGATTCTTCTTCTCCTTGTCACAGCAAGCTTTCTGGTGCCTCGTGCAAATCTGCGAAAAGTACCTGCCAGGCTACTACAGTGAGAAGCTGGTAAGCTGCAACTGGGCCCCTGGATGCTGGGCTTGGGTCCCAAGCCACTCCCAGGCACCCCTGAGCAGCCTTTGCCTGACCCGGGGCTCCCAGGCCTTCTACCACTTTCATGCCACCAGTCTCTAGAATCAGAATGCTGAGCTTGGCCAGAGACCAGCCTCAGGGTTGGGGTGGGGCAGAAGTGGGTGCCCACCCTGTGTTCCCTCCTTCGTGTGTGTGTGTGTGTGTGTGTGTGTGTGTGTGTGTGTGTGTGTGTGTGTAAAGGGATCCTGAGGTTGGGATGCTCACCCCTTGCCCCTCACTGCAGGAGGCCATCCAGCTGGATGGGGAGATCCTGTTCTCTCTGCTGCACAAAGTGTCCCCTGTGGCCTACAAACACCTGAGCAAGCAGAAGATTGACCCCATCCTGTACATGACAGAGTGGTTCATGTGCGCCTTCTCCCGCACCCTGCCCTGGAGCTCTGTGCTCCGCGTCTGGGACATGTTTTTCTGTGAAGGTACAGGACCTCCCTCGCCCCACTTTGGTCTCCTGGGTGGGCGGGAGCCCAGGCCATAGGTGACAGGTGATCATACCAGCTGTGGAGGACCCCCTGGTCAGAGCATGAGCCAACACCATCCTGGGTGTTGGGAAGAGACAGACTGAGAGGGCCCGTGTTTACCTCCCTTCATGGGGGTGGGGGGAAAGGGGCAGTGCCAAGGTGCGAGCTCAAATAATCGGTGTGATAGAATTCAGACTCAGCCTCTCAGAGAGGCCCAGGCACAGAGGGTGCTCTGAGGGAATGGTAATCATTACCAGCCACTGCAGATAGGGCAGGCCTTCTGGAGAGAAGGTAGAAGACCAGTCAGAGAAGGGAAAGGAGGCCAGGCTACCCAGAGGGCACAGCCGGAGCAAAGGTCTGGAGGTAGGACTTGGGAGGGGGCACAAGTCCACTCCAGCCAGAGCAGACCCTCGGAAATGATTGTGTTCCCCATCGCCCAAAGAGCCTTTGCTCACGTGGGCAGATATCAGCCTTTTTCTGTATCAGAAATTGAAGCTCTTAGGACCTTGCGGCCCTTGGGGACACGCAGAGCCTTGCTGGTAAGCAGTGCAGGAGCTGCTGTGGGAGGCCAGCAGCCTCCTTTTCTGTGGTGCTCAGGTTCTAAAGTGATCTCCCTGCCACACAGTCGCCCCCATTGTAGAGACAAGAAACCAAGGGTCCAATGCAGTCTCCACTAGCATTTATTAAGGACTTGCAACATGCTGTCCCTGTCCTGCAGGGGCTTCCACTCTGAAGGAGGAGGAGACCAGAGGGTATGGGGGGAAGCGGGGCAGGGTGCAGATGCAGGAAGGAGCTGAGTCCAAGCTCTGCCCTCTCCAAAGGAAGGCGTTGGGAGGAGCTTGGTCCTCCAGCCTCCAGGCCCAGTGAGGTGGGGTCAGTGGGGCCCGCCCCAGAACAATGGGCACTGAGCCCCTGGCTCTGGACTTAAGGGTCTGCTGTCACCCACCATCACCCTATCCATTGCTCCAGAGGGCAGTTCCACCCCTTTGCCCTTGGAGGGTTCAGGGCCTAGGGGAGAGGCATTGGGCCTGTGTTGAGGCCAGATTGTCTTTAGGCTCCCTCCTCAGGAGTCCACACTGGAGGGTCAGGCAAGGAATTAGACCCTAGACCAGTTTAGAGGAGGAGGCAGCTGCTAGAATGGGAAGAACATTTGAAGTCACAAGGCCTGGGTTCAAATCCCACTCAGTTACTAGGGGAATAACCTTAGAGAAGTCTCTGGGCCTGGGTCTCTTCTGTAAAGGAAGGCATAATGTGTGTGAGGGGATGTGGGGTGGATTAGATGCCCCTAGTCTCTAGGTCTAAAGCCCAGAATCTCAGGATGATTGTAGAGCCCCCATCCCACTGGACTAACTTCATGGGGCTGATGGAAGCCTCCTTTCTGCCTGCAGTCTTGGCAGGAACACCTCCATTGGCTGGGGGTCGGAAGAGGGGGCATCAAGCCTGCCTTGAGGCCTGGAGAGGCCCCCAGGGAGGAAGCAGCAGAGGAGGGCTGATGCCTGCGCTGGTGCCCCCCCGCTGTCCTCCCAAGCTGGGAGGCCTAACCCCGGCCACAACTGGGGGGGCACCGGTCCTTCAAAGCTGCTCTGTACCACCT
Source organism: Trichosurus vulpecula (assembly GCF_011100635.1). NCBI lineage: Eukaryota > Metazoa > Chordata > Mammalia > Diprotodontia > Phalangeridae > Trichosurus > Trichosurus vulpecula. The sequence goes on from NC_050573.1 coordinate 14,615,647, forward strand.
CCTGCAGGAGTGTGAATGGAGAGCATCTGGTCCTGGGTTCTAATTCTGCCTCCTACTCTAGTAAGCACTTGTGATACTAGTCAGCCTCAACTTCTTATGACTGTTTCCTCACTGGCTTGTGTTCCTTGCTTCCTAGTCATCCAAGGGAGTCACAGGGGTGGGGAAGCCATGCTTTACCAAGTGCTCGAGATGTGCCCTGGGGATACAGGAAGAGACAAAAGGCTGGCTTGGGCACCCAGCCTGGAAATGTGCCAGGTGGGACTGGAGCCCACTGCTGGCCACAGCCTGGCCTCTGACCGCTCCTCTTCCTTGCAGGGGTGAAGATCCTTTTCCGGGTGGGCCTGGTGCTGCTGAAGCACAGCCTGGGCTCCTCCGAGAAGCTTAAGGCCTGCCAGGGTCAGTACGAGACCATGGAACGGCTGCGGAGTCTGAACCCCAAAATCATGCAGGAGACCTTCCTGGTGCAGGAGGTATTGGGGGGCCTGGAAGGCAGAGGGGGGCTGGGGAGCCAAGGAAAGGGGGGATCCAAGAAAAGGGGGCCCTGGAAGACAGAGGAGGTCCTAGGAACCAAGGAGAAGGGGGGCCTGGAAGACAGAGGGGGTCTTGGGAGTCAAGGAAAGGGGGGCCTGGGGAACCAAGGAAGGGGGGGTCCTGGAAGGTGGGCAGGGCTCCAGCCCAGGTATGGGTGGCACACTCACTGGGCCCTCTCTCCCCATCTCGGGCACCAGGTCATCGAGCTTCCTGTGACCGAGCGGCAGATTGAGCGTGAGCACCTGATCCAGCTTCGGAAGTGGAAGGACACCCGGGGGGAGCTCCAGTACCAGTCGCCACCCCGGCTCCATGGGGCCAAGGCCATCAGCGAGGCTGAGCCTGCACCCCGGAAGGCACTGGAGCCCTCTCCCTCCATCCGCCTGCCCCCGGGCACCCAGCTGCCGCCCCCGGGCACCAAGAGCAGGCAGCAGAAACAGGCAGAGAAGGAACATGAGAAGGCCATGAAGGAGAAGGCCAAGCGGCAGAAGGGTCAGCAGCAGCCCCCGCCACAGCTGTCCCCAACGGCACCCAGCGAGGCCAGCAGCCCTGGCCCAGGGGCCCCTCACCCCGCTGCTGCCCTGGTGCCTGTGGCTGCCCGGGGGTCAGAGGGTACAGACGCCAAGGACTCACCTCATCGTTCCAAGGAGAGCCTGACTTCCCAGGAGAGTGAAGACACTTACTTGTAAAAGGACCAGGGTTCCCTGATTCCTCAGTTTCCCTTTTCTGAAAGCTGGGAGGAGACATGCCCTTTGTCCGAGAGGGTTTCCCACAGCTTCAATAACCTGCTAGGCCAGTCACAGAGGGCATCATCTTGTGTGGCCGAAGGGCAGGGTCCTTGTCAGTGGCTGGCCCCTGGGGATTGTGTGTCCTCTTCTGTCTGCTGGGCACTGGCCCCTCTCCCTTCTTTTCTGTAACCCCTGACTTGAGGATGTGGGCAGACCGTATCCTCCTGGCAGTGGGGATGTTCTGGCCCCCTCCTGTCGGTGTGACCCCTACCCTCTGTCTGGCAGCCATAAGGGGGCAGATCCTGGGGGCTCGGTTGGAGAGGTCCTCAGCTTCAGTGACTATTTATTTTCTCTGGCATTGGGCCTTGGGCTGCCCACACGGCCCAGGGGATGGCCAGGCATCCACCCTCTGGCCTGAAGGTCCTGGCTCTGCCTGTCTCCTTGGGCTCCAGGCTCCTGTTGGTCACAGCAAAATCACATGCTTCCTGTTGCCCCAGCGGGGCTCCTCCAAACTCCCCCCTGCCCAGAGATGGGGGTCAGGCCTCTGCCCCCTCAGCCACCAGCCCTCTTCAGCCTAATGGGTTGAGACCCTCAGAAGTGACCATCTGCTACTGCTGTCCTGGGCTGGACGGCCCATGGGGCACAAGACCTCGAGTCTGCCCTGGACGGGTGGGCATGGGGCAGAGAGGTGAGGGGATGGCTTCTCTTTGTGTAAAGTAATGGTTTTGTACAGAAATAAACTGGGTTCTCTAAAGAGCTGTGGGACCCCTCCCTTTGGTGGGTGGGGGGTGCAGCAGGGCCTGGGGCCCCCCACCATGGATGCTTCCAGAGAAGCCGGGTTCAGATCCTGCCTCTGAAGCGTATTACCCTGGCTGACCTTGGCCTCAGCTTCACTAGCTGTGAAAGGGTCAGACCAGACAGCCTCTAAGGGCCTTCTGGCTCAGGATGGTCTTGCTCCCTTTCTTTACTCTCCCAGAGTTGGAGTCCTCAAGCCGGAGGCTGATGGCTGGCCCCTAACCAGGACCCCCTTTCCCCCATGTGGGGATTCACAATTTGGGTTGGGGTGGGACCAGATCACTCCAGTGTAGGCTCTCCATTTTATGGAGGAGGAGGCTAAGCCCCTACCTCACCCCCATGGTGGGTGAGGCCCTCCCCTGGCCCAACCTCCACAATTCTGATTTTATACCAGGCCGCCTCCTCTCTGCTCTTCCTGGATGGGGCCGACTGAGCCAATTGAAGGCATTCACTGCTCCCTGGGGTCGGGTTTGTTTAAGCAGAGGGGAGGGGGGCTGCTGTACCTGAGGTTGAGGCCCTGCCAACAGCTGCCCGAGGTCACCCTGGCACCAGAGTCTGAAAGGGGAAGTCACTTCTAGCTCCTTCCTCCCCAGGGTGGTTTCCGGATCTCAGAGAGGGTGGTAACCTACTTCCTCAAGGTAGGTAGGGCCTTAAGAGGTAATATCTGGAAGGGCCCTTCCTTAGCATCCACTCCCAGCAACCCTTGGGCCCAGTGAGGGGCTGAATCAGGGCAGCTCCAATCTCAAGCCTCAGCCCATGAGGTCATCCCAGCTTATTAAAAAATTAAAAAACCTGCCTGCCTAGAGGCCTTCTGAACTTTGCTTTGGGGTTAGGGTGGAGGAAATGGTCTCACTTCCTGGTGAGGACCAAGGCCATGGTCAGGGATAGGAAGGCAGAGGGAGAGAGTTGGATAAAGGAAATTCAGAGTTCTTAAACCCGGAAGTGGAGCAGGCTATGACCATGCCTGCGGGCAGGTTATGAGAGCCGAGGAGGCTGAATAAAGTGGGGGTATGTGCTGAAGTCCCCAGTGTGAGGGCAGGAGTTAGGGCCAGAGGGCACACTCAGCCAGGTGCTGACAGAGAGAGAACGTCCAGGGGCGATGGGGACATAGAGGCCATGGGGGTCTGGATTGGGTGATAAATCTGAGTGACGGAGGTTACGGGGAGAGATGTTGATGGGGACGGCATAGGGATCATCAGATCGCCTGAGGCCTTGGACGCCATGGTTCTGTGCCTTAGGGCGTGTCAAACCACCCCTGCAGACTCTGAATTACTGGGGACCTCTCCAGGAATTCTGGTTTGGGGCACCTCTTACCTATTGATCTTATTGAATTTGTTAAATTAAATATTAAATTAATTGTTAATTATTAAATATTAGACATCTTCAGTGATAAGCATAGGTTTGACCTCTTGGAGCCCCTAAAAGGGTCTGGGGACCCTACAGGTTCTTAGACCATACTTTGAGAACTACTCAGTACTCAAGAGGCTTAGAGCTGGGAGGGGCCTTTAAAGATGTTCCCTCCAACCCAGGTATTTTTACAGATGAGAAAGGGGCTATGTTTAGGAAAATGAAGCTCAGGGAAATGAGACTGGCCCAAGGTCACACAGCTAGTAATAGTAATGACAGTGTTCATTACTGTCCAACTCTCTCTGACCCCACTTGGGGTTTTCTTGGCAGAGATCCTGGAGTGATTTGCCATTTGCTACTCCAGCTCCCTTTACAGAGGAGGAAACTGAGGCAAACAGGGTGAAGTGACTTGCCCAGGCCCAACACTCTATCCACTATGGCACCACCTAGCTGCCCATGAATAATAATAGTTTATATAACACCTACTACGTGCCAGGCACTGTGCTAGGTATTTCTTTGATATCCTGGGAAGTAGGTGCCCATTTTACAGTTGGGGAAACCGAGGCAGATAGCCATTAAATGACTTGCCCAGTGTCACACAGCTACTAAGTGTCTGAGGCTAGATTTGAACCCAGGGCTTCCTGAGTCCAGGCCCGGCACTCTATCCACTATGGATTCAATGATCATTTCCATGCTGGTTCTCAGATCTGCTATCTCCAGCCCTAACCTGGAAGATCCAGCCTCCACCTTGATCGATCCAGATGTCTCATAGACACGCTAAACTCAACGTGTCCACATTAAACTCATTACCTTTCCTCCCAAGCCCTCCCCTCTTCCTGACTTCCCCTTTTTCTGTTAAGGGCATGGTCATCACCACCCTCCCACTCACCCAGACTTGAACCCGAGGTTCCTCACTCTCACCCCCCCAATCCAATTTGTTGCCAAGTCCCATCCATTTTCCAACATGACATCTATGTACCTCCTTCAGCTTCTGCCTCAGTTTCCCCAACTATAAAATGGAGATAACATTACCTACTTCCCACAGTGGTTGGGAGAATCAAATAATATTTATAAAAGGCTTGGCACACAGCAGGCACTTAATAAATGCTTGGTCTCTTCCCTTCGCCTTCTCGCCTGACTTTGCAACCACCCTGGCACACCATTATCTCTTCCTACCCGGATTATTGAAATCGTTTGCCGGTTGATCTCTAAGCCTTTAGTTTCTCCCCACCTGTGCTTCAGCCACTCAGAAGGCGGGTCTGATGCCCCCTCTCTCCCATATGGTTCCCATCACCTCCGGCCTCTAATATCAAATCCTCCGTTTGGCACTCAAAGCCCTTCCCTGCATCTCCCCTTCCTACGCTCCTAGTCTTCTCCCAGCTGGGTGACTCATTGGATAAAGCACGGAAGTCAGAAAGACAGGAGTTCAAATTCAGCCTGGCATACTTCCTAGCTGAGGTTGTGTGACCCTAGGCAAGTCTCTTCACCCGTCTCAGTTTCCTTCTTTGTAAATGGGATATAATAATGGCACCTCCCCCTAGGGTTGTTGTGAGGATTGAGTGAAATTATATCCGTAAAGTGCTTAGCCAAGTGCCTGGTATATAATAAGCATTCTGCCTAATACCCCACACTGGCTTGAACTCCCAGTGGCTAGAATTCTTTCCCTCCTTCCTTTCTATCAATCAAAAAAAAAAAAATTAAGTGCCTACTATGTGCTAGACACTCTGCTAAGCATCGGAGATACAAAGAGGCAGGAGCTTATAGTCTGATCGGGGAGACCATTTGTTCCAGGCTGCCTTTGTTGTTCGGTCCTTTCAATCATGTCCCATTCTCCATGACCTCACCGGGAGTTTCCTTGGCAGAGATACCTGAGCAGTTTGCTATTTCCTTCCCCAGCTCATTTTACAGATGAGGAAACTGAGGCAGACAGAGTGACGTGACTTGCCCAGGGTCACACAGCTAGGAAGTGTCTGAGGCTGGATTTGATTCCAAGCCCGGAGCTCAGTGCACTTGGCCACCTTCCTTTAAGCCCTAGCTCAAACCTCACTTTCCACAAGAATTCCCTTAAATGTTAGTGCCTTCTTTCTCTTACCCTCAGTTTGTCCTGTCTGCAGCTTGTTTATACATTTTTGTTTGCATGTAGTGTCCCCCCATCAGACCATGAGCCCAGAGGGCATGGGCTGTTTTTGCATTTTTATAGAGAAAACATTTTTAGTTTTCTTGGTAACCCTAGTACGTAACACATACATAGAAGGTGATTAATAAATGCTTGTCAATTGACATGTGAAAAGCACTTTGTAAACCTTAAGGCACTATATAAATGCTAGCTGTTATTATTAATAATCCAAGAGCCTGCAAATTCCAAGGTGGATTTTACGGCCGCTCACTCCTGTGTCCATACTCCAGGAGGGCTCAGAGGTGTGTCCCTAAATTTTGAAAGCTGGGCTAAGTTTTAATGCTCCGCAGTAAGATCTCCCAGCTCCCCACCCTTCCTCTGCAAACAAAACAAAAACAGCCAGAAAACCTGCCAAATCCCACCCAGGGGATTTCAGAGACAGAAATTTCAGCTCAGCCCCACGCGGTGCTCCTTCACCCAGCAGCCTGCGTGTAAATTACTTTAAAAATTCACTTTTCTTGTGGCACCAAAGATGCCGCAGTGCAATGAATGGAGCCTTAGTTTGTAGAGTGAATGAATGTCCTTCCGCCCCCTGCTCCACCCTTCTCCCCTCCAAATTTAGGGTTCTCTCCCAATCCCTGGAGCTGAAGGCTCGAATCGAGGGAAGGTCAGGCTGGAAATTTCTCAATTCTGGGACCTTGGGGCCGATCCATTTACCATTTATCAGTCGATCAACGAACAAATATTTATTAAGGGCCAACCATACTTAGCTCCAGTCCATTTACCATTTATTAGTCAGTCAATCAAGAAGAATTAGAGACTAGAGACTAGTACTCTGATCCGGTTTACAAAGAAAAGGCAGGAACAGTCCCAGCCTTCCTGGGAGCTCAGGATCTAATGCGTAGGGGAGTTACCAATCACCTACTAAGTGCCAGGCTCCTGGGATACAAAAATAAAAGAGAACCGGGACTAGGCCCCGCCCTCAGGGAACTTCAGTTCAACAGGAACAGAGATAAGCAAATGCAAGGTGTATTCAAACTTTGGAGAACAATTTCAGATGTGGGGGGAGGGGGAATAGGAAAAGTCCATTTCTCCCTGGCAGCTGGGTCTTCAGGGCATCTCACCAGCTTTTCCAGGAGGCAGAGCAGAGGCTTGGTGAGGTCTGGCTATGGCTCCCCTGCCCCCAACCTTCGGAGGGCCTCACCCAAGTATCCCCAGACGTCCTGCAGGCTGAGCCTCCAGCTCTAAGGTGGGGCTTTGAGGTTTGCTCAGCACCTTCCAACATGGCCTCCTTTTCTATCTTTGCCACAATCCTGTGAGGGAGGTGCTGTAATTATCCCCGTTTCAGAGATGAGAAAACAAGTCAATCAGGTTAAGGTTGTTGCCAGGGAGGCCCCCTCTTTGATCCACTTGGCCTTCTCATTTGTTCAAGCACCTGGCCTAAGGTCAAGAAGGGGTGCCAGAGGTAATATTTGAACTCAGATCTCTCCATTACCCGGAGCCTGGCCTGGCAGGTGGGGGGAATGGGGGTGCGGTGCCTTCTCTTCCCTAAGGTTCTGAGGCCTAGCCTCACACACTGACTGTTCTAGAGGAAGCAGGGAGTGTGGGCTCTTCAGTCTCTGGGATTGATTTACCAGGTCAGACAGCAGGCCTCTCTCCCTTCTTTCCACTCCGTTTTTTAAAGAGCTTTCTTTTATTCAGTTATTTCCTCTCTCCCCTCCCCCAACTCCAATCTAATCACACCCATTAGAAGGAACCAAGACCCTGAGGGCAAGAGTCGGACTCCCAAGATCTCCCCAGACTGCCCCCGCCCCACTTGACCCACTCACTAGCATTTCCAAGAATTAGCTCCTTAAAGAGCCAGGCTTCCTTCCTTCCTCTGCTGGGAAGAGTTGGTCATTTCCCTCGCCTGTGCCTCAGTTTCTCTGGGTTGGGACGTGTGTGTGTGTGTGTGTGTGTGTGTGTGTGTGTGTGTGGATCAGCCTGGCTGCCAGGACAATGGGCCCAGAGCTCGGAGGGTTCCCTGGGCTGGCCTGATCTCCAGGAGGCTTGGGGTGGGGGGTGGCATCCGGGGCACTCATTCAGCCAGCTTGTGGGGAGCTGGGGGTGCTGAGGAGTGGGATACGGGTGCCCTAACCTTGGCAGTTTGCTAGGCTTCTCTTTTCCCCACCCAGAGAACAGATCAGGTAGTTTTACTGGGGACTGGAAGTGGGAGGGAGGGCAGGGGCTGGGCCTGGACACGGTGTCCCTGGAACCGGCCTTCCCTTGGAGGAAGCAGCTTCCAGCCAAACAATAGCCACTCCTGGATGGGAGCCACAGGCCTGGGCCTTGGGAAAGGGGAGCAGGGTGGGGGGAGCGCCTGCCCCTTTGCCTCCAGCAGGGGGTGCTTGCGCCTGCCCTCTTTTCATCCTGGAAGGGGAGGCTGGGTGGGGTGGAGCTGGGAGGGGCAACCTCCTCCAGGCTGGCTGGGCAAAGCTTCCAGGAGCCCCGGCCAGCTTTCCCTCCTATGGATCAGTCTCGCATCCCAGCTCTTTGGAAAAACAATACTATGCCCCAATCCCCTTTTGGTCTAGGCCCGGGGCAGATACCACCCCATCCGGGCCCACTGCCTCCTCCCCTCTGACTAAGACTCTAGTGGAGGCCAAGGGCAGGCCACTCTCCAGGGGTCTGGCTGCTGCTGGGGCCTCTTCCAGCCTCCACACCCCCTCCTGCTCCAGCCTCCCCCTCTTAAAATCCACCAGTGCCCCGAAAACATCAGCTCAGGCTGCCCCAGCTGTGCCTCACAGTGACCCGAGAGGAATGAGACCCAATTGTCACTGTTTTCTGTACCTCAGTGTCCCCATCATTCAAATAAGGGATGGTCTCTGCAGTCCCTCCCAGCTTTAGCCTCCTCTCACTTGTGTTGCTTCTGTCCCACCCCCAGCCCCCCAGCTCATCCCTCCCCACCCCCTTTCCTTGGTTCTGAAAGGTTGACCAAACACTTTTCCTCCCACGGTGGCCCTCTACGCTTACCCCCATTTCACAGCTGAAGCCACTGAGGCTTAGGGAAGTAGAAGTAACATTGCCATCATCACACAGCTACATCCAAAGGGTTCCCACTCCCCTTGGCTGTCCTGTCCAGTCCCTCCTCTCTTCCCCTAAGTCCTCCCCGGGGTAGGGGCATGCAGGGGCCCGGATGAGAGGCTCGGCCAATACAATGCTTCACAGGAACTGTCGAGCTGGGACTAGGGAGAGCCAAGGGCCCAGGCCGGCGTTTGGCCCTGTTTACTGGGAGAGAAGGAGGGGGCGGGAAGGCAGGGGGAGGAGAAGCTGGCAGCCAGGAGCCCCAGAAGATAAAGGCCAGCCAGGCCGGGCCCCCTCCTCAGAACTGGCTGGGAGTGGGGCAGGCCAGGGCAGGCAGGCCTGGGCCCACTCTCAAGTAGGGGAAATGCTGCTGGGATAGAAGAAGGGAAAGAAGGAAGGGGGAGGGAGAGGGAAGGAAGGGGGAGGGAGGGCCAACCCACCAGCCACTGGTACAAAACTGTTAATGGCTGACATTTACATAATGCTTTACTGTGTGGTATAATCCTGGGGAGGGCAGGGCTGGGGGCTGGCTTCTGGCTCCCTGGAGGCCCAGAGACCCAGGGTGAGTAGCCCTGGATCGCACCGCAAGTTAACAAGCTCACCAGGTTATCTGGCTCCTGCCCAAAGCTAGCACACCCCTTTAAAGCTTTAAAGCAGGGTTGCGTGTGTGTGTGTGTGTGTGTGTGTGTGTGTGTGTGTGTGTGTGAGAGAGAGAGAGAGAGAGTGAGAGAGAGAGAGAGTGAGAGAGTGAGAGTGAGTGTGTGTGTGTGTGTGGGGCCAATTTATAGCCTCTCAAAATAGGGGCTCAGGCCCTGTTCCCCAGGACCTCATGATCTAGAGGCTAAGAACCGCATAGGAATATAGGCACAGACGATGGAAAGGCAGAAAGACGTGGATTCAAATCCAGTCTCCAACACTTACTGGCTAAGCGATTTTAACCTCCTTTGGTCCCCTGTTCAGTTGTGTTCAGTCATATCTGACTCTTCATGACTTCATTTAGGGTTTTCTTGGTAAAGATACTGGAGTGGCTTGCCATTTCTTTCTCCAGCTCTTTTTAATAGATGAGGAACCAAGGCAAACAGAGTTAAAAGACTGGTCCAGGGTCAAGCAGCTAGTGTTTGAGGCTGAATTTGAACTAAGGTCTTCCAGACTGATAGAGCCCATGGCTCTATCCACTGGCCCACCTAGCCCCAAGCAACTCTTTAAAACCATGCGCTGGTATGCATATGTAAAGAGAGTTTCTGAAATCTAGGAAACCCCAGGTCCCTTCCAAAAAACAGATAGATGTCTAATAAAGCCATATTTGCAAATTCATTCCCTCAAAACATGGCACCCTCCCCCTCACCACTATGTTTTGAGGAAGGAGTTTGCAAATATGGGGAGGTAGAGTGAGTGTTTATGAAGGAGTGGGATCCTGAAAGGCACTTACTGGCCTATGGACCACACATTCAGTGTCAGATCTAGGTCTTTACATAGTCCTGGGATGTCCAGGTTTCCATACTGGGAGTGAGAGAGTTACTGGAGAAAAAGAGAGGCTTGCAGAGTAGGGGGTGGTCCCAGAATCTCCTAGATGGAAGGGCCCACCAAGCACCCAATGAGGATCCCAAAGAGCAGTCACCCAAACCCTCCCTGGAAGGCCGCCATTGAAACATGCATGCCACAGCTAATGGCTTCTCTCTCCCAGGCCAAGCTGAACAAGTCTGACCAGGATTATTGCCAGGAAGAAATAGGATTCGGTCACCTATTTAGAACAGGGCTGGCAGGCAGTAGCTAGGGCACTGGGCCGGTCTGAGATCAAACCCTACTCACTAAACTCCAGTGGCTCCCTCTTCCCTTTGGCATCCCGAGATCCCATCATCCTTGGGACCCAGCCTCATCACCACCAGCTGCCCTCCATTGAAGGGTGTGGCCGAGAATTCCAAAGCTTCCTTCTGTGTAAGGAGGGAGCCTGGGCTGGAACATCTCGCTTCTCACCTGGCTGCCCTGCTCTCCAGGCTTTGACGTTTTCCCGATTTAGATTGTAAACTCCTTGAGGGCAGGGACTGTCTCTGCTTTTATTTGTATTCCCAGCCTTTGGTCCCGTGCCTGGCACATAGTAAGCACTTAAGAAATGCTAGTTAATTTATTTACTGGGGAAGGGGAACTGCTCACCTGGAAGAGAGGGCCAAAGATCAAGAGACCTCTCCCCTCCCCCCACGCCCAGGTCCAGCCTAGAAGATCCAAGAGGGTGTAAGTAGTGGGGGAGGGTCTTTCCCAGCCTCGAGGGTCCCGCGTGTGCCAGAGCCAATGGGAGCCTCTCTGGCCTTACCGAGTGGGAAGGGGGAGCGTCGGTACGCGCTAGCCCAGCTCCCCTACCCCCCAGCCCCCCACCGCCATCCTCTTGGGCTGAGCCGACCTTGGAAGTGAGAAGGGGAGGGGCGTGCCTCTTGGAATTTTTAGCCCCTCCTCACCCCCTACACACCTTGTCCTCCCTTCCTCTCTCCTAGACTTCGGGAACTCTCGGTTCCACTGGCCCGCGGGGCGGAGCTGGAGGTCTCTTGGCTGGGGAAGACTTTCGGACGCCACACGGCTCTCCCCTTTCCACCCATGTAGTCCCCTAAGGCCCAGGTCACGCTGTACCTTAGTGGCCGAGTCGGAACTCGAATCCAGACCCCTAGCCTGGGGCGGAAGGACAGAGGCCCAGGACTCGACCTTGTTTATTGCGCGCATCCTTCTCCACAGCCAACGCCGAACTCCAGCCATGGACCACAAGCTGCTCGAAGTCCAAAAGTTCCTGGAGAACGGGTCCCTGCCGGACCATCTGGTGACCGCTACGCAGAAGCGCGACTTTCGAAGGCGGGCCCAGAACTTCTCCCTGGAAGGTGAGGGGGAAGGCTGTGGATTATCGGCCGGCGCTCCAGGCGTCTCATCCCGGGGGGATCCCAGACGACAAGACTAAGTCTCTTGGGCTTCGGGGCTTCGGATCATGGATTGAGATGTGGAAGGGCTTAGAGGCAGTTAAGATGGACCAGGCATTCGAGGGAGGAGATGAGAATGGTTTGGGGAGCAGCAGCAGCCGGGCTGGCCTGGCTGGAAGGTAGACTGTGTGAAATTCTCCTGGAAAGGCAGACTGGAGGCGGCTGGGTAAGGGTTCTAAATGCCAAACGGGTTCTTTTATCTTAGGAACAATGGGGAGCTACGGGAGATTGTAGAGTGAGGGGCATGGTCAAACTTGGGCTTTAGAAATAACCAGTTTTTTGTGTGTGAAGGAAACTGAAGAGGGGAGACCGATAGGAAAGAAGGCTTTTGTAACGGTCTGGAAGGGGGTGTGATGAAATCCTAGGAGAGGGTGATTCTGCTAAGATGCGGAGGCAGAAACCCAGCAAACAGAGATTCGAAGTGGCCTCTCATTCCAAATACAAATTTCTGGGACTGAGTGAGGGCCGGGAGCTGGGTCTGCCCCTCCTCCTAGAGGATGGTTATTATTTCATTTATATTCAGAGTCTCCTAGTACAGCCCCTCCCCGCTCCCACCCCCCCTCCCCCCCTTAACCGAATACCTCCAGGTGTGTAGGCAGCAGGTCTGGTCCTTTTAAAAAGTCGATCCCCCTTTGCCCTCCGTGCTGGCTTCCATGAGGCCTGGGCCCTGTCCTTCAATCTTAGGGCTCCGTGGGACATAGCATTCGATCTGGCAGGGCCTTTGAGGCCCCTTTCACCACCACTAGTATCTGAGAGTATTCCCTCCTTGATTTTCCTGGGCAGGTTAGTGGGTCCCTCCACGATGGGGGTCTCCTAGCGAGAGTGATACCAGTGGGCATGTGACTGCGGGGATTCCTTCCATGTACGGTATGGATTAGGTCAGGGATTCTTAAACCCGGATGTATAGGTTTTTCAAATGTTTTGACAACTGCATTTATTATTCTGAGAAGGGGTCCTAAGTGCAGAGCGCTCCATCCAGCCCAACACAGAAAGGTCAAGCTCTCTTGGCCTAGATGACAGTGGTTTCCAACTCTCAATTCTGTAATCTGGATAAGGGGATGTGATGGATTGGTGTCTGATCCTGGAGGGATTAGGTCCTCCTGGAGGATGGTAGGAAAGTGACCAATGGGAGGAGGGTGGGGAGGGGGGCGTATATGTGTGTGTGACTTGGTCAGACCAGCACTGAGCTGAGTGAAGGATGGGCTGGAGTAGGGGGAAGCTTGAGGCAGGAGGCACACCTACCAGCAGGCTATTGTAACAGACCTGGCGGGAGGTGATGTAGTCTCCCTCAGCGCCCCTGGACTTTTGACCAAATCCTCATCGCAGTTGTTGGGACTTCTCTGATCCAGAATGCTGAAAGTCCGATCTCTGAAGACCACAGCCTCCCCTTGGGCCATTTTTCCCCGTCCACCTCATCCCTCCCAAACCTCTGTCTTCTTGTCTCCTTCCCACCACTGGTAGTTTCTCTGTCCCTCCCCTGCTTTCCCTTCATTTTCTTCTCTGGGAAGTCTTTCACCTAGTAGTTAGAATCACTTCAGTTTTATACTCTCGGTTTGTTCGAATCCCTCGTGCTTCTCTGCCAACACTGCTCCTCCCCCTCCCACCGCCCACCAGCTGAAAATGGGAGACAATCTCTCCTTTGTGCCCACTTCTGCATCGGCAGCGAGGCCAGAGGGGGAAGCTGCCTCCCACCTTTACTGGCTGCCTGTGACCCCGACTTGGCTTCAGGTTCCCTGGCATGATAATAGCTCCTTGCTCCCTGTTGTTGTGAAGATGGAATCAGTTAACATATGTAAAGCTCTTGAGGAAAGCACTTAGGAATTGTGAGTTGCCTTTATTCTCTCCTGGGCTGGTGCCACCATCCTCTGCATCTCCTCCTGGCTGAGGCCTGAGACTCATACCCACAAGGCAGAGGCCAGCCCTCATTGAATGCCGTCCCCCTCAGTTTCTGTGTCTGAGCAAGATTAAGAATCAACATTTTTCTCTAGGGTTTTAGCATCTCATTTGAGCCTCGTAGCTATTCTTCGAGGTTTTAGCCATCATCCCTCGAGGTCACAGGGGCTTCGAGTTTCCCCATCTAAGGAAATTGAGGCCCAGAGAACAGTAAAGGGACTTGGTTAAGGTCACAGAGCAAGTGCATGAGGAGGCAGGATTTGAATCCAGGGCTTCCTGACTCTCCAAATGAGCCCCGTATCCATAGCTGCCAAGGAAGCTTGCCAAGGCAACTTTCCCTCTCCATCTTTTCTGGGATCTGGCCCCTCCATCATTCTCTTCCTCAGTGTTCAGTCTCCCTGAATCCTTACCTGCTGCCTCCATGCCGAGATCTTCCCTGTCCTTAGGAAACCTTTATTCAAAACCCTGTCATCCATGCAAACCCCCTTCCTTTATTTCTGCTCCCTCTCACTTGCAAACTCAGAAAAAACATAACCCCCCACCCCACTGTTCACCTTTGCCCATTCTGGCAATCTGGCTTTCTGGTCTACCATTCAATTGAACTGGGGCTCCCTCCCTAGGCACCAATAGCCTCTTAATTGCTAAATAATAGGGAAGCTAGACTGAGAGCTAACAGGGCCATCTTCAACCCTTCATTTTACAGATGAGGAAACTGAGGCCCAAGGAAGTGAAGTCACATGTCTAGGGGGAACACGAGTAATGAACATCAGAGGCTGGATTTCAACACCACATCTCCTCTCCTGATTTATGGCAGCTGTGGTGGGTGGGGGTGGGGGGCACCAGAGTGCACAGAGCACTGGGTTGGGAATCAGGAAAACTCAGTTTCCTAAATTCAAATCTGGACTGAGACACCAGCTTTGTGACCCTGGGCAAGTCACTTCAGCCTGTGTGCCTCAGTTTCCTCATCTGTAAATGAGCTGGAGAAGGAAGTGGCAAACCACTCCGGTGTCTTTGTCGAGAATACCCCAAATGAGGTCATGAAGTCAGACATGACTCAACGATGACGATCTTTCACCAGTCTAATGATTTTGCATGCTGTCTGGGGCTGTTTTCCCACCAAACTGAGGACTTTGTAGTATCAGGAACCTGAATGACCACAGATGTATACCTTTAAAGACAGAAGGAACTTTTCATAGAAGTTAGCAAGGCTGTTCGTATTTATCCATAAGGAAAGTGAAGCCAAGCCAACCTCATGATCTTGTCCAAGGTTACACAGTACAGGGGCTATATTTGAACTCAGACCCACTGGTTCCTAAGCCAGCATACTTTCTAGCACATGGGGCAGAGCCATTATCTACCCCTCTGTCTAGAAGAATGTGGGAGGGGTCACCCTGAAGGCTGGAGCTCGCTGCCTTCCCCCTCAGACTGGGGACTCCCTCCCTAGGGGAGAGTCTGGGTCATCCCCTTAGGTGGGAGACTACCTCCCCAAGAGAAGGGGTCTGGGGTTTGGGTCATCCCCTTAGAGGTGGGGGCTCCTTCCCCAGGGGAAGGGTCTGGGATCTGGGTCACCCCCTTACAGTCAGGGTGCTCCTTCTCTGGGGGTTGGTCTGGGTCACCCTCTGAGATGTGGTGATAGCTCTTGGAGAACTGGGCTAGGCTGGGCTCCTTCAGTAACCAATTCAGGGTGTCTTCTCTTCTCTCCAGGCCACAATCTGATGTTCATTCGTCCTGGCAAGAAATTACTGGTGGTGCTGGAGCGGAAGGACCGCCAGGAGCTTGTGAAACAGGCCCATATCACCTCCTCAGGCCTCCACTGCACATTGCAAGAAACCAGAAAGAAAGTTTCCTTTAGCTACTACTGGCCCACCCTTGACCAAGATGTCACCAAGTGGGTGAGTTGAGGATGGGCCCAGGGCGGGGCAGGGGGGCAGGCTCCCAGGAAAAGGAGACCCCGACAGACATGGGCGCCTGTGCTGCCCCAGCACTTGCTTTCCTGGATGATCCTGGGAAAGTGGCTTCATCTACCCTATCCTCAGATTCCTCACCTGTAAAATGAGGGGGTTTGAGTCTTTCAGCTCTGACTGTGAAACTTCCCAGCCTTCTCCGTCTCTGGCTTTTTGCTTTTGCATAAAATTCCTCTCTGTCTAGATATGCTCTTAGCCAGTAAGCTTTCCCTTGTGATGGAGATAAAAGCAAAATCCAGGAGGGTGGTGGTTTTCTTCATCCCTGCTAGGATCATTATCATTCCATGGTAGTGACTCGATGTTCCAACCTTTTAAATTGGGCACTCCCCGTTCCCAGCGTTGTTGTGAAAATCAAGATCATATTTGGTTTTTTTTGTGTGTGTGTGTATTTTTTTGGGGGGGAGGCAGGGCAATTGGGGTTAAGTGACTTGCTCAAGGTCTCACAGCTGGTACATGTGTCAAGTGCCTGAGACTGGATTTGAACTCAGGTCCTCCTGACTCTACTGACTGCGCCACCTAGCTGCCCCTCGAGATCATATTTGTAGAAAGGGCTTAGCACTGTGCCCAGCATACTGTAGCCACTTAATAAATGCTTGCTCCTTTCCCTTGCAATCACTGCAGATCCTGTTCCTGGTTCTGCTTCCTTGACCCTGCATATTCTCTACATCCCTTCACGTAACTACCCAAGGTTCTTTATGGATATTTGTTAGTTGTGTCTTGTCCCATGAGTTGCTTAGCCAGTCCCCCCAAAAATGGGTACCCACTTTGTTTCCAGGCCTCATTGATCACAAAATGTGCTACTATGAATATTTTGGTCAATATAAAGGTCTTCCCTTTTTTGTTTTTTTTAAACCTCCTTGAGGTTTGTGCTAGCAATCCATTTTACAGAAGAGGAAAGTTGAGGCCCTGGAAACTCACACTCACTAGGCTCCAGGTTCCCCACCCAGAGAGGGGCCTTCACACTATCCCTTCATAGGCATGTCTTCCTCCTTGGGGCTCCTGGCTAGCATCACCTCAAAGTATCAAGGGTGGGGGTTGGGAGGGCTCTCTTTGCCTTTAAGCAGGGTTAGACCTTAGGGGGATTCTCTTGTGAGGCTTTCCCCCTGTCAGCCTGGTAAAGAATCCCAGAGAGTACTGAGTCCCATCTGGTTGGTATTCCTAGGCCAGTGGAAGCTGGTAGTGGGTGGGGTATGGGAAAGGGTCTGAGCTTGGCCAATCCCAATGGCCTCATCCCTGTCCCCACAGGTCAAGCAGTGTAACTGCTCTCAGAAGTCACGCCTGGAGAAGTCTCTGCCCATTCAGGTAACAGTCCCAGGGGAGTCAGGTGGGCAGGAATGGGGGGAAGGGCAGCCCTATTGCCAACTAGGGCTCGGGGTCCAGCGAGTCCTCTACAGACTTCCCTACCCTCTGAAGTGATAGAGAGAACCTTGAATTTAGGGGTAGAATCTGGCTTTGAGGGCTTGCTCTGCCACTTCATAGCTGTGAGACCTTAGACAAATCCCTTGCTCTCTCTGGTCCTCAGTTTCTCCATCCATGAAAGTTGGGGGGGCGTGGATTAGCCTAAATCCTAAGAGTTGGCAGCATGACATCTTTGGCTCCTGCTGTATGATGGGATCTGGGATGGATAGACAGATGGACTGTCCTCTTCTCCACAGAGCGTCCCCAAGAGCCACCGGAGCAAGGACCCACTGCCTGTGCTTCAGGTCGAAGAGGTGAGTGGGGAGGTTGGGAACCGTTGGGGGCGGGGCAGGGAGAGGGGAGGGAATGAGCATTAATATACCCCTTCCTATGTATTAGACCCTGTGCTGAGCACTTTTCAAATACTATCTCATTTGAGCTTCACAAGAACTCTGGGAGGTAGGTTTGTTATGATCCCAAATTCAGAGTGAAGGAAATCCAGGCAGACAAGGTTAAGTGACTTGTCCAGGGTCACACAGCTAGGACGTGTCTGAATCTAGATTTGGACTTGGGTCATCTTAACTCCAGGCCCAGTGGCTCAATTAGTTGCCAGTTGGATCTGTCCTTGTACTGCATGAGCCAAGATGCCAGGCTCCTACCATTTCCTCCAGGAAGGGGCGTTGGAAATCTTGGAAAGCTCAGGGCTGGGGAGATTAGATTGTATCCGTCCTTCTGGTGTCTTCCCTCAATTGCTCTCCTGCCCCAGTCCCTAGTTGCCAGAGCAAGGGGCTTCCGAGGAGCTTTGAGGCCCTCTGGGGCCCTTTCCATGATGCTTATCCTGGGCTTCTTCCCCTCAGGTCACTCAGGCTTTTGAGCAGGTGGGCCTGGGCCTGGTGGGGCCCCTGGTGGAGACCTCCAATGGCTTCCGATTCATCCTTTTGTCTGTGGATGCTTACTCACGGTGGGTAGAGGCCTCACCATTGAAGGAACAAAATCCCGTGGAAGTGGCCTGGGCACTGATTCCCTTCCTTCTCCGATTTGGCCGCCCCCAGCTCCTGGTCACCACTCTTAGGGTTCCGTTTGTGAGCCAGGTAAGGACAATTCCTCCCTTACAGAACAGGAGGAGCTAGGCAGAGTGAGGAGGGTGGGAGGGGAGTCTCCTTCCTCCCTTTCTCTGTTGGGGGCCTGTCCTTGCCTTCTGAAACCCTCCAGGCTCCCCACATCCCCCCAGGTCAGCCTCAGATCTCCATATCCCCGCTGGTATTCCCTTCCTAGCCTTTGAGGTCCCCTTAACCCTCCAGCTCCCTCTACTCCAGCATCCAAGGCCCCTTCTTTCCAAGGCCACCTTTCCAAGTCCTTGTGGACCTGGAATGACCTCTCTGCAATGCACCCACCCTCTCTCCCTCTCTCTCTCTCTCTCTCCCCCTTTCCCTCCCTCCGTCTCTCTCTCTCTCTCTCTCTCTCTCTCTCTCTGTCTCCCCCCCTCTCCCCTCCTCCCCATCTCTTCCCCCCCCCTCTGTCTTTCTGTCTCCCTTCCTCCCTCTCTTGTGCTGTCTCTCCCCTTCCATCCATCTGTCTCACTCTGTCTGTTTTTCTGCAATGACCCCTCTCCTGCAGGTGAATCGGAGCCTCCGGCGCCAGCTCCAGGGCTTGGGGGTACCCCTTGGCAAGATAGACATCGTCATGTCAGCATTCCAACCAAAGATCAATAGCATCGTGTCCATGACCTCCAGCTCTATTAGGAGGTGAGGACTGGCTGGCCCCATCCCCTGGTCCCACCAGACCTGCTGCTGGCAGAGAAGCCAGGGAGGGAGGAACAGAGATTGATTGTCCCTATCACTATAGGGGAAACTGAGATCCAAGTGGCAGAGCTGGGACTGGAACCGAGGGCCCTAGGCTCCCTGCTGCCCCCTCACAATTAGAGGAGCTGGGGGGGGGGGAGGTTATGTTTGTAAGAGAAGCAGGGAGGAGTCAGGGAAGATGGGGGCTGGCCTGGTCACGGCCAGTGGTCAGCTTGACCAAGCCTGTCCTGGGCTTCAGGGGTGTGGTGCCCTAAGGAGAAGGATGTCACTCGTGGAGACTGGCAGGGTGGGGTGATGGCCAGCAGGCTCTCTGCTAGCTGTGTAACTAGTGATAAGAAGCACAGCGCTCCTGTTTCTTTATTTGTAAAACTGGGGGAGAGGAGGGACATACTTATTGAAACTTTGGGGCCTCAGTTTCTTTATTTGTAAAACTGGGAAGGGGGGAGCATTGAACCGAGGGTTTCCTGCCTTGGGATCACTTGGAAAGCTTCGAAGATGGAGGAGGTGGGAGGGTCCAGTCCCTCAGTCCTGGATCTCTACCCCGAGGCCCGTCCAAAGGATTCCTGGTTGCTTTCAGGACCCTGTGGAGCCTGGTGAAGGGAGACCTTGAGAAGTGGGATTGTGTCTTGGACAAAGCCCTGTTCTCCCTGAGGACGGCGGTGACCAAGAACAAGAGGAGGAGCCCCTTTCAGCTACTTTATGGCCGAAAGCCCCGAGCCCCGCAGGACGTCCCTGCCCATTTCGATGTGAGTGCTGGCTCTCGGGCCTCTCCTGCCCACAACCTGGCTGCAGGCTGCCTCTCTTGGCTGTGTTTCCCAGGTCCTGCTTCCTCTCCTCAACTACTGTTTCTCCTGCCTGGTGTTAGCCCTTCCTGCTCTCCGCCCCCCCCCCCCCCCAACTATTGGGCCCGAAAAAAGGACCCAGACCCAGGGCATTCAGCCTTGAGGGTCTGGGACCAGGAGAACACGACCTGAGATTTCCGGCCTCCCCTGTGCCCTCTGTGTGGGCTGGGGTCAGCAGCGTGGCCTGGATTCACATCTTGCCTTGGGATCTTATGTCATTTAGTCTCGTTTCTTCATCTTTGAAGTGACAGGATTGGACCTGACCTCTCGGCTCCTGGTTTTAAATCTCGGGAGCTGCCACAATCTCTGTGAGGTGTTCTGTAAGCCCAATCAGGGGTCCATAGATCTGAGGAGGGGCCTTCCTGCCTCCAGCACCCTTCCCTTCTCTCCCCTTGCAGCATTTTCTAGAGTTCCATCCAGCAGCATAAGGTTAACAGAAGGGGCATTGGACTGCAGGTTCGGATGCCTGGGTTCTCAAATGATGTCTCCTCTCTAGAACCCTTGACCAGTGGCTGTCCAGGTTTGCCCTGACCCCCTCCTCCCTTAGCCCCACCATCTTCTGTAGGCTCTGCTCTTCCCTGTGACTCTCTCCTCTTCTCCATGTACCCCTAGGTGGTTGCAGCAGACACTGTAGGTGACAGTGTGGGGGACAGCCATGATGATAAGGAGCCCACAGAGACAGCTAAAACCGTGAAACATGTTTTGACGGATCCTGTACCAAAAGCCATAGGAAAGTCTAAGGAAGAAACCATGTGGGAGCCCACAAAGCCACCCAGGCAGAAGTCCACACAGCAGCCCATGCCACTAGAGCCCACACAGCAACCCATGCCACTGGAGCCCAAACAGCAGCCCATGCCACCGGAGCCCACACAGAAGCCCATGCCACTGGAGCCCACACAGAAGCTCATGCCACTGGAGCCCACACAGCAGCCCATGCCACTGGAGCCCACACAGAAGCCTATGCCACTGGAGCCCAGGCCAGAAACCATGGGGCAACTCATGCATCAGCCCATGCCAGAGCCCATAAATCAGCATATGTGGCAGCCCATGCTGAGGTCTATCCACCAGCCCATGCACCAGCCTATTCAGCAGCCCATGACCCAGTCTATGCACCAGCCTATCCACCAGCCCATTCCACAGCCCATCCACCAGTCTATTCAGCAGCCCATGACTCAACCCATGCACCAGCCTATCCAGCAGCCCATGATCCAGTCTATGTACCAGCCCATTACCCAGTCTACATATCAGCTCATAACTCAGTCTACGTATCAGTCCATGACCCGGTCTACATATCAGCCTATGACCCAGTCTATGCATCAGCCCTTGACCCAGTCTATACATCAGCCCATGATCCAGTCTATCCAGCAGCCCATGGCCCAGTCTATTCAGCAGCCCATGGCCCAGTCTATCCAGCAGCCCATGGCCCCATCTATCCAGCAGCCAATGCACCAGTCTCTGCATCAGTCCATGACCCAGTCTATCCAGCAGCCCATGGCCCAGTCTATCCAGCAGCCCATCATGGCAGAACCTATGCATCCACCCATGCCGAGGCTGACAGAATGCCCTGTTGTGAGCGGCTGGACCTCCAACCTGGACACCCCCTGGGAAAAGTGGGAGCCTGGTGGAGGAGCCTTTTGGACCCAGTGGAGGGAGCCTGGCAACTAGTGGAAGAAGCCAAGGAACACTTCCATTCCCTTAATCCAATTAGATGCCCATTCCATGGGGTAGGGGGTTAGGTATAGAAACTGATCTTGGGAATGGACCATAATCCACAGTGGATTGGAATGAATCTCCCATCTACAGTGACCCAAAGTCTGGGTCTGGGGAAGAGAATTTAGACCTCCAGGCATTTTGGATATTCTGTTATCCCTGTGGCCCCATCCTTCAATTCATTTATGAAGCTCCTACTATGTGCCAGTTATAGGGGACCCAAGGACAAAAACAAAGCCTTTGTCCTCGATGAACTTATATTCTACTGGGGATAATGGGGTTAATACATTGTTCCATCCATCGACAAAAATTTATTAATCATCTTTTATGATCTGGTCACTGTGCTATGTCATTGGAGATGCAGAGGCCAGAAGTGAGCTCTCAGATTATTGGGGAAACATACAGACAGATGGGTGTCCCAAAAGTCTTGGTGCAGTCTTAACCTATTAAAACTTTAAAATGTCACCAAGACTTTTGGGATACCCTGTTCAGCAGGGAATTCTGGGATATAGCATGGTTGGATGTGGGGGTGGGGTTAATGTGGAAGTGCAAGGCAAGGTGACCAGCAGAGACATCTGGGAGAACACGGCATATGAAATAGAGGTGAAGAGGTGAGTTTTCCAGGTGGGGAAGACAGCCTGGGCAACGACTGGGAGCTGGAGTTGGGGATTATATTTGGATCAACAAGAAAGCCTGTTTGGGTCTGGAAAGGTAGGTTATATCCAGGTTGTAGAGTTTGAGGTTGACTGATTTCTGGAGGTAATAGGGAGCCATGGAAGTTTCTGGAGTAATAGCAGCTACTCAGATCAATAAGTACTTGGGATCAGGAAAGCTCTCCTATAGACCACATGCCAGGCACTGTGATAAATGTTTTAAGACTATCATCTAATTTTTAGCTTGACAAAGTCTTGAAGATAACAAAGGCTTCTTCAGAGGTGGGGGTGAATTGGAAGTTAGTTCTAAGCATGCTGGATAGATAGAGCCTCTGCAAAGACTGGAGAGAGATTATCCAATCCGAGGGAAAGTGCAGACTGGGTTGGTTTGGCTGGAATTGGTTTGGGCAGAGGATGCAAAAGCCAGTTAGGTAGGCTGAGGCCAGTTGGGAAAGACATTTAACCCAAGGAATACATATTTCATCCCAGAATTCAGAACTAGGGGAGCAGTGTAGTCCTAGTGATTGATTATCTTTGACATTCGTTTTTACAGGGCAATTGGGGTTAAGTGACTTGCCCAAGAAAGCCAGATTTGAACTCAGGTCCTCCTGACTCCAGGGCCAGTACTCTACTTACTGCGCCATCTAGCTGCCCCTGTCTTTGACATTTGGAGAAAGGTTTAGAGGCTGGAGGCAGGGAGGCCAATGAGGAGGCTACTGTAATAGTTCTAAGACTTGATGTTTGTCCTTTTTGAAGAGGACCAATGACATCACGGCGTGATGACTCCCCATGTGAACTAGACTTAAGTGAGGCAGACACACACAAAGCGGTCAGCCTAACTCCCTGAGTCATAGGGGTCTAGTGGCAGGACAAAAATCAAGATGCCTAGCCTAGCAATGGCCGGGGAGGCAGTGCATGACCTTGGTGTTTTCAGTGTCCGACCAAGCTTGAAGTGCTCCACGTAATCTTTAGCCACCTTCGTAGCCATTGGAACAAGTTGTTCTCATCCAGCCCTTCTGCCAGGGAAAGTCTTACTTTCCACGGCTGAGTTCCACAGCTTCACAGAGCCTGCTTCATCCAAGGGGGGGAGGGGGGAGAGTTCATATGCTTGGGGTGGACATTCTAATTTCCTGATGACTTTGAAGCCTGTCACTGACCCTCGGCCTGGGGTTTAGCCTGTTTGGCCCCTGTGCATACTACTGCTTCTTGGATTCACAAGTGACAGCTGGGTGGCAGGGTGGGGTGGGTGGGGGGCATCAAAGGTGGATGGATGATCAGCGGCTTGGTAAGTCCTCATTAGACGCATCAGACTAAATGTAGGCTTGACCTGGTGTCATTGGGTGAAGAGGGGCACCCCTGGGAGATGGAGTAGTACAGTGAAC
The DNA here is from genome assembly GCF_011100635.1 of Trichosurus vulpecula. Taxonomy (NCBI): domain Eukaryota; kingdom Metazoa; phylum Chordata; class Mammalia; order Diprotodontia; family Phalangeridae; genus Trichosurus; species Trichosurus vulpecula. Next base: position 14,638,825 of record NC_050573.1, read on the forward strand.
ACTCATCAGATGTGGGGTGTCTAATGGCGGATTCACGGAGGACTTAGCCGGGGAAGCTGGATGACGATGGGCTGAATTGGATCCACAGAAAGTGGTTAGGAGGGGGAAAGAAAATGAGGTCTCTGATAAGTATGACATCCGTTGAGACAACCCAGTGCCCTGGGCAAACTTGGTAGTAGGGATCGTTTTTGTGTGCCCACAATATATGCATCATGATTTATTAACGGGGCTCTCCAATCTTAGGTTTTTGTTGAAACAATAGGTTTTGGTTTGCCATTTTAGTGAGAGCTCTGTGGTAGCTCAGCTTCCTTTACTAAAGCATTTATGTCAATTTTTATGCTTGTAGGTGGGCTGCACTGGCTGCGTTTTGGACAGCCCTGATCTATAAAGCAGAGATAATTGTTCATCCCTGTAAAAATCCTAGAGGTTGGGACAGAGGCCCTGGACTTCTCTCTGGGTCTGGATCCTAGGAAACCTCTGGGGAACTGGGTCGAAGCCAGGTTTGGCAGAGATGCTCTGCAGGAGAAGAGCATTGTTACACCAGCTATGGAGATCTGGGGTACACTTGGAGGGAGTGGTTTCACTTGGCAGGGGCTGATAGTAGCCAGATTGTCTGCAAAGGTTTGATCAGTCAGTGGGAGTGGAGGCACAGGGAGGGTAGCAGCAGCTTCGGGAGTTTGGCTGTGAAAGGAGGGAGGAGAGATTGGAAGCTGATAGAGAGTAGAGGTGAGTCAAGTGGAAGTTCTGAAGCTGAGGGGACTGGGACATTTGTGGGTGGGGAGGGAGGAGCCTAGAGAGAGGGTGGGTCCTTGAGAGGGGGAGATGGATAGAACTGAAGAGGGGCGGGGGAGGATGAAGTACTGTGGAGCAAGAAAAGAAGAGCTCATTTTGTGCAAAGACGAGGCCCTCTGCCCAGTGGGGGTGGGCAGGAGGAGAGGCCATCCTGGGAGGCTGGAGGAGAGACAGGTTTTGAACAGTCAATTAAGGATGAATAGAGGCATCAGATGCCAGCAGAGGGAGCCTAATGGGGATTAGATAACACGAATTTGATCCCCAGCCTGGGAGTCAAGAGTTTCTCCTTGGCTTTATCACATTTGGGCTCTGGGTCCCAGCTCGGGGTCTGGCGGAAGGGATGTGGGAGGTGGGTGGGCAAGAGGCAGATTCTTGGTGGAATGTGGGTTGGCTTGGCCTTCGTGGCCCTGTTTGTGCAAAGAGCCAGAACTCCACACTCCTTGCTGTGCCCTTGGACCAATGAGGAGATCTTGGAATTTCTTCCCCTATTCTAATGGTGAAATAGGAGGACCCTATAGTCCTTGAAGGCTCAACCTATCTGGGCCATCTTTAAGGACATACTTGTCCTTACATACATATGTCCTATTTTCCTCCCCCAAACTGCCTTATTTCTGTTTTTTCTACTGGATTTTACTTTGCAAATGATACTCTTCCAGGTCACTTAGAACCAGCTGTGGATTGAGCTCTGGGAAGGTGGAGAAAACCTACCAGTTAGGGATGGTAAAAGGTGGGGGAGGGGGTTAACAGTGGAAGGAGCCCCTGGGGGCCTGGATACAACTCCTGCTTCTGACAGTGAAGTACTTTTTGGACCCTTCTTCAGTTCTGGTACTCAGTTTCCTCCCTGGGCTTGTGACCTCTGCTTCTGGATGGCAGGGAGGTTTCAGTCAGACGTAGGGGTGGGGAGTGGGTCGCTGTGCTGTTCTACGAGGAATTTAGTGCCCGGTGGGCCCATGCCCGCCCCTGCCCTGGATGACTGCTCCTGATTGGAGAGGGGGTGGGCCCGTTGATTCTGTATCTGAGTGGCCTTTCGGGGGCCAATGAGTTGGGACAGCGGAGCTGAGGTTCTGTTCTGAGCCTGTTCCCAGGGTCTGGAGAAGCCAGAGCGGGAGCCCCCCGGCCCTGCCACACCGTCTGGAGACTGGATCTCCCCAGCCTGGGTGTGGCCTGGCCAACCTGCCCAGACAGATCCTCCGGGGGCCCCTCCACTCCCCGGCAGCCTCCCGGCTAGTCTCCCAGGGCTCCCGGACGTCGCTTTGCGTGGCACCCGGGACACGCGTGGGGGCTGCCTCCTCGCCCCCGTACTTCCCCCCACCCTCCGTTCCAGATGGGTCGGCCAGCGGGGGCGTGGCCCAGAGACTTTGGCTTAGGGCATTGGCCAGACCCGAGCACTCGGAAGAGACGGGGCGTGGCCTAGCGAGTTTCAAGGGGGCGTGGCGTGGGCCGGAGCGCTCCGGGGGGCGGGGCGGAGAGGAGCAGGAGCCGCTGCAGGAGGAGGGACCGGGGCCTGGCGCTGGCTGGGCGGCTGTGGGGCCAGGCAGCAGCAGCAGCAGCCGCAGCCGCAGCCCCTCGCCCCTCCTCCTCCTCCTCCCAGCCCCCGGGCCTCCGGGGCTCGGTGGATCGGCGAGCCCGGCCCCATGGAGCTGCACATCCTGGAGCACCGGGTCCGGGTGCTGAGCATCGCGCGCCCGGGACTCTGGCTCTATACGCACCCGCTTGTCAAACTGCTCTTCCTGCGGCAGCGGAGCCGGTAAGGCAGAGGCCAGAGGTGGGGGCCCTGCCTGCCCCCTGGCACCGCCGGGCTCCTCCGAGGCCGCAGCCGGGCTCTGGGTGGGTCTGGGGGATAAGGGGCAGGAGAGCCACGTTGTCTCCCGCTTTCCAGCCCACTGTCTCATTTGGCTCCCGAGACAGCTCCGCAGGCCTTACTATCCCCACTTTACAGAAGGGGCCACTGAGATTCAGAGAGGTTGTAGTGACTTGCCCAGAGACGCCCAGAACGTGAACAGTGGGGCCCTGAAGCTGCCCCTCCCCCACCCCCCAGCTTGCTTGGACTTGCCCTTGTTCCAAGCCTCGCTTTATTAACGGGGGGAGGTGTTCAATGTTACAGCCCCAATGGTGGCTTTTTTAGCAGACTTCGGGCATTCGTAGCTTGAGCTCATGCACCAGCTGGGTTGCTTAGTGGCGGGCTGACCTTAGACAAGTCACTTCCCTGGGCCACACTTTGCTCCTAAGTAAAATGATGGGGTCAGCCTCTGTAAGCGGCCTCCCAGCTGCAGCATTCTTTGGGTCAGTGGGTCAGAGTGATGAGCACCAGCAGGGGTCACCCTAGCCAGCTCTTGGGGAATTGGTTGGGAGGTGCTTCCTTCCCCTGCACTAGTAGCAATTGGCTGGTTGTATGGCTCCTTCCCTGGGATGGGGATTCTGGGGTGAGCTTAGGGAGCAGCCAGTGGCCCCTGTACCCATCATTCCCCTTCTTCCCCTGCTCCTCATGAGGCCCTATTTGTTCTGCTTGAATGGAGCCTGGCCAAAGTCCACTCACTCTCCTTGAGTCTGGCCCATTCTTTGCCATCCCGCCTTCCCCTCTGCCTCTGGACTTTGGGATCCAGCGGGGTGAGGGAGTGCCTTGCCTTGGCTCATGGCGGGGGGTCCCTTCTCCTTAGGTGCAAGTTTTTCAGCCTGACAGAAACCCCAGAAGATTACACCCTAATGCTGGACGAAGAAGGATACAAAGGTAGGGGCTCTGGCTTCTCCCCTGGTCCCTTCAGTCTCTCTCCCCCAGACCCTGCCAAGGGGTGCCAGGCAGACACCCTCATCATAATGCTTAAGACATCTGGGCAGGAGGGAAGGCTGGAGCAGCAGGGCCCAGTGAAATGGCCTTCCTGCCCCAGCTGTCCCAGAGTGGAGTGAAGCACCCTGGAGAGGTGGTGAGCCTCCCAGCCGAGGACATCCTGGGGCTGTCTTGTGGTGGTGTTTCCACTCTCTACCTATTTCCTTTGGATCCCAGTTTGGCTGTGGCTGTTTGATAATGGTCAAGTAACGTCCTCTTCCAAGATTGCGGTTTCCTTTGGGGCATTTATAGATAGGAGAGCAAAGCACTTTGGGTTAGAAGGGTGGCCTGCTGGACTCCATGTCCTGTGCCCCCCTGGGGGGTGGGGAGAGGGAAGGAGCCACATTGTCGAAGAAGTGTTCTGATAACTGCTGTTTTCTGATGCTGTTCTCAGAGGCCTCCCAAACCCCACCTCCCTCTCCCCCTCCAGGAGGGAGCAGAATAGCTGTCCCCCCCACCCCAGGGTGACATCTTGAAATCAGGGTCCAGTATCAGCTGAAGGTCTAGGAGCTTTGGGCAGGGGGGGCTGGGTGGGAGCCAGCAGGTGATGGAGGCAGATGGAGTGGAAGATTTTCCAATTCTGGACCCAACATGTGGGGTGTACGTCTGTCTGTTGATGAGCCTGATCCCTTGGCTGGAAGCTGCCTGCCTTCACCCCGCCTTTCTATTTCCTGTTGTGGCCTCAGAGGCAGGGCCTGGTGCTTGGGGATGTTGCTTGCCCTGGGCTTACCTTCCCCGAGAGGGGCTCATGCAGCAGCAGCGCCCAGGTACTCAGGCTCTTGGGCCCGGACACTGACCACAGATGGAGCCAGAGGAGAATGATAAAATTGAGAATTAAGAGGAACTTCTGATATCATCTGGTACAAACCTTTCTGTTTACACGTGAGGAAACTGACACCCTAGGATGGAAAGTGACAGGCCCAGGGTCTCATAGGGAATTCCCTGGGGCAGAGCTGAGATTTGAACCCAGGTCTGTGTCTCTAAGGCCCTTGAGCTTTTCCATGTACCAACTGAAAAGTAGTATCTATTCACTAAATTTATTAAACACCTACCCCATTCGAGGAGGTTGTAAAGACAAAAATAAAACATCTGCCCCCCCAAGGAATTTATATTGGGGGGGGCATTAGCACATAATAATAATGATAATTAGCATTTATGTAGCTCTCTAAGGTTGTCAAAGTAGTTTTCCTTTTTTTTTTTTTGAGGCAATAGAGCTTAAGTGACTTGCCCAGGGTAACACAGCTATTAAGTGTCTGGTGCCAGATTTGAACTCAGGTCCTCCTAACTCCTCTATCCACTGTGTCACCTAGCTGCCCCACAAAGTATTTTTCAGTCTCCTTTGATGTACACAGACAAGTAAATGCAAAGCGATACAAAGTTATTTCAAGAGGTGAAACTAACAGCCATGGGAATGTATTGTATCCATTGCTACTTTAGTAATGTAAGTCAATTTCGTTACTGTTGCCATTTTTACTATATTGGCTTCACCTAGTCATGTCCATTGACTCTCTTTCCAGTTACTGTAAAATTAGTATAGTTGACTTTTTCTAAATCTGATGTTTTCCTTGCTAGGGGAGGGTTTGAATATTTGGTCTATTCCATTTTTCTATTCTTGTCAGTTGTCTTCTAGTCTTCTGCAGGCTGGGGAGTGGGGTCCCTGGAGCCCTGCTCAGAAGTTACAGGCATGGCCTGGTTCCCAGCCCACTGAGGGAAAGGGAGAAAGAGAATTCACAAGTCCATCCCCCCTCCCCCAGCTGGCTGTGTTCCTCCCTGACTAGTCTTCTGCCCTGTCCTTCCTCTCCTTCCCAGTTATCAGTTGGTCATTTTCATCTAGGAGGGCTTCCAGAGATGGTTTTTTTTGTGAGCTGGAAGGAGGAGCCTGGGTTGGGCCTTGGGGCTACAACTGAAATGTCCGGCTAGGGGCCTCTCTTCTCTGGAGGAGTAGGGAAGGCCCTTTCTTTTGAGAGAACTGATAACGGAGGAGGTGGAGTGCATACTTTGCCTGATCATCTGTTGTCTCCCCTCCTGGAATGTGAGCTCCCTGAGGGAGGAACTATTTGTCCTTTCTTTGCTTAATTAATGTGATTAATTGGTAAATGAATGGAATGGAGTCTAGGAAGGGGGAGGGTACCTGGGCCATTCTGGGAAGGGCCCAGGGAGCGTGTTGTGAGTGAAGAGGGGAAGTAATGAACCACCGGTCATGTCCGGCACACAGGTTGGCTTGGTCCCTCCCCTCCTCCCCCACCCTAAGGCCTGGCCAGAGCTGGGGAATGTTCTAAGAGGCCCCAGGTTGTCCAGCCAAATCCAGGCTTTGGAGGCAGCCTGAGGATCTGGGTTTGAATCCCACCACCATTAACTGGCTATGTGACCTGGAAGGAGTAAGTCACTCCCAGTATCACTGAGGCTGAGGATGGGGTATCATTTCCAGGGCTCATCAAATAGAAACGCTCCCACCAAATCATACCCAAAGATCCCTGTGAGCTGCAGATTGGATATTTTGTGAAATAATACCCAATTCCATTTTAATCTGATTTGGTGTCAAAGGTTGTAGCTTGGCTTGTGGTGTATTTGACGCCTTGGATCTGAGTCAACCCTTAGTTCGCTGGGTAGCCAGCCTCTCCAGGCCTTGGTTTCTTCCCTTGAGCTTGGACTAGATCAGGTGTGGGGGACCTGCTGGGACACTACATGGCCTCGAGGCTGCAGGTTGTCCACCCCTAGACTAGATGGTCATGAAGAGGCCTCCAGCTCGAAATCCCAGGGTCCTGGGTTCAAATCTCACTCTGCTTATAGTAATCTTTGTGACCTTGGATAAGTCATTTGAGAATCAAAGAGCTTAACATAGATAGTGTTATGTAATCTGTAAAGTGCTATATAGAAATGCTGGCTATTACTGTTATTAATAATAACCTCCTTGGGCTATATAATAAGGGGGTTGGACCTGCCCAGCTCTGGATCTCTGGCTCTCTAATCATGGGGAGGGGGAAGACTCCTGACCTTGGGTGGGCCTGGGAATGGCAGGGAGGGAGGGACCCAAGCCCTGCCCTGCTCACACTCTTCCCTTGAGCCTTCCCTGTCCTCTCTGGCTTTTCCTCCTCCTTTCACCTACCTCCCGTGGTGCCTGCCAGTGCCAGCTACCAGCTGCCCACTAGCCGCCTTCTCAGCTGCTGCCTGCTGCTGTTCAGATCCTGCTCAGATATTTTATTCACTAGCTATGTGGTCTTAGGAAAGTCCCTTCCCCTCAGAACAATAATGTTGGTGTCAGAAGTGACCTTTTTTGTTGTTCAGTCATGTCTGACTCTTCGTGGCACCATTTGGGGTTTTCTTGGCAAAGATTCCAAACTGGTTTCCATTTCCTCTCCAGTGCATTTTACAGATGAGGAAACAGGCAAACAGGCAGAAGTGACTTGCCCAGGGTCACACAGCTATATATATATGCCTGAGGTGGGATTTGAACTCAGGTCTTCCTGACTCCAAGTCTGAGGCTCTATCCACTTTAGCGCCACCTAGCTGCCCTAGAAGGGACTTAGAAGAACACTTATGTGTTCTAAGCTCGTAATTTTAGCGGAGCAGAGTCCCAGGGAGGGGAAGGGACTTTCCTAAGACCACATAGCTAGTAAATAAAATATCTGAGCAGGATCTGAACACAGGACTTCTTACTTGAACTGAGGGCTCTTCCCACTGAGTTCCAGCTGCCCAGGCTGGCTTCTGGTTTGGCTCCAGTGTGCCTAGGCTCAGGCCCTCCTCTACTGTCCTGCTTGGGATGCTTAGGGGGGTGGGGTGTGCATGTTAGAGTCATGGAGAGGTCAGGGCCTGTCCGTTCGGGCTGAGAGGAAGGAAGCCAGCCTGGGCAGCCTCGATGCCAACAAAGGAAGCTTTTATGCAGGCCTAGCCACCCTGGGGAAAGGCTCGGGCCCTTCCCCCACCTCCACTGCCCTACTCCCACCCTCCCCAAGCTCAGGATGGAGCCTATGACTTCAGCCCATCCCAGGGCCGATCCTCCCCAGTCCATCTGGGGTCTTCACAGTTGTTCAGGCTGCTGGTGTGTCTTTCACCTCCCCATTTTGGGAGTGGGGTCCTTCCTCACATCAGAGCTGTCCCAAAATAGGATGGCTGTCTCAGGAAGTGGTGAGCTCCCCATCACTGGAGGTCCTCAAGAACAGCCTGGGTGTCTGTTTGTTGGACCTTCTGTAGAGGGGGTTTTTGTTCTGGCTCGGGCAGGAGTAGATGCACTGAGGCGCCTCTAAGCTCTGGGATTCAGTCTTCCTACAATATCCCCTTCCCTCCACGAGGGATTAGGGTTTATTTCCTCTGGGCTGTCCTCCCTGCCCAATTCCTCACTCCCAGGGGGATCATGAGGTCATAGATTTAGAGCAAGGAGGGGCCTTCATCTTCACCTACTTTTGCCAAAGGCACAATGACTTGCCCAAGGTCACCCAGCCCATGTGAAGTAAATAAAGCTGGCCTTTGAATCCAGACCTAGCTCCATCTGCTCTCAGGCCTATCCCTTGCATTTCCACCAGGAAAGTCAGGCAGGGTGCCATCCAAGCTGCTGGCTCTGCCGAGGCTGAGGGGGAAGTGGCCAGAGTGGCTGCCCATTGTGGTCATGGCCTCCCCTCTCTTGTTCACTGGCTCCCTCTTGTGGTCACTGGAGTCACCACACTAACAAGCTTCCACCCTCTTCCCCATCTGCCAGCTCATTGGCCTGGCCACCCCTGCTGGCACCCAGGAGGCTTGGCACCAAGGCCTGGGAACCTCCCTCCCATTGCCTGCTAGTCTTTCACCTCTTGCACAGACGCCTAGCCCCTCCCTGGGTAGGAGGGTATCCTCCTGGCTTTGGGACGGTGGAATTGGGGAGGCAGAAAGGATTCTCTGGGGCCATCTGGGCCATCCAGGCCCCTGACCATGTGGTCTGTCCTGGAAGGATGGGGAGGTCTGGGACAGATTCAAGATCCAGTTCCTGGCTAGGGTCAGCCTCAGTTTATACGCTGGGGTGTGGTGATGGGCTAGGACTGCTTGAATCCTAGAATCACCCAGCTGGAAGGGACTATCCAGTCTGACTGATACTGGAGCAGAAATCCCCTCCGAGATGGCACAATGGAAAGCCTACTTGCTTTGCAGACAGAGGTTTGGGGTTCCAATCCTGGCTCTAACCAACTCTCTATATGACTGTGGACAAGTTGTTAAATCTGTCTGGGCCTTAGCTCCTCTTGTGTGAAAAGAAGGTATTGGACTAGCTGGCCTCCAGGCCTGAGTTGAAGCCCATGTCTCTGGTGAAGGGGACCCTCTGTTGCCCAAGCAGTCCATCCCTTGGACAGCAAAGGGGAGGCTCCTTTCAGCTGTCCAGGTATAGGATCCTGATGGCTCACATGCCTGTGTCATAGCCTGGGTGATGCTGTTCCTCACACCTACTGTACCACTGAATCCTTGTGCTACCCCAGAGGGATTATTATGGCCCAGAGTGGGGAAGTGACTTGGCTAAGGTCCTATGGAGATCAGAGGCAGGGCTGGGCTTAGAGTCAAGGTCTCCTGATGCTGATGCTGACTACAGGGATTCTGCCCTTACAAGGTGGTGCTGTGTCTGGGAGGAGGAGGAGGAGGAGGAAGAGGAAGGCCTGGCCTCACACTCATTGACCTGCTTTCTTTCCCACAGAGCTGCCCCCGTCAGAGTTCTTACAGGTGGCTGAGGCCACGTGGTTGGTGCTCAACGTTCTATCCAACAGCAGCTCGGCCACTAATTTTCAGGCCGTTGGCGTCACCAAGATCGCCCGGTCGGTCATCGCTCCACTGGCCGAGCACCATGTCTCCGTGCTCATGTTGTCCACCTACCAGACAGACTTTATCCTGGTGAGGCTTGCAGGGATGGGGCGGGGTGTCACAGACCATCCCGGGCCATTTGGTCTAGAGGAGCTTGTGGGTATCTTCTCCTCCAAAGTCTTGATGGGACAGAGAGGGCCTTGAATTTGCCCTCTTCCTTAGGCTGATTCTCCCAGGCTTTGGGGGCAGGGGTGTGAGAAACAAGAGGGAAGATGGAGACTCCAGGTCTGGGGCACGTACACGACTTTGTCTGTTCATGCCCAGGGACTGGCTGGGCAAGACTCTGCCTGTCCCAAGCCCAAGTGGGGGCCGTGGGCTTACAGGGGAAGGAGAGGCGGAGGGTGGGGACAGAGGGGGGAGAGAGACACACACACAGAAAGAGAGGAGAGACAGAGAGGGGGAGAGACACACACAGAGACACAGGGAGAAGGAGAGACAGAGAGAAGGGGAGAGAGACACAGGGAGAGGGGAAGAGAGACAGACAGAGAAGGGGAGAGAGACACAGGGAGAAGGAGAGACAGAGGGGGAGATAGAGACACACATACACAGACACAGGGAGAAAGAGAGATGGGGAGAGAGACACACAGAAAGACAGAGAGAGGGAGAGGGGAGAGAGACACGGAGAGGGGAGAGAGACACGGAGGGGAGACGGAGAAAGGGAGAGACACACAGACACAGGGAGAAGGAGAGACAGAGGGGGAGAGAGAGACACATACACAGAAAGACACAGAATGAGAGGGGAAGAGAGACTGGAGAGGGGGAGAGAGAGACACACACAGAGACACAGGGAGAAGGAGAGGAGGAGAGAGACACAGGGAGAGGGGAAAGAGACAGATGGAGAAGGGGAGAGAGACACAGAGACACAGGGAGAAAGAGAGACAGGGGGAGAAAGACACACACACAGAGACATGGGGAGAAGGGGAGACGAAGATGGGGAGACAGAGGGAGAAGAGAGAGACACAGACACACAGAGAGAGGGAGAGGGGAGAGAGACACAGGGAGAGAGGAGAGAGACACGGAGGGGAGATGGAGAAAGGGAGAGACACACAGACACAGGGAGAAGGAGAGACAGAGGGGGAGAGAGAGACACATACACAGAAAGACACAGAATGAGAGGGGAAGAGAGACAGATGGAGAAGGGGAGAGAGACACAGAGACATGGAGAAAGAGAGACAGGGGGAGAAAGACACACAGAGACATGGGGAGAAGGGGAGACGAAGATGGGGAGACAGGGGGAAGAGAGAGACACAGACACACAGAGACACAGGGAGAAGGAGAGACACAAAGACACAGGAAGAGGGGGAGAGAGAGAGGAGGGAGAGAATGAGTGAATGTGAGGGTCAGGACTCACACACTCTGGGTATGATGAAGTGGAGGCATGTGTAGTATGTATAGCACATGTATGATAGCATGTCCATGTGGGAGGGAGACAGGTTGTATGCGTGGGTGGGGCAGGATTTGGGAGGGGTTGTGGTATAAATGCATGACCCCTTAGCCTTTCCTCTGGGCTGTAGGTCCGGGAGCAGGACCTGCCGGTAGTGATCCATACTCTGGCCCAGGAGTTTGCCATCTACCGGGAGGTCGATGGAGAGCCCATGCCTGTGGCCTGTGATGATGCCAGCAATGGCTTCCACAAAGCCAAACTGGGTGAGGGGCTGCCAGGGTGGGGAGGGGGGGAGGGCTGGGCCTGCCTGGGAGAGCTGCCATTCCTTCACATGCCCCTCCTCTCACCCCGCTTGGGTCTGGTTCTGTCCGACTCTGCTTCCAAAGGCTCGTATGGTGTTATACTTTTTTTAAAAATGATTGATATACCTTATTCCCCAACCCAGAGCCAGCCCTTGTAACAAGGAGGGGAGTGGGGAGCCAGTTCAGCAAAACTACCCCAATCTCCACCTAGTCTGACAGTGTATGCCATGTTCTCCACCTGTAGCCCCCCCACCTCTGGAAGGAAGGGAGGAAGGGAGGGAGGTGGGTCTTTAGTCATGCTATTGTTAATCGTAACAACATAAACTCCTGTGGCCTTATTAAGCAGAGGGTATAAATCCCCTTTGGAGAAGGCTGGGAGGGTGGGGATGACTAGCCTGGCTTTTCAGGGGAGATGGCCCAGAGACAGTGAGACTTCTCCACGATCATGTAGTTAATGGCTAATTGGCCCGGGGGCTTAGAGGACCCTTGTTTTTCCTCCGAGATGCCCTATGCTTTGTCCAGCGGGCTCATTCTGTGTGGCCACCAGGTGGCGCCACCTCCCCAGACTTAGCAGGGTGTTGGGCTTAGCCCTGGGTGACTGAGAGCTGGGCTGCCCATTTACAAGTCTCTCCCTCCTTCCCTGAGTCAGGCCCCAGCCCCACTGTGCACCCCATCCAGAGCCCCCAGAACAGATTCTGCATCCTCACGCTGGACCCTGACACCCTCCCTGCCATTGCCACCACGCTCATGGACGTCCTTTTCTACTCCCACAGGTAGGGACCGTTCTGTCCCATCCCTTCCCCTTGCCTTCCAGATGGGGAAACTGAGGCTTGGAATGGGAAAAGGAAGGCCAAGCCCTAGAATCATAGGACTTCAGAACTGGGAGGGACCTTAGGGCATAAAATGCAGAGTTGGAAGGGACTCTCATACATCTCACCCCTTCATTTTACAGATGGGGAAACTGAGGTACAGCTTGGGGAAAGGTCACGGAGCAATTATTATGGAAAGTGAGGTCAGGAAGGGCCCTTAGAACAGGCGATGTCAGGGTTGGGAGGACCATTAGAACAGGGGATGTCAGAACTGGGAGGGCCCTCACAACAGGGGATGTCAGGGTTGGGAGGGGCCCTAGAACAGGGGATGTCAAGGCTGGTAATGCCCTTAGAACAGGGAAGGTCAGAAGTGGGAGGGGCCTCAGAACAGGGCATGTCAGAGCTGGGAGCCCTGAGAATAGACTGTCAAGAGCTAGGGAGGGACCTTAGAGCATAGAATATCAGAGCCGAAAAGGACCTTTTAGATCATTTAAGAGATCATTTTACCTATGGGGAAACTGAGGCACAAAGGCAGGAAGGGACTTTCCCAAGGTCACGCAGGCAATTCTAGCATAACCACTCCCTTTTCTCCCCTGTTGTATACCCCCTGCTGAGTTGGACTCCTGGCCGCTCCCCAGCTCTTTCAGAGGGGCATGAAGCTGCTGTGGGGAGGCAGAGCTGACTGCCCTCCCTCCTTCTCTCTCTGCATCTCCCCAGTGCTTCAAAGGAGGGGGCTTCTGATGATCTGGACCTTGACTCCATCCCCTTTTTTGCCTTCTCCCTGATTGAGGGCTACATCTCTATTGTCATGGATGCTGAGACACAGAAGAAGTAGGTAACCCCTCCCTCTGACCCTAGGTTGGGTCAAGGCCACATCCGAGGCCACGTCCTTGGCTTCTCAGGTGGTGGTGAGATCCCAGGGCCTCTTCAGAGAGACATACTATGGTAGTCAGAGAATGGAACGGGGCCTTAGAACCTGGAGTAGCAGAGCTGAGAGGGCCCTTCAGGATGACTCAATCCAACCTCCGTGTTATATGGAGGGGAGAAGTCAGTTCCCATGGTCAGCCAGTGAGATGGGGTAGAGTTGGGACCAGAAGCCGGTTCTCTTGATTCCCTGCCAGAGACCTGGCCCAGCACAGGAGAGGGAGGGAGTATGAGTTAGGGGGCAAGGAAGTGGGGGCAAGGAGGGGGGGACACCAACTCCACCTTCTACCCCCCAGGTTCCCCAGTGACCTGTTACTCACCAGCTCCTGTGGAGAACTCTGGAGAATGGTTCGAATTGGGGGCCAGCCCCTGGGCTTCGGTGAGTCCTGGTTGACCAGGGAGCTTCCTGGGACCATAATGGGGTGGGCAAAGATCTGGAGACTTTCCAGCATCTTTGGCAGCCAAGGGTCTGGGTTGAGGTCCCTGGCCGGCTCGGCTTGTTTGGGGGTGGAGTGGGTATGACCATAGACAGTGCAGTTAACACCACTGGGCAGTTCACCTTGGCAAGTGTTAAGTGCCTACTATGTACCAGGCACTGAAAATACAGCCACACAAATGAGCCATTCCTGTTCTGAGGGAGCTTGCATTCTGCTGGGGGATAGCTGCTCAGAGATAAATAAATACCAGAGATGTATGACATCCAAAGTGATTTCAAGGTTGGGGTGGGGTTCTAATATTTGGGGTGACTGGGCCAGGCCCAGTTGGAAGAGGTGGAAACAGAGCTAGATAAACATTGGAGAAAGGCGCGATTTCTGACAGGCAAAGCTGGGGTAGGGGGAGATATGCAGTGGGGGGAACGGAAGTGGGGAACAGGAACAGGAGCATCATATGGGGAACATAGAGTGGGGAAGGGGGACTGCTGGGTATCAGTCTGAAAGAGGGGAAGAGGGCCAGGCAAACTGAGGTCAGCTGAGGCCTCATTTTTCCAGAGAAGGAAAAGTGACTGGCCCAAGGTCACTCAGCAAGTAGAATTCAAATCCAGGTCTCTTGAGTTCCATTCAGTAAGCATTTATGAATGATGCTTGGCCGATCAAAATGGATAAGCCCCTGCCCTCTAGGAGCTTCCGTTGTGAAGGTGGTTTTGAGCTGCACCGAGGCATGGAGGAGCCGCCCTGCTTCACAGGCCATGGGCTGGTACAGTCTTCCGTCTCATGCCACAGAGCAGAAGACTGAGTCCCAGAGACTTGTCCAGGCTCCCACTGCCTTCAAGTCTCTGAGCAGCTTTGTTCTGTCCTGCCGTAACAAAGCTAGTGAGTGTCGTGGGCTCACCTCGGCCTGGCCTTCCTACGAGGCCCAAGCCAGCCCCCCACTGCCTTCCCCTCACCCCCTTCCTTCCCCGTCTCTCCTTGTCCCAGATGAGTGTGGGATCGTGGCCCAGATTGCCGGGCCCCTGGCCGCTGCCGATATCTCTGCCTACTACCTTCAACTTTGACCATGCCCTGGTGAGTGGCCCTTCCCAAAAGCCAGGCCCTCCTGAGCCACTCCATGCTCATCACAGAGCTAGAAGGGGCCTCAGAGACCATCCAGTCCAACTCTCTTGTTTTAGAGTGGCAGAGATGGGCCCAGAGAAATGAAGAGATGTGCCCGTGTCACCCAGCCTGGTAGTACCCCTAGGGATTTGCTCTTATGTACTTCCCTCCAGAAGGTCGCTGGTCTCAGTAAGTCCAGCTTTCCCTGTTTCCCTTCCCTTTTAAGCAGACTCCATGGTCTCTTTCCCCTCCCCCTGTGCCTACAGGTACCTGAGGATGGCATCGACAGTGTCATTGAGGTCCTTCAGAATCGTCAGGAGAGCTGCCGGTAGTGGCTGGATCGGGAACCTGTGTCCCTGTTGCTCAGGCTGGCTGGACACTCCCCCACCATTGTCCTTTTCTTTGGTGGGATTCTGGTGTCTCCAAAGGCTAAACCAAAGCTTTGCCCCATGACAATGGGGGCTGGTCTGGTGCCCCCTCTGTATAGGTGTGTGTGAGGGGCATGTCCTCTGGGGCCACCTTTCACTCAAATTTTCAAGTAGTTGGTTTCCTGGTCCTATTGCCTAAGCAGGTGCCTAGGGGTAGGGGACTGGATGCCCCTGGGGCTAGGGGTAGAAGGGGAGATGATCTCAAGCCTTCCCTCCCATCCTTTGGAACCTGGATCGTTTTCTTGGCCTCCTCTCGGAGCTGGCCCTGCTCTGAGGCCTGGCCCCCAGTGGGTGAGAATTAGGCCAAAGTTGGTTCCCTTCAGTTCTTCTCCCCACGTCCTCCCCTGGAGGGCAGGAAAGCTAAGAGGCCTGGCCTCTAATGAACAAAACACTCATGTGTGCCTTATCCATGAAGCTGTGTAGGCACACATGTGCCCACAAAGTGGAACCATGGTGCTGTGGATGGCTTCACTTGGGAAGCCTCCCGCCTTGACACTCCCCTGCCCCAGCTCTTGTAACGTCTTTGCACATGCTCCCTCCATGTGGAACTGGGCCGGAGTTGCCCCCTCTCTGTCCTTTCTGCAGCCCTCTCTCCTGCCCCACTCCATGGTCCTGGGAGGGAGCTCCCTCTGCAGAGGGCTGGTCCCCATACCCTTCCTCTCCTAGGGGTAGCCTATGATCCCTGTCCCATCTTTGGGGAGGAGCCATCATTATTACATCTCCTGTTTTTAAGAAATATCCTTGGCAGTAAAGCACTTTGCAATCCCTGCTCTGTGTCTGAGACATCAGTGGTGTGTCCAGCCCCCTTCTTGGTTGGCCTGCCCTCCCTAGGGGGCATCAGGACACATCCTCCCAAACCTGAGGTCAGGCAGGACAGGGTGGAGCAGTGGAAGGCATGTGGACTTTAGAAGTGGAGGACCCAGGTTTGAGTTCTGCCTTTGTTATTTGCTGTATGACCTTGGGGAAGTCACTTCCCTCTTTGGGTCTCATGCCCAGATACAAAATGAGGAGGGATGGCTGGGCTGTATCCCTTTGAGCCCCAATGGTCTATCTGGGGCTAAGCCTCCATCTCTGATCCCTAAAGAAGGCTGTTGTAGAGAAAGAATGGGATTTCAAGCCTCAGGTTCTGGGTTTGGATCTCAGTTCTGCCACTGACCACCCAGGGGACCACAGGCAAGTCACAACCTCCTCTATAAACTGAGGGTTTGGGTTGGACCAAAATTGCCCCCAAAGGTCTCCTCAGCTCTTAATTCTCTAATATTAAAATGATTTGTTTCTGTAAAGTGAGGGAAAGGGGAGGGCACAGAAAATTGGAAGTGAGGGCTGAAGGTTCCAGTCTGAGAACACTCTAGAACTGGGAGTCTAGAATCTGTGGCATCTAGCATGGGGCCATCTTCCTCAAGGGCAGAGAGTGCTTGGCCCTGCTTCCCACCTTGTCCTTGCCCCCTCCTACCCTCTACCCAAGGGGTCCCACCCTGAGGAATCCAGTTTGAGGCCCAAGGAGCCATGGAAAAAGACAGTCTTGGGCTCGGATAGACCCTGAGCCCATCTAGTCCAACCTACCTGAATGTGAATCTTCTCCCTCTGTGACGTTCCTGACCAAGTGGTTGTCAGTTTGAAGATGTCTAGTGATGGGCAGTTCCCTACTGATGAAGCAGCCCACTTCACCTTGGGATGGCCCCAATGATTAGGAAGTTTCTTTTCATCAAGATCAGCTCTCCTTTCAGTGCCCGTGGTATGCTCTTAGTTTGGCCCTCTGGGCTCAAGTCAGTCAGCAAGCATTTATTAAGCACCTACTATAAGTCAGGCACTGTGCTAAGTCCTGGGGATACAAAGAAAGGCAAAAGCCAGTCCCTGCCCTCAGGGAGCTCACAGTCTAAGGGAGGAGACCACAAGCAAACATAGATACACAGAGCAAGCTCTAGACTGAGGAAAAGCACAGGACTGGGGAGGGGTTGGAAAAGGCATCTTGTAAAGGATAGGAGTTTTGCTGGGACTTGCTGGAAGCCAGGAGGCAGAGGGGAGGAGGGAGAGCATTCCAGGGAGGGGTCACAGCCAGAGTAAAGGTCCAGAGCTGAGAGATGGGGCGTCATGTGAGGAAGACCCAGGAAGCCGGTGGCTCTGGATCCGAGGATATGTGTCAAGAGATTAAGGCAAAAGAAGACTGGAGAGGGAGGAGGGGGCTGGGTTAGGAAGGGCATCGATGGCCCTTTTTGGAGGTATTTTGTATTTGCTCCTGGAGGTGATGCTGAGTAAGGGGTGATCGTAGTCAGACCTGCACTTTAGGAGAATCACGTTAGTGGCTGAATGGAGGATGGATTGCAGCAGGGAGAGCTTGGAGGCAGGCAGACCCCCCAGCAGCTACTGCAATAGTCCAGGTGGGAGGTGAGCACGGCCTACACGTCAGAGGACAGAAGGGATGCTTCAGAGAGATGGGAGTCTAGGCTGACTCCAAGGTTGGGAGCCTGAGGGAGGGAGGGTGTTGCTCTCTCCAGTAACAGGAAAGGTAGGAGTGGGGTAGGGTTTAGGGAGAAAGAAAGTTCTGTTTTGGACGTACTCAGTTGAAGATGTCTACTGGACGTCCAGTTCGAGATGTCTGAAAGTCAGTTGGAGGGCAGCAGAGAGAATGAGGCAGAATAGATAAATTTGAGAATTGTCAGCATAGAGGTGGTCATTAAATCCATGCAAACTGATGAGATCACCAAGTGAAGTAGCATAGAGAGAGAAAAGAAGAGAAGGGAGCCCAGGACAGAGCTGCTGAGGGATTCCAACAGCTAGAGGGTGTAATTTGGAGAAGACAGAAGGAGCAGTCAAAGAGGAGGAGAACAGGAGGAGAGAGAGAGAGAGAGAGGGAGAGGGAGAGAGGGAGGAAGAAGGAGGAGGAGGAAGTAGGGGGGGGAGAGGAGGGGAGGGATGGGATGTTCTGAGAACCTAGAGACAAGAGAGAATCAAGGAGAAGAGAATGGTCAACAGGGTCAAAGGCTACAGAGAGGTCAAGAAGAATGAGGATTGAGAAAAAGCCATTGGATCCGGCAGCCAAGAGATGATTAGTAACTTTGGAGGGAGCAGTGCTGGTGGGGTGAGGCTGGAAGCTGGATTGTGACGAGTTGAGAGAGGAGAGGTGGTAGCCGAACCTATTGTAGGTGTGCTTTTCAAGGCATCTAGCTGCAAAAGACAGAAGAGCTAGAGGCCTATAGTTAGCAGGGATGGAAGGATCAAGTGAAGTTTTTTTTGAGGATTGGGTACACGTGGACATGTTTGTGGGCAGAGAGATGGAGAGGTGAGGGTAGGGGATAATGGGGGTGGTTCTGTCAGATGAGATAGAATGGGATCACCTGTGCAGGTGGAGGGGGTGGGGCTTGGTAAAGGAGCAAGGCGGGGGTGGAAGAGGCAGTGAGAGGTGAGAGATGGGGAAGAGGGAGCTCATAGCCAACGGCCTAAACTCTTGCTGTAACTAGGAGACCAAGCTCTCAGCTGAGAGGGTGGGAGTAGGGGAGCCGTGGGAAGTTTGGGGCTGGGCGGTGAGCCTGGGGTAGCCATGGGGAGGGGAACCTAAGTTCCTTCCCTCCCAGCTGATGTTGTCCCAGAGACAGCTCCTTAGCCCCAGAGTTTGACATAGTGATATTCTGTCACTGTGGGAGGGTGGGGAGTGGGGAATGGAAGGACTGTGTTGGGAGCACCCCAGGGCGTCTCAGGAAGGGAGCTGTAGTCACAAACTGCCCTAGGGGCATTTCCCTGGCCCTCCCAACAGGAGATGGGAGGGAAGTGGGTGACATCATCCTCTCCCTGTGACGGTGTCTCATCCTTGGTTTTGGTCTCTCTGGCTTTGTTGAGTCTGGGGCAGAAATCCCAGAACCTCAAAGCTAGAAAGAACCTCAGCACTATTCAGTCCAAATCATACCTGAACAAAACATCCACAAATACTAAATGTAGTTGTCTAGCCTGTGCTTGTAAGAGGGGGAGCTGGCTGCCTTTTGGGTCGGCCCAGTCTACCTTGGGACCGTCTTGTTGATAGTCTAAATTGGCATCTTTGTTACTGCTGCACCTGGACCCAATCTCTCTCTCTCTCTCTCTGTCTCTCTCTCTCTGTCTCTCTCTCTCTCTCTCTCTCACACACACACACACACACACACACACACACACACAGACACACAGACAGACAGACACACACAAACACACACCTGTGGCCCCAGTAATGTGGAGTAAGCATGGAAAGGTAGGTTGGGACCAGATTTGAAGGCCTTTGAATGGTGGCACAGTGGATAGAGTGCTGGAGTCAGGAAGACTCATCTTGAATTCAAACCTAGCTTCAGACATTTATTAGCCAGATGACCCTGGGCAAATCCCTTACCCCTGTTTGTCTCAAGTTTCCATCAGGAAGATGAGTTGGAGAAGGAAATGGCAAACTACTCTTTGCCAAGAAAACCCCAGATGTCAGAATGTCAAAGAGTCAGACAGGATTGCAAATGACTGAACAACAAAAACCGAAATGGCCCCAGGATAGATAATGGGAGCAGGGACCATGAGCAAAACGTTCCACCTAAGCTTGTGGGTGGGGTCAGTCTGCTCCACACAATGGTGCGATCTTTGACACTGGCTTCCTTCCTCTGGGCCTTGGCATCATCGTCCTCCATGCTGAGAATGCTCACCTCCCTGCTCACCTTGGCTAGCTGGCTTCCTTCAAGGCCCCACTAAAATCCACCCTCCTACGAGAAGCCTTTCTTGGTTCTTCTGCCAGGCCTGCCTTCCATCAGAAATCCTTTCTAGTTTACTTGTCCCAATCTTGATGCTATAAAGTTGTTTTTTCATGTTGTCTCCTCTCTTTGATCTTGAGCTCTGAGAGCAGGGACTGTTGTGGCTGGTGTTTAGACATTGCCTCAAACACTGTAGGAGCTTAATAAATGCTTATTGATGGACTCGAGCCTCTACCCGTGAAGACTTGGCCTTCAATGTCTCATGGGATTATAGACTCCAAATTTGAAGGACCATTAAAGACCATGTAGTCTGGCCCCCCTCATCAAGAAACTGAGGCCCAGAGAAGGAAAGGGATTTGCCCGAGGTAGGAAGTGGGGGCGGCAGGATTTGAACCCAGGTTCCTGTACTCCAGAACTGTTTGCTCTGGCTTACCTCCACCTGTGTGTGTCTCCTCCAGTGGGTTTGGGTGTGTCACTTGGGTAGTGTCTGCTGGTGTGCTGATCTGATTCTCTCTTTCCTTGATGTGGAAGTTGTCTTCCTGGTGTCTTGGTGATCACTAAATGTTTGGGGCGGTAAACACTGGCCCTTTCAGCCCCTTCATCAGAGGAGGAGGCTGGCCCCGCCATGACCCCGAGCCATGTCAGGGACCAGAAGAATGTGGCAACCCTGTGGTCTGTGGCTCACTTCTGCCCCTGAGTCGGGGTGGGTCAGGGTTTCCTGCCCAGGAGGCTGCTGCTTTTGCAGCCCTACTATGTACAACTTTTTTTTTTTTAAGGGGCGTGTCAAATTTGATCTGAGTCCCAGCTCTGCAAGCCCCCTTAGGGTCTTCTTTCTGCTGTCTTCTGGGTATAGTATATGTGGTTGTCTCTCCCATTGAATGTAAGCACCTTGAGGGCAGGAACTAATTTCCTTTTTTGCTTTTGTATTCTCAATGCTTGTTAGATGGCTGATTAATAAATCCTAAAATCCCTACAGGATTTAGACATTAGACTCACAAAATGGAAGCCTCTGGGCTCAAAAGGATCTCAAAGGTTGGCTAAGTCAGCCTACACCAAGTGTTACACAATCCTTCAGTCCTTTGAGGATTTGTAATTTCACCCTGGCCACCAACTCACGTCACTGCGTCTCTGACCTGGGTCACTGACTCTGAAAGCGGCTGGGGTCCTACCCTGTGTACCCAGGCAGCAAATTCGATGACTGACCCTCGATGGGTCTTGTACAACAGACACTGTCAGCCACTGGCCCCAGACAGAAGGAGGGCCTGCCTGCTAGGACCTAGGAAACCCAGGGGGAAGTCACAGCATGGAGAAGCATCAAATGAAGGCTCTGGGAGCCAAACAGAAATCAATTGGTGTAACGTCTACAAGCACTTATTAAAAGCCTGTTGTGTGCCAGGCTCAGTGCTGGGTGCTGGAAGCACCAAGACAAAAATGGAACAATCCCCGCCCTCAAGGACAAAAATCAAACAAGCATTTATTAAGTGCCTACTGTGTGCTAGGCACTGGGGATACAGAGACAAATGTGAGACAGCCTCTGACCTCAAAGGGCTTCTCTTCTACTGGGGAAGGTTGGTTTAGATCAAACGACAAGCATTTATTAAGTGCCTATTGTGTGCTACGTATGGGGGATACAGAGACAAAAGTAAGACAGCCTCTGCCCTTAAAGGGCTTCCATTCTACTGGAGGATACAACAAATTCACGACTGAGTAAAGATTAGGTTGAAGGTTGTGGCTGGCTCTGTGGTCTCAGTACAGGCAGCTTTGGCGAGGAGTAGGCAAATGCCTTTTATGTGACTTAAGAGTGTAGTTGTGGCCCAGAGTACTTCCAAGTGAAATCACTTGCCTGAGTGACCCAGCCAGTGTGGGTTAGGGGCAGGACTCGAACCCTGGCTCCTGCCTACTTGCCACTCGTCCTCTCAGTCTCTATTCTGGATAAATATAACACATTGCATGGGGAAGGGGTGGTGCAGTGGAGAGTGCCCTGGAGTCAGGAGGTCCTGAGTTCAAATCCAGCTTATTAGCTGTGTTAAACCTGAAAATTTGGTTGAAGGAAACAACAGAGCTAGGTGATAGAAAAATCCATGTTGTTTATTATTTTCCCTTAAAGCATAGCGGAGCTAGCTTACTTGTACGTACAAGGAGTCAGAGTATGAACTCTGGCTGCCTGAACAAAGCAATGAGAAAACTTATATACGTTATTTTAGCAGAGCTAGCAAGCCTGTATGACCTCATTTTTATGACCCCCATGTATGTTTAACCATGATACAAGAAGAGTATTTTCCTTAATGGAATAGATTGTAAATACAACAAATTAGATAGTTGTCAAAGTGTCAATTGGATTTGTAGCCCCAGGATCTCTGTGTTTAATTGGCCATTAACATTCCACAACATAGTATATGCCCATAAAATATTAGGATAAGGAAAAGTCACATATTCAAGATAGTGTCTGGGCTCAAGGTTTTCACCCTTAATGGCCATGGACAGAGCAAGAAATGCTCCATCTGGATTTGTTGATACAAGATAGAGGTATCTCTGAGCTTACTCAGAGAACAAAGAGACTGTTAGGATCAGGCTTTTCTTCTGGTTAAGTAGTTCAGGCCCTGAGTCTTATTGAAATTACAAAAATGATATAAAATAGTATAATATTTTCCACAGCTGTGTGACCCTGGGCAAGTCACTTAACCCCTGATTGCCTCAAAACAGTGTTTGGGGGGGGGGTAGGAGTAGAGAGGGATCTGGGACATAGGCAGACCTGAGTTCAGGTGCTTAACAGCTGTGTGACCTCAGACAAGTCACTTGGCCTCTCTGACCCTGTTTCTTCCTCTGTCAGATGGAGGTAATCATTCCTCTGGTGTTTATCTCACATGCTTGGGCACTGAGATGCCAGTGGATGCCCTTTGGAGACTTTAGAATGTCCTAGAAATATCGACTGTTCTGATACCACCCTGAACCTCCCCATCCCCCAGTGCCCTATGCTAAGCCCCAAATGCCACCACCCGGAGAGCTGCTCTCCAGAGCAAGGGCCCCATCCACATGTCTAGTGTGCCTTGGCATGACCCCCAAGGCTGCCCAATTGGAGGGCAGGAAGATAGGCCGTGTGTCTCACCCCACTGCAGCAGCCAATCTTGAGTCTTCTTTCCCCTTTCACTCACTATTGCCCAACAGACCTCCACTCTGCCACTCCTATCGCTGGTATCCCACATCTGGGCAAATTACCAACCCCTCCCCTCATAACCTAACTACAACCTGGGCATCTGAACCAGCAGCTGCACAGGCAAAACTCCCTTCCTCCTGTGTGCCGCCTCCTGCCCGGAAACATTCCTCATGGCTCCAGCAGCCTCTCATCCCTCAGTTGGTTTTGAACTTTCTCTGCATATATATATATATATATATATATATATATATATATATATATACATATATATATATATAAATATATAAAATTTACATTATTATATATATTTATAATATATATTATTTATCTGTTGTCTCCCTTATTAGAATATAACCTCCCTGAGGGCAGGGCGTGGCTTTTTTTTTTTGGCCTTTATTTATATCCCCAGTGCCTGCCAGATAGTAAGTGCTTAATAAATGCTTATGGACTGACTCAAGGCTTGGAGTCTGAAAGAGCTGGGTTCTAATCCTGTCTCAGGTACTTACTAGCTGGATGACCCTGAGAAAGTCATTTGTGCCTCAGTTTCTTCATCTGTAAAATGTAAAAATCCAACCCACAGAGATGTGGTAAGGCTTAAACATGAGGACTTCTGAAGTCCCATTACCGAAAGCTCTCCAGGCTGGTCAGCTGTGTTATTCTAGGAAGAATAGAGCACCCTGGGAATTAGGGCCAGGAGTATGGACTGAGGCCCTCTAGGACTCTTGGCCACCAAGTGCAGTTGGGCTAATGAAGACTGAAGGGCCTCCTCCCCTTTCTCCTTCTTGGAGCATGGCAAATTGGTATTGCTGTCAAGCACACGGACGCTGGGGCGTGTAGGCCATGGAGCCTTCTCTCCAGCTGCCCACTCTGGAGCAAGGGCTGGCATCCTGACCTCATCACCGGATGAACCAATGCACAAAGTGTGTGTTAAACACTATGTGCAGATTCCTGGAGGTGCAAACAGAAAAGCAGACAATCCCTGCTCCCAAGGAACTCCCATCCCCATCTGAAAGGTTTTAACCTCGAACTACATGGAAAAGGCTCCTGGTCCTAGAGCAGTGGTGATGTTGTTCAGTCATGTTTTGGTTGTGTCCAACTCTTTGTGACCCCATTTGGGGCTTTCTTGGCAGAGATACTGGAATGGTTGGCCATTTCCTTCCCCAGCTCATTTCACAGATGATGAAACTGAGGCAAATAGAGTTAAGTGACTTGCCCAGGGTGACACCGCTATTAAGTGCCTGAGGCTGGATTTGAACTTGGGAAGATGAGTCTTCCTGACTCCAGGCCCTACACTCTATCCACTGCAGTGCCACCTAGCTGCCCATGGTCATATCTCTTCTTTAATGTCACTGTTCCCCAGGTTCTTAGGTTTAAGGTCCTGGGCTATCCCCATCAGGCTCTTGAGGGAGATGGTGGTCTAGGGTGGTAGGAGTTTGACCTACCTGGCCCACCTACCTCCTATCTCTCCCTCAGGGTACCCGCTGCTTCACCTGGGCTGGATTGCCTACCCTTGTGACACTCTATAAGAGTTGCTGAGCCCAGAACTTCTGGGCAGACTTGGCTACTCAGGTCTCTTCTTCCTGCTGGCCTGGAGGTATGAGGATGCCACTGAACTCTGGAGTGTTGGGGGCCCCCATGCCTAGCATTGCATCTCCTCACCTGGCCACAAGCCATGAAGCTCATGATCTTCCAGGCAAGCTTGTGTCTAGGATGGGGCCATCACCCATGTGTGTGTTTGTGTCTTCTGCCCTTTGGGATAAGAGATCTCAAAAGGCAGCTAGTGCTTTTCCTTTCTAGGAACACAGGCTTCTGGAGCCATTGGGGTGGTGATAGCATCAGAAGCAGACCTGCTGGAAGGGAAGATAGAGAAAGAGACAGTCAGAGAGATAGAGATGAAAAAGAGAAAGGAGAGAGAGACAGACAGAGACAGAGTCAGAGAGAGAGAGAGAGACAGAGAGAGAAAGAGACAGAGTCAAAGAGAGAGAGATAGAGAGACAGAAAAAGAGAGAGGAAAGAGACAGAGACAGAGATAGTCACAGAGAGAGAGAGAGAGACAGGCAGACACAGAGACAGAGAGAACTAGATATAGAGACAGTGAACTTTTCATTGATCATGCCATCCTCTGTGGAGGTGAAATGTAGAATGGCTAATTAGCAGCCCTCAAAAAAGAAACTAGGAATGTTCCAATGAGGTTCGATGATTAGCCTTTCAAATGATTACAGTAATACTGATAAATTACCGAATTCTGTTCTAATCATTCCATGTGTCTTTGTTGCAGTATTCCCTTTTCTATGTGGGAATAAAACTACCTGTCCTCTACTTGATTGATGTTTGTATTTAAAGTGCCTCTTTGTTTTCCACCCAAAGTATTTATGAGACAAAAATAGAATTGTTTCCTGGGAATTTGAAGGTGTGTGTGTGTGTAGAAGTGAAGGATCATGGATCTTAGTTCTTCTAATGAGACACAGGCAACTCCAGAACAATGAACCCAGGGCAAACTGGGAGGGCAGGTGAGGGTTGTCAGCCCCTGTGGCTTCAGCCTAGCAGCACCTGGCTAGCCACTGTCTTCCCAGACAGGTCTCCCCAGCCTCTCAAGAGGCCACCTAAAGAACAGATAATGCCGGGATCTGGTAGAAAGGATGTGTCACCCACAGACAAAATTCCACCCTCCTATAGGAACAATAGGCTAAATAAGAGGGGTCACAGAGGTGTACTAGAGAGAATGTTGGACTGATTGATAGATAATATTTATATGTGCCTACTATCTGGCAGGCACTGTGCCAAACACTTTACAAATATTACCTCATCTGATCCTCAGAACAACTCTGGAAGATAAATGCTATTGTAATCCCCATTTTACATTTGGGGAAACTGAGGCAAACAGGTAAAGGACTTGTCCAGAGTCACACAGCTGGTAAGTGTCCAGGCCAGTTAGAGTGCTGGTCCAGGAATCAGGATGATTCTAAGTTCAAATCTGGCCTCTGACAATTACTAACTGTGTGACTCTGGGCACGTCACTTCACCCTGTTTGCCTTAGTTTCCTCATCTGTAAAATGAGCTGGAGAAGGAAATGGCAAACCACTCCAGTATCTTTGCCAAGAAAATCCAAAATGGGGTCACGAAGAACAGGACACAGGTGAAAAACGACTGACCAGTGACCAACTTCCTGACTCCAGGCCCAGTGTTCTATCCACTGTGCTACCTGGCTTCCTCAGTTTAAATCCTGCCTTTCATACTTGCTTCAGGCAACCTGCATTGCTTCTCTGACCTCAGTTTTATCATCTGTAAAATAGAAACAGCATTTCTTTCATAACCTACTTTGCAGACTGAAAACAAAAACACATCATCTAAGTGTCAGCTCTCAGTTCACTTTAGTGAGATCCTTGCTCTCCAACTGTCTGAAGCACCCCCATGAAAGAGAGTGGGCCATAGCAGGAAGACAACTGAGCCTGTGAGAGCTTGATTTTTCTTCCTGGGAAAAATCTAAAGCAGATTGTTAAAGAGATGGCTGGTGAATACCTAGAATGGGAAGTGGGGGTTACTGAGAATTAGCATGGCTCATCATGCCAGACAAACCTCATTTCCTTTTTTTTGACAGGATGACTAAATGAGCAGATGAGGGGAATACTGTCAGGAGCGTTTGCCTCGATTTTAGCCAAGCTCGTGATAAAGTAGCTCATACTCGGATTGTGGAGAAGATGCAGAGGCAGGGTGAGACAATCATAGCACTGGATAGATATTAGATAGATAAACCGTCTTGAGTAGGCAAGGAGGTCTTTCCAGTCTAGGTTTGGCCCAGTGCTATCTGACATTCTTAATGATTCAATAAAATTTGTGCATCAGATTTACAAATGACACCAAGATGGGAGTGATTGCCAATCCAATGCCCTGGGTGATAGAGTCAGGAAAAGGACCTTATCACACTAAAGCATTGGGTAGAATCTAATCACTAGGGATTCATGGAAAGTCTTTCAATTGGGTTCAAAAAATCAATTTCACAAATACAGAATAGAAGTAGGGTTAGAAAGTAGTTTGTCAGAAAAAGAGCTGGGGTTCTGAGGGGATCACAAGCTCAATAAAAATCCACAGGTTGGGATGGAAGCCAGAAGAGCTATTGAGATCTTGGCTGTATTGAGAAGGGTGGAGCTTCCAGGCTCTCTGTCCTGTGAATTGATATCAGGAAAACCATCCTGATGGTGAAGCTGCCCAGAAGTGTCATGGCTGCCTTCCATGGAGGGGCTGGATGACAGAGCATTTGCCAGCTTTGTTCTAGCAGGGTTTCCTTTTGGGGGTAGGCTGGAATCAGGATTACTGAGGTCCCCTCTGCCTCTCCAATTCTATGATTCTGCGTGAGGGACTTGGAGTCAGGTTCCAATCTCACCCCTGATACTGTTTTTGTCTGGCCATGTCTGTCAAGAAACTTTAGTAGCTCCCTATAACCCCAGAATGTTTTGTATTTAACATTGTGGCCAATCTTGCCCCAACCTACCTGGAAAGTTTCCATTCCATCTCTTTTCATGCCTTTGCATTGGCTGTCCCTTACAGCTGGTGTGCCTTCTGTCCTTGGTGCTACCTTTTGGAATCTCTACCTTCCTTCAAGGCCACTAGGTGGCACTGTAGCAGATAAAGTGGGCCTGGAGTCAGGAAGACTCATCTTCCTGAGTTCAAATCCAGCCTCAGACACTAGCTGTGCGATCCTGAACAAGTCACTTAACCCTGTCTGCCTCAGTTTCCTCTTCTGTAAAAAGAGACAGAGAAGAAACTGGCAAACCACTCTAGTATATTTGCCAAGAAAACTCCAAGTGGGGTCATGAAGAGTTGGGCATGATTGAAAAATGGCTTAACAAAAAATAAAAACTACCTCCAAAGCTCAAGTGCCATCTCCTTTAGGAAATCTTTCCTGACACCTGCAGTTGTTTCTGATCTTTTCCTCCATCCTTTTCAAATTAGTTTGTATTTATGTGTCCATACAGTAGGACCCTTGGTTTGTGTGACCTGAGTATTGCCTTCCTTAGAGTGTGACTGGCAGCTAGATGGTGAAGTGAATGGAATGCTGGACTTGGAGTCAGGAAGACATGAGTTCAACTCTGGCCTTGGACATTTATTAGCTGTGTGACTTTGGGCAAGTCGCTTAACCTCTGCCTCAGTTTCCTTATTTGAAAAAAGGAGGCTGATACCCCCTAGGATTGTTGCAAGGATCAAATGATAACTATAACTTTAAATCGCTTAGCACAGTGCCTGCCACACAGTAAGCGCTGTATAAATGTTAACTGTTACTGTTTTACAAATTTTAAAGCTAGCTATTATTTCTAATAGAAAGAACTGCAATATCTAAATTATCCCACCAGGTGGTGCTATGCCGGAGCCACCAGCCTTGCAAACTACTTTCTCCACCCATGTGGGAGAGAGCCCTTTCCTAGGGCCTGCAGTTTCTCTATTGGCCACGAGAGGGCGATCATTCAGAAGAAATCTGTCTAGGTTGGTCCCTGTGCACCAGCCTGTTTCAGGGATGCTTACATTTGGTAACAGCTTGCTGACTAGGTTCAAACTTAATCAGAGGGAGAAAATGGAATTTGCTCCCAATCTTGAGATATGAAATCTGCTGGCCTGGATAGAATGTAAGCCTCTTGAGGACAGATACCATTATTTTCATGTATCCCCAGTCCCTAGTACACTACTGGATTCCTGGGAGGTAGTCCATAACACCCTGTTGATTGAATAGGTGGTTGGAGCCCCCTTGCTATATTACTTCTTTCGCTACTCACTGAATTCATAAATTCAGAGACTTAGCAGCCTATGATCTCCATGGGCACAGTAATTCTGTACCTCATTTTTAAAATTTATATTTTTAAGATAAAGCTGAGTTGTTCATTGAAAAAAATCAGTCTAGTTTTGTTGTTAAAACAACAAAACTTTGGTTTGACAGATAAAAATGTCCATTAAGATTGTGTGAATACTCAATCAATAAATGTTGGCCTTAAATAAAATTCTCCTGGTGCACAACCTAATTAGGGTTTAATTAAAGGGCAGCTAGTTGGTACGGTGGATAGAGCCCTGGGCCTGTAGTGAGAAAGACCTGAGTTCAAATCTGACCTCAGACACTAGCTGTGGGACCCTGGATAAGTTACTTTACTCTGTTTGCCTCAGTTTTCTCATCTGTAAAATGAGCTGGAGAAGGAAATGGCAAACTACTGTAGTATCTTTGCCAAGAAAATCCCAGATGGGATCATGGAAGGTCAGACACAACTGAACAGGAACAAATTGATTTTTTTTTAAATAGGGCAGCTAGGTGGCACAGTGGATAAGAACACTGGGCTTGGAATCAGGAAGACCTGAGTTCAAATCTGGCCTTAGACACTTAATGCAAGCTGTGTGGTCCTGGGCAAGTCCCTTAACCCTGTTGAGCTCGATTTATGAGCTGCAGAAGGAAATGGCAAACCACTCCAATACCTTTGCCAAGAAAATCCCAAGTGGGGTGAAACAAACCCCAAATGGGGTCCCAAAGAGTCAGGCATGATTGAAATGTTTAATCAGCAACAATGCACTGAGATAGCATAAAGAAAACCAGGCTAAATGCTCCTGTCTGCAGACGTTCCCTCCCAGACATCTCCTCTCCCTCTTCCCTATTGTTCTCCCAGCATGTCCAGGGCAGCTAGACAGACTCCTTGGGCCCTTCCTCCCAGGATTGTGGAAGAAGAATGGGGGAGAAGCATTTGTTCCCAGTTTCCGACTCATGGACTAACAGGAAAATCTGTTACCCTGTTTGCTAACCCAGCTAGAGGTTCCTTTTCATGGTCTCTGTCTCTGCTCCAGGATGGGAGCATCTCTTGGCACACCTGGCTTCCCTTGGTCCTCTGGGTCACTGCCGGGGTCTAGAAGCTTCTTCCTGGTCCAATGTCTGCGCCTTTCCACGTATTTCCCTGCTGATGGCTATTTCTGTCTTGGAAGGGTACAAAGTGCTGTTTGTGCAATGTACTTTGGGCACAAGTGTGCCAGAGACAAATTTATGAATTCATTTCATTCTAAGCTACAGCAAACTCCAGGGGTTCCCTGTCATCTCCAGGATCAAACATAAAATCCTCTGGAGTTTAGAGTCCTTCGTAATCTGCCCTCCCCCTCCCTACCCTATACACACTCATACTTTCCCGGTCTTCTTTTTTTATTTTGTTTGGTTTTTTTGGCAGGGCAATTGGGGCTAAGTGACTTGCCCAAGGTCACACAGCTAGTACGTGTGTCAAGCATCTGAGGCCGGATTTGAACTCAGGTCCTCCTGACTCCAGGGCCGGTGCTCTACTCACTGCACCACCTAGCTGACCCGCTACCTTGTTTTATATAAAAAAAAAATCAGTCAATCTTATTTGGTAATAGGTACCTAAAGGGGTGTGTTGGTGAGGCTACGGATTAGGCCAGCATCTAGTTGGCTCTTAGCACAGAACACAGGATTCAAGAAGTCCTGAGTTCAAACCCTACTTGAGATACTTATTGGTTTTGTGATCCTGGGTGAATTACTTAACTTCTTCCTGCCTCAGCTTTCTCATTTGAAAAGTGGGGATAATTTTTATAATAGCATTTCCCTTACAAGGTTGTTGCGAGAATCAGATGAGATAATGGATGTGAAGTGCTTTGTTCATTCTGGAAAGCGATTTGGAAATATACTATACCCTTTGACTCAGTGATACCACCACTACTAGGCTCATACCCCAAAGAGATCAAAGAAAGAGGAAAGGAACCAGAGGGACAAAACTATTTAGAGCAGCTCTTTTGTAGTGGGTAGTCACCCATTGGGAAATGGCTAAATAAACATGGTAGATGAATGTCGTGAGCAATTATTTCACCATAAGAAATGACCAAATGAAGAGAGTGGGAAGACGTCCCCCCCGAACTGATGCAGGGCATGCCAAAGTAGGCAGAACCAGGAGACCAATTTCCACAATGACACCGGCAATCTGAAGAAGGCCACTTGGCAAGAGTAGGGGGCTCTGAGCAATCCAATGAGCAGCCATGATTTCAGAGGCTCCCACACAGGAAGTGTGCAGATAGCATGCTTCTGTCATAGAGCATGGCTTCTGACCACAGTGCGGGATGATGCATAATGAATTTCACATGGAGAGATTGTCAGCCGCTGCTTGGCCAGGCTCCTTCTGTGAATTATTTCTCTGGGCCCAGGGATAAACAATAAATAACTTGTAATGGTGGTGGTGAGGGAAGCCACCGATCAACTTGGTGAGTTCCCCACCTCCCCATCTCCCAGCCAACTTGGTGGGATTATGAGACACAGATTTTTTTTTCCCCAAAGGGCCTCTCCTTCCTAGGTTTTTGGCTGAGCTTTCTGATAACTGATTGGTTGGCTGACACTCAGGAGGATGGATTCAGCAGAAGAGCTACCCTCTCCATCATCATCACAGTCACCATCTGTAAGATCAATCTGTAAAATGGCTTACCCCTTAGGTGTCATCTTTTTTCCTCCCCTTCTAGCCCCTGGACTAGGATTTCTATACTACTGTGTAGCAAGACCGGGGAGGGAAGGGGATTTCCCCATCCCTGCCCCAAACTTGTAGGAGAAGCACATGGTGAATGGCCTTCATTGGCCCAGGTGCCCTTAAGGGGCACGGTTCTGGCCCTACACTTCCTTAATTCCTTTTTATGCTGTTCCTTTTCCTTTTGTGAGTAAAAGTCAGAGACTAGTGATCTAGAGAACAGATGTTTGCAGTCTTAGGAGTTTCTTCATGCGTAGATCTGATGTAGCCACTTTCTGCGGCCATATTCCCTGCGCACTCTGAACCAGCAACATAGACTCTCCTAGAGGGAGGACTACTTTCCCCTTCGGAGTCTTAGGGGCAACCCTGAGGGGGTAGGGTCTCCAGTGCTATCACCCATGAATCTCCATCTTACATACTCCCCAATATCAATCAACTAAAAAGGATGTTTACTGAGAAGATGTAGGAAGGTTGGAAGTTACAAAAATCTTCCCCAGTCTGGGGGTGCCTTCTCCCCTCTGCACTTGGTCTCGAGGGAGAGCACAAAAGTGATGAGACCCTCAGGCAGGGGTCCAATTAGGAGGAGGAATGCCTCCTAACTCCTAGCCCGGGGAATCTTTTTCTCCCTTCTTGGACTCTCCATCGTTCTTACTTTGGGGCTCATTGTTGGTGATCAATGAGTTACATCTTTGCTCAGTAAGTCAATCAATAAGCATTTATTAAAGGCCAGGCACTATGCTAAGCTTTGGGGATACAAAGAAAGGCAATAGATGGTCCTTGCCCTCAAGGAGCTCCCCCAGTCTGATGGGGGAGATACATACAAACGTGTATATAAGCAAGAGCTCAGCTGGGTTGGCACCTTGCTGGGCACTCTGTCTCAGCTGACAGGTTACTCCACAACTGGGCTGGGTTAGGCAGATTCATTGGTTTTTGTTCTGTTTTCTCACCAGAGAGACTCAGCTGCTGTGGACACCAAGTCCAGTTGCTGGTGGGAGGTTCCTCGGATGGCTTTGATGGATCTCCTGGTCTCACCTATTGCTCTGGCACTTCTACCTCAAGACACTTATTCACCTAAGATCAAGAAAGACTAACACAAAAGATCTATAAGCACCATGTATTCATGGACACATGGCAGCCAAGTGAGGGAATGTAGTTTTCTGCTGCTCCTCCCCAACCCTGCAACTCACTTGAAAACCATCAGGATAAAGGGATTATCTGATTGAACTTTTTAAAACATTTATTTTTTATTTTTAGTTTACATCACTTAGTTCCACAAGTTTTTGAGTTCCAAGTTTTCTCCCCCTCCTTTTCCCCCCCAGGATGGCATGTAATCCAATATAGGTTCTACATACCTTCACATTAAACCTATTTTCAAGTTGTAAAGAAGAATTATAACCAGTGGAATGAACCATGAGAAAGAAGAAGCAAATTTTTTTAAAAAGAGAGAGCAAATAGTTTGCTTCAATCTGCATTCAGACTCCATAGTTCTTTCTCTGGATATGGATAGCTCTTTCCATCATGAGTCCTTTGGAGCTGTCTTAGAACCTTGCATTGCTGAGAAGAGCCAAGTCTATCAAAGTTAGTCATCACAGATACCATGTGTCTGTATTTGTGTACAATGATCTCCTGGTTCTGCTCCCCTCAGCATCAGATCATGTACGTCTTTGTAGGTTATTATGAAGTCTTTCTGCTCCTCATTTCTTACAGCACAGTAGCATTCCATTATATTCATACTCCATGGCTAAACAAGCTGTGGTATATGCACGTAATGGAATACTGTTGTGACTGAACTCTTCGTAAATTCCCACTTAGCTTCCTCTAAAGCATCCATCCGTCCTTCTGGCCCCTCAGCCAACCAGACTTTTTATCATCTCATTGTACCAACTCTAGGTTATTATGAACTAACTTTGAAAGTTCTGTGTTAACTTAGCAGCAAGCAGAGAATATTGTGTATGTACCATATGATCCACCAGGAAGGGCATATTTGGGCATTCAAAGGGCATTCAAATCTGAGCATACTTCCCTGGCCAATTCCTCCATTACCCTGAGTTCACAAGGTTCTGGGTTCAGGAGTTAGGCACTAACTATGGAGTGTGAGAACATTTCCATAAATGCATGCTTTTCCCAGGAAAAGTGAATTTTCCTTGGGTGGGGGAAGGGAAGATCAACCTGCAGCTCAAGGATTAAAGCCATGATATGAGGGGCCAGGAGGGGCCAGGAGGTCGGGACTTTGCCAGCCCTCCGTGACATTCTTGGGAGTTGCTGTGATGGGCACTGTGAGTGGCAGGTTCAGGATGAATGGGAACTATTTGTTCAGCTGTCCCACAAAGGACCTTTGGCTTCAGAGTGTGTGTAAGGTGGTGGTGGGGGGTAGGAGTCTAGTGGGAGATTGGAGGATCTCATGTTTCTGAATTTGTTCGTGCCTGCCTGCTGGTCCTTTGTGTCTGAGGCATTCTCAGTGTTGGGTGGAATAAAGGCTGCCCTGTACCTGATACCTTGAAATACCCTACAGTAGGGGCCCCCACGTTCTCTCCTCACGCTTCTTTAACCCCTTACAATCTGGCTTCCCACCCCATCATTCCACCAGCACTGTTCTCTCCAAAGTTACCAGTGATCTCTCGGCTGCCAAATCCAATGGCCTTTCCTCCATCCTCGCTCAGCTTGACCTCTCGGCAGGCTTGAACACTGTTGATCACTTTCTCCTCCTTGATAATTCCCTTCTCTCGAGGTTTTCACTGCCCTCTCTCCCCCTGCCCCCCACCCCGCCTCTCTCTGTCTCTGTGTCTCTCTGTCTCTGTCTCTCTGTCTCTGTGTCTCTCCCTGTCTCTGTCTTTCTGTCTCTGTGTCTCTCTGTCTGTCTCTCTCTCTCTCCTGGTTCTCCTCCCACCTTTCTGACCACTCTTTTTTTTCTCTGTTGCTGGATCCTCCTCTAGGTCACAGCCTCCATCCATAGATGTCCCTCACAGCCCTCTTCTCTCCTCTCTCTGTACTACTTCACTTG
This sequence comes from Trichosurus vulpecula, assembly GCF_011100635.1. NCBI lineage: Eukaryota > Metazoa > Chordata > Mammalia > Diprotodontia > Phalangeridae > Trichosurus > Trichosurus vulpecula. The sequence goes on from NC_050573.1 coordinate 14,672,957, forward strand.
GCAATGTCATCAGCAGCCATGGATTTAATGACCATCTCTATGCTGACGATTCCCAGACTTCCCTATTCTGTCCCAATCTCCCTGCTGACCTCCAACCTTGCATCTCCAACTGTCTTTCCAACATTGTGAACTGGATGTCCAGTAGACATATTAAACTCAACATGTCTCAAACAGAACTCATCATCTTTCCCCCATACCCTCCCCACCTCCCACCTCCCACCTCCCCTATTACTTCGGAGGGCAGCCCCCTCCTCCCAGTCCCTCCAGCTCCCTACCTGGAAGTCATCCTGGACTTCTCACTCTTACCGCCCCCACCCCCCCACCATGACCCCTCTGCTTCCAGGGCCTATTGATTTCACCTTGGCAATACTTCGTGATATGCTCTTTTCTCTCCTCTGACATTGCTCTGGTGATCTCATGCCTGGACCATTGCACTAGATGCTGGGGGCGGGGGGCAGAGCGAGGTGTGGCTGCCTGCCTCCAATATCTCCCAACTCCAGTCCATCCTCCATTCAGCGATCAAAATGATTTTCCTAAAATGCAGGTGTGACCACGTCACGCAGGCCCTGTTGCCTTCAGAGTCAAATACAGAAAGCTCTGTCTGGCATTCAAAGCCTTTTGTAACGTAGCCCCTTCCTACTTTTCCTGTCTTCTTACACCTTCCCCGTGACATGTCCTTTCTGATCCAGTGGCACTGACATCCTGGCAGTTCCACCAACACGACCCTCCATCTCTCCAGCTCTGGGCTTTTTCTCCAGTGTCCCTCGTTCTTGGAATGCTCTGCCTCATCTTCTCCTATTACTGACCTCCCTGGCTTCCTTTGAGTTCCAATTAAAATCCAACCTCCAGCCTTTCCCAGCCCCTCTTAATTCCACTGCCTTCCTTCTTTTAATCATTTCCCATTGATCCTGTATAGAGCTTGCTTTGTAAATCGTTGTTTGCATATTATCTCCCCCCTTAGATTGTGAACTCCTTGAGGGCAGGGACTGGATTTTGCCTCCTTTTGTATCCCTACCGCTTAGCACAGTGCCTGGCCCTTAATAATAATAAATTGTGATTAATTGATTGCCCATTGAATACCACTGAGGGAGGGCATTCCATTACCCACATTTAGGGAGACCAGCCTAAGACCTCTGTAAGCTTTCTAAAGCTTTATTCTGACTCTCCTGGGTGTGGGCAATGAGCCAAAGGGAGATCCTGACCCTTTGGGGTTGGGACGCCAGAAGCGAATCTCGACTGTGTGTAGCCAGAGTCCCTGGGTGGCCCTGGGCAGGCCAGGTGTGGCTACAAATCCACAGTGACCAGAGGGCAAGACAAATTCTCTCAAGCTCTATATATTTTCTATGTGGGTGATACTTCCATGTTGTTCCCTTTGTATAATGTAAACTCGTTGAGGGAAGGATAAGTCTCATTTTTGTCTTTGTATGTCCAGTACCTAGCCCAGTGCCCAAGGGGCACTTAAGTACTGGTTTTATGGAATTGAACTGAATTGTGTGACCATGGTCCCTCTACCCTCCCCATTTTCTCTTGTCTGGAAGGCATGGATAGGCAGAAGAGAAGTGAGACCATTTACCCAAACCAAGGAAGCCTGATCCAGCCCTGGGCAAAGATGAGAAGCTGGTGAGGGTGGCTTCCATCAGTCAGCCGCCTCAACTCCCACACAAAGCGAGAACTTGTTAGTCTCCTGGGAATGTGGAGCTCCGTCATGACCACTCCTCACCCCACTGCAGGTGGGTCAAAGGCAGTTAGGTCACAGATTCTTAACCTTTTTGTGTGTCCTGGCCCCTTGGGCCACCAGTCTGCTGAAGCCTATGAACCCCTACTTGGAATCATATTCTTAAATGCATAAAATAAAATACATAGAATTACAAAGGAAACCAATTATACTGAAATGTAGTTATCAAAATATAAAAAAATATTCACAGATCTTTAACCTTTAAGTTAGAGAGATATTCAGAAATACGAAAATTTTAAACACTACATTTATAATGATTCAATAAAATAGCAAACAGCAAAGTGAAATAAGCTGGTCCAGATGGAAACTCAGTTCTAATTTGTGGAATCATCTCGGCAAAGACCAAAAGCTTTTATACCAAATTACAGAACTAATCAAAAGTTACATTAAAGATAATGACAGCATCATTGCAACATGTTAAAATATATGGGATGCAGTCCCAGCAATTCTCGGAGGCAAATTTATCTTCCTGAAGGCTAATGAATGCAGAAAAGAGAAGAGTAATGAATTGAGTTTGTAGCTTAAAACTACTGGAAATTGGATAAATTAATATTTTCAAAGCCAGTAGAAAGCCAAAAATTGACCATGTAGCACCTAGGCTCACCTCTCTTAACTCACACACAAAGGCCCTGGAGATGGCTGCTCCACGTACTCCAGGTACTCTGTGAGTCCACTCAAATATAGATTGTGAGCCCCCACTGATGTATCTACTTTACTAATCATCCAGAGGACACAATTAGTTCAAAGCAAAGGCATTTAATGAAATAGTAAGAAGAGTAGAAATAAGCATTTTCCCCATAAATTTGGTGCATAATCTCACACAAATACATCAGGGGAAAGAGTGGACATGTGTAGGGAACATGTGGAGAGGCATAAATGTGGGAAACTCATATGGTCAGGGCTCCTTTGTGGAAGAAAACACACACACAGCAAACACATGTGAGGGGGCTTACACCTGGAGGAGCTAGTACAAAGGAACTGGTTTGTCCTCCTACTGAATCTCACTGCTTTAAATGAGCATTTATTAGGCACCTATGCGTGCAGTAGCTCAGTGTTCAGTATCTAAGGTTACAAAATAGGAAACAGTAGGAAAAATTAAATAGCAGTTTTGGTAAAAAAATGGGCTACATCTCACTTGACACAGCACAATAAATGACAAGTGTATCAGAGAAGACTTGGGGAAGAGGGGGACATGAGTATTGGAAAGACTCTTGATGCCAAAGTACAAAACTAGGATCAACCGGTAAAAGTTGCACAATGGGAGCATTTATACAGGGACAGCTAGGGGGCTCAGTGGATAGATCGCCAGCCCTGGAGTCAGGAGGACCTGAGTTCAAATCTAGCCTCAGACACTTAACTGGCTGTGTGACCCTGGGCAAGTCACTTCACCCTGTTTGCCTCAGTTTCCTCATCTGTCAGATGAGCTGGAGAAGGAAATGGTAAGCCACTGCAGTATCTCTGCCAAGAAAACCACAAATGGGGTCACGGAGAGTCAGACACAATTGAAACAACTCAAGAACAGCATGTATACAGTGTTTTAAGGTTTTCAAAAGACTTTATTTCATTTTATCCTCACAATAATCCTGAGAGATAGGTGCTATTATCACTCCATTTTTCAGATGAAGAAACTGAGGCAGATAGAGGTTAAATAACTTGCCCAAGGTCACACAACTAGTAAATATCTGAAGCTGGATTTGAACTCAGGTCCTCCAGCTCTCTATCCACCGTGTCACGTAGTTGTCTTAACATAAGGAAAAAAGTTCTTAAGAATTCAAACCCCCTAAATCCCAAGTAGGATGCACTGCCTGAGGAAATGGGAAGTTCTTCTTCATCGTACATCTCTAAGCAAAGACTTGGGGGGGATGTTATCATTACCTTCTATGTGCAAATATGGTCTAGATTTTAAAACCTGGTAAATGGAATACTAAGAAAATTATAGACAAATTTCCCCAATGAATGCAGATTTAAAGTGTTCAAGGAAACGTTATCTGGTAGAACCCAACAATACATTTCAACATATATTCATCATGACCACGCAGGATTTGTGCCAGATATACATTATCAGAAAGACTATCGAGATAATGCAACATTTCAGCTTACTAAATTTAGTTGAGCTGCTTCCCTTTTCTGGGCCCTCATCTCCCCATCTGTGAAATCAGGAGGTCAGATGAAGTGACTTCTACATATGGTCTCTTCTAGCTCTAAGCCTATGACCTTGTGCATGTATGAGAAAAAAGACAATCTAGCCCTCTATGTGATCATTTAAGAGGGAGTGCTTCTCACTCCTAACCCCAATTAACATAACTAACCAGATGCCTTTACCAGATGATAACATCTCTTTGAAATCGAATATGGAAACCAGTCCTAGGCACCTCTACTGCCTCAATCAACCAAAGGCACGAATTAGGTGCCAAGCATCCTAGTTAATTAAGTTAGGAAAGTGTGAAGTACATTGGGCCATTAGATGAAATCAGGTGATCAAATGTGTTGGGATTTGTTGAAAGAACAAGCCGGGAACTCTGAGTCTATGAATCAGCCAAGGAGGCTTCCCCAATGAATGATTAAGTCATTATTAATATTTACAGTCTAGGCCTTGCACATCCTCTGCATAAACCTCGGGACTCTCCTACCTGGAGATAGGCAAAGAATGACCAACCTTCGGACTCTCCCACTTGGAGACGTGATGAGCCTTGAACAAAGGACAGTAAACATTCTTGAGGTTAAACATTTGGGGAAACTGCCATTCTGGGAGCCTAGCCAGCCCCCAAGAACAATATCTCACGAAATCCCATTGTAAGGATTGGTTCCCCTCTCAATGAGAACATTCGGAGTGATTGGCAGTAAGTTTTCTTGTTCAAGGCCCTATTTAAGTCTACACGTGGGTGAGTCACATTGAAATCTCATCTATGGAGAGGACACTGTGCCTGGGACTTTCCCATTCAGGACCCTGATTGAGCTGTACCCCAGGATTTCCTGGCTTTGAAGGATCAGATGTAGGAGTTCCCCCGAAAGGTAATGCACTTATGTTGTTATTATCTGTTGTCTTGGTCGCTTTTGCTGTTATTAGTTGTGTTATTAGGAATTGTTAATTACTGTTGTTGTAAATCCAATATAACATTCCCTGTCTTTTAATAAAAGCATTATTCCATTGGGAGTGTGTCATATTGCAGATGTGAATCCGAACTTAACTAATCTTAATTGCACACCCAAGTCACTTGGGGAAAGGAAGCTTTGAGAAGACAGATATTTTGTGTCATACCAGAGAGCAGCAAAAGAGTGGGGGTGGATAGTGAGCCCAGAGGGAGGGTCACAATCTGTGCCCCCTCCCTCCATGATCATGTCATTGGAGAGACAAACAACGTATTCAGCCAGAGGCTGGCGGAAGAACAACTGGAGTCTAGCTTTAGTCCAAGCTTTACAGAACAAATCCTTTTATGAAGGGGATTTGTTCTGTGAAGTTTGGATTCAGTCAAAGGACTGCACTTGAGGACCTAGAGGGCCACCTGTGGCCCACAGGTTCCCCATCCCTGAACCAGACACCTCAAAGAATGGCAGCTTCAGAGAGTATAACTTCTTTGGGGTAGAGAGAATTGCAGCTTTCAAGCCTTTGTACAAAGGCTCAAGCCTTCTAGACTCACAATAGCTATGCACCTCTCAGGGGGAATTTCATGAGGACTCTAGGAAGGAAGAAAAGTTCTTTCTACCAGCCAGGAGCTGTGATAATTAATCCCTTGGACCTGTCTGCTTTCTAAGCTCGAGCCCCCTTTCCCTTAGACTCTGTATGTATTTGTAGGAAGGTGTGTCCCAGACTTTGGGGGGGGGCCTTTTTGTACCAACTCTTTTTATATGCCACCTTAGTAAATACTTCTAACTAAAAGCCAATTAATTCTGGCTGCCTAATTGATATGCATTTAATAATCAGTGAACACACTGGTGGAGACTCATAAGCAACAGCATTAGAAAATCACCCCACCCCCTCAGAGTTATCCCTAGATCCCTGAGGAGAAACTGCCATTGCAGGGGATGGCGTTAGGGAAACACCCTTAGAGAGATAGCTAAAGTGATGTCATTAGATTTCCAGGCTTTCATCATAAAACGAGTCAAAAGATTATGATCAGAGGGATTTTTCTCTTAAAATCAGGAGCAAACAGGATATAAAAGGGCAGATGATCAAAAGCATTCCCACTTCCCCACATTTCAATTTCTCTTTTCTTGTTGAGCCACATCACCATATCTAGCTACTAGATTCAAAACCTGAGAGTCCGGATGGAGACTCTTCTCTCTCCCTCAACCCTCATGTCCATTTAGTTGCAAAGTCCTTGTTAATTCCATGCCCATGATAGCCCTCCCCTCTGTTGCCTTTTACACACTAAATTCCAGCCAACTTGCTGTTCTATGTATATAAGGGTCTGCCTCTCATGTCCATCACTTTGCACAGGCTGCCCCCCTCACCTGCAAGGTTCTTCCTTCTCACCTCTGCCGGGTAAAACCCTTAGCTTCCTTCCAGGTTCAGCTCAGAGGCCACCTCTGAAATGAGATCACTCTTCATCCCCTCTCCTGCACCAGTTGCTAGTTCTCTCCCCATTGGAAATGGCCCGGTATTTACCTTGAACGTATTCAAAATGTTCTGTGTAGCACCTCTCACATAAGCTAACAAATTCAGGCTCAAAGTACTCTGTGGAAGCACATGTATTCAAAATCACAGGTCATGAGCCCTTACTGAGATGTCTACTGTTTCTCCAGCCAGATAATACCATTAATTCAAAGCAAAAACATTTGAGGAAATAGCACAGAAAGAAAATGAACAGTGATTCCTTTATAAATTGAGAATATCTTTTCCCACAAATTCATACACCATTGAGAGAGAGGAAATCGAGCACATGTAGGAACACACATAAAAGGCATGCATATTGGAAATACATGTGACCATGACAACTCCTACCCCTGATGCTTCTGTTCCCTGTCTCTCTGGGCTCATTGCTCCTATAGTTTGCTGATCTCCTGGTGACGGCTGGGTACTTAGTCTCCACTGGCCCTTGCTGGTCCTGTGGTGAGTGCTGTGTGTTCTAGTAGCTGGCCATGTCGTCTCTGTTGGGCATGACTCCCTGTTTCCCTCTTCTAGACTCATCTCTAGGGCCAGCCAAGCCATCTTTGTCTCAGTCTGCTAGGGTATAGTGATTGTAACTTCTCTCTGATGAGGGCTGGAAGCTTTTTTGTTTGTTCTTTTTTTGTCATAGGCATGACAGCTAACAAAAAAGTGGCTAACCCAAGATGAAGCCTTTTTTATTTTTATTATTATTATTATTTTTAGTTTTAGTTTATAACACTCGGTTCTACATAATTTTGAGTTCCAGATTTTCTTCCTTCCCTCCCCCCTCCCTCCCCAAGATGGCATGGAATCCCATATAACTTCCACGTATAACTTCGCATTGAATTAATTTACACACTAGTCAAGTTATGGAGAAGAATTATGTTTGGGTGAAGATGAAAATCCTCTGATATTACAGGTAGCCGTCTGACTTTGGGTTAGATACTCTTAGATATTTCCAAGGTCCTCGTTAGCGTGTGAATGAATTTTAGCCAGAACAAAAGGTGAGCCAAGGAGGTCAGGCCGTTGTCCTCTACCCAAGTCCTCATTCCTCTTTTTACTATGAGTATCTTTTGGGACCAAAGACTAACAGCTTTTGTCCTTCATTTTGGCTAGCAAAAAACCTCAATCTTCTTATATCTGTTTATACATTGTTTCCTTCCAATAGAATGTAAACTCTTGAGGGCAGGGTCTATTTCATTTTTGTCTCTCTTAACCCTAGTGCCTGGCACACTATGAGGGCTTAATCAATGCTTGTTGATGTGAATGACTTAGCTATTCTCAGCAGCACAATGATCCGAGATGATTCTGAAGGACTCAAGATGAAAAAATGCTCTCTCTAGAGAAAGAACTGTTGGAATCTGAATGCATATCTGAATGCAGATTGAAGAAGACTTTTTTTACATTCTTTCTTTATTTATTTGGTCTGTGTTTTCTTTTGCAACATGGCTAATATGGGAATGTTTTGCACGATGGCATGTGCATAATCTAAATTACTTGCCTTCTCAAGGAGGGGGCAGGGAGGGAGAGAATTTGGAAAACAAAATAAACGAATGTCAAAAATTGTTTTTACATGTAATTGGAAAAATAGAATATAAAAACAAATGCTTGTTGAATGAATGGTACACAGTGACTCAGATCACTCCCACCACTTCCATTTGACATGGCGTTCGAGATGCTAGCAATTGCAAAAACACGGGGAAAAGATATCCAACAAATGAATGCTGGAAAGGAAGAGGTCAAAATATTATTTGCAGGTGACAGGATTGTATTCCTAGAAAACTGAATAGTGCCAACCAAAAAGTTACTTGAGAAAATAGGAATTCAGCAAATTTGCAGCATAAAAGATTAACCACAAAGATGACTCATGTTACTTCCTAGAAATAAAGAAGACATCATAAATAAATCTCATTTATGATAAGAAAACCCATTAAATATTTGGTGTTAAATACACATACACATAACTTTCATAAAGAAAATATAAAAAATTAATGACTAAATAAAAGGAAGACCTACACCTCTAGCAGGACATGCATGGGTTCATGTTCACGGATGGGTTGGATTAATATTGAAAAAAGGACTGATTTCAATGAATATATATATTTAATACAATATCAATTGAAATACCAATAGGTTGGTTCGTTGAGCCAGATAAAATCACAATAGGATTTATATTGAAAAACAAAGGGAGGAAAATATTAGTGGCATATTGGGCAAAAGGTGGACTTCTATTCCCAGACTTTAAAACATAGGGCAAAGTAGTTATCATCAAAACTACCTGGTTTTGAACAAGAAAATAGAGAAATTAAGAGATCGGAGGCTTGGAAATTCAAGTGGGCCTATGCTCCAAATCACTACAGAGTCCTTCCCTACATCCCTTCACCAAGTATTCTTCCAGTTTCAACCATGATTGCCTCTGGGAAGCTTTTGCTTAATTTAATCTTTAATCAATAAGCTTACGAGGAACATCCATCCCACCTCGACTTCTTCCCGCTTTATTCAACTGAAGAAGCATTTATTAAGCATGTACTATGTGTAAGATCCTATGCTGAACGCTGGGAATACAAAGATGAAGCAAAAAACAAACTAGTCTTTGATCTCAATGACCTTATATCCTACTAAGAGAAATAACAGCTATGTAGATAAATAAGAAGAAGAATATTTGAAGGAAGGGAGAGAATACTGATGATGAGGGGGGCAGGAAAGGCTTCTTTAAGAAGGAGCCCCTGAGATGAGCCTGGGAGGAAGCTAAAGTGATATTGCTCCCAGATGTTGAATCAAACACCAACACAAGTTAGTGTTTGACAGTCATGGGAAATATCAACTCAAGAAAGGATTCGTTATCCAATAGTATTTATTTCTTTGTAACTCCAGTACTTAGTATGGTACCTGCTTAAGAAATGTTATTGACTATTGACCAATAGCTATATATGGGAAGACTGGCTAGCAATACAGTGGGAAATAGATTTAGGGGTGCACCTCACACCATATACGAGAATGAATTTCCACTGTAATATACACTAAAAATGGTTTTAAAAGATGTTTATGACATAATAAATGTCAATTGTGAAAAGAAGATAAGTTTTTATTTGTCAAGTAATAGAAGAAATCAGGGATAAAATAAATATGTTTGATTACACAAGGAAAAAATGTTTAATAAAAGCATTATGATAAATAGAAAGGGAAAAAAAGATAGGAAAATATTTATGGCAAACGTGTTGCATTAAAATTGGACATCTAAAACATGCAAGTATACCACTCCTGTTTGGCCATCTGTATTTACAGGTTTGCAGGTGGGATCCCTGGAGGGTGAGTACTCTCACAGGTTCAAGGCACACTGTGCATCTCAGCTCCTAAACTTGTAACTCCTGAGTCCCCACTGGTGTGTTTACTTTTAACAGTCAGTCAGTAGATATAATTAGCTCAGACTAAAGGCATTACTAAGATGGTACGGTAGAACAGTTGCTAGAAAACATTCTTTCTCATAAACCTGGGGTACACTTGCAATACAAATATATAGTGTCCGTGAGGAGAGTGGTAACAAACAGAATGCACTAGTAGTGGGATATACACATAGGAAAAATGCAGCCAAGTCGACTTATGTCTCTGGGACTGTAGGATCCTGACATCCTTTCTCTTCTTATGGTGTCCTCATGCCCCTGGGCTTAGCACTTGTGCTGTTTGGATCACTTAAGTGGGATCCTTGGGTTCCTCTTGATTCTAGAGGACCTAACCCTCTCAGGAATCCCAATTTGCTTCTTTTCTTTCCTGCTGGAGGTCATGTTCATGCTTCTTACCTCTGACTTCCTGTATCTGTGTCTCTTCTCCCTGTGGGATATGGTGTCTCTTAGTGGTGTCTCCTTTCCCCACTCCCATTTTAATAAATTTATTAAAAAGTAATAAGTTTGATTTATTGTCATGATGAGTCCAAACACATAAAACCTAACTTTCCGAGACATTTCATAGTATGTATTGCAGTAGTGTGAAATTTATTTACCATTTATTTACATTTACATACATTTACATATTATTTACCATTTACTAATCAATGAGTCATAGCAACTGTCTTTCTTATAAGCTTGCTGTCTGAGCAAACAAACTGATAGGTATATGTAGTATCATTAGATGCTATGGAAGATGTCATGGTTGACAGAGGTTGGGAAGACAAAAACCCTTCCTCCCCACTGTCCTTTGGTAGAGGCTCCTGGGTAACACTGACAAAGTTGACTCCAGCCTCAAACTATGCCTCGACTGTCTCCAAGGCTGGCAGGCTTAATTTTTTAAAGGCCTCCAAGGGCATGGCCAATGGCCAACAGCCCTTTCAATTTCATCAGGGAAACTTTCTCACATCTTTAGACATGTCTTTGTACCTCATTTTAAAAAACCATATTAACCCCTTGTCTGTTATCTGCCCCTGACTTTCTGTGATTACATCAACTAGGCTGGGGGAGGTAAAAACTCCCTTCCCTCTCCCCCATAAGGAACTGTTAAAGATGTCCAAAGGCTACACCGAAAGGATAAGTAATGAAAATATAAGAACCTAGAATTTATCTCACAGGAAACTTGCATTGATAATAATGTCTTAGTAAGATCAGTGTCACTGATAATCAAAGAGGCAAAAGTTAAAATAACACTGGATACCATCTCACACCAATCAAAAGAATTCTAAGTTCTATGTTCCAGGCCCTAGGACTACTAAGCTAAAAATGAAATAGTCTCTGCCCTCAGAACTTACATTCTATTAGTCCTGTTACTGTTTAATAGATAAAAGTTATCTCCCTTCCACAATGGACATACATTATATAATAAACATCCTTTTTTTAACCATTTAAAAATATATGTTACAGTGGAAATTCATTCTGGTATGTGGTGTGAGATTTAGGTAACCTTAAATTTATTTCCCGCCATATTGCTAACCAATTTTCCCATATATAGTTATTAGTCAATAGTCAATAAATATTTATTAAGCAGGCACCATACTAAGTACTGGAGATACAAAGAAATAAATACTATTAGATAATGAACCCTTTCTTGAGTTGATATTTTTTATGATTGTCAAATGCTAATTTTGTGTAGGTTGTGTTCAACTTAATAACTGGGAGTGATAGCACCTCAGCTTCCTCCCATTCTCATCCCTGGTGCTACTTTTTAAATAATGTAGTGAATGTATTTCTATGAGTGTATACAGAATAAATACAAGATAAATATATTTAAAAGCAAAAATAATTGAAAGCAGCAAAACTCAGTTGGTAAAGTTATAGAAACAGGTACACTTATTCATTGCTGGTAGAATTGCAAAAACTAGGGAAAATGATTTGACATCACTATGCAAAAATTACAAAAATAATTGTACACTTTGACCCAATCTTCTGCTGTTGGGAATACGCCCTGAGGGGGAAGGAGCCATTGATTCCAAGATATTTATAGCTGGTCAAAGATATTTATAGCTGGGTGGTTTGGAATCAGGAAGCACTGGAAAAGGTAACAGAAATCTACAGCAGTTCTGGGATGGTGAAATAGATTGGCCATGCCTTCATGGAATGGAACACAATTAAGATTGATAAGCATGAGGGCTTTTAGAGAAATCTGGAAAGTTCTTTTTGTAATGACTCAACATGAAAAAAGCTGAGGTAGTAAACTCCATCCTACTAACTAGAAGGGAAAAATCAACAGGAATTAGGGGAGGGCTAAGCAAAGAAAGCTGATAGAGATTCCCAGAGAGAGGCAAAAGAGTTGCTGTTGTGGGCATTTTATGGGCTGAAATTCATTAAGTCAAATGTAAATATTTGCAAAGTAGCCTTTGCTGATGTTTAAATCATGAATGGAAAATTTTTTTTAGAAGAAAGGTTTCATTACCTCAAACCAAAACATCCCAGGGTGACTCAGCTCCCTGGGTGTGGTCTTTGCTCCCTCCCCCCCTTCCCTCCTCCTCTCTGCCCGAGGCACAAAAAGTTCTCATTGCATCAGGATTGATCAGCGGTGTGTGTGTGTGTGTGTGTGTGTGTATGTGTGTGTGTGTGTGTGTGTGTGTGTGTGTGTGTGTGTGTGTGTACTAGGGTAGGGGACTGTGTCTGTCTCTCTCTTCCTCCCAGATGCTGCTGGTTTCCTTTCTCCACCTCCCAAGGAATACCATTCCTACCACATTTTTGTGTCCGTGAGAGAAAGTCAGCCTTGGGGTCATCCCCTATCAGAACGGCATGTTAGAACACCAAATAGAGGAGCTGAGATGTTCCAACATTGAGGGCTTTAAATGTTAGTGACATTCAGAAGGGAAGAACTTTAGAGATCATGGAACCCAACCTTACCCCTATTCCAGAGGAGGAAACTGGGAACCAGAGAGGGGCAGAGACTTGGCCAAGGTCATAGAGTCATAAAATTGAAGAATCTCAGAATCTTCAAAATTCCGAGACCATCTAGTGGGGCCTGTGCCTGAGCAGGAACCCCTTGGACCTACAATGGACCCAGCTAGTTTGTGCTGGAAGACCTCCAATGAAGGGTGTAAGAAATGGGAGGAGGAGTTTTGTTTCCACAGAACTAAGGTGTGTTTCCCTGCCCTCCCCTACCCCAGCTTTAGCAGAGACCAGGCCTCAAAGTCGGTCAGGTGAGAGGTCAGAGGCTTGTACGCATGTGCATACTTTTTGAGAAGGCAGTCTAGGGAATTAGAGGCCAAACCCACTTGAACCTGTTCAAGCTTATCTAGGGTCTGGTCTTGGTCAAGAATCCAGGCCTACTGATTTGCATCATTTGCATATGTTAAAGAGGGAAAGTAGGGGAAGTAAAAGAATATAGTTTAATCCTAAACTAGGACAAGAAAAATCTAGTTAACTTCACTTTTGCTTCTGTATCCTTCTTATCCTATTTATATAAACTGTATAACCTAGGAAAACTATGTAAAAAATAAAGATTGTAAACTAACCATGACTCTAGCAGGAGTGGAGGGAATGGTTACCCCTGCTCCTGCAGCTGTATCAGTGTGTGAGTGTTCCTGCAAGCACTGCATCCGCTCTCCCGGGGAGCATAATAAAATGCCTTCCTCTGCCCACTCTGGTCCTGAATTCTTTGGGTGTGAATGGGCAAATCACATGGATTTTCCTAAGGTCAAGTGAAGGGAAGCAACAGGCAGTGGAAGCTCACCAGGCTTACTCCTGGATCTTGTCTTGGGGGGTCCTGTGATCCCCACTGCGGTGTTAAGAGGGCTACCACTCCGGCTTCCCCTGGGGAACCCTGTGGTCTGCACGGCCTTCTTAAGGGGACATCACATGGGACTTCTGGCCCTGTCTCGGGAGCCTTGTGATCTTACTGCCATCCTAAGGGGCCATCACTTGGGTCTTCCTTAGGGTCTGACCCCTAGGAGGCCCTGTGATCCCCACAGATTTAAGGGATGGCTACCACTTGGTCTTCCTCTGGGAGTCCTGTGGTCTGTACAGCCTTCCCTAGGGATTATCACAGGGTTCTTCTTCAGGACTTTGGCCCTGCCTAGGAAGTCCAGTGATCGCCAAAACCACGTTTCTCACAAAGGGGTACCTATCTGCTCTTGAGGCAGTGCTCCCCACTCTGGGACAGCTCAACCCTTTGGAAAATTGGTCCTGTAACTCAAGCCCAAATTGACTTTTTTTTGCAATTTCCAAGCAATGCTCCTGGTTCTGCCCTCAGGGTCCAAGCAAGGGTCCAAACCACCAAGGCTCTCCCCACCAGGACACAGCCCTTCACATACCTGAAGGCAGTGAATGCTCTCCTATACCTGCCAGTGTTTTACTCAGCAGCTTGAATATCCCCAGTTCTTCCAACTAAGCCTAATATGATGTTGACTCAAGATACTTCACTATTCTGATTATCCTCTGGACACTCTCCAGCTTAATCAATACCTTTCCCAAACTGTGATGCCTAGAACTGAACCCAGGCAGTCAGTCAAAAAAAAAAAACAAACCTTAATTAAGTTTCTACTTTGTGCCAGGCTCTGTGTTAAGCACTGAGGATATGAAAAAGAAAGACAATTCTTACCCTCGAGGAGCTTATAATTCAGTGGGGAGGAAGGCAACACGATCCTCCAGATGTGGCTTAACCAGGCAGAGCCCAGTGGGACAATCACCTCCCTATTCCTCAAAGCCATGTCTCTCTTAATGAGACGTAAGATCTCATTACTTATTTTGGGCTGCTGCCATATTGCTCTCTTGGCTTATATCAAGATTGCAGGCTGTTAAAACCCACAGCTCTTTCTCAGACGTTCTAGCTAACTAGAACATATTCCTCATATAGCTAGCTAGCCATATTCCTCCTCCCCATCATGTAAAGATGATCTTTTGAACTCAAGTATAAGAGTTTTCCTTTATTAAGCATCATCTTAGATCTGACCCGATATTCTGCCCTGTTAAGATCTCTTTGGGTTCTGTCCCTTATCTAGCTTGTTAGAGTCCTCCGAACTTTGTGTCATTTGCAAATTTGATAAACATGGCATCAGTGCCCCCATCTAAAGCACTAATAAAGAGGCAAAACAGGGGTTATCCTTGGGTCCTTCCACTGGGTACCTCATTCTAAGTTGACATCTAACCAGTCACTTTTTGGGACTGGTCATTCAACCAGTTTCAAATCCACCTACCTGTATCATTATCTAGTCCATATTGCTCCATGTTTTCCACATAACTAGTATGAAATATTTTGTCAAATTCTGAAATCTATCTACAAAAATTATATACAATATTCTGCTCATATACTAGTCTACTACCCTTGTCCAAAGAAGATGAAGCTAGTTTGGCAGTAGAGGATGTTGGCTCTTTTCTAGCTATACACAGACCATCCCTTTAACATTATAATCTAGAACTATACCAGGAATCTAAGCCAAATTTACTGGCATACAATTTTTTGGTTCCATTTTTCCTCTCTCTCTTGAAAATCAGGACAATAGTAAGCCTTCTCTATTCTTATGGCACTTCTACCTTTTCTATGGTCTTTCATATATCACTGGTGGGGGCCCAACAATCACATCTGTTAGTTCTTTCAGGACTCTGAGACAAAGTTCATTTGGATCTGGTGGCTCGAACTCATCAACAGAAGTTTTGTGTCTTCTAACTTATATTAAAGATCAATAGTCAATTTCCATTTTGTCCTTTACCAATCCAAAGATCATTGAAAACAAGAGAAATGAGTTGAGGTCGGCTTTTACTCTTTCCTCCATTATCCTTGGCCTATCTGCCCCAAGCATTGGCCCTATGCCTTCTTTTATCTTTTTTTCTCAACCCCTCTTAATTCTACTGCCTTCCATCTCTTAATAATGATTTTTAACTTATACATAGTTTGTGCTTTGTTTCCCTCATTAGATTATAAACTCCTCGAGGGAAGGTACTATCTTTTGCCTCTTTTTTGTATCCCCGTCACCTAGCACAGGGCCCAGCACATATTAGTGTTGCAGTTTGGGGTACTAGGAACCCCAAAATGCAAGGGTACAGGACAGGCCTGCCTCGAAAGAATTCAAAGACTCAAGCCTTCTTTCGGTCAGGATAGTGAGGTTTTATTATACATCAAATGGTCGGGCAAGATTTTAAGAGTCTACACAATTTAATGGGGGGAAGATTGGTACTTTTATATAGAAAAAGACTGTGAGAAAATTTGGGTGGGATTAAGGAATGGTAAATAGCTTGGGGTGGTCTAGATGGGATTAAGGAATGTCAAGTAAGTAAATTAAGTAATCAAGGTTGGCTGGGGTGGACCAGATGCCTTGGGCCAAGGCACCAGTGGTCTGGGCTACTGAAATATATGGGAAAATTCAGGGACTGGGTTGCTTTCAAAGACATGCTCTTTTCTTTTTAGGGGTTCAGGTCTTGTGACCTCATCAGTAGGTGCTTAATAAATGATTATTTACTCACTGACTATTCTCTCCCCAAACTTTTATTTTTCCTTAGTTTTCCTTATCAGTTTGAGCTCATTCTCAAAATTAGCATTCCCAACACATTTTTTTTGTCTGTTTCATTATGCTTTATTTTTTTTTTACTATCATATTTACTTTTTATTTGGGGCTGAATTGATATTTCCCTTTCTAAAAATAGAATTTAATTCTGGAGTGTGAGCAGGAACCAATTAACTACTTTCATTGTCCAGTCTCCATTGGTTTGAGAAAAGACTCCAAATTCTTGGCATATGAATCAGCTGTAGGGTAATTGCACCTTCTCCCTGCTATGAGGAGGCTGGACAACAGTGACTGTATGTTTAGAAGTTCACACTATGGCTTGTGAGGTCTTTTGCTACAGGAGGTATTGATAGATACTCTTGGCATCTGGCTTCAGCCAAGCAGTGTTCAGTAGGATGTGTTCCCAGCCCTGCTGGATGAGACACTCCGCTGAGAGAGCTGGGTGGCCCTCTCTCTAGATCTACTAGTCTTGATATTAAGAATTCTTCCTGGTAGTAATTATAAAGTTTGCCTCTCATAAATCTCTAAGGACCTCTCTCCCCCTGCTTGCTGCTCCCAGCTGCACACCAATAACAGATGTAGTGTCTGTTACCTCTTCTGAAAGGGTAAAGGCGAGAACTTTTGGTGAAGTGCTTCCCAAAACTCATCTAATTCTGTTCTCCTTTCTTGCATATCTACTTCAATGTGAAGCTTTAGCACAATGCTTCAAAACAATCAGCTATACAGCTATCCGTGGATCAGCAGAAAGAATCTGTCCTCAAACCCAATGACCACAATGATGATGATGATGACCATCTTCTTCTAACTGTGTCTTATGTCCTGATTTCCCTAGTTTGCCTAGAACAAAGCTGCCAAGGAGTGCTTCTAGATGACCCTCTCCAGGTGGACAATCCCAGCCCAGCCTCTCTCCTCTGGGTAAAAAGAGATCTTTCATAAAAGACTAGATTTTCTTCTAGAAGTCTGGGTGTGGGACACACAAGAAAGTTGAGTGAATCCCCAGGATCACGCAGTTTAACTGGGCTCACTCACAAAAGCCCCCATGACTTTTAGAACATCTACAATGTTAAAGATTCCAGCTTTACCCAAAGGAAAAAGATCATTCTGTAGCCCAAGTTGGGCTGCGGGAGGTAAAGAAAGGTCTCATATGCCTGCCTCTCAATGGGCCCAGTGGGCTCTCAATGTGGTACTGAGTCTAATAAAATCCATCTGTTTCCAGGCTTAACTTTACCCACTGGTCCAGTTTGATGTTTTCTCAAACCACACTCATCTCTGGTTTGTCCATCAAAATGGACTTCACTGTCTTCATTAGGTTCTTCACTTGTAGAGATTGTTGTAGGAGCCAACCACTGGGGACAATCTCTCCACCCAATGGCCCACGGACACAGAATTTCATGTTGGGACAAATTCAGGACTCTGATATCTTCCACCTGATCTGCGTCCACAGAAATGAAAGGAAGCCCCATTTGTTGGGCTATGTTTTCATCACAACTGTAGAAAGGTGACCTCTGGAATTTCCCAAAGGTCCTCTGTGGCTGCATTCTTCCATTGGAACTTGGTTGAGTGTATTCATTCTTAAAGTCCCCTTGTCTCCCATGTAGTCATGCAACATTCTGATGACTCGTACTCCTTTGCTAAAGGCTATCTCATCAACTTGGGTATGATGGCCCACACTGACCTCAATAGGATGACTATTAGCAAAGGCATCAAGATCTTGGGCTCCTGTGTAATCAGCAGAAACAAAGTGAGTCCAGATACCATATTCTGGGAAGCAGTGATCTATACACAGATACTCTCTTCAAGAGACTTTTGTTGCTGTTGTTCAGTCACATCCAACTCTCCGTGACTACATTTGGGGTTTTCTTGGCAGAGACACTGGAGTGGTTTGCCCTTTCCTTTTCCATCTCATTTTGCAGATGAGGAAACTGAGTCAAACAGGATGAAGTGACTTGCCCAGCGTCACGTAGCTAGGTAGTGTCTGAGGCCAGATTTGAACTCAAGAAGAGGAGACTTCTTGCCTTCAGGCCCAGCACTCTATCCACTGAGTCACCCAGCCACCCAATTCAGGAGGCAAAGCCTTTATTTAGCTAAAGATGAGTCCACCATTCCACGGTAACAAGATGGGCAAATTCAAGTCTCACACCAGAACCATTCACTTGTAGGATGAACAGGAATTCTTTGGATTAATAAATCAGACTCTCTGTAAGTAGCAAGGCCCTGACATGCTTCTTACTGGACCATGTCTCCTTGCCCCATGGACCTACATCTTAAGGTACTGAAGGAATTGACAGATGGGATCTTTGAAAGACTATGGAGAATGGGAGAAGTCCTACAGGATTGGAGAAGATCAAGTATTTTCCAGTTTTTAAAAAAGGAAAGGGGTTGAAATATGCCAGTTGGAGAGCCGTGAGCTTGATTTTGGCTCCTGGTATATCCTGGAATGTCAGCTTCCTCTCAGCTGGCAGTGGTAACTGAGTCCATGCTCCACCTCATGCACACGATGGGTGTGAGAGATTTGGCCAAATCCCTAGTGAGCCCTATAGCATTTCCTAGATCTCCCAATCTAGTAACTGTATTAACAAGGGAAATGAGGCTCTTCTGGAAGGCAGGACCTGTCCATGATGAAGCCATACTGGCCCTTTGTGATCGCTACTTAACTGTTCTAAACATTCATGAACCATCCCTTTAATTTACATAGTGGCTGCTATGTGTCAGGCACTGTGATAAACGCTTTACAGATATTATCTCATTTGAGCCTCAAAACAATTCTGGGAGGTCGGTGTTATTATTATCCCAATTTTACACTTGAGGTAACTAAGGCAGGTAGGGGTCTAGTGATTTGCCCAAGGTCGCATGCCCTAGTAAGTGTTTGAGGCCAGATTTGAACTCAGGCCTATATATATGCTAACCTCTTCATGTGAGGAATGAAGGAGGAAATGGTGGCAGAAGGCATCTAGGTGATGTGAAATGAGGAAGAGGACGCTCACAGTGAATGGTCTCAATTTTCTTCAGCAAAATATGGCCAAGGTTCTCAGCTGAGAGGGTGAGGAAAGGGAGACCCCTGGCAGGTTTGAGGAGGGATGAGAAGGTTTGGAAGCGGCTCAGTGGGGAGTGGGATGGTAAGTCAGAAGGGTAAAAGAATTACCTGGCAGCAGCGAGAGCCCATTTGAGAACACCAATTTGTTTTGGACCCAGTCAGAAGAGTTGCATGATTTTCTCCAGCTTAGTTTACATATGTGGTACGTATGTGTTCAACAGCCCATGGGATAGGGAACATGAGAGAAAGACCCAACAAATGGGGCTTCCACTCACTTCTGTAGAAGCAGATCAGGTGGAAGATACTTGAGTCCTGAATTTGTCCCAAAGTGAAGATGATATGGTGGGAAGTGATCCAGGGCTGAGTGAGAGTTTGGGATCGTCAGCACAGTTGGGGATAGGGAACTAGCTTTAGATTATAAGTATAGCTAGGGCTGGGAGGGGCCATGGGATAGGGAATGTGAGAGAAAGGAATGACCTTAGAACAAAAATGTTGGAATCTTGGATCAAAGGGAAGGCTCAGCCTCTCCAGAATCTTTCAGGTTTGGCTCTTCCTGTGGGTCTGATTTGAAACTCTCCATGGTGAGTGGGAAGTGCATGGATTAAGGGAATCATTATGGACGTGTGGGCCAAAAGTAGGACCTCCCTGACTCCTCTGTGGAGCTTCTGGGGTAATAGTGTTCAGAGATGGTCCTTTCTGGGGCTGGCAGGTCTCAGGGCAGTCCGGGGGTTATACAAAAGGGCATCTGCCAGGGATGATGGAGAATCTAGGCCCTCTGGCTAACTGTCTGTCAGTCCAGACTGCAATGGAGACCTTTCTCTTACTCTGGACAGATGGTGAGGTCAAGGATCAGCTGCTTACTCCCTTACTCAGCCCTCTAGAGGCTGGGCCAGTCAGTGGTAAGTGGTGAGGCCGTTGTCTGGTTTTTGTCCTCTCCCCTCCTCTAAAGCCAAACACACGTTGTGTGGGCCATTTCCTTTTAAATTTTTTTCCAACCACCCTCTATCAGTGGTATCAACTGGGGAGTGTAGGCCTAAATTAACTTATAGATAAGTCTTTTTGTCCTACCAGTAACATCCTTTTTGGTATAGTTTTCGTAATGGAATCACTGCATGAGAAGACACCAATAAATTTGTTTTTAGCTCTTACTGTAAGATATCACATTTCTTTCAAAAAAGTTCCCAGTTCTGTCAGTAAAGTATTGGTGGTCTTCTTTTCCAATAATTTCATCAGCATTGAATTTTATCTTTTTACTACTTTGCCAATTTGATGGGCTTAAGGGGCATAACTCAGAATTGTTTTTGGCTAACATTTTTCTGACTATTACAAAGTTCAATCCTTTTCAGGTAGTTAATGATATTATGTGTTTATCGGTGAATAATCATTATTCCTCTTGTGAATTCATGTGAATTTCTTGTAGATTAAGGTTTGAGGCTTTTATTTAAGAAGTGTATTGTGAAGTTTTTCTCCTACCAATATCTGTTTTTTTCTTTTATTCCAAATATATTGGTTTTTGTTGCATAAAACATTTTGATTTTTGTATTGTTCATTTTTGCCTGTTTCCCCCATCCCCCCAACTTTGGGCTTACACAGATTAGGTCTGGGGTTAGTGACCACCACTAAAGACTGCTCATTATCTGGCTCATGTTCCCACCCAGAGTTCACACTGGGAAATCACTGTACACTATTTATGTTTAGTTCCTGTTTTAAGCTTCCACAAATATGGGTAACATTGTACCTAGCTCCTGTACAAGCACTCAAGGTAACAAATGCATTTATTGGTTATAGGACAGCCTTTAAACCCACAGAAAATGCAGAAACACTTAAAGAAAGGGTTTCATAACAACCCATAAACAATCAACATAGCTTTCTTCCCTTTTTGGTAAGTCTTATTTTCCTTCCAGGGTTCTGAAGTCCTTTGGACTCAAGATTACTCCACAGAAAGGAATTGAATTTTAAGTTGTGAACAGGGCAATACCTTGACATTCTGATTAATCCCTTTTTTCCTACAGATTTCTATACTGCTTCCCTCAGATTCATAGAGCCACCATATGGTTTGGATTTTCCTTAAAAGGAAAATCCACTTTGCAGCTGCTGGAATGGACAGACACCCCTTTCCTGTTAAACTTGTGTTGTTTGAATAATTCACTGTAATAACAGGAGAAATTGTCAAGGTTCCTATCCCTTGCTTTCCCATGTCATGGCTCTAATTTCTTGCTGTTGCTCTTTTCAGTGTCATGGACCATGTGCCCAATCCTCTTCTTTCTCCAAGAGGCATGCTGCTAAGGAAATTTTCTCTTTGTCTTTATAAAACCAGATCTTTGAACTTGTGAACTTGGTGGGGAGGGGGGTCTCACAAGGTAGTCTTTAGGCTAATGCTGCCCTGGATATCTTCCTACTCTGTTTAGAAGTCTAGATTCTAGGACCATGATGCTTAGGAAATCCCAGGCATTCTCCCTGGGGACCATGTCAATGATAGGTTGGGATCTGGATCGCTAAGGGGGGACATTCTCATCAATAGGATGACAGATCCATGAAGCATTGGTTTTACATTGAGATCACTAAGCCATTTGGAACTGACTGTAGTGAATGGTGTGAGATGTTGGTCAAACATCTTTTTCTGCTGTTCTGTGATTTAAATTTCTTAACAATCTTTATTGGATAATGAATTCTTCCGTGTGTGTGTGTGTGTGTGTGTGTGTGTGTGTGTGTGTGTGATCTTGGATTCACTGAATACTTTTCTGTTGTTATCAAGGCTGTTTCCCTCATCTGCTTTCTGTCCAGTGCCCGAGAATTTTGACAAGTTCTGTTTTATTGTGTAATTGGGAAGCTGGTAATGGAAGTCCCACTTCCTCTTTTTTTATGGTTTCCCTTGATATCCTTGGCCTTTCTGCCCCATAACTTTCTTTGCGATTTTCCTAATTCTACGAAGTACCCCAGTAATATGTTGATGGGTATTGTGCTAATTGTGGCTACTAATTTTAATTCAATAAAAGAGAACAGATATATTAAAAAGTTTTCTGAACAACAGAATACTAGCTGATGTTTATAAAAGGCATGAAATTTTACAAAACACTTTATATACATTAAGAACATTTAATGACACATTGAAAGAATTTAGGCGAGACTTACACGATAAGAAAAATCACAAGAACCAACCAAAGAAAAGCTTAATTAAATTAAATTAAAAAACAACATTTGGAACAACTCAAGCTAGAATTAAATGATACTAAATAGAGTTTGGGGGCAAGTAGGTAGAGCAGTGGTTAAAGCATGGGGCCTGGAGGCAGAGACACTCATCTTTCTGAGTTCAAATCTGGTCTCAGATACTTCCTAGCTGGGTGACCCTGGGCAAGTCACTTAAACCCTGTGTGTCTCAGTTTCCTTATCTGTAAAATGAGCTGGAGAAAGACATGGCAAACCACTCTACTGCCAAGCAAACCCCTAATGAGGTCATGAAGAGTCAGACATGACTGATATGACTCAATAACAACAAATAAAGGTGGGCAAGAAATAATCTGAAAGATGGGCCAATAGGAGAATATAATAGTAAATTAATTCAATCCAATTCTGTGAGCATTTACCGAATACCTACTATGTGTTTGGCATTGTGCTATAGGTACTACATGTGGCAGATACAAAGACAAAAATGAAAAGCAGTCCCTGCTCCCAAAGAACTAATATTCTCCTGGGTAAGTTTGGGCTAGATACATCAGTTAGTCAAAAGCATTTATTATGTACCTACTATGGGCCAGGCACCTTGCTAGGCCCTGGGGTTATGAGTATCAAAATGGAACAATCCCTGGCTTCAATGAACTTATATTCTGGAAGAGAGGCATGAACAAATAAATATAAAATATATAGAAGGTAGTACAAAGTAATTTCATGGGTTGTTGCTGTTTGCTGAGTTGTTTCAGACTCTTTGTGACACCATTTAGGGTTTTCTTAGCAAAGATAATGAAGTGGTTTGCCATTTCCATCTCCAGCTCATTTTACAGATGAGGAAACTGAGGCAAACATAGTTAAGTGACTTGCCCAGGTTCATACATGTCTGAAGCCAGATTTGAACTCATGAAGATGAGTCTTCCTGATTCCAAGCCCATTGCCCTATCTACTGTGCCAACTATCTGCCTGATTTCATGAGGGAGAGGGTGCTAAGAACTAGGAGGATCAAGAAAGGCCTTGGGTAGAAGGTGACACCTGAGTTATGTTTTGAAGGATGATAGAGATTCTACTAGGCAGAGTCACAGAAGGGGTGAACTTCCTTTATGGGGGACCACTTCTGTAAAGAAATGGAGTCAACAAGCATTTATTAAGCGCTTATTACGTGCAAGGTATGGAATACGTATAGAAACAACATGAGAGTCAGTCCCTGTCCTCAAGGAACTTACATTCTAATGGGGGAATACAACACAGAAAAAGGAGCTGAAAAGCCAGGGAGATAGAGAAATGGAGGGAACATAACTATCTTGGGTCCTTCCTTAAAATGGAGGTCCTTGGAAGAACTGGCCAATCAGAAGAAAGGGCCATGGGGTAGAAGTATTTTCTAGGGTAGGGTGGGGAACCTGTGGGCCACATGTGTCCTTCTAGGTCCTCAAGTGCAGCCCTTTGACTAACCTTTAGATTCAGTCAAAAGGCTGTACTTGAGGATCTAGAGGGATATGTGGCCTCAAGGCCAAAGGCTCTCCACTCCTGTAATCTAGAATGAGAAGGCTACTGGAGAATGGCAGTTAAGACAGCTTCCAGGATAAGAGAAAGAAGTCCAGAAAGTCAAGGGCAGGGTCAGGAGACAAATGAAGGAGATGAGAGATTAGATGTGTTGTACAGGGATTAATGGGTAGTCTAGTTTGAAACAGAGAGTGTATGAAAGAGGGTAATAGGAAAACTAGTCAGTATTGAGCCATATTGTGGAAGGCTTTAAAAGTCAGGTTGAGAAGTTCTTATCTCAATCAAGAGGTGATAGGAAGTCTCATAGGCAGGGGAGTGCCACGGCGAGATCTGTACTTTAGGAAGATTATTTTGGTGGTTCTGTAGAGGATGCACTGGAGAGGGGCAATTCTATAAGTAGAGAGAAAGAAGCATCATTAACTGCTGAATAAAAACCTCAAGCAATCCGCAGAAGCTACAACCACAGCCTTGGAGATAACAGAACTAGAAAGAAAACAAGCGCAGGAAATGATGCAGTTATCAAAAAAATCAGAAACTGTGCTGGTACAAGTGACAGGTGGACTTACAGGTCGTTGTCTTCTGTCCACACCTACCTCTTCTCCACACTTCAGTATTTCTGGTGAGGACACCACCATTCTTCCTGCCATGAGTGCCACTATTTTGGAGTTGTCTTCCATCCTCACTCTCTTGCATGTCCTGTAGTGGATCAGTTGCCAAATCTTGTTAGTTTCTGCCTCCATTCCACCTTACATCGACCCCCTTCCCTTCATTCGCATAGTCACCACCCCTGGTCCAAGCCCTCATTGCCTCTTTTTGCCTCCAGTCTCTTCTGTCTACAACATTACTGATAAGTGAACACCCAGCTTCCACTTGAACACCCCCAATTAGGGGAAGCCGCTACCTCCTGAGGCAGCCCATTCCATGGAGGGACAGTTAGGGAGAATTTCTTGACATTAGGTCTAAACCGGCCTCTGTGAAGGTCCCACCCATTGCTATCAGTTCTTTCTTCTGTGGTCCCTTCCCTGTCTTCCTTCAGGTCTTAGCCCTAGTCCTACCTTTTGCAGGAAGCTTCCCACTCCTCCTTAAAGCTAGTGCCTTTTCTTTGTGATTATCTCCAATTTATCTTGTATGCATGTTGTTTGTACATAGTTGCATGTGGTTTGCATGTTATCACCCCCCCCCCCATTAGACCATAAGTGCCTGGAGAGCAGGTATTATTTTTATTATTAATACTTTGCCTTTATATGTATCCCTAGTATTTAGCATTGCACGGCTATGTAACAAATTCTAGTTGACTTGACTTTTTAAATTCCTCCCCTTTTCCCTACCGGAGAAAAAGAAAAACTTAAAAAATTTAGTTAAGCAAAAAAAAAAAAAAAAATCTTGCATCGGCCACGTCCACAAATATACGGCTCATTCTGCTCTGTGGTGTTACTGTTATTGTAGACATTGTAATCCTAGTTCTGCTCATGTTACTTTGTATAAGCTCCTTCAAATCTTCTCGGGTGCCATTGAAACTGTCCATTTTCCAATTTCTTACAGCACAATAATATTCCAAAATGGAAGTGTGCTTTCCCTTCTACACACCCGTTTGGTCCCAGGGTGGTGTAGACTCAAACTTCAACCGGGTATTACAAGAAGTTTCCCCAACCAAGGTCACATCGGGGTGTAGCAGAGCTGATGGATGCATTCCTCCCGAGCTTGTAGGACACGGTGCTGTTGTTCATCCCTTGTTTTCAAAGAGGACTGACAACATCACAGGGGATGTCTTGGCTTGCTTGTGAATTGGATTTAAGGGAAGCAGATTTGCACAAGGTCACGAGCCTCACTCTCTCCTTCAGAGCCATCGAGGTCCAGGGGCAGGACAAAAATCAAGATGATTGGCAATGGCCTGGTATGTAGTGGATAACCTTGGCATCTTCAGTGTCTGACCAAGCTCTAAGCTCTCCACAGAGCCTGCTTCGGTCACCTTCGTGGCCCAATGAGAACAAATTGTTCTCATCTTCCCAGTCAGCTTGCCAGGGGGACGTCTCTACATGCTTGGTGTAGACATCCCCCTTACTCACCAATGGGTTTGAAGCCCATCGGTTACCCTCAACCTGGTTTAGCTACCAAGATGGTTTTACTGGGGTGTGCCCACTGCACATGCCAAAGTTTCTTGAAGTCACAGGTGAGAGCTGGGTGGCAAGTGGACACCAAAGGTGGATGAGCAGACTTGGAAAGAGCTCGGCAAGCCCTCACACCAGAGGTGCCACTCCTCCTGAATACCCGTGCACCCAATAGATGAATAGATAGGTAGATGAATCGATAGAGAAATTAATGGATGGATAAATAGGTGGATAGATGGATGGATGAATGGGTGGGTGGATGGATGGATGGATGGGTACTAGACCTCCTTGAGCACACCATACACCCTGAAGGACATTGCATGGCAGGTCAATACACTGTTGGGCTTGGTCAGGTAGGTTGTTACTCACTGACTCAGGTTCCTGAGAAGACTTTTGATAGCTCTTCTTACTTATTGAAGTTCACAAAGTCATAGCCAGGTCTATCCCATCTCTGTTACTAATTCATCTAAGATCAGGAAAGAATCAACACAAAGAGACAAAAGATACAGAAGAAATAAATGTTTGTACCCATATGATGGCCAGATGGGCATGTAAGGAAGACTCAGTAGCTGGAGTATTGCTTCTGCTCCCACCTAGATGCTCTCAAAATTTCTTCCATCCATCCCACTTAAAAACTATCAGGGAAAACAGAGAGAGAGAGAGAGAGAGAGAGAGAGAGAGAGAGAGAGACAGATGGACACACACACACACACACACACACACACAGAGACAGACAGATGGAGAGACAGAGACAAAGAAAAGATAATGTGTTCCTTTGAATCATTTGTATGAACCTTTTGCCACCACACTATAAGCCATCAGGAAAGAGTCAGAGGATACCTGTACAAGCTTGAACCCAAAAGCAGACTTATGAAGTCTTCCCATGAGTGTTGTGCATCAAGGGCTGGGTACTCATTGGCCAATCTTTTCATTACATAAATTTTTATTGGTATCTTTTGTTTTTGCATCACCTACAGCCCAACGTATTTCCTCCCTCCCCAGAGCCATACCTTGTAATGCAGACATTTTAAAAGTGATATTAAAAATATAGCAGAATTAACCAATACATCAAAAAAAAGTCTGATGCAGTGTTCCCACCTTCCCCCATGTGAAAAACGAGGGCTGGTGCCTTTTCATTTCTCTTCTTTGGGATTAATCTTGGTCATTATAAATTCAAAGTAGTAATTTTTTATTTTTTCATGGTTATTTCCATTCACTTTGTCATAATCACTGAACACATTGTTTTCCTAGTTTTGTTTCCTTTATGTCGCATCAATTCATATTTCTTCCCACGTTAATCTGCATTAATCATATTAATTGTCTTATGATGCGATAATATTCCAATGTAGTCACATACCACAATTTTTAGCCATTCAACAATACATGAGAATCTTCTTTGTTTCTAGGTCTTTACTATTAAAAATACTACTATAAATACTTTGATGTCTATAAGGGCTTTCTTTTTGTTACAGACCTCATTGGGAGTATGGGAATCTCTAGGTCAAAGGGTATCAGCATTCTGGTCACTCTTCGAATAATTCCAAATTGCTTTGTAGAATGACTGGACCATTTCAAAGCTCTAACAGTAATTCGTTAGTATGCTAGTCTTTTCACAATCCCTCCATCATGAACTAATCTTATCTTTTGTTAACTTTGCCAATTTCCTGGGTGTGAAATGAAACCTAAGTTCTTTTGATGTGCATTTTTCTTATTAGTGATTGGAAACATTATTTTATAGGTGTACCTTTGGCTCAAAGGGCCAGTTGTGTGAGACTCTTTTTATTAGTGGAGATTGGTTACTTGATGTCCTGGAATTGGTGAATGACGGAGAGAGGAATGATCTTGCTTGTGGGCCTTCCGGCACTGAGAGAAGCTATACCATTCCAATCTCTCTTCAGATCCCTGAAAGGAGAGAAAGACTTTGGAAAGGAGACAACATGGAGGAGCTGGATATCATGTCTCTTTCCCCAGCTTGCTACAGTAGAGACACTCCGGGGAATTTCCCTTTGGGTAAGATCTAAGGCTCTTAGTTGAGCTGAATTATCTTGCTTTCAATGGGAGAGCTAATTCACTCAATATTCTCTGGTATATAATACAGTCTCCTATATTTACTTTCTCTGACTTCTGTTTTCCTATCTGTTTGGGAAAATGAACTTGATTGCTATTTGCTATGTGTGTTCATTATGGGACTGGCATCTGTGGGAAGGGGGTCAAGCCTTGAATTTATAGCTTGGGATCCTCCTTTCCCACTAAAGGACAGAGAACAGGAATGTTGTTTGAAGCTAAAATTATTTTCCCTACATTAACAGTATTTAAGGGAGTAGGTAGATGTAATCCTCGTGTGTTATCCCCTCCTTCTGAGGACAGCAGACTGGCCAACCTCTGACCCCAGCGTCTTGCTTTTCCTCCTGCCAAGAATCAAAGTCTTCCTTGGAGAAGGCTGGGGGAAGGAGACACTAGAGATACCTATTCTCGCCTCCCTGAGAGTCACGTCTAGACAGACCTGTGTGGGCACACATAGCCTATATAGGCAAAAACACAACAGCACCCACACGTCCCACCACCACCGTCTACATATGGTTTTTAAGATGTGATTCTTCTTTTGAGAATTGTCTATTCATATCCTTTAATCACCTGTCTACTGGAGAATGAATTTTGGTTTTTTATATGTCTGTTAATTGTCTTGAGTCAGAGATCCAACTATTTTCTTATCAGATATACTTGATATAAAGATTCCCCCCCCCCCATTGAATCCATTCTTCAGGACATCAAAACCCTTTTACTTTGACTTTCTTTTCCTTGTCCCTGCTTCTATTTTTGGTACATGACTTTTAAAGATATAAGTTGATTAAGCTATCTATAGTTATGAAAAATGCTCTAAATCACTATTTTTTTTGGAGGGGGGAAGGCAGGGCAATGGGGGTTAAGTGACTGGCCCAAGGTCACGTAGCTAGTAAGTGTGTCAAGTGTCTGAGGCTGGATTTTTTGAACTCAGGTCCTCCTGACTCTAGGGCCGGCGCTCTACTCACTGCACCACCTAGCTGCCCCTCTAAATCACTATTGATTAAAATACAAATTAAAAGAACTCTGAGGTACCACCTCACACCTATCAGATTGGCTAATATGAACAACAACAACAAAAAAGGAAAATGGCAAATATTGGAGGGAATGTGGAAAAATTGGGACAATAATACATTGTTGGTGGAGCTGTGAACTGATCAAGTATTCTGGAGAACAATTTGGAGCTATGCCCAAAAGGCTATAAATCTGTGCATATACCCTTTGACCCAGAAATATCACCCAAAGAGATCAAAGAAAAAGAGAAATGACCCATACATACAAAATATTTATAGCAGTTCTTTTTGTGGTAACAAAGAATCGGAAATCGAGAAGATACCCACCAATAGGGGAACAGCTGAAGCAGTTGTGGTATATGTGACGGAATAGCATTATACTATAAGAAATGACAAACAGGGTGCTCTCAGAAAAACCTGAAAACCTTACATGAACTGATGCCAAGTGAAATGAGCAGAACCGAGAGAACACTGCACACAGTACAACACCATTGTATGATGATCATAACTTAGCTATTCTCAGCCATACAATAATCCAAGACAATTCCAAAAGACTTGTGATGAAAAATGTCATCCACCTTCAGCAAAAGAACTGATAGAGTCCGAGTACAGATTGCAGCATACTTTTAATTTTTACTTTCTTTACTTTGGGGGGGGTTCTTTTTGTCTGCATTTTCTTTCACACCATGGCTAATATGGAAATACGTTTTATGTGATTACATATGTATGAGCTATATCAAATTGCTCACTTTCTCAGTGGTGGGGGGCAGGAGAGGGAAGGAGAGAATTTGAAACTCAAATTAAAAAAAGAACCTGACAATGGCCAAAAATTGTTCAACAATTAAAATTGTTTTTACATTTAATTGGAAGAAGACAAAATATAAAAATGTTTGAGTAAAAGATATATTGACTGATGGATATTTCCCTCCGCATCTACTTTGATATCCTTTGCTATCCCCTCCCTCTTGTCTTTCTCATTAGAATCATTTCTCTCTGGTCTTTAGAAATTTATTTTCGAGAACTTTTCATTCTGAGCTCACTTGTACAATTTTAGTCCTTGAGATTCTACTTATTTTTTTCTCTGAACTATTCGAAATTTGTCAAATAATTGTCAGCTTTTCTTTCTTTGATCACAAACTCCAGCATGGAATGGCCACTTCCCCACAAGATTTCTATCCCTCACACACTCGAAATTGATTCCTCCTTGCTGGTGGGAATCAGGTCTTCCCCATGGAAGTTCCTCTACCATTTGAAAGCTAGAATTACTGTTTCAAATGATCTTTTTAAAAAGTTCTCTTTTTGTTTATTTCCAGGTCTGCATTCTTTCCTTCTCTCTTTCTTCCCTCCCCACATTGAGAAAGCAAGAAAAAGAAAACCCATTGCAAACATGTATCAAACAAGACAAATCCCTACACTGGCCACATCTGCAAAATAAAAAAAAGTGTCTCAGTCTTCTTGATGACTTCATCACCTCATTATCAGGAGGGAGGTAGATATTAAGGCAAGTTAATCAGTCAGTCAACAGCAAGTAATTTTTCACTTTAGTCCTATCCTATATGCCCCTACACAGTAGCTCCTCCCATCCTCCACTCCTGTCCTCTTTACTCTCCACATTATAGTGAAATCAACATCACCCTTGCCTTGGTTATTGGTGTGATCGTCCAGTCATTTTCAACTTTGTGCAACTCTTCATAAGTCCATTTGAGGTTTTGTTTTCAGAGACAGCTTATCTTACACATAAGGAAACTGAGGCAAACAAGGTTAAGTGACTTGTCCAGGGTCACACAGCTAGTAAGTGTCTGAGGTCAGAGTTGAACTCAGGAAGAGTCTTTTTGACTCCAGGACAGGCACTCTATCCTCTGTGCCACCTAGCTGCCCTTGCCTCAGATGGGGGGATCAATTGACTGCTTTATCGTTCAACTTACTATTCTCATTTCTTCTCATATCAAAACACCCTTCCCTGGCTACCACTTCCCTAAATGTGCTGTGTTCTGTCAGAATGTAAAGTTCTAGGTAAGCACTTTTCTACCTGATTCTAAGTCTCTGTCTGCATCATAAGTACTTAGCTCATTGTTGAGTCACAATGTAGGCACTTAATAAATGTTTTTTCTCACTCATTCATTCATTCACTCATTAATTTACTCATTCATTCATTCACTTACTCATTAACTCATTCATTCATTCACTCATTCATTCATTTACTCACTCATTCATTCAGTCACTCCATTCATTCATTCATTCATTCATTTACTCACTTTCATTCGTTCACTGCCTTCTTTGTACCAGGCACTATGCTAAGTACTGAAGACAAAAAGATAAATGGAACAGTCCCTGT
Source organism: Trichosurus vulpecula (assembly GCF_011100635.1). Lineage (NCBI taxonomy): Eukaryota > Metazoa > Chordata > Mammalia > Diprotodontia > Phalangeridae > Trichosurus > Trichosurus vulpecula. The sequence continues at coordinate 14,704,400 of NC_050573.1, forward strand.
TCTCAAAGAGCTTATATTCTATAGGGATGGACGATATGTACACATGGCAGTATATACAAAATATTTCTGCCCACCAGGGGGAGCTTGTGTGAGAGGCCAGGGGCTCTCCTGCCTCCAGGTACTGCCAACTTTGATAAAGCTGATGCTTGGAGATTGGGTGTCCATCTCAAACCAACTATAATATCTGCTCTGAGTCCTTGCCCCTTCCACTCTGGGCCAGGCTATATTTTCCAGGAGTCACATGGGAAGCCTGCTCAGCTCCACTGCATAGTTTTGTGACTCAAGGGTTTTTTTAGGAAGGAAAAGAAGTCTAAGGTTCAGATTGGGATTCATGTAATCCTGAAGGGCTATAAAGATATCAGACTTTCTCTTCAATTTGCCCCTTACCCCCAGCTTGCACTAAAGGGGAAAGAGTCTCTCCAAGTCCTTATACTCCTGTTTTAAAGGAAATGGGTCCCCTCTCTCTATCTCTCTGAATAATTCAATAACCAGGCCAAATAGCTTAGTTTTGTTGGCCAATGAGGTTGGCTTTTTTTTTTTAGTAGCAACCAGTTAAATAGCATAAGCATAAAGTTAAATGGAGGAATTGAAACTCTCAGTGCTGACCGAAGCAGCTGGGAAGGGACAATGGAAAAATGGGAAGTGAAGGGATTGACTGGTAAATAAGAAAACTTGGCCTCTCCCTGGAGGGAGAAAGAGATGGAGGAATGGGTCGCCATCTTCCTTTCCCATCTTACACTTTGTGAGCAACAAAGGTCCCACCATTGGACTTCTGTTCATTGTTCTCCATGCTCTTCACTTTGCTTCCCAATTTTGGTTTTTGGTTATCCGCACATCAATCGATCAATCAAGAAGTATTTATTCAGTGCCTGCTGTGTGCCAAGCATTCTCCTTGGGGCTGGGGAATACAAAGACAAAATTAAAAACTGAAATAGTCTCTGCCCCAAAGGAGTTGGCATTCTACTAAGGGAGACAACATGTACATATCTATCTATCTATCTATCTATCTATCTATCTATCTATCTATCTATCCATCTATCTATCTATCTATCTATCTATCTATCTATCTATCTATCTATCCATCCATCTATCCATCTATCTATCTCTGTCTATCCATCTATCTATGTATCTATCTTCCATCTACCTATCTATCTATCCATCCATCCATCTATCCATCTATCCATCTATCCATCTGTCTATCTATGTATTTATCTATCTTTCATCTATCTATCATCTATCTATCTATCCATCCAACTATCTTTTATCAATTTATCTATCAGAAAAACTTAAAAGGTAAATTTGTTTAGGAGAAGACAGTAGCAGTGGGGGAATCAGGAAAGGCTTCCTGTAGAAGGTGGCACTTAGTGATGCCCCGCTCTCTTTTACGTATCTTATCTGAATATGGTCCAGCCTTCCAAAGCCACAATCCAATCTTGGGACTCATCCCACTAAATCTGATGAATAACTATATGGTCCAATAGATCTCCTCGCATTTAGGTCTCTAGTTCACCTGGTTTGTTAGCCTTGTTCTGTGCCTTTCCAGTCAACCCTCATTGGTTGTGATTATCTATAGTAGCAATTTAGATTTGAAGATCTTTCCCACCCATTAATAGGCCATGTGACCTGCTTATGTTAGAGAAAGCCCAAGTTACAAGTGGTGGGAGGAGCTTCCTGACAGGAAAAGGAAGTTGTGTCACCGGAAATGGAGAAAGAGAGAGAGAGAGAGAGAGAGAGAGAGAGAGAGAGAGAGAGAGAGACAGGAGAGTGGCGCAGTTATGGCTGCTAATGGCCGCCCTCATGATCGTTAGAACTGAACAGGCTGACTTAACTGCACTGTGAGTTTGTTTTGGAGAAGACCCCAACAGGGTGTCTGAGAGGTTTTGGGAGGGCGAGGCTCCAGGTTGCTATATTGTGTGTGGAATGTTTTACTGCTCTGGTAGACTGGATAAATGGCTAGTGGGATCTGGTTTTCTGGTGTCTGAATAAATGGTTTACTTCTACCTTCTATGTGGAGAGTCTTGTATACTTTGTGATACAGAACCACATAGGCATTTTGACAATTATCACCTACATTGTAATTGTTGCCTTATATTACATTATCCCATCTGCACTGAACAGGGGTTCTCTCCTTTTGAAACTTCTCCCCTTTCCCTAATGTAAGCCACCCTCCCTCCATTTTTCCTCTCCTTAGCTTTCTCTGATAACTTTGCCTCATCCTACCTTTAGCACTCCTGACCCCGTTCTTATAATAATGTACATTTGTCTTCATGCTCTGTTGTGTGTCCTCACATGTGTCCTCTTCTGCACATTTTAGAAAGGCCCATCCTGATTTAAAATGAGAATATGGATTCAGAGGTAGAAGGCTTGAGCTTTCTCCAAAAGAACAGGAGTTGTAGTCATGATGTCAGAGAAAGCTGAATTCCAATTAGAAAGCCCTGTGAGATAAAACCAAGGACTGGATTATGCATAAAGGTGGCATTGACAGTGAAAAATATCAGCATTCAATTTTAAAACAATAAGCGGCATGGCAACACAAAATTTAAAGGGAAAAATGAACAGAATTACCAAAAGCATTGTATAGGAAAACAATAGTGTGGGATTTCAACACCATCGATGGCCTCTGACAAGTCAAAGGAAAAGATAAACAGGAAAGAGACCATGGATTAATTAGAATTCTAAGCAAAATGGATCTGATAGATATCTGCTGAAAAAGAAACAGGGAAAAGAGAGAACTGACTTTCAACTAGATTACTCATGCACATTTACAAGAACCGATTATGCTATAGGGCACACAAGGCAGGCAGCGCTGTTGTTGGTGTTCAGTCTTGTCTGACTCTTCCTGACCCCATTTGGGTTTTTTTGGCAGAGATACTGGAGTGGTTTGCCATTTCCTTCTGCAATCCATTTTACAGATGAGGAAACTGAGGCAAACGTGGTTAGGTGACTTGCCCAGAGTCACACAGCTAGTCAGTGTCTGAGGCCAGATTTTAACTCAGGGAGATGAGTCTTCCTGATTCCAAACCCCGTGCTCTATCCATTGTACCACCTGGCTGCCCCTGCAAGGTTATGTGTTCACTTATTAAGCACTTACTGTATACCAGACACTGTGATCAGTGCTGGGGGTACAACTGCAAGCAAAAAGAAAACACTCCCTGTCCTCATGGAGTTTACATTCTAATGGGGCTTTTATGCTCTAAAGGAGATGGGGGTGACAGCTAGAGCTGGGGGGAGAAGTCCAGAGTCAGAAGCGCAGCCAGGAGGGGAATAGCATGGTTGGCCTAGACCTCTCCTCAGAATCGAGGCACAGCGAAGAAGTTAGTCCTGGGAGAAAGGGGCCAATCTAAGGGATGTTCTAGGGTGAGACAGCCAAAGGGTAGGTGGGTATTCCAGGGCGATGAAGTGGAGGAAACTTCTAAAGTGAGTCTTTAGCTGAGGCAAACATTTAAAATACTATTTTAAAAGCCCATAATGTAATAAAAGATTAGTAATAAGTGGCATATAATAAAAGACTCAGGGCTAGGTTAAGACTAACAATCAATGATTGAATGAAGCTTCCATTGAAGACTAGTTTATAGAAACAATAAAATCTGTATTGAAGACAATGACAGCACACATATGACACATGTATGTGTTGCAGCTAAAGCAGTTCTGAGAGGAAACTAATGATATTGATCATTGGTGTAGTGGGAGGGAGATTCTCCAATGGTTACTCACCCAGCCCCTGGAGATCTCTGAGGCATTGAATGAAAGGTTAGCTTCCATCCCATGCTGAGGAACGGGGGTGGGGAATATTCACGAGAGGAACAACCCTCATGGGCAGAGCTGGGGTCAGAATGGGACCCGAGTCCAGTATGTCAGATGGGGTGATTGATCGACTGTGAGACAGAGGAGGAAAAGACGGAAGGAGAAGCAGAGCTTGGAGATGCCAGCAGGAGAGGGCCAGGGTCCCAGGTTGAAGTCACCCTGTTTCCACCGTTAAAGCAGTCTAGATAAGGCAACTGGCAGCGGAACCAATAATAATAGCTGCATTTACATCGTGCTTCCAGGTTTGTTAGGCACTATAGTAATGATAATAATGACCGCTGGTATTGATAAAGCCTTTACTATGTGCCAGACACTGTGCTAAGGGCTTTGTAATTATCTTATTCGATCCTCACAACACCTCTGGGAGGTGGGTGTTTTATCATCTCCATTTTAGATGGGGAAACTGAGGCATACAGAGGTTAAGTGACCAGCCCAGGGTCATGCAGCTACTAAGTATCTGAGGCTGGATTCCAATTTGCCCAGTCCTCCATCCATTGTACTGCCCGCTGCTCAGAGTCTAAGAAAATGATTGCAGTTGAGCTAAGTAGAGTCTGCATGGAACAGACCCAGAGCAGCTACACCCATTCATGTTGCTTAGAACATAACATGTGAATTGGGTTGGGTTGGTAATTGTTTAACAACTGGCTCTATGGGAAAAAACCCACATTTTAAAGTTTAATGTGCAGTATTAACATTTTGGGGGCTGCTATCTTTGGTACAATGGATAGGGTGCTGGCCCTGGAGTCAGGAGGACCAGAATTCAAATCCAGCCTCAGACACTTACTAGCTAGGTGTAATGGAAACCACACTGGCATACCCAGGATGACTGCTAGTGCAGGTTCTTTTATCTCCTTTACTAAGGAAAGACAGCTGTTTCAGGGGTCAACTATCTTTCTTTTTTAATCACATAAAATACAAACACAGGAAATACAGAAAAGAGAAATAAAGACCAACAGACAGGGCTCTACTGCCTGAATCAAAGCTTTACATCCACCATTGAATCGAGAGAGCTTTTACCTCTAAGGAGTCAGGGAGCTCTGAACATACAGCCACTCGGTGTCTCGATCAGGGAATCTCATCTTTCTCATAAGCAAGCCCTGAAAGCAAAAGCTCGCCTCTCAGAACATATGCTCTTTAGGCTCAGTGCCTAATTAGAAATTAACAAAAGGTGTGTAAGTCTTCCTACAAACCACTAAGCTTCTCTTAATGGGCTCCACATGAGGCCTCTTGAGGCCCATTGACCTTACACTGGGTGACCCTGGGCAAGCCACTTAATCCTTTTTTGCCTCAGTGTCCTCATCTGTAAAATGAGCTGGAGAAGGAAATGGCAAACCACTCCAGTATCTTTGCCAAGAAAATCCCAACTGTGGTCCTGGAGAGTTGTATGCAACTGTAGCAACTCAACAACAACAAATTAACATTTTTTTCCATCACTTTCTTAAGTCTAGGCAATCAACAAGAGAATAAATGGAGCCCTGGTAGGCAGCGTTGCCAATTTCCAAGGTATAAATGCTTCTGCTGAAAGTTTAACAGTGGCCCTTCCAGAAGCATTTTGAGCACACTCCAACACAGCCCTGAGTGAATCCACATTTTCCTGTCCTGCATTTCACAATCTTGTCCTTTGTTGGGGGAAAATGAGCATCTATCCATGTTTCTTAAGCAGTTTGTTTGCTTTTTGTTTGCTGTTTCTCCAAGATAAAGTGGCTAATCATTGAGTTATTGTTTCATGTTTTCTGTTGTTAAAACGAAGCCTAGGAAAGGAATTAGGAGTGATGCCAGAGAGAGAAGATGAGGCGACTGTAAACTGTGATCTGTATATAGACATGCACACAAATGTCTATGTATCCATATATACACATATGCACATACATGTATACACGAGTACCTCTTTGTACACATACATATATGTCTGCATGTGTGTGTTTATTAGGGCTGGAAGTTGAGAGTTGTAGCTGAGAAAATTATTGATTCATATTTTTATAGTTTCCCTAAGACTTTAAGAAAACATGGATTCAGATGGAGTCTTGGGCCAAACAGTTCGGCAATATTGGTGGGGAAAGGTTGGGATCAAGCCTGGAGGTATACTTTCTGAGACTGTCTTACTCAGGCACCTTCCTCTTCTTAATGTTCCCCCCGCCCACCCCGGGTGGTTGGAAAGGAAAACCCTTCCCCAAGGAATGGAGCCAAGGGAATGACTAGACAAAGTCACACCCAAGAGATCACAGGGAGCTAGGAATGGCTTACCTGAGTGTGGGGGGCAAGTAACCAGCCCACAAAGCTGCTAAATTTGTATTAATAAGGAGAGAAAAGGAGATTAATGAATTGAATTCACAAATTTAAATTTTATTTTAAAATGTAAAAATTATCCATGTTGCCACTTAGCTGCTATGATAGCAGGTGAAGGCTGTTTTTCAAAGGATGGTCATCCTACAACTTACTCTCAGAGCCTTAAGGATAATGTTTGTGGGAAAGAAATACAGGTCTATGGTCACTACTGTTGCTACTGAGCCCCCACTGGTATGCTTCCCATTTATACAAATCAGTCACAATGACACCATTAACTCTCAAATATGAAACATTTACTAGACAAAAAGGCAAAAACAGGAGTGATCATAACATAGCATTTACTCATTAGAAGGCAAAAACTGGAATAAACAAAACAAAAACATTCACCCATAAACCTAGGTCACAATTTTCCACAGATGTCTATGGCAGGGGGAGTGGGCACATACTTATAGAAACCTAGCAGTGAGGAACATTTTTAGAGAGACCCATGAGCCTGAGGCAGCTTGTGATTTTGGATTGCAGGCCTGAATGTCTTTGGTATCCATAGGGAATAGTCTATACCACACATCACCTGATGGTTGAAACTGACCTTCTGATCCTCTGTTTGGCTGCTGGAAGAAGCTGTTTCTCTGCTACTCTCAGGCCACTGAAACAGTGTTAAATTCTTTTAGCTGACATTAGTCTTAATCCTGGGGTCTGCAGATTCCCAAGTCTGCTTGCTTGGCTAGGTGCTATAGCAGATTTTTTCCTTCTAAGCCATAGAGGGTAGTAAAGGGCAGTATAGGCAGGTCTTGGGGGAAGCAATGGATAGGATTCTGGGCTTGGAGTCAGTAAGACCTGAGTTCAAATCCAGCTTCAGACGTTTACTAGCTGTGGGATCCTGGGCAAGTTACCACACTTTTTCTGCCTCAGTTTCTTCAACTGTAAAATGGGGATAATAGTATTACCTATCTTCCAGGGTTGTGAAGGTCATATGAGATAATAATTGTAAAGTGCTTAGCACAGTGCCTGATGCATAGTAGTTTCTTAATAAATGCTCTTTCCTTTCTTCCTTCCTCCCTCCCTCCCCTCCCTTTCTTTTTTAAATAGTATTTTATTTTTTCCCAATTACATGTAAAAACAATTTTCAACATTAAAAAAGTTTTGGGTTCCAAATTCTATCTCTCCTTCCCTTCCTTTCCCCCTTCCTGCAATGGTAAGCAGTCTGATATAGGTTATACATATGGTATCATGTAAAACATTTTCATATTAGTCATTTTGTACAAGAAGACTTGAATGAGAGAGACAGAGAGATAGTGAGACAGAAAGAGAGAGAGAGAGAGAGAGAGAGAGAGAGAGAGAGAGAGAGAGAGAGAAATAGTGCGCTTCACTTTTTTCTCTGGAGGTGGATGGTATTTTTCATCATACGTCCTTTGGGATTGTCTTGGATCATGATATTACTGAGAATAGCTAAGCTTTTCACGGTTGATCATTGTTACAATATTGCTGTTACTGTGTGCAGTGTTGTCCTGGTTCTGCTCACTTCACTGTACCAGTTCATGTAAGTCTTTCCAGGTTTATCCCCTTCATAATTTCTTATAGCACAATAGTATTCTATCACAATCACATACCTAAGTTTGTCTAGCCATTCCCCAACTGATGGGCATCCCCTTGATTTCCAATTCTTAGCCATCACAATAAGAGCTGCTACAATCCCTCCCCTCCCCTCCCCTCCCCTCCCCTCCCCTTCCCTTCCTTCTCCTCCCCTCCCCTTCCCTTCCCTCCCCTTCTCTCCCCTTCCCTCCCCTCCCCTTTCCTTCCCTCCCCTTCTCTCCCCTTCCCTCCCCTCCTCTTCCCTTCCCTCCCCTTCCCTCCCCTCCCCTCCCCTTCCCTTCCCTCCCCTCCCCTTCCCTTCCCTCCCCTCCCCTCCCCTTCCCTTCCCTCCCCTCCCCTCCCCTTCCCTTCCCTTCCCTTCCCTCCCCTCCCCTTCCCTTCCCTCCCCTCCCCTTCCCTTCCCTTCCCTCCCCTCCCCTTCCCTTCCCTTCCCTTCCCTTCCCTCCCCTTCCCTCCCCTCCCCTTCCCATCCCATTGCTTTCCTTCCCTTCCCTTCCCTCCCCTCCCCTTCCCTTCCCTTCCCTTCCCTTCCCTTCATCAGATCAGCTCCTCACACCAACAGCAGAGCTGGTCCCAGCTTTTGTCTTTAGCTTGCCTTCTCAGCTCTGTAGACTCTTGTCTTCTGATGCAGTTAATTCCACTGGTTTCTATTGTCAATTTCTCTGATGTCAGTCAGCCCTTGGCTCCTTTAGTCACTGACTCAATCTGACTTCTAATGTTTTAAATCAAGACCTCTTCATGTGCAGTGATCCATCCCTAACTTAAGTTGAGAAACCCCCAAACCACATTTCTGCCAGATATGACCCAAATAGTTATTTATGCAACAGTTCCATTGTACCCAAATAGTTCTTTCATGCAGTTTCCCGGCAATAAACTCTAAGGTCTCAAAATCAGTGTGACAAGAGAATTTCTGGCTTAGGCTTCTGGCCACCACTGTGCTAAGAAAAACATTGCCCAGTCTCTATCTTCAACATTCAGACATTGTTGCTGGAAGCTAGAAAGTCAACCCTGGGACATAAAACTTTATGCTCATGTATTCACATTCTGTATAAGGCTGCTGAAACTGATGCTCTAAGCTCATTGACTTTTGCATACAGGTAAACCTTTGCTCTGACCTTAATAAAACTTCAATACTATCTCTGTCACTGATTCAGTGATTGACAGAGTACTCAATCAATGGACCCTTGGATAATTTTTTATCTTAGCAGCCATATTCAAATTAGCTGTTGGGGAACAATGCACTGCAACCATCTTTACCATCATTCAGTAGGTTTCTCTCTGAGGGTCTGTTCTCTCTCAAGTTTTCTCAGAACTTTTATTTGAGGCGTTTGCTCAAAGCACAGTTTGTGTTTCTTATCAAGCTACTTTTCTTTGTATTTCTCATACCAATGTCTTTTCCCCCCTTTCAGTAAAATAAAATATCCACACAATAAAGGCACAGTGTTTTACATGTTCATGCTATTTCCCAGACAGAACATAAACTCCTTGAGGGTGGGGTCTGTTTTTCTCTCCTCAGGAGCTCTTTGAGTGCCTGCAACATAATTGGCATTTTGAAAAAAATTTGATTAAATTATAATTGAAGAGGTTTTCACCTCTTCATATAGGTCAAGCCAATATGATAAAGATGACAACACTTCCCAAAATTAACCTATAGGTTTAATGAAATGATAACCAATATTTCAATGGGCTATTGAGACACTTCAATGGATCTGTTACCTAGATGATGTAGATATTCTTTCAAAGATGCAGTTTGCACCCCATCTTTGTTCTCTCATCCTCAGCAGTACTTGTCTATGCCCTCCCATAAATTCTCTACAGGAAGTCCATTCAATATGGTAGAGGACTGCTTCTAGTTCTTTTGACATTGTATGGATGCTGATACATAGATAGGTCAGCAGTCTATCTGTTACTCTTTCCTCTATGAATCCCATAGAATTATTAAAATGATAAAATTCTTCTGGAAGTATAGAAAGTTAAAGTTATGGAAGGAAATTGTGGGAAAAAAATAACAAAGTGAAATTTACAGAATCGTATCTCAAACTATGCCAGAAAGCAGTAATTATCAAAGTTATATCCAGTACTAGATACTTTCAAAACATATTTTATTTCCCCCAATTACATATTAAAACAATTTAAACTTTTTAAAATTCTGAGTTCCTTATTCTATTCCTCCCTTCCTCCCCTTTCCCCTCTCTGAGACAGTAAGCAATCTGATACAGGCTATACGTGTGCAGTCATGTAAAACATTTCCATGTTAGTCATTTTGTAGTACTAGGTACTTTTTAAAAATAGAAAAACCAATGTGTGGGACAGATGAAACAATCATGATATAGAACCAAATACATGCAGTAGATTAGTACTTGATAAACCTAAGGTCACAAAGCATTGGAGAAAGAATTTATTATTCAGCAAGACTCTTTTAAAGTTTTTGTCAGTCTTTTGTTTTTTACATCCTCATAGTTTTCTCCAGCATCGCTCTTTCTTCTCCTCTCAGAAAGTCAATCCATATAACAAACAGTATTTTTTAAAGAAAAAGGAAGGGAAAAAACTCAATCCCTTGCTCCAAATGCAAGTCCCCAAATCCGTGCAACATGTAACACCTATGAACCTCCCACCTCCATGCAGGGCCCCTTCACTAGTTGGGGATGTCCTCTCAGGCCTCTTCTTTTGAGTCCCAATTGATCTCTATCATCTTGTTACATCCTTATTTGAGATTTTTCGTGTTTTGATGTTCTTCCCACTTACCCTGTTGTACTCACTGTGTATGTTGTTTTCTTGGCCCTGCTGACTTCACTCCGCCTTAGTTTATTTAGATCTTTCCACGCATTTCTGTATTTATACATATATCACAGTAATATTCCATTATATTCATGTGCCACAATTTGTTTAGTCACTGCCCCAATAGATGGACACTGTTTCTAGTTCTTTGCTATCATAAAAAAATTTCAGAAAGACTCTCAAGAAAATTGAATAACAGGATGGCGGGAAATGGAAAGAGACACACAAAGCCTTTCAAATGGATCAAATGGAGTCTTAGACTTGGGTTAAAAAAATCAGCCTTATAAGATGGAAATGGCACAGCTAGATAGCCATTCATCTGAAAAAGGGCTGGTGGTTTGAGTAGACCGCAAGCTCGGTGTGAATTTAGAGGGTTATAGAAGCCAAAACATAAACCAGACCAAAACAAAAAAAAAAAACCCCACACACTCACGAAAACCCAAACAAAACCAAAAACAACAAAAAGACAATCCCCCAAATCCAACTAATGTGATCATAAGTTATTTTAAGAGAAGCATAGGGCAAGGGCAGTTGGGCTGACTCCAGGAGTTGTAGCTCACTAGAGGTCTTTGAGGAGACCTGTTTCTGAACAAGGCCCTAACTTCATTACAACACCCTAGACAAGAGTTCATGGAGATGGTTTTTTTTTGAGGCCCTCTAGGGAGGAGGAACCAACCACCCCCCCGTGGCAGCTAATCCCACTTTTGGACAGCTCCCCCTTTGTTAGGAAGCTTTGCACCACCCCCAAATCTGCCTCCTTGTAACTTCCTCCTACGGAGCCTAAGATCCCTCATCCTGCCCTGTAGTTCCAAGTAGGCTCTGTCTAGTCCTTTTTCTATGCGACAGCCTTTAAGTCTTTTCTTATCCAAGAAAAATAAGTCAGCTAGGTGACACAGCGCATAGAGTACTGGGCCTGGATTCATGAAGACCTGAGTTCAAATCTGGTCTTAGATACTAACTAACTGTGTGACCCTGGGCAAGTCACTTATAGCCTCTGTTTGCCTCAGGGTCCTCATCTATAAAATGGGGTTAATAAAGTAGTCTGAGATATGGAGATGAAGGACTGCTTTCCGGGCCCAGGGAAAGGGAAACACGCTGAGCCAGGAGACGGAATGTGGGATTCAGGAAGTGGTCCTAGTCCAGTTTGGCCAGAAGACAAAGAAGAGGGGAGTTGTGTCAAATAAGGTTGGAAGGTTGAGTGCAAGACTGATGTTGAAGGTCTTGAAAAGCCAGGCTAAAGCATTTGTATTTGAACACTGTAGTCAGTTGGGAGGCATTGAAGGTCTATGAGTGAAGCATGATCCGAGCAATGGCTCAGGAATATTGTTTTGGCCGCTAGGTGGAGGATTAGTGGAGAGGAGAGATATTGGAAGCAGGGAGACCAATTAAGAGGCTCTTGTAAAAGCCCAGGGAAGAGGGGATGAGGGCTAGAAGTAGGGTGATGGCTTTGTGGGGTAGGGGGAAAGGAGGGGATGGATGTGAGGTCGGCCAGTTGATGCATGTGTTTTCAAGGCACCTCATCATTCTGTTTCCCTCAAAGGCCTTCCTAAACTGGGATACTCAGAGCTGAGCACAGCTCACTGAATGAGGTCTAATCAGGGCAGTGTCCTGAGGGATGATCACACCCTTGATTCTGGACACTCTACCTTTCTTAAAGCCACCTGAGACGCCATGATCCTTCTTTGTTTCCATCACTGTGAAATCTCCCAGAGCTGGCAGGCCATTAAAAAACTTAGACCTCTTTCAGATGAATGACTGTCTAGTCACGCCCCCTCCCCCCTGTCTCAGGCTTGTGAAGCTGATTTTGCATTTACCCCTATTAAATTACATCTTATCAAATGTGACTCAGTGATCCAGTCTGGCAAGTCGTTTAGAGCTTTGTGTTATTGGCAAATTTGATAAGCAAGCCATCCATGTCTTTCATAACATAAAACAGAGGATGTCAGAGCTGGGAAGGGCCTTAGAACAGAGACGCTGGAGATTAAAAGATAAAAGTGAAACAATACCTGTCCTCTAGAAGCTTACAATCTAGCCAGGGGAGATGCTCGGTCTTTGCATGCTCTCTTCCTCATTAGACTATAAGCTTTTTGAGGGCAGGGACTGGTTTTGCCTTTCTTGTATGCCCAGCACTTAGCGCAGTGCCTGGCACATAGATTGGTTGGTTGGTATCCTTCGTTCTCAAAGAGAACCAAAGTGACATTACTAAGTTGGGGTCAAGGTACAGTGTGTCTGACTGGCTAATCAGACCAATATGAACTTGGAAGGCTCTACCTCAAGTCTGGCATAAATAGTCCATGAGAATTATAAGATGTCTCTAAATTTACACATCCTACATTTCTTTTGAGCTACTGCAATTCTGTTTCTTTCATAGAGCACAGCACCTTCTTTGCATGGCAAACCATGCTGGGTGGCCCTTTACCAGTGTCTCCCATATCACACAATAGATTGCAAAGTTCTTCAGAGAGACCTTGCGAGTGTTCTTGTATCACTTCTTCTGATCTCCATGTGAGCACCTGCCTTTTGTGAGCTCTCTGTAAAATAGTCTTTTATGCAAATGTACATTTGGCATTTGAACATGGCCAGCCCATCAGAGTGCTGCTCTCTGAGGTAGAGTTTGAATGCATGGCAGTTCAGCTTGGGAAAGGACTTCAATATCTGGTACTTTACCTTGCCAGGCAATCTTCAGAATCTTCCTAAGACAATTCAAATGGAAGTGATTCACTTTCCTGGCATGGTGCTGGTAGGCTGACCAAGTTTCACAGGCTGTATAGCAATGAGGTCAGCACAGTAGCTCTGTAGACCTTCAGTTGGGTAGGCAGTCTATACCTTTTCTCTCCCACACTTTTCTTTGGAGCCTCCCAAACACAGCCAACTCTGGCAATGTGTGCATCAACCTCACCATCTATGTGCACATACCTGTGCCAAGGTAAGTGGACCTATCCACAGCATCCAAAATCTCTATTTGCTGTCACTGATTATTCTACATAAGGATAATGTGGTATGAGCTGGTGGAGAGATGGACAAACTATCCTACTGGTACACCCTGTGGAGTTCTCATTTTTCATTTAGCAGCTTCTGAATTTCCCCATCATTTTCATCAAGCTAATCTTAATGTTTGCAAATGTTCTGACCCAGATGAGTAAATGTGGTATTGTACACCAAATCTCTGAAAGCTGTCCACTCCTTTTCCCCTCCACTGTTGCCAACTGTGTGTTGGCTCAGCTTAAGTTAGCAACAAACTGTTCACTCTTGGAGAAACACTCAAGTCTATTAACAGTAAATCTTTTGGTAATCATCTTGCCTTGGGGCTACAGCTTTTGCTGAATGTGAAAGTTTAGCTTAGAGAGGATAAGTGTATGATTGGTCCAGCACTCTGCACCACATATTGCCCTCATTACTCTCACATTCTATCTCTTCTCCTTTAAATGACAGTTTATTAAAAGCCAATGTTTGCTGCAAAGATGCATCCTCAAAGTTTTATTGCATTTAGGTAAATGGAAGACAGTACTAGTGATGAGGCCATAAGATGCACACGTCTTCAGTAGTAAGAGATTGTTGCTGTCGCTGTTTCCAGCTCCATTCCTCCCAAGGACTCTCTGGTATGTCTGATAGTCTGTGTCTGCTCTGGCATTAAAGTCACCGAGAATCATAAACTTGTCCTCTTTTGTCACATTGATGCTAAGGGTCTCCAAGTCTTCATAAAATTGTTCTTTGATCTCATCAGGGTTCATCATGGTGGGAGCATAGGCTCTGATGATGGTGGTGTGGTGCTTTCCTGCAAGTGGCAATTGAATTGTCATGAGCCTGTCATTCATGCCTTTTGGGAGGCATACAAGCTTTTTGACTAAATTAATTTTGATTGCAAGGCCTATGTCACCTTCACAGACCTCCCTATCACTGTGGGAGCTCCAGAAAAAACCATGTACCCAGCTCTGATTTTGGTAAGCTGGTCTTCATTTGTCAGCCTCATTTCACTTACGGCTGCTCTTTGGATGTGACACCTGCTGAGTTCTCTCACAACACAACTTTTCTACCACTACTGAGTTTTGTGTTTTCCATAAGCATGCACACACTCCATGTACTTCAAAGGTGAGTGAAATTATCTTTGCAAAAGTTTTTGTACATTTTGTACATTTGTACATTGTTTTTTGTACATTTTGTACATTTGTACATTGTCTTTTGTACATTTGTACCTTGTTTTTGACTGCAAGGTAGGATCCCTGTCTACTGTGGCAAATAGGCCAAGGTTGGGTGAAGCAGACAATTTTCAGGGCACCTTTTCTAGATCCTTCCTCATGCCAGGAGGTGAGCAGGGTGGCCCTTAAAAAAAGCTGCTTGGACATTCAGGGGGCTGCTGAATCTTAGTGTTGCTTCAGTTCAGTGAGAAGACAGCCCTATGTCCTGGGCCTCCTGTGTACAGTGTTGTGACTACAATTCCCAGTGTATCCACATCTGCTGCTTCATCAGCAGTTGCCACAGGACTTAGAGGTAGGTAAAAATGGTAAAATGGTATGGGTAATACATCTTTGACTCATGCATAAATGAGATTTAAAAGAGGCAGAGTTGCGCTAAGTTGGTGGCCTCACTCTCTCTTCCAGAGTCATCGGAGTCCAGTGGTAGGACAAAGTCAAGACAACTGGGGTGGCTTAGGATGCAGTGGATAATTTTGGTGTCTCTGAGGCCTAACCTAGCTCTAAGCGCTCCACAGCACCTGCTTCAGCCACCTTCATGGCTGTTGGAACAAATTGTTCACATCTGCCCATTCTACCAGGGGAAGTCTTCACATGCTTGTGGTAGACTCTTGAATTTGAGTTTGGGTTTGAGGTTCATAGGGTGCCCTGGTTTGGCCAAGATTTCGCCAACCATCTGCCAAGACAGTTTTACCAAGGTGTGGCCACTGTGCGTGCTATGGCTTCTTGGAGCCACAGGTGGGAGCTGGGTGAATCAGATGGCTACCAGACCTGGATGAGCAGCCCTCACACTAGAGGTATCAGTCTTCCCTGACACCTGGCACATAGGAGGCACTTAATAAATGTCAATTGACTGACTCACGATGGTGTCCTCAACAGAAAGAAGGGTTCCATCAAGGATTAGGGAACTATCAAGGATGGGTCCTGAATCTGTGTCTTCAACCTTGTCCAATGGGAGCTGGTTCTGTCTGGGTGTCTGTCAGCCTATATGAGTAAGATTGAGAGCTGAGCCTCTGGCTGTGGCAAGAACTGGGAGATTTAGGGAAGTCTAGGATAGGACTAGGACCTCCCCACTTACCCCAGAGAACCCTGGGAAATTGACATGGCTCTGGGGCTGGGAGGTCCCAGGGCAGGCTGAGGCGGGAGTTGAGGGGGGGTGTCTCCAAATGGGAGAGCTGTGGAGAAACTAGGGGCTCTAGACTCTTTGGACATATATCTGCCTGGTTAGATGTACATGGGAACCCCTTCCCCTTGTCTGGGACAGATGGAAGAATAAAGGGTGCTATCTATGTAGCTGGGACTGTTTCCTTTTTTTTTTCCAACCACCGTATCATTGACATCAGCTGGGGAGGTACTGAATCACTTTACAGATAGGGTTTTTTTTTTCCCTGTTGGCATGGTTACAGCAATGGAATCATTGAAAGGGCACAGTTTTGTAGTTCGTATTATACAAAGCCATTTTGATTTCTAAAAAGTCTGCCACAATTCCCAGTTCCAGCTCCAGATTTTTTTCCCCCATAATATGCCTGCTTTCCTACAGCAGCACCAGCATGGAATTTCACCATTTTTACTGTCTTTGCCAGTATGATGCATGGAAAGAATTGTTTTGATATGTATTCCTCTGATTATTAGAGTTTGAACACATGTTCGAGTGCTTATTAATAATTTCCCTTTCTTCTTTCAGGAATTCCTTGTTCATATAATTTGGCCACTTAACTATTGTCTATTGGATTCAATTTAAAGAAATTAGTCAAACCTGTTTAATAGAATATAAAATCCTGAAGAGCAGTGATGGTTTCATGTTTGTCTTTGTAACTCTAACATCTAGTACAGTGATTAATTGTTATATTCTGTCAGTTCCTCATGGATTTGAGATGTCAGAATTTTATTGCAAATATATATTTCATGAACCAGCTGGGTTACCTTTGGGAAACTGGGCAATGCTTTGAATGGCTTCAATGTTCTCCTTGAAACAAAGGCCTGCCCATTTACCAATTTTTTACCCATTCTTCTGTTGCTGCTGTGTGACTTTGAGGCATCATATGCCATAGTCTTTAAAGAATCAATGTTTTGGGTTGCCCATTAGGCAATGGAGAATTGACTCGTCGGTGGAAATTGTCTGCAATCCATTTATAACTGACCAAGAATTATATGAGAGCAGTGGCATGAAGGGTGTCATCCAGACAATGTGAAAAGAAAATGGTGTCATCATGTGCTCAGAGTGAGGCTTAACTAAAGGATAGCCTGTGTGTTCCAATGGAAGTCATGTATTGCCAAGAAAACTAGAGGATTGCCTTCACTCTATCTGGGTGGATAAGAGGGCATGGATGGCTTTCTATCCATAGAAATATGAAAGTGTCACTGCAAAGATCCGCCTCCCCCCTCCCCAAACCATTTCTTTCCTCTTCATTCTGGATGCATTGTTTTTTGTTGTACTAAAACTTTTTGCTGTTCTATAATTAAATTCATCTCTTTTGTATCAGATTATTCCTCCTGTTTGTTGCTGAGCTCAGATTTCCTCACCTCTTAACAAAAAGGAAGTCTACAAGAGAGTGTGGCTTCCAGGAGAGAAGGCCTGCCTTTGAGTCAGCCAGCTATGGTTGTAGGCTAGTGACTTGGCTTCTCTATCCGTTGGGCAACTCCCTAATACTGTAGGTCACATATGTGTTATTACTGTTCTTTATTAGTGAAAGAAGTTCCTTAATTGATGGAATCATAAATCCAGATAAGTGATAAAGACCAATATTTCACAGCATTTTAAGTTTTCTCAAAAGGGTTATAGATGTCACCTCACTGGTTCTTTCCAAAGACCCCTACGATATGGGTCCTCCAGTTATTCCTACCTTCAGAGGAAGAAACTCAAATTCACCAGACTCTGTGCTGGGTGTATGGGCAGTGAGGATCAGAGATTGAATCTGAGCACAGATCTCTTCTAAGTATGGGCCTTGAATTCATGCGATATCAAGATGGGCCAAAGGAAATGGAGATGTTTAGCCTAGATAAGAGAAGTCTCAAGGGGAACATGAGAGCTGGCTTCAGGTATTTAGGCATGTAGGCAGTACAGTGGATAGAGTGTCAGACCTAGAGTCAGGAAGATCTGAGTTCAAATCCAGAACAGGATGTCTTGAAAGGTAGTGAGCTCCTTGTCACTGGTGGTCTTCAGGCAAAGGCTGGGTGACTACTTATCCTTTTTCTAACCCTGATCTGTGATCTTCTGCACTGTTCAATACTACATTGCCCCTTTAAGAATGTCAGGGTCACAATTTTGGCTCAGCTTTGCTATGTACATTGAATATATCTCCAGCTATTTAATATCTGCTTGATTTCTGTGAGAATTGTTTTAGTTGCCTTTTTACTGATCTTGTGTGTATATGGCTAGTTAAGCAGAACCTTGAGTGTTAGGACCAGAGAGGACCTTTGAGACCATCTAGAGATGAGGAAATTGAGGCCCTTTGGATATAGAGGTAGTAAGTCACAGAGCCTTTATTTAACTTACATTCCTGGGCTGTGGGTTTGGCTGGGGCCTTGGCTACCATGGAGGAAGGAAAAGAGGTGACCTGGGACAGGGCCTAGGATCCCGGGGAGGCAAGGATGGGCCAGGGCTGGAGAAGTAATGGGATGGACGCACCCAATACCCCAGATATGGCCTAGTGATTTCAAAGGTTTTAATTGACAAGTGGATAAAAAAACAGACAAAGGTGTATGTAGAGAATGTGCCCAGAAGAGCACAGCAAACCCCGCTAAGTCTCTCACCATCTTGTTAAGGGGATGTCAAAGTTATCTTGACTGCGTTATCTCTTTGAGAAGGTAAAAACCTGGTTTATTTTGTCCCTTAAAGTGACCCTCTTCATGATGGAAGCATGAGGCCAGTTCATAACCTGGGCTACATCTTTGGACATGACCTTTAAAAGGCAGAGCAGATGCAGATAGACAGGAAAAGGGATGGAAAACCAGAGTAGAGGGCCTCCACCCAGATAACAGACTTAGCCTCTGCATAGCCCTTCCAGGGAACCATAGGGCTCCAGTGGAGAAGGAAACATGGCGCCGCAGGGATGGTGGCAAATGGAGGCTCCAGGGAAGGAAGTGGAGGAAATTTGAGATTAAGCACCAATGTGTGGAGGAGCAAAGCCAGACCTTGTGTTGTCCTGGTACTGTGAGTTGTATGGGGTTGTGTAGGTCCAGGGAAGGAGATCGTCTTTCTAGTGACACCAGGAAGTGCTCCACATTGGTAGTATGGATGATTGTCTAGGTCTCTGAGAGAGGTGGAGGCTCATTAGAGAGAAGAAGGGTTGCCATAGCCACGAACGGGCTCAGGGGCTACTCTGCATCTTCTGTTGTGTTCAATAAAATCTATCCTGAATCTGATATATTGTTACCTGCATGCCTGCAGTGAGCTGAGGGGCTTTCCATGAAACCAAGACATCAGTCAAATACCGATATTCCCAGGGGAGCTTTGAGTTGGGGCACAAGTGAAAAGAAAGAGATCACTATTGAGAAGCCTCAACGTTTGAAGTTGGTCTGTGTAAAAGAGCTTCGTTTTTGAGCCATGGGTTATATATGGCAGAGAGGTGGACAGAGGAAGGCTCTCTTGAGGTATAGCTTTGGGGAAAGGAAGTATATCCTGGGACATACTGAGGATCCTCTAGGAGATGAGGCTGGTAATAGTATGGGCAAAGGATAAAACATCTCCTGGACGGTGTTCTTGGTATTGGGCACTCTTGAAATTTCCTACCTTGAGGCAGAGCTCCATTCGTCATACTTTAGTTACACCTTTGGCTGTCTGACATTCCTTAGGCTAAGGTAGGCCTTGGAGAGCTTTCCTCAGCTCACGCCCAGCAGGAGGATGGGGGAAGGGGATCTGGGACAGTAAAGGACTGAAGTCTACAGGAATAAAGAGGTCTGAAGAAAAGACAGGGAAGAGAACAGGCCAGAGATAAGAGTACTTCTCACTAAGAGATGCAGGCAGGGGACCCAGATCAGGAGAGAGTCAGGTCCTAGGGAGGGAGAGAATACAAAGATCTTAGTCTGAGTCAAATATTGGGGCATGTCAGGGCTTGAGACTTTCTCCACAAAGCTATCCACAGCATCAAGATTACAGTTCATGGACCCAGGTTAGAAGCTCTGAGTGCGAAACATACCTATAAGTACACACATGCAGAAATATACTCAAGACTACCACTGTGAAAGTGAATATGCTGGCTAACACCTATTTTTTTCTGTGCCTTCTAGCTGTCTCTAGGAGTCCAGGATTCTCCCACCTTTCCTTCTACCTTCTAAGAGGTAGCAGAGGCTAATAGGTTCATCAGAGAAACTAATTCCTTGGAATGAACCATGACTTTCAGAACTTAGAACATAACATACTACAGATGGGAGGGACCTTTCTCATCTTGGCTTCTGAGCTTGGCTGGGTTTCCCGTAAAGAGGTGAAATCCCTAGGGGGTAGGGGAGAATCAGGGAGGCGTGGGTGTTCACAGTACCAGTAGCCAGAATTTGCATTTTAACTTTCTACTGGTGGCTTCCTACACATTTCCTCCTCTGATTCCCCTAATGTCTACATGGGGGAGGGGTGGTGGTCAGGATCTACCCTGGACCCAGCATGTGAAAAGGGCCAAGGATGATGAAATTAAAAGCTTCTTAAGCAGATCAGGGTAAAGAACATTGTATCTGGAATTACAGGCCTTGAATGTCAATGCTGGCTCTGACGCTCTCTTCCTGGGTGACCTAGACAAGTCACTTCTGCTTCTCTGAGGCTCACTTTCTCCATCTGTAAATTGAGGAGTGGTCCTAGACGACTGTCTAGTATCACATTTGTGATCTTATCATCCTCAGGGCTATGCTGAACTGACATTGGCTTTTGTAGAAAAGACAAGAGCGTGCACTGGGAGCTTGAAGGGACCTTAGATGGCAGCCAAACTAACTTCCTCATTTTATCATTGAGGAATGAAGGCCTACAGAGGTTAGGTGATTTATGATGGTGAAGTAGATAGAGCACTAGACTCAGAGAAAGCAAGACCAAGGCTCATATCCTGCTTTAGACATTCACAGGTTGTGTAAGCTTCTATCACCCCTCCCCCCAAATATCTATCTTACAGAAGTGCCGTGAGGCTCAACGAGATGAAATATGTGAAGTCCTTTTCAAACATTCCATTACTATGTAAATGTCAGCTATAAATGTGATGATGATGATGGATAGGAATATAGAAAATTTTATGTGGCCAAGATTGACCTCATAGGCATCACCAATGATTGGACTGTTGTTCTGGGTGGGCCTACTTTATCAAAAAGAAACAGTGCAAGTGGAAGAGGGGATGAGGGTGTTATGGGGTACCAATGATGGACCCTAAAAGGCCCTGGACTTTCCCATATGGCCCACTCCCTGGAGCATCATACATTGAGACAGTATCCTCATGTGAGGAAATCCAGGAACCCAAGGCAGAAGCAAGATGTGAAATATTTGAGCAAAGGTTCAAGGAGGGAAGAAAAAGAATTAACTCTGTCAGTGGAATATACTTCAGACTACCTGAACAGAAAGAAGAAATACATAAGATTAGAGGAGAGCAGATTTCTGAGGGTTCAGAGGAAAGATGAGTAAGCTTCCATGGAGTCACATGCTATGGGGAAGTCAGCCTGGGAGGGATGGGAGATGTCAAAAGGCACAAAAGGAAACAATTCTAATAAGAGGGAAACTGGGATTGCTTGAAGAGACCAATGTGGGCACACAGAGAACTCATCAACTGACTTAGATTATAAAAAGAAATGTATAGAAGATGAAAGCAAGACCAGGTAACAGAGGGATGGATCCAAGAGCACAGCATAGCTTTGTAAAAATAGCGTCGGGAAGACCAGAGCTCCCAATGAAGTGAGGCTGGAAAGCTAGGGACAGCCAAAATGGGGTTTTAAAAGCTATTTATCACCAGCAAAAGGAAAATCAAAGAAGGGATAGGATCTTTGCTTGGGGCGGGTGGGCCAGTGGTGACTGACGACACAGAGAAGGCTCAGCTGCTCCAGTCTGGTTTTGTTTCTGTTTTCTCTACCAAGGACAATGAAAATGACAAGTGGGAAGAGAGGTTCTAGCTGCCAATGATGAATTCAAGTCCCATGATCCAGATGAACTACATCTTTGGGTCTTGAATGAAGCAGTGATCACTGAGCCGTGATCACTTTCAACGACATTGGCGAGATCATGGGAGATGACAAGCATACCACAGGATTGGACGAGGAAAAACATCTTGATTTTCAAAAAAGGGAAGGGAATAGAGGCTGCAAACTATAGTCCTGTGAGTTTGACTTTGATTCCTGAGAAAATCCTAGAGCTGATCACTAAAGGGATGTTTGGAGGATATGGAGAAAGTGAGGCAGGGGCCATCAAGAGCCAGCAGGGATTCACTGAGAACAAGTCATGGTAGTTGAGCTTCATTTCCTTTCATGACAGGATTATTAAATTAAATGAAAGGAATGCTATGGTCATAATGTACCTAGATTCTAGCAAAGTTTTTGATGAAGTCTCTCATAGTATTCTTGTGGAGAAGATGGAGTGATCAGGATTATTTTTATTATTTGGGATTGACTGGGGTTATTATTATTGTTTAATCAGATGGATTCTGAGCTGGTTGGATGGATGGACTCAAAGAACAGTTATTAATGATTCAATATCAGCATGGCAGGTGGCCTCCAGAGGAGTACCACAGAGGTCTGTGCTTGGCCTTGAAGGGTTTAGCAGTTTTACTCACGACTCTGAGAAAGGCATAGATGTCATGCTCATCGAATTTTCAGATGTCTGAGGTGGGAGGGACAGCAACCACAAAGAATGACAGGTGGTCAGAGAACTGGGCTGGGTCAAATAAGATGAAGTTCAATGGGGATAAATGGCAAGTCTTGCCCTTCGGTGTAAAAAAATCAACTTCACGAGTATTAGATGGCGGACTTGGAGAGATGGCAGTTGTTCTGAAAAAGCTCTGGGGGCTATGTAGTCTACAGACTCAATATGACTCAGCGGGGAGATGTGGCAGGCGAGAAGGCTGATGGGTTTTTGAACTGTCTTAAGAAACGCAGAGCTTCCAGGAATAGGGAGGTGATTGCCCTTGTCAGATCTCATCTGGAGAATGGGGCTCAGTTCTGGGAAGTGCAGTTTGAGAGGGACATTGATAAGCTGGAGACCATCCAGAGGAGGATGACGAGGATGATGAAGGGCTTTGAGTCCATGTCCAATGGGGATCAGTTAAAGGAGATAGGTCTGGAAAAGGGAAGACCCAAGGGGACATGAGAGCTGTCTTCCAAGATTTGAAAGGTTGTTATGTGGAGGAGAGATTAGACCTGTTCTACTTGGTCCCAGGGGACAGAACCAGGAGAGACCGATTTAGTCTGGATGTCAGAAAAATTTCCTAACAAAGGAAGCTGTCGATAAGTAGAATGGGCTGCCTCATGGCAGCAAATCCCCTCTCCTCGGAGGTCTTCCAAGAAGGGGCTGGACAGTCACTTTTTGGGTGTGTTATAGCAGGGATTCCTTTTGGGTATGGATTGGGCCAGATGGCCCTGGAGGCCCCTTCCAACTTTCAAATTCAGTGATTCTGTGAAAGTGGACTGTTAGTGTGGAAACACAGGAACACTAATGCATTGTTGGTGGTTCTGTGAATTAGTACAGCCATTTTGGAAAGAAACTTGCACTTATATAGACTGTCCATACTGATTGAATCAGATATTCTACAACTAGGCAAATGGCCCAAGGAGGTCAGTGATAAAAGGGAAGCCTTTATATATGGCAAAATATTAATAGCAGAATTTAATAAAATTAAATATTTTTTAAATTATCTGCAACACTGGCTGCTTTACCCCCCCTTCATGAAGGCCGGGTACGTTACATTTCACTTCACCACTTAATAGTGAGATTGACTTTACAAAGGAATATGTACTTCAAAGAATAATGATAAATATACAAACATACTCCCCAACATATAGGGCATAATCACTGGAAAGGAAGGAGATTAGGCTTCTAGCTTAGCTCAGTTATACTTTCTCTCTCTCTCTCTCTCTTTACTATATATGAATATATTGGACCTCTAGGTGACCCAGTGGATAGAGTGCTTGGCTTGGAGCCAGCAAGACCTGAGTTCGAATCCAGCCTCAGACACTTGCTAGCTGTATGACCTTGAGCAAAATATTTAAATTCTATTCACCTCAGTTTTTTTATCTGTAAAGTGGGGATAATAATAGCATCTAGCTCTCAGGGTTCTTGTGAGGCTCAGATGAGATGATATATGTAAAGCACTTTGTGCCTGGCACATATTGAGGGCTACATAAATAATAATTATTATAA
Organism: Trichosurus vulpecula; assembly: GCF_011100635.1. Classification (NCBI taxonomy): domain Eukaryota; kingdom Metazoa; phylum Chordata; class Mammalia; order Diprotodontia; family Phalangeridae; genus Trichosurus; species Trichosurus vulpecula. The sequence goes on from NC_050573.1 coordinate 14,728,364, forward strand.
TTATAATAGAGCCCCATCTCCAAGTCCAAAGGCCTGCCTTGGCTTAAGTTCCAGGCACCCTGGCTTCTCTGGGCTTTCCCTCCCAGGCTGGCTGGCTGCAATGTCCTACCTAGAATCCTGGCTCTGAGGTTGCCATGGCTCAGTTTTGGGTCTGGTGGGGATTCTATCTTCTGCCCTTGAAGCTGAGGGCAAAAAGAGAAGACAAACCCCTCAAGCCCACTTCTTGGAGCCAGGGGTATTAAAACAAGAGAAGAGGAGGAAGGAAGCCCTTTCCCCTCCACCAGTTCAGTTCATGGCACCTGCACCTGGGGTTAACCTTCACCCTCTCTGGATGCTGAGCAGGAAAGAAAGACTGTTTCAGTCTGGCAGTTTTAAAGATGCAGCCTTGTCTGTCCAGCTACACTGTCCTTCAAAAGACCCATATAGCAGAAAACAGTATGTCCCTTCCCAGAAGCAAGGTGCCTCCACGTTGGGTGATCTGGTCATGTTATAAAGCCTCAGTTACAATTCTCCCTATTAAAAATTTGCCGCCCTGGCAAATTGGCAGGGCTGCATTTATGAACACAGTCCTAGTCCCAAATTCAGAACAGCTCTTTGTGGTTTCAATGTCACCAGCCTCCCCGGTATTGTGCAGTAAAGTCTCAAAACAGCCAACGTTACTCAATTATATACAATCTCACGTGTACAGATGTACATCAAAGTTTTGCAGATTCAACAAAGATTTCACAAAGTTTACCAAATACTTTTGCTTGCATAGCCTTAGCCTTATAAGGACTTTCTCAACCCACAAACAAAAGAAAGGCAAAGAAAATTTATTATCCATCTCAGATGGAAACCTGGTCCACTTTCCAAACTATATAGAGGTCTCCCCACAGGTATAGGGTAACAGCTTCAACCAGATGTTCCCACTTTCTCAGATGAGAAAACTGTCCTGAATGGAAAATCTTTTATGATTCTCTCCATGCGCAAGGCCATTGAACCAGGATATGGACAAAGAGTGCCCTTTTCTACACAAGGCACATACACATTCTTAGGAGATCTTCATGGAGGCCCAGGAAATTTCTTTTGGGTGCTTATTCCAAAGGGTACCAAAAATTACCTCTTGGATCCTCAATACTGTCAGGGCAAATCAAATGGAATTGCTAACTCACCCACCAGGACAAGAAAACAAATAAACTCAGTCAGAGAAGTACAAAGAAGGTGAACCACCTGCAGATTTTAGGCATAGGCTTTCTCACCCTAAGAAGGTGCTGGGTGTTCACAAAAGCAGTCTGGGTCTGGTTAGATGAAAGAAGAGCAATATGGACATTATAGTTACGCAGCAGCCATCTAGTGATTCCGGACTTCTTATCCTAAACTTAGTATCAGTACTTATACGGGACTCGGTGATAAAGAACATATCAATATTTAAATAGTCAAGCAATTAACAAATCAAAAGTGTGCAAAGTAGCATCAATGGAATTGACTTGTGAGGGAACAAACATTGAGAAAAAGAATCGACTGTACATTTATAGCCTAAATTCCCCCCTCCCTTAATTTCTCTAAAATCTCAAAATTTAGCGTATCTAAAATCAAAAGTCTCAAGCAGAGAATTTCTTATTGGTCCTTGCAATGTGAAGGCCCCAATTTTGTTCCAGACAAGGACCCACATATGCACTTACTACCCTGGCCCCCACTACCTGAAGGCTAGATTTTACTGTTCATAACAGAAATAGGTTTCTCTCTTTCCCATCCATCCTCCCCAACCCCTGAAAAAAAAAAGCAATACTCTTGCAGCAAATATACATCTTCAAGTAAAACAAATTTCCACATAGGTCACGTCCAAAAAAATATGTTCCATTCTGACTCTATCATCTATCAAATGAGATCAAATGAGATAATTTGTGCACACTATCATCATCATCATCTAAATCAGGAGGTGGGTGCTTTGTCAGTAATAATGTTGGTGGGGGTGTAGTCAAGATGTGGAAAGCAGCCAGCAAGTTGCCTGGGCTCTCCTCAGTTTCCCTCTGAAACAATGTTAAATCAAGACTCTAAAAGAATTCTGGAGTGACAGAATCCACAAAAAGTGATAGTGAGACAATTTTCCAGCCCAAGATAACTTAGAAGGACTTCAGAAAAGGTCTGCCTCTCTTGTGTAAAAGGGAGTGCAGCCTGCTGCGGGCACTGTCCAGGCAAACCAGTGGGAGGCTCTTAGCCACACCACAGATCAGCAACCGAGGCCTCTCAGTTCTGGCTCCGCAGGCTAGTTTCACAGCAGGCCAGCTGTGAGGCCTCTAGCCCCAGCTCAGCAGGTAAACTGCCAGTCCTGGAATGCCCAGCATAACAGATGTGACTAGGACAGGCCACACCAGTATAGTGGGAAAGCCTTCAGACCCAGAGGCCCCAGTACAGAAAGCCAGTGACCAGGCCCCTGACCCTAGTGCAAGAAGCTCGGGACAGCGCCCTCTGTGTCCCAGGAGGAGAACTCAACTTTTAAAAATGAGCAAAAACCAAAAGAGTCCTGATGATAGAAAGCTACTATGGTGACAGGGAAGATCAAAACACAAACTCAGAAGAGTACAACAATGTCAAAATGCCTCCATGTGAAGCCTCAAAGGGGAATATGAATTGGTCTCAAGCCCAAAAAAGGATTTTAAAAATCAAGTAAGAGAGGCAGAAGAAAAATTGGGAAAAGAAATGAGTTGTGCAAGAGAATTATGAAAAAAGAGTCAATAGAAAAATTGAAAAAAGGAGTGCAAAAATTGATGGGAGAAAACAACTCCTTAAAAAATTGAATTGGCCAAATGGAAAAAAATCCACTGAAGAAAACAACTCCTTTAAAAGTAAAATTGGCCAATTGGAAAAGGAGGTACAAAAGCTAACTGAAGAAAATAATTCCTTAAAAATTAGAATTGGGCAAGTGGAAGCCAATGACTCTATGAGACATTAAGAATCAGTCAAACAAAATTAAAATAATGAAAAAATAGAAGAAAATGTAAAATACATCATTGGAAAAACAACTGACATGGAAAATATATCCAGGAGAGATAATTTTAAAATTATTGTACTACCTGAAAGCCATGACAAAAATTTTTAAAAAGGAGCCTGGATAGCATCTTTCAAGAAATTATCAAGGAAATTTGCCGTGATATCCTAGAACCAGAGAGTAAAATAGTCATGGAAAGAACCAACCAATCACCTCCTGAAAGAGGTCTCAAAATGAAAACTCCAAGGAATATTCAAATTCTAGAACTATCAGGTCAAGGAGAAAATACTGGAAGCAGCCAGGAAGAAACAATTCAAATATCAAGGAGCCACATTCAGGATTACATAGGACTTAGCAGCTTCTACATCAAAGAATTGAAGGGCTTGGAATATGATATTCCAGAAGGCAAAAGAATTTGGATTACAACCAAGAATGAACTACCCAGCAAAATTGAGCATAATCTTTCAGGGGAAAAGATAGATATTCAATGAAATAGGGGACTTTCAAACTTTCCTGATGAAAAGACCAGAGCTCAACAGAAAATTTGATCTTCAAATACAAGTCTTAAGAGAAGCATAAAAAGGTAAACAGGAAAGAAAAAAATATGCTATTCAATAAGGTTATACTGTTTATATCCCTACATGGGAAGATGAAACTTGTAACTCTTAAGAACTGCATCTCTATTAGGGCAGTTAGAAGGAGTATACTTAGAGGGTGTGGGTATAAGTTGGCTTTGATATGATGATAAAAATTGATTAAGGGGTGAAAAAAAGGATTGTTTTGGGAGAAGAGGAAAGGGGGAGGCAGAATGGAGTAAATTATATCACATGAAGAGGTATGAAAGACCTATTACAGTAGAGGGAAAGAAGGGGAGGGGTGGACATTGTTTGAACCTTACTCTCATCAGATTTGGCTCAAAGAGAGAATAACATACACACTCAGTTAGACAAAGAAATCTATCTTACCCTATAGAGAAGTAGGAGGGGAAAGGGGAAAGAAAAGAGAAGGAGGGGCTGATGGAAGGGATGGCAAAAGTAGGAAGGGGAAAGGAAAAAGAAAAGACTGATAAAAGGGGAGGCAGTGGTCAGAAGCAAAATGCTGGTGAGGATGGACAGAGTGAAAGGAGAGAGAAAAGTATAAAAAGTATAAATAGGATGGAGAGAAATACACAGTAACCATAACTGTGAATGTGAATGTGATGAACTCTTCCATCAAATGAAAGCAAATAGCAGAGTGGATTAAAAACCAGAATCCTACAATATGTTTACAAGAAATACATTTGAAGCAGAGACACACACAGAGTAAAGATAAAAGATAGGAGTAGAATATATTATGCTTCAAATCAAGTGGAAAAAAAGGCAGGGGTAGCAATCCTGATCGCAGACAAAGCAAAAGCAAAAATAGATCTAATTAAAACAGACAAGAAAGGAAGCTGCATCTCACTGAAAGGTACCATAGACAATGAAGTGATCTTAATACTAAACATATATGTGCCAACTCGTATAGCATCTAAATTCTTAGAGAAGTTAAGTGAGTTACAGGAAGAAACAGACAGCAAGACTATACTAGTGGGGGACCTCAGTGTTCCCCTCTCAAAACTAGATAAATCTAACCACAAAATAAACAAGAAGTAAACAGAATTTTAGAAAAGTTAAATATGATAGGTTGCTGGAAAAAATTGAATGGAGGTAGAAAAGAATATACCTTTTTCTCAGTGGTGCCTACATAAAAACTGACCATGTATTAGGGAATAAAAACTTCACAATCAAATGCAAAAAGGCAGAAATATTAAATGCATCATTTTCAGATCATGATGCAATAAAAAATTACATGTAATAAAGGGCCATGGAAAGATAGATTAAAAATTAATCGGAAACTAAATAATCTAATTCTAAAGAATGAGTGGATCAAACAACAAATCATAGAAACGACTAATAATTTTATCAAAGAGAATGACAATAATGAACCAACATACCAAAACTTATGGGATGCAGCCAAATCAGTACTTAAGGGAAATTTTATATCTCTAAATGCTTACATGAATAAAATAGAGAAAGAGCAGATCAAGGAATTGGACATGCCATTAAAAAAGCTAGAAAAAGAAAAATTAAAAATCTCCAATTAAAATACCAAATTAGAAATTCAGAAAATCTAAGGAGAAATTAATAAAATTGAAAATAAGAAAACTATTAAACTAATAAATAAAATTAAGATCTGTTTTTTTTTGAAAAAAAAAAACCAATAAAATAGATAAAGCTTTGGCTAATTTGATTTAAAAAAAGAAAGAAGAAAACCAAATTACCAGCATCAAAAAGGTAAAAGGTGAATTCACCACCAATGAAGAGGAAATTAAAGCAATAATTAGGAGCTATTTTGCTCGATGTAAGCCAATGACAATATAAGTAAAATAGATGAATATTTACAAAAATATAAACTTCCCAGATTAACAGAAGAAGAAATAAAATATTTAAATAATGCTATTTTAGAAAAAGAAATTGAGCAAGCCATCAGATGGATTTACAAGTAAATTCTACCAAACATTTAAAGAACAATGTGGAAAAATAGGTGAAGAAGGAGTTCTACCAAATTCCTTTTATGACACAAATATGGTACTGATACCTAAACCAGAGAGAACCAAAACAGAAAAAGAAAATTATAGATTGATTTCCCTAATGAATAGTGACGCAAAAATTTAAATAATAATATTTATTTAATATTAAAAGAGATTACAGCGATTTATCACAAGGATAATACACTATGACTAGGTGAGATTTATACCAGAGAAAGCAGAGTTGGTTCAATATTAGGAAAACTATTAGCATAATTGACCACATCAGTAACAAAACCAACATGATTATCTCAATAGATGCAGAAAAAGCTTTTGACAAAACACATTCCTATTAAAAACATTACAGAGTATAAGAATAAATGGAGCTTTCCTTAAAATAGTAAGTACTATCTATCTAAAATCAACAGCAAGCATTATCTGTAATGGGGATAAGCTAGAAGCCTTCCCAATAAGATCAGGGATGAAACAAGGATTCCCATTATCACCACTATTATTCAATATTGTACTAGAAATGTTAGCCTTAGCAATGAGAGAGGAAAAAGAAATTGAAGGAATTAGAATAGGCAACAAGGAAATAAAACTATCACTTTGCAGATGATATGATGGTATACTTAGAGAATTCTAGAGAATCAACTAAAAAACTATTTGAAATGATTAACAACTTTAGCAAAGTTGCAGGATATAAAATAAACCCACAAAAATCATCAACATTTCTGTATATTACCAACAAAGCTCAGCAAGAAGAGATAGAAAGAGAAATTCCATTTAAAATAATTGCAAACAATATTTGAGAGTCTATCTGTCAAGACAAACACAATTACAAAACACTTTTCGCACAAATAAATTCAGATCTAAACAACTGGGAAAATATCAACTGATCATGGGTAGGCAAGCTAAAATAATAAAAATTACAATTCTACCTAAATTAATTCAGTGCCATATCAATAAAACTGTTAGAAAAATAATAACAAAATTCATCTGGAAAAACAAAAGGTCAAGATATCAAGGGAATTAATGAAAAATGCAAAGGAAGGGGGCCTAGCTATATTAACATAAAATTATATTATAAAGTGGCAATCATCAAAACTATTTGTTACTGGCTAAGAAATAGAATGGTGGATCAATGGATAGGTACCTAAGATATAGTAGTTAATGATTATAGTAATCTACTGTTTGATAAACCCAAAGTCTCCAGCTTCTGGCATAAGAACTCACTATTTGACAAAAACTGCTGTGAAAACTGGAAAATAGTATGGCAGAAACTGGGCATAGACCAACATCTTATACCACATACCAAGATAAGGTCAAAATGGGCACATGATTTCGACATAAAGGGTAATACCATAAGCAAATTAGGAGAGCAAGGAATCATTTCTCTGACAGATATATGAGAAGGAAAGAATTTGTCACCAAATAAGAGACAGAGAACATTTTGAAATGCAAAATGGATAATTTTGATTACATTAAATTAAAAAGGTTTGAACCGATAAAACCAAAGCAACTAACACTAGAAGGAAAGCAGAAAGATGGGAAATAATTTTTATATCAAGTGTTTCCGATAAAGGCCTCATTTCTCAAATATATAGAGAGCTGAGTCAAATTTATAAGAATACAAGCTATTCCCCAATTTTTAAATGGTCAAAGGATATGAACAGGCAGTTTTCAGATGAAGAAATTAAAGCTATCTATAGTCATATGAAAAAATGTTCTAAATCATTATTGATTAGAGAAATGCAAATTAAAACAACTCTGAGGTACCATCTCACACCCATCAGATTGGCTAATAAGACAAGAAAAGGAAAATGATAAATGTTAGAGAAGATGTGAGAAAATCAGGATGCTAATGCATTGTTGATGGAGCTGTGAACCAATCCAGCAATTCTGGAGAGCAATTTGGAACTATGCCCAAAGGGCAATCAAACTACGAATATACTTTGATCTAGCAATACCACTACTACCTCTTTTTTGTGGTGGCAAAGAATTGAAAATTGATGGGATGCCTATCAACTGGCGAATGGCTGAACAAGTTATGGTATATGAATGTAATGGAATACTATTTTGCTATAAGAAATGACAAGCAGGATGATTTCAGAAAAACCTAGAAAGACTCAAATGAACTGATGCTGAGTGAAGTGAGCAGAACCAGGAGAATATCGTACACAGTAACAGAAACATTGTGCAATGATCAACTATGAATGACTTAGCTCTTCTCAGCAATACAATGATTCAAGACAATTCCAAAAGACTTGTGATGGCAAATGCTAACCACGTCCAGAAAAAGAACTACGAAATCTGAATGCAGATCAAAGCAAACTATTTTCATGTGTTTTTTGTTTTTGCTTTTTGTGGCTTTTCCCTTTGTTCTGTTTCTTCTTTCACAACATGATTAATGTAGAAATATGTTTACATGATTGCACATGTATAGCCTATATCAAATTGCTCACCATCTTGGGGAGAAGGGATAGGAGGAAGGGAGAGGGAGAAAAAAATTGAAACTCAAAATCTTATAAAAAAATAAATGTTGAAAACTATCTTTACTTGTAATTGGAAAAAATAAAATTCTATTTACCAAAAAAATGACTGGTCATTGCAAAGGTCTTAACTTTTTCAACGTTGTTTGACTTTATAATGTTGTTGTCACTCTATAAATTGTTCTCCTGTTTCTGTTCACTTCCCTTTGCATCATTTTATACAGATCTTCCTAGGTTTCTCTGAAACAGTTCTTTTCATTATTTCTTAAGCTACATAGAATTTGTATATTCATACAGCACAGTTTGTTCACCAGTTCTCCACTGATGGGGAACTCTTCAGTTTCCAGTTGTTTAGTGCTACAAAAAAAGTTCAAGGCAGTAATTTTTTTCTGGTAGCAAAGAACTGGAAACAAGAGGTGGTGACCATTGATTGCAGAATGGCTAAATAAACTGTGGTAGATGAAGATAATGCAATGTTACTGTGTTTTAGGAAATCAGTAAAAAAAAAAAGAGGTATCCAGAGAAGTATAGGAAGAGTTGTGTGAACTGATGCAGAGTGAAGTGAGCAGAGACAAGATAATAATACACACCATGACTATGCCACTGTAATTCGAATCCATCCAAAATCCATTCGAAATGGATTTTGCAAAACTACAGAAAACAAGCGCAGTCCCAAAGAAGAGATAGGGGAAGACAGACCCCTCTCTCTACTGCTTTATAGAAGCAGGAATCCACAGGTATAGGATATTGCCTATATTGTCAATTTTTTAATGTATTGATCAGTTTTGCTGTTTTTTTCTCTTTATTTTTCTTCTTTAAAAATTCTTTGTTCTATGGCGTGGCTTTCTAGGATGAGGGAGGGATACAGAAGGAAATCAACGGTATAAAAATAAAAGATGAAAATTATCTTAAAAATGAAGAAAATAGTGTTAGATCTGGAAAAGACTTAGAATCAATAAACAGACATTTATTAAGTACCCATTATAAGCTAGACACTATGCTCTCCACTGGGGATATGTAGAAATGAAATAGTTTCTGCCCTCAGAGACTTTACATTTGAAAGAGAGGGAGAACATGCATATATCTAATCAGATACAAACTACGTAGAAAGGAAATGAAAGATCATTTTGTGCAGGGGGTGCCAGCAGCCTGGGGGTTGGGGTTTGAGGGGAGGAGGGACAGAGAGAAGGTTTCTGCTTTTGTTTGCTAGGCCTCCTGGGAACCGACAGGGGTTGGATCAGTCTGGGTCTGTCTGCCTGCGTGAGTACAACAGCCTACAGTGAGAAGGAAATGCGAGGGAAGAGAACCATGGGGGAAAAGAGCTCCTTGGAGACCTCCCCAGTTTTCTAACAAGGCTCCTGCCAAAGGACTTCAGAGATGGGCCCTGCCGTGGTTGATGGGACCTTCCAAAGGGCCATTTGCCGGGGGAGCTGCGGTTCCCTGGCCTCTGTATCTGTCCAGATGTCCAAGGGACCTCCTTTCCCTGGTCTTATACAAATGAAGGGCCAGAGGTTTGGGGGCCAGCTTTCTTACAAAGGAAGCCCAGGTCAGAGGCAGGTTAAGTTGAGATTTGGGCACAGTACACCTGTATCACCCTGTGGACACACACTCGCCTCTTGCTGAGCACTCTCTGTCTCAGGGAGCTCAGGCCTATCTAGCTACTTCTCCCCTTTCCCATCAGTATGTACTGGGGGCAGGGTCTTTTCCTTGCCAAGATGGTAGATGATGATAATAGCTACCATTTCCATGGCGTTTTAAGGGTTGCAGAATGTATCGAATGTATTATCTCGCTTTGTTCTTGCATATGAGATAGATGCTATTATCACCATTTCACAGATAGGAAAACAGAGGCAGATGGCACTTAAGTGACTTAACCCAGAACTAGCCAAGTGAGTGAGTGGAGTGAGATTTAAGCTCCGAACTTTCTGGCTGGAATGCACTCCTTCACCTTACTCAGCTTCTTGGAAGGCCCGTCTTCAAAGCTCGCCTCCACCATCACCTTTTTTAGGAGTCTTTTCCTGGTTTCCCCAGAAGCCAGCATCCTCCCTTTGAAGTTACCTTGTACATACATACACATACACACACATACATATACATGCACAAGTACACGTATGTGTGAGCTCCTCCAATAGATGTAAGCTCCTTGAGGGAAGGAGCAATTTCAGTTTGGTATTTGTATTCCCACCACCCAGAGTAACGCCTAGCACGTAGTACGCACTTCACATGTGCTTATATGGCGTCTGTGCTCGGTGTTCACGTTAGCCTGAGTGTTTGCAAGGGGAGCTGAGGGTCCTTTGGCTGAGCAAATGGCCCAGATTCTGAAGTCCCCAGGTTCTCTACCCACACGCCCCCAAGCTGGGAGATGATCTGCAGAGATTTTGTGAGAATCACCAGCCCAATGGTACCTGAGTCCTCATGGTAATCCTCTGACCCTAGTGGTAACGTGCACATGCCAATAATCCCATGAGGGAGGCGGCATGCTGGTTATTAGCCCATTTTATGGGTGAGGAGACTGAGGCCCAAAGAACTTAAGTAATTTTCCCATAGTCACATAGCTAGTAAGTATCAGAGATGGCACTGAAACTCAACATTTTCTTGGCTCCAAGTCCAATGGTCTCTTCTTTCATGTGTTTATATGATGAAAGTTCCTTTCTTCCTCCTTCCCTCCCTCCTTCCTTCTTTCCATCCTTCCTTCCTTCCTTCCTTCCTCCCTTTCTCTCTCTCTTTCTCTCTTTCTTTCTTTCCTTCTTTCTTCCTTTCTTTCCTTCCTTCTTTCTTTCTTTCCCTCTTTATTTCTCTATTTCTTTCCTTCCTTTTCTTCCTCCTTCCTTTTCTTCCTCCTTCCTTCCTTTCTTTCTTTTTCTTTTTTCTCTTTCTTTCTTTCCTCCTTTCTTTCATTCTTCCTTTCTTTCTTTCCTTCTTTCTTTCTTTCATTCTTCCTTTCTTTCCTCCTTTCTTTCTTTCGTTCTTCCTCTCTTTCCTTATTTCTTTCATTCTTCCTTTCTTTCATTCTTTCTTTCTTCCTTCTTTCTTTCTTTTGTTCTTCCTTTATTTCCTTCTTTCTTTCTTTCATTCTTCCTTCCTTTCTTTCTTTCTTTCTTTCTTTCTTTCTTTCTTTCTTCTTTTTTCTTCCTTTCTTTCTTTCCTTCTTTCTTTCATTCTTCCTTTCTTTCCTTCTTTCTTTCTTCCCTTCTTTATTTCTCTGTTTCTTTCCTTCCTTTTCTTCCCTCCCCCTTCCTTCCTTCCTTCCTTCCTTCCTTTGTTTCTTTGTTTCTTTCTTTCTTTCTTTCTTTCTTTCTTTCTTTCTTTCTTTCTTTCTTTCTTTCTTTCTTTCTTTCTTCCTTCCTTCCTTCCTTCTGAAAATGTGTGGCCCTTTCCATTTTCCATCCTGCCTGTATGGAAAGAACATCCTTAGTTTATAGATGAAGAAACTGAGGCCCAAAAGCACTAGCGACTTGACCCCAGCCACACAAATAGAGAATGTGGGAGCCAAAGGCAATATAAAAACATGGAGGGAGGAGATGGAGTTTTGTGTGTTTGCCAAATCAAATAGGCCTGTACAGCTGGACTGCAGAGTGTGTGGAGGGAGGGACACGTAAGAAGACAGGAGGTAGAGAAAACGGCCAAGTTGGGAAAGGCTTTACAAGTCAAATGGAGGATTTTAGATTTGATCGTGGAAGAAATATGGGGTTACTGGAATTTCCCGAGTAGGGAGTGAGGATGACATGATCAGAGGTGTGCTTTGGGAAAACCACTTTAGAAGCCGTTCAGGGGATGGATGAGTGGGGAGACACCAGAGGCAGGGAGGAGTCTATTGTAGTCCAGATATGAGGTGATGAGGGCTTGAATTACGGTGGTGATTGCGCGAGTGGGGAAAAGGGGATGTATGTGAGAGATGTTCTAGAGAAAGAAGCTGTAAGATTTCATGACTGATTGAGAGAGGATAACATCAAAGTTTGAGCCTGTGTGACTAGGAGCATGGTGATGCCCTTCACAGTAATAAAGAAGTTCAGAAGATGGGAAGATTTAGGGGAAAGGATAATGAGTTCTGCTTTGGATATGCTGGATTTGAGATGCCTATGGGACACACAGCTGGAGATACTACTAAAGGCAGTCAGCCATGTGAGACTGGAGCTCAGGAGACAGACCAGGGCAGGATTTATAGGTCTAGGAGTCATCTACTTGGAGATAATTGTTGGACCTATGGAAGTGGATGAGATTACCAAGTGAGATAGCATAGAGGGAGAAGAGAAGGGAGTCTAAGATGGAGCTAACCAACACTTCTACTGTGTCATATGTGTATGTATATTTTTCATTCCATTACCTCTAAAAAAAGAGAGAATTTTAAATTTCTTAGTCGAATGGAACTATCTTTCTTATAAAAATAGTTTTACTCAAGCCTTTTTTATTCCGTAGTCATATCCTGACATATTATGCTCTCCCATCCATCAAATCCTCCCTTGTGACAATGAAAAACAGAGTAGCATAACTAACCAATGCAGTAACCCTCTCTGACGCACTCTGCATCCATATCTCCCCTCACCCTCATCATTTGAGGGGAGGGAAATGTTTCATTATCTATTCATCGGCCTGAGAATGGACACTGCCATTTGTTTGACTCTGGTTGCCACTTTGTGCTGGTTTTGTTTATGTTACCGTACTCATTGTTTATCTCCATCTCCTGCCTCTGCTTACTTCATTCGACGTAGTTCGTCTTTGGCTTCTCTGAATTAATCATATTTGTCACTTCTTATGGCGCAATGATGTTCCCTTAGCTACAATTGGTCCAGCTGTTTCCCACATCTCTATTTCCCCTCACACTCTGCTTGGCTGGAGGCAGTGTGATATAGCGAAGGAAGAGCCAACCTGTGATTCAAGATGACCTGGGTTCATGTCCTGTCTCTGACACCCACTGGCTTTGTGACCCCAGACAAGTGACTTCACTAGTCAATGACCCTTCTAGCTCCCCAGGACGTCTAAGGCCAAGTTGCAGAAGAGTTATTACTCTGCTTTGGTAAAGGGAATTTCCCCCCTTGGGTTCTTCCTCTACTGATGAAATCCCAGGTCTGGACCAAAATAAATTCAACTATTGATGGGTACCTTACCTACTGTGTCTCCAGATTTTCGGCTACCACAAAAGTGCTGCCATGAATATTTTGGAATATTTGAGATCTTTTCCCTGTCTTTGACCTCCTTGAGGGTTATGCTCAGTAGTAGGATTGCTGGGTTGAAGTATGAGCACTTAGTGACATTTTTTTGGTCGCATAATTCCAAATGATTTTCAAGAACAGGTGGACCAGTCTTCAGTTCTACCAACTATGTATTATGTCTCCACCATCCTTTGCTTGAACAATTGCAATAGTCAACTAGTGGGTGTCCCTGCCTGTAGGATCTGTTGCTTCTATAATAAAAAGTTGAAGTGTTCTGCATTCTCTCTGGTGCACAAACTACCAGATTTATCTTCTGTAGTTTTGACCATGTGACTTTCCTGCTCAAGAAGTTCGATGACTTCCTACTGTATAGATATGATAGACAGATAAATAGATAGACAGAGACACATAGATAAATAGATGATAGACAGATATATCATTTAATATATTTTATTTCCCCCTTAATCAATGTTAAAGCAACTTTTTAACATTTGGGTTTTTTTTTAAGTTTTGAGTTTCAAATTCTATCCCTTCCTCCCTTCCCCCCTCCCTGAAACAGTAAGCAATCAGATATAGGTTATACATGAGTAATAATGTAAAACATTTCCATAAAAGTCATTTTGTACAAGAAGACTCAAATAATGAAAGTGAAAAATAGCATGCTTCAGTCTGTATTCAACCAATCTCAGTTCTTTCTCTGGAGGCAGATAGTATGTCATCGTTCATCTTTTGGGATTGTCTTGGCTCATTGTATTGCTGAGAATAGCTAAGTCATTCACAATTCTTCATTGAACAGTATTGTTGTTACAATTTTCCCCTGGTTCTGTTTGCTTCACTATGCATCAGTTCATGTAAGTCTTTTCGAAATCATCCTGCTTGTCATTTCTTATAGCACAATAATACTCCATTAAACGCACATACCACAGCTTGTTCATCTATTCCCCAATTGACGGGCATCTCTTCGATTTCCAGTTCTTAGACTCTACAAAAACAGCTGCTATAAATATTTTTGTTCAAATAGGTTTTTCCTTTTTTTGTCTTTAGGATATAGACCCAGTAGTGGTGTTGCTGGATCAAAGGGTATATATATATATATATATATATAGTTTTATAGCCCTTTGGCCATAGTTCAAAATTGCCCTCCAGAATGGCTGGTTCAGTTTACAACTCCACCAACAGCGCATTAGTGTCTTACTTTCCCACATCCCTTCCAGCATCCATCATTTTCCTGTTTTGTCACATTAGCCGGACTGATAGTGTGAAGTGGTACCTCAGAGTCGTTTTAATTTGCATTTCTCTACTCAGTAGTGATTTAGTGCATTTTTTGATATGACTATAGATATCTTTGATTTCTTTGTCTAAAAACTCCCTGTTCATATCCTTTGACCATTTATCAACTGGGAAATGATTTGTATTCTTATAAATTTGAATCTGTTTTCTATGTATTTGAGAAATGAGGCCTCTATCAGATACTTGTTGCAATAAACAGATACATAAATAGATTGACAGACAGATAGTTGATAGATAGAAATAGACAGAGACACACAGATAAATAGATGATCGATAGATACATAAAGAGACAGACAGACAGATAGAGGTTTCTTAAGGACTTACTACATGTCAGGCACTGTGCTAAACCCTGAGGATACAAAATCAAGTCAGTCTCTACTTGATAAATGGTTCCTTCTCTCTTTTTTAAAATTTAATTTATTTAGTATATTTAGTTTTCAGCATTGATTTTCACAAGAGTTTGAATTACGAATTTTCTCTCCATTTCTACCGTCCCACCCACTCCAAGATGGCGTATATTCTGGTTGCCCCATTCCCCAGTCAGCCCTCCCTTCTGTCACCCCATTCCCCTCTCATCCCCTTTTCCCTTCTTCTCTTGCAGGGCAAGAGTTCCTTCTCTTAAAGAGCTTATATCCAAATTGTTGTTGGTGGTCAGTCATTTCAGTAATATCCAGTGTTTTGTGACCTTGCGGACCTTCGTCTGTTGGGTTTTCTTGGCAAAGATGCTGGAGTGGTTCACCATTTCCTTCTCCATATATCCAAACAGAGGAAAACAGACCATCAGCAGGGCAGGGAAAGAAAGGATGAGGCAGTGCCTCTGGAGGGGCAGCTGGAAATGGAGAGAGTCCAAGTTAGAGCCCAAATGACTTAGTTTGCTTCTGAAGGCTAGCCACGGCCCATCTCTCACCTATATGAGAATCCAAAGAGGGCCCAGGATCCATTGATCCCCTCTGAAGATCCAAACTCATGCCTGGATTGAAGGTGCTCTCTCTAAAGTTATCAATGATCTCTGACAAGATTTCTCATCCCTCACCCTCCTTAACCTCTTTGCTGCACTTGACACTGCCGACCACCTTCCCTTTCTGGACACTCTTGCCTTTCTCAGTCCTCATGACAATGCTTTCTCCTCCTTCTCCTTCTACCTGTCTGACCACTCCTTCTCAGTCTCCTTTGCTGGATCCTGATCCAGATCATGCCTCCTAACAGGGGGTGTTCTCTAAGGATATGTCCTGGGGGTAAGACTCTCTGTGCTCCTTCTACTGCTGGAGGCTGAGCAGGGGGTGGGTTAGGGAGAAGAAGGGCAGTAGAAGACCTTCCCACTCTCATTGGATCTCCTAGTGTCTACTGGGGTTTAATCCTTCTGACTGCTAGGTCCTTTCCTATCCTTTATTCAAAGCCTTATGTGTACTTTGTATTTATTCTTCATCTTTTCATTTGGGATTAGCACAGGGTCAGAATGCCTCATATGGCATCTTTCTATATACAGGAGGGCCTAGCACATAGTAGGTGCTTAATAAGTGTGTTTTGACTGATTCATCAATAGAACAAACTAGTGATGTTTAGCTTAGAGAAGAAAAAACTGGGGCTGGTGGTGAAGGAGTGAGATATAATATCTGTCTTTAAGTACTTAAAAGGTTGACACATGGAAGAGAAATTGGGTTTATTCTGCTTGGCCTAGAAGTCGGAACCAGGCATGATGGGTGGAAATTAAAAAGAAGTGGATTTCAGCCCTTGTGAGCATAATGCTAGTTGTGGTGTTTGGGGGTGAAATTGTGGAGGGTACAATTGCCCAAACATTACTCATCGCCACAGGGCAGGTAGGTGGTGCGATGGATAGAGCACTGGGCCTAGGATCAGGAAGACCTGAATTCAAATCCAGCCTCAAACATTTAGTAGCTGTCTGACCCTGGACCCAAGTCACTTTACCCTGTTTGCCTCAGTTTCCTCATCTGTAAAATGGGTTGGAGATGGAAATGGCAAAGCACTCCAGTATCTCTGCCAAGAAAACACCAAATAGGGTCATGAAGAGTTGGACTGAAGAGATGGAGCAAAGACAAAACTCATCACCACTGTCTCCTCCCTACTCCCTTTATCTCTGGAGCCTTAATCAGCCACACACTGTTATAGCAATTAGTTCATTTTTTAGCTTAGTAGCAATATAATGGCCTGCTCCCTCTCATGTCTATATAGTCCCATATTCTTTTGCTTTATGGAGTTTATATAAAAAGCAGAAACATCAATAGCTCAATAACAATAGCTCTGAGCCCCCACTTAGGTATATTCCCAGCATTCACTCTTTGTCCTAATGTAAATTTATGTTTGTCTTTAGATAAATGCTAGTCTCCTTACTGCTGAGGCAAAAATCAGGATACAGAAAATGTTTAGACAGGGGAAGCAAGAAGTATATTTGAGAGTCTGTTACTGTAAAGGCAAAGGAGGGGAAGTTGGGAAAAAAGCAGCCTTTTTGTTTTTTAACTTCTCTTAGTCCATGACTCACTTTCAGGGTTGAGATGGGAATCCCAGGATGCCAGTCATTTCTCAAATCTATATTGTTTTCAGAAAAACTTTCTAATAATTAGAATAGTTTGAAAGTGGAATAGGATTCCTCTGGGTGTAAGAAGCAGTAGGTCCCCCTCCTTGGAAGTATTTAAGCCAAACCTGTATGATTTTGGACATATTGGGCATATTATTGGGCATTATGTTAAGCATATTGTAGATGAAATTAGTTTTAGGAGGACTCGATGGTCTTTGAGTCCCTTCAGACTCTGACGTTCTATGTCAGCAGTCTATTTCTAAAGTCTTTTACCTCTGACTTTCTTTATTCTAAGGCCCCTCTTCCCTCTGCCATTCCCTGTTCTAAGGCCCATCCTAGTTCTGATACTCT
Source organism: Trichosurus vulpecula (assembly GCF_011100635.1). Lineage (NCBI taxonomy): Eukaryota > Metazoa > Chordata > Mammalia > Diprotodontia > Phalangeridae > Trichosurus > Trichosurus vulpecula. The sequence continues at coordinate 14,745,696 of NC_050573.1, forward strand.
CTTTTCTATAGTTCCATCTGGTTCCAACGTTGTATATTTCTGTGGCTTTAGTATCATGGAAGAGGGTAGAATTTCTCATTGCCCCAACCAGATCACTCTGGGGCATTCTCCATCAGGGTCTTTGCCGGGTCTTCTCAGGTGTATGCATTTACCCTCTTTGCTGGGTGAATACTTCAGGTTTTCTGCTCCACCGCACCCCTACTCACCCACCCCCAACCACAATATTCCACTTTTCCTTTTTAGTTCTTGGACAGTAAGCAAAATAAAGTTCTTTTATGTCCATTATATCATGTGATCTCAACACCAGCTGAGTAAGGCAGGAAGGCATTTCATATTCTTGGACCACCACTTAGAAGGCTTCTAAGAAAAACTCTGCTCTGTTTGAAGCATTTTAACATCAGCACTTACTCAAAACTCTCCCTCCCCTCCCACCATTGCTATATTTATTTTGAAAAGCCGTCTGGGGGACACCTTTATTCCAAGTAAAAGACATTTAGTCCAATAGCATGGCAAATAAAGTGGCATGAGAAGATCGCTTCATGAGCACATGGGATATATTATCCCAGTATCTAATACAATAATGTGAGGGAGGACCCACAGAAAACATTCATGGAGGCTGCATAGAGAAAGCACACGTTCCATGGGAAAATTCATGAAAGGACACATTCCAGGAGCTCCTGTGACCAAGCAATACATGTGGAAGGCACCCATGTATAGACTATTCACACCTGTCACATTGTCAAATGTCCTTAGATGATGTCTTTACATTGGCCTCTGCTGTTCTTTACTGGCCGCCATCTTCACTCTCCGGTAGGCTCACCACCTCTGCTGGCCCTCTCTGGACTTGGGTCAAGTTGCATGTATTCTATATATATATTTATACATTTACATGTTGTCTGCCTCATTAGAACGTGAGCTCCTTGTGAGCAGAGAACATCTTGCTTTTCTATTTGTATCCCTGGAACTTTTAGATGTAGAAAACACTTAAATCCCTTTTTGTTCATTCAGTGCCATCTTCTAAGCTCTCAGCCACCAAATGATCAAATGAAACACTATTTGTGAAAGCACATAGTAGGAGCTTAATAAATGCTTGCTCTTCCCTTCCTCCACCTCCTTTGAGCTCACATCTGATAAGATGCAGTCACCAGAAAGCCCATCCCTGACAAGTTCAAGCAGCCAGAACCATCGCATCCAGCTAAGGGAAGCTGACACAAAGACTAAGATTCAATCTGTTCTTATAATTGCTTCTATCTGGTCCTGATTAGAAGTCTGTGGTCCCAGACAACTATGTGACTCAGGATTAGAAATTCCTTGTAATTCATTGAACGCCAATGGGGATCCTGTGTTCCATAAATCCAAATCAGGGATTCTGTCCAACCTCCTCTCACCCCTCTGTAGGAGCTCTGCGGAGGTTGAGACTATGAGGCCAACTTAAGATCCTCTCCTGTTGGCAAAATGATGAAGTTGCACACAAAAACTAAGCAAAGAAGGGAAGATTGTTGCCCTCTGCCTTCCTAGTTCATGTTCCCACCATTTTTATTTATGTGTGTATATGCGTATACATATATAACACAAATATATAAAAACATAGATATGTTATAGATGCATATTTTATGGGGTATATAGGGTGTTCAGGGAGGACTTCTGGTGTGAGGTCTGCTGAGACTTTTCAGGACTGCTCGTTCACCTGTTGCCCAGCTCTCACCTGTGACTCTAAGAAGCTGTAGCTTGGGCAACAACCACACCTCAGTAAACTGTCTCAGTGGGCTCAACCAGGTTGAGGGTAACTGAGAGATTTCAAGCCCATTGCTGAGTTGGGTGGGGTGTTTACCCCAAGCTTGTGAAGACATCCCTGGGTGGAACAGGCAGATGAGAACAATTTGTTCCAACAGCCATGAAGGCAGCTAAAGCAGGCGCTGTGAAATGCTGAGGGCTTGGTCAGACATCAAGGATGCCAAGGTCATCCACTGCATCTTGGGACATCTCTGGTTGTCCTGACTTTTGTCCTGCCACTGGACTTTGATGACTCAGGAAGAGAGAGTGAGGCTGATACTGAGCAACTCTGCCTCACTTAAATCCAATTTTATGCGTAAGTCAAGACATCATCCATGACGTCATTGGTCCTCTTTGAAAACAAAGGATGAAGCACAACAATATGTTATTATGTACAGGCGTATCTTGGTGACTTCACAGGTTTGGTTCCAGACTGCTGCAATAAACCGAACATCACAATAAGACGAGTCACACAAATGTTCAGGTTTCCCATTACATATAAAAGTTATATTTACGCTATATAGAGGTCTGTTAAGTGTGCAATGGTATTTTGCCCAAAAAAATGGAGACACCTAAATTTAAAAATAATTTCTTGCTCGAAATAACACTAACTGTAATCTGAGTTTCAGTGAGTTGTAATCTTTTTGCTGATGGAGGACCTTGCCTCGATGTCGATGGCCACTGATTGGTCAGGGGCTTGGTTGCTGAAGGTTGAGGTGGACAGTGACGTAAAGTTTGCTGCATCAAATGACTCCTCCCTTTCACAAAAGATTCCTCTGCAGCCATGCTGTTTGATAGCATTTTACTCACAGCAGAGCTTTCAAAATTGGAGTCAACCCTCTCAAAACCTGCTACTGCTTTATCAACTAAGCTTATGTAATATTCTCCAAGATTGTTGTGTCTCAGGGAGTAGGAAGGCCCAAGGAGAGAGAGAGAGAGAGAGGGAAAGAGAGAGAGAGAGAGAGAGAGAGAGAGAGAGAGAGAGAGAGAGAGAGGGAGGGAGGGAGGGAGAGAGAAGGAGAGACAGGGAGAGAGAGGGAGAGAGAGAGAGGGAGAGAGAGAGAGAGAGAGAGAGAGAGAGAGAGAGAGAGAGAGAGAGAGAGAGGGAGAGGGAGAGAGAGAGAGAGAGAGATAGAGAGGGAGAGAGATAGAGAGAGAGAGAGAGAGAGAGAGAGAGAGAGGGAGGGAGAGAGGGAGAGAGAGAGAGAGAGGGAGAGAGAATGGAGAGAAGAGAGACAGAGACAGAAAGACAGAGACTGAGAGAGACAGAGAGAGAAGGAGAGGGAGAGAGATGGAGAGACAGCCAGTCAATAGAGTATTAGAACATACACAATATTTATCAGTTAAGTTCACTGCCTTGTATAGTTGAAGTTCATAGCACCCAAAACAATTTCACAGATCACCGTAACAGATATAAGAATAATGAAAAAGCCCAAAATATTGTGAGAATTACCAAAATGTGACACAGAGACACGATGTTGGAAACATGGCACCAATATACTTGGTCAAAGCAGGGTTACCATAAACCTTTAATTTGTTAAAAAAATAATGATGCCATATCTATAAAGTACAATAAAATGAGGCATGTCTGTACGTTACATATATATTCGTGTCCTCATCTTCTGTGCTGTATTCTCATCATCTGTCACCTCCCTACATTTCCATTTTATAGCTGAAGATACTAAAGGTCAGAGAGGTCCTTTGTCCGAGGATGCCTAGTGAGTTGGTGCAGACCTGAGGCTTGAACCCTGGTCTCCTTGCCTCTTCAGGGCAGGAGGCAAGGCAAAAGACCAGTGACTCAATGGATCAGTCCCCTCACATCATAGTGAACATACCAACCCCATCCAGAGCTCCTCTGGCCTTTGGCACTGACTGGTTTTCTGCAAACTCATCTCGTCTGCCTTGTATAGGAAGCTGATATTACATAAGATTTTCCTTTCTTATTTGTCCACGGAACGTCTTTTGGGGGTGGGTAGGTAAGACATGAACCTCTTTTAGAGACAGAAAAACAACCCCTAGTGAGGTTGAGAGACTGGCCCCAGGCAACACCACTGTTGGGAGCCACTCTGAAGCCTCTTTTTGCCAAATCCTGTTTTATAGTTGGTCCACACGCGAGGCCGGTATTGCCTGTTTGTATGGGTGAGCTCCTGCACGTAGGTCATTTTAACTTGTCTGTGATGGGAAGGGGGACCCTTTGGCATCTCGCCAGTGTCCGCAGTTACTGACCACACAATGATCTCACCATCCTGCCCATGACTTGATTTAGAGGGACGCCACCCTTGGAAGTCCACGGGGCACGGGCCGAGAAGGACAGTTCTCAGAAACCCGGATGGCTCCCAAGGCCCTTCCTCACCTCAGTTCCTCTCCCCAAGTCACGAGGGCCCAGCTGACGTTGTCCAGGAAGATGGAGAAAGGCTGGGGCATTGTGGTCAGTTGGGGCTCTATTTATACCAGGGACCCGGCCTGTCGCAATCTGTTCCTCTAATTGTGGCTGCTATTGGGAGAACGTCACTGGGCCTTTGACCTCACTGGAAGTGCTGATGCATCCCCCTGTATGATGTATGGGGACCCCACACTGTCCAGAGGACCCCCCCCATCACTGTTTACGTGACATCTCTGTGGGGTGGGGAGAAGCTGGGAACTACTTCAGTCTTTTAGCCCTTGGATCAAGCTACCTGCTGGCCTTGCCTTCTCTACCTCTACACCCCAGCTGGGTCAGCCCCTGGCAGCAGGGTAGGACATCATTGGTAGTCGTCTTTCCTTGCTTCTGGAGGCACTGATGCCCTCCCCCGAGCCCACCAAAGCAACAACACAAAGCCCAGACCCTCCCTCACAGTCCCTTAAGGCCCTGTGAAATGTCTGAGGACACCCCTCAGCAACCTGACACCCTCTGCAATGACTGGGCATGGGGGAAGGTGGGATTAGTCTACCTCTGTGGTCCATCAATCGACAAGAAATTGTGAATATATTATTATTGGTCCCTTCTCTGACAGTCTTATTCTAGGACTTGAGAATTCTATTCTGAGATGACAGCCAAGTTGGAAGGTAGGAACTATGGCAAGACAAAAGAAAAGAGAACATAGTCTGTAGGACAGGATGTGAGAGCTGGGAGGGGCCTTAGAACAGGGAATGTGAGAGCTGGGAGGAGCCTCAGAACAGGGGATGTCAAAGCTGAGAGTGGCCTCAGAACAGGGGATATCAGAGCTGGGAGTGGCCTCAGAACAGGGGATATCAGAGCTGGGAGGGGCCTCAGAACAGGGGATGTCAAAGCTGGGAGGGGCCTTAGAACAGGGGATGTCAAAGCTGGGAGGGGCCTCAGAACAGGGGATGTCAGAGCTGGGAGTGGTCTCAGAACAGGGGATGTCAGAGCTGGGAGGGGCCTTAGAACAGCGAAAGTGAGAGCTGAGAGGGGCCTGAGAACAGGGGATGTCAAGGCTGGGAGGGGCCTTAGAACAGGGGCTGTCAAGGCTGGGAGGGGCCTCAGAACAGGGGCTGTCAGGGCTGGGAGGAGCCTTACAACCTAGAATTTTAGATTTCTTCCTCAACCTCTCAAAGAATTCTGCATTTACTTTGTGATTGAGATGGCACTGTACATAAAGGACCAGTCTGGTGCCATCGACTCCCATGTTGGCCATGTGCTGCCTGGGTGACCTGGTCGGATCAATCCCTCTGAGCTCTAGGAAACTCTTTCAGACCTTACGCTACAGATGATTTTCTGCTATGCACATTGGATGGAGTTTTACATGCTGGGAGTTCCTCGTATGGATGAAATCACAGGCATGGACTGAAGAAGCCTCCTCTCTCTTTGTACTGATTCATGGGTGCTCGTGTTTCACCCTACCTCTCCTCAAATGTAAGCTTCCTTTTGTCACCCCCCCCAGTGCCTAGTGCAGTGCTTGTAGGCACACCAGAAATATTTGGATTGACCTGAGTAGAATAACACAGGCCATGAGGAAGGGCCAGGCCTGTTGAGGTTGCCTAGTCCAGCCCCCTTATTTCTGAGTGGAGGGAAGGAAGCGGCTTGTATACTCGGGTGGTTTTCTATTAAGCTACGACAGGAAGATTCTTTGAAAAGTGTGATGGAACTCCATTCACTCAAGGGATTCTCATTCAGAGAAAGTGAAACCAAAGCCCCTGTGAGTCACAGCCTCCCTCCCGGGAGGATTCTGCCGGGCTTCTTCCCGCTACACCCAGCTCGCCCCACGACCCCCACTTTAAGCTTATTAATGCGTTATTTAAGGGCGTCTCTCCAGCCTCCCAATGGCTCGTGAAGTCCGCCAGGCAGGGGTTGCTATTCTGCTTCTTACAGATAAAAAAGAGGCTGAGAGAAGGCAAACCACCTCCTCAGGTTCACCCAAGATGATGGGCATCATGACTGGAAGGGAGGCAGGGCTCCTGGCTCCTGGCTCCTGGCTCAGCGGTTTTGACTTGAAGATGTTCTGTCCCAAGAGAGTCTAGAGAAGAAGATGGATGGGAGGAAGGGATCCGAGCAGGGGACATAGAAAGGCAGGAGGAAGAATATGACCAATGGGCACCATGGGGAATGCTAAGTGCTGGGGGCCTAAGACCTTAGAACCCTAGTTCTAAGTTCAGGGGACTTGCCTAGCACCTTGGCTCTGTGCCCAGAATGCTGGTAGTTTCCAAACATAGATGTCCCAAGAATGGTGGCGGGCTGGGGGCCAGAGAGAGAGATGACTTCCTCTCCACCCGCCACCCTTACCCGTATGCCACCTCGGGGCCCCTTCCCTCTCCCCACAAACCGCAACTTTGGGTCCTTGCCTTCCTAAGACGTCCTGGTAAAACAGCTGACGGACTGGGTGACCATATAGACCTTAGACTGCGTGTGTCCGGGTGGAGGCGTGGAGGGACCTAACCCAGCATCTCCCCCTTCTGGAGGGAGGGTCACTCCCTCCCTCTTCTCCGTGGGTGTGGGTGCCGTGACACTCTGAAGGGAAGACTGCTTAACCTCAAAGATGGTTGAATTCGAAGAATTAAAGGAGGAGCCCAGGGTCAGAGAAGAGACCGCCCATTGACTCCGCCCCGACACACAACTTTTTGGGGTCGTGTTCCCAGAAGAGCTGCCCCCACCCCCATCCTGGGAGGTGCTGGCCAGTTGGTGGAGGATAAAGTGGCCCTCGGTCCACGGGGCCCTTCAGTGTGGAGGTGTCTCAGACGAGGGAGGCCACGCTCCGGCTGCCGGCACCCAGTATGTGGGCTCGGCTCAGACTGAGCTCTCTCTTTGGTATGTACTTCCTCCCCATGCCCCATTCACTTCAGGCAGGCAGCCAGACTGCGGAGAGCGTGGGGTGGGGGGGGCAGAGATGAGAAGCCGCAGGCACCCCTCAGACTCAGAGACTGGTCCTGTGGACAGCTGATTGAATGGGACCGAGTGATACCCAAAGCCTACCATACAGAGACATCAGCTGAAGGCCCAAGGGGATGCCCTGGTAGGATGGGGCTGGTTTGTCCAAGGCTCATGGAGGAGGCAGGTGTGGAAGGAAGGATGGGGCAGGGGTGGGTGAGGAAATGTGGGGGGATCTAAGGGAAAAGAGAGCAGGAGGAAGGGAAGGATTCTCTAGTGGACAAGTCCAGATGAGTGTGGCTGGGGTATGGGCATGGCCTGGGAAGGTAGAAGGTGGGGCTTGGGGCTTAAGAAGCTCCAGAACCCTCTCTGGCTGGCTGAGGCCTCTCCTATTGGCTCTGGGATGGGTGGAAGGAGACCTGGGTCCTCGGCGTTGATGGCTTGTCTTGCTATGGCTTTGAGGAAATACCCAACTGCACCAACTCATGCATGATCCCATGCACAACCCCTCCATGCACACACAACCCAACAACATCCACATAACATCAGCTGCTATTTAGAAAGGGTTTTAGGTTTTATAAAACTCTGCACATTTAGCAGGAGTATTCTGCCCCCACCCCGTATCATACATTGTCTCATTCAGTTCTCATGGCCTTGAGTCTAGGACCTGTGATTTCATCGGGGTGAGCATATCACAAAAGGCCTATTTCTTTGAGCCCCAGAGAAATGAGATGATTCACCCAGGGTGGCACAGTCGGTTAGTATCCAAGGCTGGATGTGAACCCAGGGCTTCCAGACTCCCAGGCCACAGCCAGACATACAGAATCACCTGCCCAGAAACCAGCAGATACAAACACAGGTGACCCGTAATTCTCCCACCCTGCCTCACACAGACTCTAATTTCTCTGGCAGACAAAGAACACACAACCAACCACTCCAACCAGAGTTAGGGTAACATCAGAGAAGGGCAGCTCTCCAGAGGAGCTAGAGCTCCCCTTGTCTTTGAACACAGAAGGAAAAGGCTCCTCCCCTCCCCCCGCTCCCCGCTGGCCTCTGCACCCCTCCTCCCCCCTCCCCCCAGCCCCAGGAAGTTCACACGTGGATGGCAGAGCAGGTACGCACACACCATATACTCAGACTTACACACGTGCCCGTGATCTCGGTCCCCTGTGCAGATGCCCAGAGATGAGCTCGGTGGGGCAGCAGGAGAGGCACTGGCCAGGCCCAGGCCGCGGATGCCCTTGGGGAGCCCACTCCGGCAGCGGCTGCAGCACGTTGGGACCTAGCGAGTTCTTAGGAAATGAAAAAACAGCTGTCGCCACTTTCCTTTCATTGCGAAACCAGTCTCTTCCGACCATGTGGTTGCCCAGTGCTTGGCACCCGGGCCAGGAGCAGTAACCGCTCCCCTCCCCTTGCTGGCTCAGCCCCGGGCTTGGCTCCAGTCTCTCCTGCTGGGCACCAGACCCCATCTCCCCCTGGTGGGTGGGTGGGGGGACCCAAGCGATAAGATCTGGAAAGCTCAGAAGGCATGTTGTCTGCTGCAGAGAAGAAAATTGAAGCCCAGAGAGGGCAGGGAAGTGACCTGCCCAAGGTCACACAGCTAGAAAGTAGCAGAAGCTGCACTTGACCCCAGGTCTTCTGATGCCAAAGTCAGTGGGCCTTCTACTGTATTGCTGCCTCCCTTTGCCATAGATTTAGAGCTGAAAGGAAGCTTAGAGGTCAATCGGATCCCTGCCCTTCTTTTTACATGTGAGGAAACTGAGTCATGGAGTGGTTAGGTGATGAGTCTGAAGGAAGATTTGAATTCAGGCCCTCCTAACTGCCAGTTCAGTACTAAAGGAATAGATTGAACCTTCTTTGGGCGGGTCCTACCAGCAGCTAAACTGTCAAGTCCCTGGGCAGCCCTTTCAGGACCCTGCCTCTTCTCTCCTCTACCCCCCAAGACTATCCGGAGAAGGCCCCCTCTCTCCTGATCCAGTTAGGAGGAAGGGACAGACATCCAGAGTTGTGGGGGTGGGCGGAAGACAAAGTAGAAACAGAAACCTCTCTTCCCCACTGGAAACAGGGGCGAGAGAGCCCAAGGACCTGAGTGAGAATCCTGCCCCCACAGCCCTGACAGGCTCCAAGGATACCAAGCTGGAAAGGCCCCCCAAAGAACATCTGGCCCAATCCCTTCCCTTGGAAGTCATGCAGTTAGGAAGTGGCAAAGCTGAGATTCAACCCTGAGCCCCCTGATTCCAAACCCACCATGGCAGGAGACCCTAGGCAGGCCGTTTCCTCCCTGTGGGCCTCGGTTTCCCCTCTTCAGAATGAGATGATTTCCTCCCAGCACTGACTTAGTTCCATTCAGTGACTGGGATCCTTCCCTTCCAGGACCAAGTGGGTCCCCTGGGGTCCTCCTCCTCCCCTCAACCATGATGTCCCTACTCTCTCCTGCTGCAGGCTTGACCTGTGGTCTCTTGTGGCTGTGCCCGGTGGCCGGAAGTGCTTGCCCCGACTACCAGAAGCTCCTCAGTCAAGTCAAGAACATGTCAGAGAAAGATTTCTTGGAGTCCTTCGTAAGTGCCGGCCCCATCCTGTCCCCAAATGACCTTTATCGCTTTGGTCTATTCAGGCTTCCCTGTTGAGCTGAGGGATGATCAGCTGGGTGCAGTGGGTAGAACATCGGCCTTAGAGTTCAAATCCTGCCTCAGATATGTCCTTTGCTGTGCGTGACCCTGGGCGAGTCACTTAACCTCACTTTCCTCATATGTAAAAGGGGGTTAATAACAGCACCTACCCCCCAAAGCTGTGAGAACCAAGTACTATTTTCTGCCCCCATAATCTGTAACACATCTATGTCTACGTAGGCACAGGCACACGGGCGGCTTTGGAGATGTTAATGTGCTTGTGTAATGTTAGCTCTGAGGATAATGAGTGAGGATGACCGTGGACATGGCTCCTGATCGAGGCAAGGAGCGAGGGAAGGGACATCACCGGCTCATAAATTGATAGATGGAGGGTCCTTGGAGAACCAGCCCCTTCGATGTCTCTCGTTGTTGGGTTGTGTTCAATCGTCTTTGACTCTCTGTGACCCCGTTTCGGGTTTTCTTGGCAGAGATACTGGAGTGCTGCCATTCCCTTCTCCAGCTCATTTTACAGACAAGGAAACTGAGGCACACAGGGTGAAGTGACTTGCCCAGGGTCACCCAGCTAGGAAGTGTCTGAGACCACATTTGAACTCAGGTCTTCCTGACTCCGTGCATGGCATGCTCTCTTTTGTGTCCCAACCCCTTCATTTTACAAATAAGGAAACAGGCCTAGAGAGGATCCATTGTTACACTTCCCCCCATGCTTCTGCCTGCACTTGGGGCTTCTGTCCTTCCTTCCACCTCCTGTAAGGTTGTTCTTAGTGCCCGTGGTTTCCTCATCTCGCCTACATACAAATATGGGTCATTGATAAAGATCTAGCCAGGGAACTGAGGAGTGGTCAGAGGAGGAGACCCAGCAGATGGCGGTCGTGAGAAAGCAGGAGAGAGAGCATCCAGGAGAGGAGGGTGATGGAGAGTGCCAAGGGCATCAGGAGGCCAAGGAGGATGGGGAGTGAGGGGAGTCCTGGGATCGGCTGTTAGGAAAGCCTTGCTGGGAGGGGAATGACAAGGTCAGAGGCCAGGCTCAGTGGGTTTGGAAAACCCCCTAACAATGAGAACAGCCTCAGAATGGGACGGGCCAAGTGGGGAGGTGGTGAGTTCCCCGTGGCTAGATGGCTTCAAGCAGAGGGTGAATGTCCCTTTGGCAGCCGCATCCTAGATGCAACAGCTTCTGTGGAGTCCCTCTTCTTTTCTTAGCCTCAGTTTCTTTATCTGTCAAATGAAGAAATTGGACTCTGAGGCCCCTTCTAGCTCTAATGATACCAGATTTATAGTGTGTGACATCATCACCTTTGTCTGTCATCATTGTGGCTAATGTGTTAGGGCTTGTAAAGCCGCATACACACACACACACACACACACACACACACACACACACGCAAAATCTCGTTTCATTCTCAGAACAACTCTAGGAGGTAGGTTCTTTTATCATTCCCACTTTACAGATGAACGAACTGAGGGGTGGCCAGGGTCATACAGTTAAGGAAATGTGTCAGGTAGGATGCTTCCCACCCACTACCTATGGATGTCCCCCAAGGCTGTACCCTGGGCACTCTGCTCTTCTCCGTCTAGAATACGGGGACCTCATTAGCTCCCACGGGTTCTTCTCTCTCTCCTGAACTAGTCTCCCATCACCACCTGCCATAGGCACCTCAAAACCCACCCATGCAAACTAGAGCTCATCTCTCCCCTCTTCTCAACTTTCCCTCCTCCTAGTGAGCCAGGCTTAGCACCTGGCGCCATCCTTGACACCCCCCCCCCCCCCCCCCCCCCCCCCCCCCGCTCAGCCCCCAAGGCCAATCCATCACTAAAGAACGCCTCTGCCCTCCCTGTGCCTCTCAGATCCTCCCTCTTTTCTCCATTCATCTTCTTTCTCCAGGACTCTCACGATAACCTGGTTGGTCTCCCTTTACTAAGTCTCTCCCCCCTCTAATCCATCTTCCAATAGTTGTCAAAGTGGCATTCTTTAAAAGACTGAAGTAACCCCCTCCAGGATCAAGCAGAAAGTCTTCTGCTTGGCATTCACTCAAAGCCCTTCCCAACCTGGCTCCTTCCTACTTTCCAGTCTTCATACACCTTTCTCTCCTGCACACTCTCCCTAATAGTACTGCCCTCCCTGAGAGATCATTATCATTCAGTCATTTTCATTCTTATCCAACTCTCCGTGACCCCATTTGGGGTTTTCTTGACACAGTAACTGGAGTGGTTTGCCATCTGCCTCTCCGTTTTATAGATGAGCAAACTGAGGCCAAAAGGTTAAGTGACTCGCCCAGGGTCACATAGCTAGTTAGTGTCTGAGGCCGGATTTCACTCTATCCACTACTTTCCATTTTCTCTATCTTGCATGTACCTAGTGGTTTTCATGATTTCTCCCCATTAGAACATCAGCTCTTTCAGGACAGGAAACTCATATTTGCCCTACTTTGTGTACTGGGCACTTAGTACAAAGCCTGGCATACAATAAGCTCCTTTTCCGGGGAGGGGGCAATCAGGGTTAAGTGACTTGCCCAGGGTCACACAGCTAGTTAAGTGTCTGAGGCTGGATTTGAACTCAGGTCCTCCTGACTCCAGGGCCTATGCTCCATCCACTGTGCCACCCAGCTGCCCCACAGTAAGTTCTTAATAAATGCCTAACATCAAGCCCAGATCTGCCTCCTTCTTACCCAAGGTCTGCCCTCTTGGGCCAAACAGAAGCAAGTCAATCCTGCTTCCGAACAACAACCCTGCTCCTCTCAGACAGCTGCTATCTCCCCCAGAGGCTTCTCTATTCTCCTTCCTCCAGCTCCTCCTGCTGGAGTCAGAGGAGCTGGGTTCAAATCCCACCTTGGGCATTTACTCCATATCTCTTCATCTCCTCCTCTGAGGTTTCTCCCCAAACCAGATCTAGGATCCCATGAAATCCTCCCGATTCAGAGTCATTCATTAAATGGAAGGATTAGAGTAGATGGCCCTTTCCCAGCTCTAGCTTTACAAGCCTACTATCTTTTGATTCCCTAAGAGCTTTGGGAAGAGTTTCCTCTGGGGACCTAAGGTGTTTGACTGTGGGTTTGGTTCCTTTAACCTCTGAACTGTCCTATAGTGAGATGGCCTGCCTCAGGAAGTAGAGAGCTCCCTGTCAGTGAAGGCTTCAGGAAAAGTCTGGAAAGTGTTGGAGAAGGAATTCTGGCTCTGTTCCTGGCTACCCTAATGGCCTGAACTATGATAATCTCCCAGGGAGGGCAGTATTACCAGGGAGAGTCTGCAGGACAGAAAAGTGTATGAAGAGCCATGTTGGGAAGGGCTTTGAGTGAATGCCAAGCAGAAGACTCTGACATTAGGTGACTCTGGGTCTCAGTTTCCTCCTCTGGCCCATGAGGGACTTTGGCCTAGCTGATCCCTCACATCCCTGTCAGATCTCCCCATTCTGTCTGTCTAGGACTGAGCCACCTGTCACTTGGGGAGCTTCCATCCTGGGTTGGCCAGAGCTGGGGGTTTTGCTTCTAGACATCCCCAACTCTCGTCTCTTTTCTCCTCAGATGTCTGATCAAGGCCTAAACTTACTGCATCCCCAAGTTATCTGCCAAGAGAGAGCAGACTTCCCCAAGCTGGAGACCCTTAAAGACTTACCTCCAGTCGCCTTCCTCCAGAATGTGAGTCAGATCCTGCACCAAGTTGAACAGGAACTCAAGGAACCCACCTTCAAGTTGATGATTCGCCACATTCAAGGCATCGATAACAACATCTGCTGCCTGCTTCACACCCTCCCCAATGCCCCTGCTGCCTGCCCTACTCCTGGAAACAAAAGGACCCCGTCCCCAACTCCAACTGCTGGAAGTTTCTCATGGAAATCAGAGAGATGTAAGACCATAAAAAGTTACCAGCGCTTCATGAAGGATGTGGCAAAAGTGCTAGAAACATGGCCTCCCAGCCCTGGGGAGGAAAAAAGGAATAGACATTCCCTTCTCCAAGTTCTGCTTGGCCAGAGGCAGAACGTGAGGGCAGGCTGACTCAACCCTAGGGGCACGGTGCTACATGAGCCTCCAGGAAGTGGCACCAGAGGTCTCTACTGGGCTGCCTGAAGAACGGTGACATTGGAGGTGGTGGGCCCAAGGGCTCACCTGCTTATCCAGCTGTCAGCTGGTTCTCACTCTGGGCTTAGAAATGTTGCACTTTAATGGAGGGGGGATTCCTGACATCTCCCCCAAAAGTGATTGATATACTGCTGTTATTGGGATGAATTCTACCCACCCCCCCCACCCCGGCCTTCTCTATTCCTTGAGGGCTGCCCATTCAGGTCACAGGGCTGCCAGAGCTCAAGCCTCATGACTCTTTATGAATCAGAGGCCGACTTTCCATTGATTCAGGGGTCTGATGACAAGGCTTGACTCAGGGCCCAGTGCCTGACTTGTTCTCACCCCCACCCCCTAAGCTCCCTTCTGGGGGCCTTAGCTCCATTCTTTCTGCTCTGACTTCACCACCCCCTGGGCCCCTAAGAGTTCTCCTTTTTTGAGGGCTAGGGCGGATGGTTTGGGAATGGGGGGAGTCAGGAAAGTACATGACCAGTAGGGGCCTCATGCTAAGGGGCTAGCCTCCCCTCCTCTCACTCCCTCACCTCCCAATAGATACTGCAGATGGTTCCCAGGGTAAGAAAGGGGTCGTCCCCCCTGGTGATGTGGCCCAACATTATTCTGTCTGCCCTCTAAAATAATGACTCACTGAGATAGAAATTTTGCCACTTGGGGAGAGATTGCTGCTGGACAGCAAGTGTCCCCCAGGGCTGATTCCCTGGGATCTAAGACCCCCCATCCCTGCCCATCCCTGAGGGCACAGAGAATAATTTATCAACTTTCTATTTATATTTATTTATTAGACATGTATTTAACAGTAAGATATTGATATCTGATCTATTTAAAATTCACCTATTTTTCTAAAGCTATTGTGTGTGTGTCTGTTTGCTGTCATGTGGGAAGGGGGGGGATTGTGGTTAAGGCCTACAGGGCTGGAATGGGCTCCTGCGGGGGGGTCCCCTAACACAAGTGACCTTGGAAGTCACTGATACCACACAGAAGCCCAGAGATATTAAACAATTTGCTCTGTCAGTGAGAGCTTGTATCTATGGTATCTGAATAAGTCTGAGTGTGTGTGTGTATGCACATGTGTGTGCACATGTGTGTACATGCATGTATGCATATGTGTGTGTGTGTATGTTTGCATGTAACAAGTATATTCTAGTTCATTATTCCAGAGCCAGGCTCCATCCTCCCTCAAGGGTCTGGGGGTGCCCCAAGCAGTTGGGGTATCTTTTCTTACACTGTCACTCAAGCCCTCACTGGCTCTATGTCCTCCACTGTTAGCCATCAATGAGATTAGTTGTTCTTCACTTATGTCCAACTCTTTGTGACCCCATTGGGGGTTTTCTTGGAGGATACTGGAGTGGTTTGCCATTTCCTTCTCCAGCTCATTGTATAGGTGTAGAAACTGAGGCAGACAGAGTGAAGTGACTTGCCCAGGGTCACCAAGCCTGGAAGTGTCTGAGGCTGGATTTGAACTCAGATCTTTCTGACTCTAAGCCCGGGGGGGGGGGGCCATCCACTGCACCGCCCAGCAGCCCAAAGAGACTAGTACTCCAGTTTTTTTTAACATGAAGAGTTATTATGAATTCATACAAGAGCAGATGCACAAATACTTTCCCCAGTACTTTGCAGATGCACTCTCCCCATACCACCTCAGACACCGAGGAATGTGGGCTCAGGCTGAGCATGGCTTCTGCCCAGCACTGGGCCCACCAAGGTCACATCTCAATTCAGCCTTGTCTCGTGTGCTGCTGGCCTGGATCCCTGAGGAGCCTCTCCGTCCTGGATGACTGCAAAACCATGAGGGACTCCGTGCACGGTCAGTGGCCATTGGCTGTTACACATGTGGTGTTAGTCAACCAGCATTTATTATGCACCATGGGCAGGGCACTGTGCTAAGTGCTGGGAATATAAATAGAAGCAGAAAGAAAGACAGTCCCTGCCCCCAAGGAGCTTTCCTGCTAATACAAAGAAGGAAGCTGAAGGAGAGGTGAGGGTGGGGAAGGAAGGTACCCGGTGCAGGGAATGATGGAGAAATCCTGAATGCAGCCTGGTGAGAGCTTTACAGTAGGTGCTAGGAGGAGCTGTCCAATCACAGGGAAGCCAGCTAAACCAACCCCTTCATCATATGAAGGATAGAAGCTGAGCCCAAGAAGAGAGTGACACACCAAGGTCATATAGCAATGCATCCCTCAGGTTCAGGGGACACTTGTGCCTCCATGGAGCCTCCATTGGTTCTGATACTTTGAATGGTGATAAGACACACCCCCAGCTCCCTCTCAGTGCTGCTGTGAGCAGAGCTTCTAGTTGGCCAAAGAAATGTTGGGGCAGGAAGTATAACTAGCACAAGGCCAATGGAGCTTTGCCCTAGGGTGCTGACATAGAGTGGGGTGGAGGGTACCACTTCTCTTTCCTCAGTAGCCTTTCAGCCTTCTCTACATATTTCCTAACTGAGGGTAACTAAGGCCATTCTGCCATGATGGCTTTCAGAAAACACCACTCCAGAGAAAATGCTGATGGAATTCATCCAGCCTGGTGGTGACTTAGCCACCCCGTGTCATAATCACTGGCTCTCAGACTTTCAGAGCTGGAAAAGGTCTCTGAGGCCATGACTGCTCAGGGGTCTCTTCGACGGCACAAGCCAGGAGCTGTTTGGTGTTGGGCAGAATGCCCTCAAGCGGCTTCCTCATTCTGTTGATTAGCTGTTATCTAACCTTCCAGAGAAGATATGACATGAGGGGGAATCCTTCTTCATTTCATTCTACTTTTGGTTGGCTCCAAGCATTAGAAAGGTGGCTAGGTGACTCAGTGGATGGAGCTTCCCCCTGGAGTCAGGTAGACCTGAGTTCAAATCTGCTTACTAGCTGCGTGACTCTGGATAAGTCACTTCACCCTGTTTGCCTGAGTTTCCTCATCCATAAAACGAGCTGGAGAAGGAAATGGCAAACCAGTCCAGTTTCTTTGCCAAGAAAACCCCAAATGAGGTCACAAAAGTCAGCCACGACTGGGAAACCACTGAACAACAACCAATTGTTAGGAAATCCTTCCCTCCATCAAGCCGAAATCTCCAGTGTAACTCGCACCCACTGCTCCCGGTTCTGCCCACTGGGGCCGAGCTGATTTGTCTCCCCCAAGACAGCCCTACAAACACTTGGAGACAACTTATTGCAGCCCCCGACTCTTCTTTTCTCCAGGCTAGGTCTCCCCACTTGCTTCAAGTTCTCCTATTGGCTTGGACTCCAATCCAGCCTCTTCCTGAAGACTTCCCACAGGAGGCTCATTCCACTTTGAGATAATCCTAATTAGAAGAATTTCCCTAAACGTCCATTTCACAACTCCCTTCCCCCACCCCCTCCCTGGATCTGCCCTCTGGAGCCAAGCTCTTGTTCCCTCTTCATCTTCAAAGAGGACCAATGACATCATGGGTGATGCCTTGACTTGCGTGTTAATTGGATTGAAGTGAGGCAGGTTGTGCAAAGTTGTCAGCCTCGCTCTCTCTTCCAAGTGGAATAAAGCTAATCCCCCATCCCCCAACAGCCTTCTAAGGATTGAAAGCCAGTCATCCCGTCCCTTCCTGAGTCTTCTCCAAGCTAAACATTCTGAGTTCCCATAACCCCTTCTCCTCTCGCACAGCCCTTCACTGTCCTGGTTGCCCTGTGGGTGCTCTCCCACTCGGCACCGACGGTCCCCAACTGTGATCTCCTCCAGACCTGAGCACGATGCTCTAGATGGGGTACAGTAAGGAAAGCCCAGGATGACTTTCACCTCCTCATTCTTGGCTCCTGCTCCCAAAGCCCAAGTGTCTGGCTCCATGTCGCACACACCGCTGAGTCATAATGAGTTTACACTAGTCATCCAGTTTTGCACAAACTACTGCTTCATCTCCCATCTTCCCCATCCTGTGCTTGTGCAAGAGATTTATTTTTTTACACAACCTAAGGGCAAGACACTGTATTTCATCATGCCAGACTTGGCCCATTGTCCCAGCCTGCCAAGATCTTTTTAGAGTTCGATTCTGTCATCCCGGGTGTCAGTTACCCCTCCCAGCTTTGCATCATCTAAAAACTTAGTAATGAAGACAACTCTATCTCCATCTAAGTCACTGACAAAAAGGTTGCCAAGGACAGGGCCCTGTGGCATCCCACTAGGTTCTACTTCTCCTAGGTTGAAATGATGTCGTTAATTCCACCCCAGCTCCCTACTCTTCAACAGATACAACATAACAATTAATGAAAGCATTCAATGCACCCCACCTCATTTTGTACATGAGGAGCCCAAGGGAGGAAGAAGGGGGAATTGTGGGTCCATGGTCACCTAGGCGGTAAGTGGTGGAGCCAGCATGCTGTAGAGAAGCAGAATTTATCTGACCACGGAGTTCAGTTTGTCCTCAAACGACTTAACTGTGCCAGTGTTCAGAGGACATCCTTCCCCCTTCTCTCCAAAGATATTGTAAGAAACTTTCTCCTTTCTATATCTTCTCAAAGTCTGTCGAAACCAAAATGAACCACGTCCAATTCAGAAGACTCAATAACCAATTCAACCCAAAACATGTTTATTGGGCACCTACTATGTTATTCTTCAGTCATTTCAGTCGTATCTGATTCTTCGTGACCACATTTAGACTTTTCTTGGCAAAGATACCGGAGGGGTTTGCAATTTCCTTCTCCAGCTCGTTTTACAGATGAGGAAACTGAGGCAAACAGGGTGAATGGACTTGCTCAGAATCACACAGCTAGTGAGTGTCTGAAGTCATATTTGAATTCAGACTCCAGGACCAATGCTTTATCCACTGGAGAGCCCCCTAGCTGCCTGCCCCTCGCTATGTGGAAGGCGCCAAGCAATATGAAGAGATACAGACAAAAATTGCAACAGTTTCCTTTTGGAAAAGGAAACAGCATCTGCTGAGACTTGGTCTTGGTGATTTCTGCCTCCTGTGGTTGTTCTGAGAGTCATTTAATGCATTCCAGAGATGCTGGCTGTTGTTATCATACTTAGAGTCTTCCAAGATCAGTGGTTGAATACTCCATTCTAGAGTTCTGCAATGAATGAACATCTATCCAAATGACTCTCCATACTTCCCAGAATCTACTGTGTTATTCCCTTTCGAAAACCCTAAGATCTCATGTCTGCAGGGGTGTGCCAGAGAAGCTGGAAAGAGCCCATAATTAAAATTTCAAGGTGAGCATTCACACCTCAGAAATGGGCAGTTTGTGGAGAAGAAAAGTGAGAGCGTGGAAATAATGCTGAGCTTGGAGACCTAGGGCTTGGGTTCAAATCCTGCCTTGGCCACTTGCTAGCTGTGTGATCCTGGACAAGCCGTTTAACTTTTACCTGCCTCAGTTTCTTCCCCTGTAAGACGAAGACATTGTGCCACGCAGCTTCCAGATCGAGGATTCTAAGAGAAGTGGTCATATTGTCGAGGCCAGAATTCTAGGCCAGCTCCTCTGCCTCCAGTTCCACTGGATTCTACAAAGCCTCGGTTAAGAGAAATGACTTGTCCAGGGTCATGCTGTGAATTAGTGACAGCTTCCCAAGTCACGGGTGGGGGGAGACAAGAGTCAGGGTGTGGCTAACGCCCAGGATGGAAAATCCCACTGGCCTGCCCCAGCCTTGCCTTTCTGCTTCCAACCCCAGCTCAATCATTTCTGCCTGGGGCTGTGGTGGAGGGGTTTTCTTGGCTGAGTCTGCTGGGAAGTCGTGGGTGTGAGGTTCAGGGTGGCACACAGGGGTGGAGGGGCTGGGGAGTGGTAGATAGACACCAAAAGGCATCAGAGGCTGGGGAGGGAAGGAATCACAGAATCTCAGAGCCCAAAGGGATCTCAGAGATCCTTTAGGCCAATCTGTGCCTGACCAAGAATGCCTTGTAGAGCAGCCCCATGTGGTCAGCCAGAAGGCCTCCTGGGCTGGGGAACTCATTACCTCCAGAGGCAGCCTTTTCTACTTTGGATGGTTCTTCTTGGTGGGAAGGCTTACTTTTGTATCAAGCCTAAACCAATCTTCTTGTGGTTGTGGTTCTGACTACCTCATTCTGCCCTCTAGGACCAAAGGGAACAAGACTAATTTCTCTTCCACATGACAGACCTCCAGATCCTTGAAGGTAGCTGATATGGGCCCCCAGAATCTTTTCTCCTCCAGACGAAACCTCCTTAGTCCTTTCGAAACATTCTTATGTGGCAAAGACTTCAACATTCTAATCGGCCTTGTATATGCTTAAGTTTATTCAGGTCTTTCTTAAAACAAGGCATCCAGACCAGAACACTATTCTCCACATGGAGTCAGGCCAGGACCATGGAGCAGAACCACCATAGTCTTGGACACTATAGACTGAGATCACATTCACTCTTTTGGTCGCTGTACCACAATATTGATGCACATGGTGCCTGAAAAAGCCAGGCCTTTTTCAGAAAAACTGGCATCTAACCAATCCTTCCCCATCTTGTATTCAGGAGGATGATTTTTTAAACCTGTTTAAGGCTTCGAATTTATTCCTACTAAATTTTATCTGATCAAATTCTACCTAATGTTCTAGTCCGTCAAGATCTTTTTGGATCCTGAGTGTCATCCAGTATGTTACTTACCCGCCCCCTCCAGTTTTGTGCCACCTGCAGATTTGATAACATGCCCTCTCTTCCTTTATCCAAGTCACTGATAAAAATGTTAAATAGTATATGGCCAAGTGGAGATTCCCAAGCCTTTTCACTGGAGACCTCTTTACAAGTTAACATTAATGACTACCCTTTGCATCTGGCCATTTGACCTGTTCTGAAACTACCTAATTGTACTATCAGCTATTCTAGCCTGTGAATCTTTTATCTTTTCCATAAGAATATGAGTCAAATGTTTTGTTTTTCTTTTTTTAAATTTAATTTAATTTATTTAATATATTTAGTTTTTAGCATTGATTTTCACAAGAGTTTGAATTACGAATTTTCTCCCCATTTCTACCCTCCTGCCCACTCCAAGATGGCATATATTCTGGTTGCCCCATTCCCCAGTCAGCCCTCCCTTCTGTCACCCCACTCCCCTCCCATCCCCCTTTCCCTTCTTGTAGGGCAAGATAAATTTCTACACCCCATGGCCTGTGTATCTTATTTCCTAGTTGCATGCAAAAACTTTTTTGTTTTTGTTTTTGAATGTCTGCTTTTTAAAACTTTGAGTTCCAAATTCTCTCCCCTCTTCCCTCCTGGCCCACTCTCCTTAAGAAGGCAAGCAATTCAACATAGGCCACATGCATATCATTATGTAAAACCCTTCCACAATACTCATGTTGTGAAAGATTAACTATGTTTTGCTCTTTCCTAAGCTATCCCCCTTTATTGAATTTTCTCCCTTGACCCTGTCCTTTTTTCAAAGTGTTTGTTTTTGATTACCTCCACCCCCATCTGCCCTCCCTTCTATTGTCCCCCCTTTTTTATCTTCTTCCTCCTTCTTTCCTGTGGGGTAAGATACCCAATTGAGTGTGTATGGTATTCCCTCCTCAGGTCAAATCCGATGAGAGCAAGATTTACTCATTCCTCCTCACCTGCCCCCTCTTCCCTTCCTACAGAACCACTTTTTCTTGCCACTTTTATGCGAGATAATTTACCCCATTCTATCTCTCCCTTTCTCCCTCTCTCAATATATTCCTCTCTTATCCCTTAATTTGATTTTATTTTTTTAGATACCATCCCTTCATATTCAACTCACCCTGTGCCCTCTGTCTATATATAGATATAGATATATACACCTACATACATACACACACACACACATATATATATATGCATATTCCTTTCAGCTACTATGAAACTGAGGTCTCATGAATCATACACATCATCTTTCCATGTAGGAATGTAAACAAAACAGTTCAACTTTAGTAAGTTCCTTATGATTTCTCTTTCTTGTTTACCTTTTCGTACTTCTCTTGATTCTTGTGTTTGAAAGTCAAATTTTCTATTCAGCTCTGGTCTTTTCACTGAGAAAGCTTGAAAGTCCTCTATCTTATTGAAAAGCCATATTTTGCCTTGGAGCATGATACTCAGTTTTGCTGGGTAGGTGATTCTTGGTTTTAATCCTAGCTCCATTGACCTCCAGAATATCGTATTCCAAGCCCTTTGGTTCCTTAATATGGAAGCTGCTAGATCCTGTGTTATCCTGATTGTTTTTCCACAATACTCAAATTGTTTCTTTCTGGCTGCTTGTAGTATTTTCTCCTTGACCTGGGAGCTCTGGAATTTGGTGACAATATTCCTAGGAGTTTTCTTTTTGGGATATTTTTGAGGAGGCAATCTGTGGATTCTTTCAATTTCTGTTTTACCCTCTGGCTCTAGAATATCAAGGCAGTTCTCCTTGATAATTTCTTGAAAGATGATATCTAGGCTCTTTTTTTGATCATGGCTTTCATGAAGTCCACTAATTTTTAAATTATCTCTCCTGGATCTATTTTCCAGGTCAGTGGTCTTTCCAATGAGATATTTCACAGTATCTTCCACTTTTTGATTCCTTTGGTTCTATTTTATAATATCTTGATTTCTCATCAAATCACTAGCTTCCACTTGCTCCAATCTAATTTTTAAGGTAGTATTTTCTTCAGTGGTCTTTTGGACCTCCTTTTCCATTTGACTAATTCTGCCTTTCAAGGCATTCTTCTCCTCATTGGCTTTTTGGAGCTCTTTTGCCATTTGAGTTAGTCTATTTTTAAGGTGTTGTTTTCTTCAGTATTTTTTTCAGTATTTTTTTGGGTGTCCTTTAGCAAGTCATTGACTTGTTTTTCATGGTTTTCTCGCACCATTCTCATTTCTCTTCCCAATTTTTCCTCTACTTCTCTAACTTGTTTTTCCAACTCCTTTTTGAGCTCTTCCATGGCCTGAGACCAGTTCATGTTTTTCTTGGAGGCTTTTGATATAGGCTCTTTGACTTTGTTGACTTCTTCAGGCTGTATGTTTTGGTCTCCTTTGTCACCGAAGAAAGATTCCAAAGTCTGAGACTGAATCTGAGTCTGTTTTCACTGCCTGGCCATGCTCCCAGCCAACTTACTTGACCCTTGGGTTTTTCGTCAGGGTATGACTGCTTGTAGAGTAGAGAGTACTTTGTCCCAAGCTTGAGGAGATGCACTATTGATTTCAGAGCAATTTCTATACAGCCAGCTCTGCCGCACCAGCACTCCTCCTTCCCCAAGAACCCCCAACCTGGACCTGACACAAACCTTACGCAGGCTCTGCACTCCTGCTCTGATCTGCCACTTAATTCCTCCTATCAGGTGGGCCTGGTGCCGGAAGCAACTGCAGCTGTAGTTTTGTAGCTGCACCACCCCCGTTGCCCCGGGTCAGTGGCCGAACCTGGGAACTCTTTTCACTCTGTCCCTGCAGCTTTTCCCACTAACCTTCTCTGCTGTCTTTGGTGTTTGTGGGTTGAGAAGTCTGGTAACTGCCACAGTTCACTAATTCAGGTCACTAGGGCCTGTTCTGCCTGGCTCCTGGTCTGGTTGGTCCTGCTGCTGCCCACGCTGGGCTCTGCTCCTCCCGCTCCGTGAGTGATAGACCTCATCCAGCGACCATCCAGGCTGTCCTGGGCTGGATCCCTGCTTCCCTCTGCTATTTTGTGGGTTCTGCAGTTCTAGAATTTGTTCAGAGTCATTTTTACAGGCTTTTGGAGGGACCTGGAAGGGAGCTCATGCAAGTCCCTGCTTTTCAGCTGCCGTCTTGGCTCCACCCCCTCTGTTTTGTTTTTCTAAAATCCAAGTTTTCTCTCTCTCTCTCTCTCTCTCTCTCTCTCTCTCTCTCTCTCTCTCTCTCCTCTTCCTCCTCTCCTCCTCCTCTTCTTCCCTTCTCTTCCTCCTCTTCCTCCTCCTCCTCTTTCTTCTTTTCAACCTCCTCCTCCTTCTCCTTCTGCTCCTCCTTCTCCTTCTCCCTCTTATCCTTCTCTTTCTCTTCTCCTCCTCTGTATCAATAATCCAGCTAGCAGCTGCTGTGGGGTGTAAGATCCACCAACAACCAGCACCCAGAAAGCTGCCAACACAAGTTCTTTGATCTGCTTTTCTAAGGAAAGCAACTTTCAGGGTTTAACAATCTTAGTTTAATCAAACATACAAATATCATTCACAGTTCAGGGGGAATAGGTCAACCCCCTGAACTTAAAGGCAAATAAAAACAAAAATTACAAACATCAACAGTCAGACCTTGTCTGATTCAAATCACAATACGTAGTTGCCAGAGAAGAACCAACATCTGAGTTGTAAAGCTGGAGGGCAGTTGCAGTTTACCCAGAGTCTCAACACTCCTTCTATGAGTGAGCCCCCAAAGTCAAATGCCAAGCTGTCCTCCATTATATCCTGTTCAGATCTCTGAGGTCTCTGACCTCACCCAGGCTGGGTGTGGGATAGTTCCCCCATCCCCTAGTATCACATCATATACAAATCAGTGACTCCCAATTGTCTCCGTGCCAAGACGAAAAGATCCCACTTTATCTGCCCCATTCAAACAAAGGCCAGAATCATTAAAGGCACTTAAGAGAAGAAAAGAAAAAAGTCCCACCTTAATTACTAGTACATAATCCACCCCTCCAGGGTCCATGGAATAACAAAAATCTAAATTAAATGACCTGGACCCTGGAACAAATAGAAGCATTATACGCGGTGATCACATTCAGGAAAATATAACAAAACGTATCATTCAGTATCATTCCCAAAATACTTGTTTACAATACAACATCCACCCCTAGGTCAAAGCAAGTTAATCTCTTTAGTCCATGCAGAGTGTCCAAGTAAAGTTCTTGAGGGTGTGTCCTTCCCACACAGCAGTTACAGGCTTCCTTCTGTCACCCTCAGGTAGCGGCATGCTTTAATTAGCAAAGTCCCAACACAAAGTCCAAATACAGTTCTCTTGGGGATGTGTCCTTCTCCCCACACTGCTCCAGTGCCCAGCTTCTGAGTCCTGGGGGGCAGATGGGCAACAAGGCCAACAGGGTGGGGTCCTTGGGGGTCCAAGGCACTTCCTCCCACCCACCATAGTCAAATCCACCCCTCCCTCCTGGTCCCAAGCAGGCCCAGGGGAAGGCAGAAAAAAGTCACACTCAGTGCCTTGCTGCCAAGTTTCCATCTTGCCCTAGGGCTGAACTCCAAGCTCCTGGGTTCCTAGCTGTCCAGCTCTGGCTGGCCGTGCCTGGCTGCTGCTGGAATCCCAACGCAGGTGGTTCCCCACCTTTGCGCTCACCTCACCAAAGCCGGCTAGAAAGCAGCTCACCACACGGAGGCAGTCTTCTGCTCTGTCTGGGTCAGGCTTAAGGTAGGGCCCCAGGTGGGGCTGACTAAGAGAGTGGGGCCAACTAAGGAAGGTCTGATTAGATCTTTGCTCCTAAGTTTGCCCCAAACCCCTAATTACTGGGTGCTAAACTGATGTGGTCGTGAAGCTCCCAGGGTCCTAAGGGGAGGTGCTAAGACCAGAGCCAATCATAGGAGCTTAAGTTCTGGTCACTCAGAGGACATCTGAAACTGTGTAAAAAGAGAGAGCACAGCTTGGAGATTGAGAAGTGTCGAAGGCAGGAAAAGCAGCAGCGACATCAACAGCGGCAGCCAAAGCCGAAGCAGAAGCAGCCGAAGCAGCAGGCGCTGATGGTAGCAGGGCTGACCAGCGTGCAGACTGGAGAGTGCTGAACAAGGACTTGAGGTCAGTGGCTAATCTTCTTACCGGAGGGGGGCAGCACGAATATGATTTGGTTTAATGTCATCATGTTTTTCTGTAACCTCCTCGTTACTCTTGTGAGGCGGACTTATTGGGTGTGGGAGCTTTTGGCCAGGATATCGAATTGGGGACACTGGTTCCTGGGTCTGCTACTTTGGAGCTTGAATAAATGCTTTAATTCTTCTGCCTTCTACTTAGAGAATTCCTTATATCCTGCGGTTCTGAACCATTCAGGCATATATATGATTTTCTTTGAAATCATGAATTCTGCCTTCATAATATATCTTCCTCCTCCTCCTCCTCCTTCTTCTTCTTCTCCTTCTTCTTCTTCTTCTCCTTCTTCTTCTTCTTCTTCTTCTTCTTCTTCTTCTTCTTCTTCTTCTTCTTCTTCTTCTTCTTCTTCTTCTTCTTCTTCTTCTTCTTCTTCTTCTTCTTCTTCTTCTTCTTCTTCTTCTTCTTCTTCTTCTTCTTCTTCTTCTTCTTTTTTCCCCCTCCCAATACCTACATTGGGCAGGTACTATTGAGTAGTGGATAAAGTGCTAGACTTGGAGTCAGGAAGAGTTGGGTTTAAATTTCACCTCTGATATTTACTAGCTGTATTATGTCAAGCAAGTGTTAACCCCTCTGTGCTTCTGTTTCCATTAGACTGTAAGCTCCTTGAGAGTTGTCTTTTGCTTTTCTTTGTTTCCCTAGAGCTTAGCACAGTGCCTGGCACATGGTAGGTGCTTAATAAATACTTATTGACAGACCACTACTTAGTAAGCACTTAATGACTTGATTTGACATTAATTGTAAAAGGAGGGGGTTGGACTCAATGGTGCCTAAGGACTCTTAAACCCGAGATCCTTATGTGACAATATCTACAGCATTTCCTTGATCTACCAGTATGGTAGGCAGTGTGGAGTAGTGGATGGAGCACTGGATGAAGTCAGGAAGACCTGAGTTCAAATCCTGACCAAACCACTTCCTAGCTTTGTGACTCTGGACAGTCCAAGTTAGTTCATCTCTCTATATCTCAGTTTCTCATCTGTAAAATGAAAGGGTTGGACTCAATAGTCTTTAAGGTCCCTTCTAGCTCTAGATCTAGGTTCCTTTGTGGAAGCATGTCCAAAAAAGAGAAATGAGGCCAGTCTCGCATGATCTGTTCTATATAAAGCTAGGCTGGTTCTCTGTGATTGTTATTTCTGTTTCTGGGCATTCACTAACCATCCCTTTGATATTATGTTCTAACATTTTGCCAGGAATCCAAGTCAACATCCCTGGAAAATAGTTTGCAAGATACCATACCCTTCCCTTTTGTTGAAAATTGGGGTGATCATTGCCCTTCTCCAGTCCGAAGATGCCTTGCTCCCATTCACCATGAACTAGCAGAGGTTCAGAAAACACATTTGCCCAATCTTTCAGGACCTTGGGATACAACAGTTGGTTTAGAACAGGTTATTTTTAACTCCAGAACATATTGTTGCTCCCTCCCACACTCTCATTTCCCCTGAGCTTGCCTGATGGAAGTCTTAATGTTGAGGGTCCCCCAACCTCTACCAACACATATAGCTTCAGGGTCTGGGTGGCAGCTGAACCTCAAATCTGGTTGTTTGCCTCCTCCCCTGTGGACTGACCAGCAGCGGGTCTGGGCCAGGAGTTCAGGAGTTAGAATGTCCTGGTAGTGAGCTTCCCAGAGCAGATCGCTGAGTTCACCTAGAAAAAAATCCCTGAGTCCCACACCTGGATGTCATCAGAGCAGAGAGAAGGTTGGACCACTCAGTCAGTCAATAAACATTTATTATAAACCTACTATGTGCCAGGCACTGTGCTAAGCACTGGGGATACAAAGAAAGGCAAAAGACAGCTCCTGCCTTTAAGCAGCTTAGAGTCTAAAGGGGAAGACAACATGCAAGCAATTATATACAGACAAGCTACAGACAATAATTTGGTGAAAATTAACAGAGGGAGGGTTCTCAAATGAAGAGCTATTGAGGAAGGCTTCCCATGGGAGGCAAGATTTTAGCCGGGAAGGGAAAGGAGTCAGGGAAGCAGGAAGCCCAGCTGAGGAGTGAGAGAATTCCAGGCCTGAGTGGGGACCAGGAAGACACTTTCTCTGGCTTTTTTCCCTCTTCCTTTCTCGCTTTCTTTGTCTCCCTCCCTCTCTTCCCTCGGTCTCTTTTCTTTCTGTTTTCTTCTGTTCTTTCTTTCCTCCCTCCTTTCTCCTCTCTCTCTCTCTCTCTCTCTCTCTCTCTCTCTCTCTCTCTCTCTCCCTGACTCTCTCTGTCTCTGTCTCTCTCTTTCTCTCCCTTCTTCTCTGTCTCTCCTCTCTGTCTCTCTGTTTCTCTGTGTCTCTCTGTCTCCGTCTCTCTCTCTCTTCTTTCTTTTTTGCTCTGGAACCTTTTGGTCTCCATTTGGCCTCTCCTTGCTCTGTCCTCTGTCCCTGTCTTCTCTTTCAACCCTTTTTTTTCCCCATCTCCCCCTACTTCCCCCCCAACCCTTTAGAAATAATTTCTGTCTCAGATCCCCCCCCCCCCATCTCCCTAGGCCCAACATCCAGGTGTGCCCACTGGGACAGAGTTGTAAAGGAAAGGTCACAGTCCTTGGCTGTGGAGGGGGAGCTGGGAGGAGGGATGGAGCCTCTGGGAGGTGCCCCACCCCTCTCCTTTCCTTGGGAGGCTAGGCAGCTCTGCTGGGATCGAAGGTCTAGGTCTGGGGGGAAGAAGGAAAGGGAGAGGTAGGGAGGGGCAAGCAGGTGGTTAAGGGTTGGTTCCAAAGGGGCAGGGGCCCCTCCCTGGGGCTGCCCCAGGCTGGAGAGGCAGCCGGCCTCTGTCCATGTGGGGGAAGGGCCTGGGGTGGTCAGAGAGGGCATAATGGCCCTGCCCCTGAGCTGTGGTCTTGGTAGGAACAGCTGGCCCATGGTAAGGGAAGGAGGACAGCAGTAGGGAGTATCTGTCACCCCTCCCCCGGGAAGATGACCCAAGGGCCTGGGATGGTGTGGTCTGCTCTGGGATCTGGGTGCTTGGCACCCCATGCATGGTAGGCAAGACCCTGTCTGCTTGGCTTTCCTTTTTTCTTGGTGGGGGGTGCCCAGGTTGGCCCCTAGGAGCTCTAGTGCACACGGTCTATGGGAGGTGTGAGTCAAACCTGCTAGGGAAGCCTGTAGCCAGTCATGAGGAAGAATTCGGCCAGTCATCGCCATATGCCCAGCCCTGGTCACCCAGCTTGGGCAGGCCCAGCCCCAGGTGCAGGGGAGTCATCGGTGACTCAGGCCCTGGCGGTGGCCACCGTGGCCAGTCCCCCTCCCCAGCCCTGCCCCTCAAGACCCTCTGTAGACAAGACTGCTGGGCAGACACTGGCTGGACAGGTCAGGGCCTGGGGGTGGCATCCAGTTTATCATTGCCAGTCAGCCCCCCCAACTGGCCCTTTAACTGGGGGGGGCGGTGGCAGTGGGGGAGAAGGGGGGAGCAGCTGGGCCATCCTGGAAGGGAAGTCAAGAGGGAGGGGGGGAGGGGTGAGAAGCAGCAGCTGCAGAGAGGGCTCATCTGAGAGAGGGCCACAGCTCGGCAGGGAGCCCTGGGGCCGAGGGGTCCAGTGTAGGAGAGCCCAGTGATCCGGAAAGGCAGAGCCCCGTCCAAAAGCCAGCCCTGCCTGGAAGAAGGCAGCACCCACGTGGAGACTCAGGTAGGATACTGGGGTCCCCCCCAGGGTCCTGATGGGGGTAGGGAGGTACTACAGAGGGTGAGAAGGAGCTGATCACCCCCCACCCTGCACCCCGTGGGGCAGGAGTCTCTCTCACTTCCAGTTGGTCAGCAGTTCCCAGGCCTTAGCAGGGTGAGTTCCTGGAGAGTGAACATGCAAGCTGCCGGGGGACTCCTGATCCATGGGGCTCTGCGTATCTCTGGGAATCCCTCGGAAAAGTGAGGCACAGTAAATCTGATAACCTCTGAGGTTGTGTCCGGCCCTATGAATTCATGAGCTTTGTGACCTTGGGTGAGGCATTGTAACTCCCCTGGATCTCAGTTTCCCCATTTATCAATTGAGAGCTTTAGACTACTTGGTCTCTGAGGGCTAGTGGGTGGACAGCAGTGGGACACTGACCTTCAGGGACATCTTGGAAGTTATTCTGGTGGAGAGAGGGAAGAGGCAGACAGTCCACTGGAGTTTGGGATATTTCCCGGGCATCTCTTTCCTGGTAGGAAGCAACAGGCTTCCTGGGAGAACTGTGGAGCTCTGCCCAGAGTGGGGGAGGCTGGGGGCAAGAGGGCCTGAATTGTGTGGGTGTTGGGAAGGGATGGGGCAGCAGGTCTGTGTCCTGGGCTTCTCCTGGCAGCCAGCAGAGGCAGAGAATCAGCCTCAAGAAGAATAAGGGTGGGACTGCACTCAGCTACTTACTAGCTATGTGACCCTGGGCAAGTCACTTAACCTCTGTCAGCCTCAGTTTCCTCATGTGTAAAATGGGGGTATTAAGAACCCCTCCCTCCAGGACTGCTGTGAGGTTCAAATGAGATCATAATAGTCAAGTGCTTGGCACAGTGGCTGGCGCATAGTAGGTGCTATATAAATGTTAGCTGTTATTATTATCAATGAAGTCAGGGTCACACTTCAATACCAGCTGTGTGACATTTGGGAAATCAGGGAACCTTTTCTGGCCTTAATATGTTCCTATGGAAAATGACACTGGGCTAGATGAAGGTCCTTTCTTCTCTGGGTATTCCCTGTTCTAAGGCCCCTCTAGCCCTGACATCCCCTGTTCTAAGGCCCCTCCAGCCCTGACATCCCCTATTCTAAGGCCCCTTCCAGCCCTGACATCCCCTGTTCTAAGGTCCCTCCAGCCCTGACATCCCCTATTCTAAGGCCCCTTCCAGCCCTGACATCCCCTGTTCTAAGGTCCCTCCAGCCCTGACATCCCCTATTCTAAGGCCCCTTCCAGCCCTGACATCCCCTGTTCTAAGGTCCCTCCAGCCCTGACATCCCCTGTTCTAAGACCCCTCCCAGCCCTCACAGTCCTTGTTCTGAGGTCCCTCCCAACTTTGCCATCCCCTGTTCTGGGATGCCTCCCAGCCCTGACATCTCCTGTTCTAAGGCCCCTCTAGGCTTTGACATTTTGTGATCTCCCAGGGAGTCTTAGGGCTAGAAGGAGTTGGCTGAGGAGAGAGACAAGAAAAAGATGGCAAAGGGGGAGAACCTGGGGGTATGAAGCTCCAGATGCCTTCTGGGTCTCCGGACTCCTTGCTTCAGTCTTGATTTACTCTCATGACCAGAGCAGGTGAGGGTAGGGATGGAGGGAGGTAAGCAACCCCTGCCCAAATGATCAGGCCTCAGCCCCCGATCCATTATCAGAAAGAAGGACTTTCCTGGTGCCTGAGGGGAAACAGGACAGGGGCAGATGGGGGGCAGATGTTGGGATTGAAGAGAGAGACTCCAAGGTAATTCCCTGTCAGTGCTGCTGAAGGCCAGTCTTGTTCTCCTGGGTCTAACATGGCTTGATCTGAGCCAGCTAAAGGTGCTTTGGAAGGCCTGGGCCCCACAGCTTTCTGACCTCTTTGTACCCTGCCCTTCCCCTCTACCTGAGCCCCCCTTTTTGGGGGGAGGCAATCGAGATTAAGTGACTTGCCCAGGGTCACACAGCTAGTAAATGTCTGAGATCAGATTTGAACTCAGGGCCTCCTGACTTCTGGTGCCAGAGCCCTATCCGCTGTGCTGCCCTCTACCTGCCCCTTTGCTCCTCCCTCAGGCTCCCTTGATGAACAGGCTAGGGGGATCCCCCTGAAAAACAAGGTCAGAGATTGAGAGCTGGAAGGGACCTTGGAGTTCATCCAGTCCAGCACCCTCCTCTGACAAAGAAGGAAACTAAAGGCCCGAGACGGGAGTGACTTGCCCAGGGTCTCACTGGGAATAGTGTCAGAATTTGAACCCATGTCCTCAAACCAGAATTCTTTCCATTCCATCATGAAGCCTCCCAGAAGGCTGCGCTCCGGGGACTTGGGGAAGAGATGGGATTAGCATCACCCCATACTCTCTCAGTCCTCCATGAAGCAGGCCAAGAGATTTTCCTAAAGCAAGTACCTGACCTTGTCAGCTTCCCTCCTCAGTGAGCCCGGGGGCTTCCTATCCCCCCAGGATCAAATGCAAAGACTTGTGATGGCCACTGGGGGGAGCTGCGGGGAGGCAGGAGGAGCCAGTTCAATTCCGGCCTCAGGCACTTACGAGCTGGGAGACTGAAGCCTCTATTTGCCTCAGTTTCCTCATCTGTAAAATGGGGTTCATTATGGCCTCTTCCTCCCTGGGTTGTTGTGAGGACCAAAGGAAAAGACTGTGCTTTGCCCATTTTAAAGCCTAAGCCCTTCACACAATCCTACATCGCTGTGTACGGGGCCAGGCAATCTCACTCTCTGGCCATTGTCCACACGTGATGCTTTTGCCTGAGCCTTGGCACTGGAGGTGGCCCCCACCCCCACCTCGGAGGGCACTCCTTCCTCTGGAGGACTCAGCTCCCCTCGAGGCTCTCTTGGGTCTGCTTGGCACGTTGGGCTCCCCAGTCAGACTGTAAGCTTCCCAAGGGCAGGAGGGAATGTGGACAGCGGTCGGACAGCGCCTGGACAGCGCCTGGACAGCGCCTGGCACCTTGCAGGGACTTCATAAATGGTTGATTACGGACCGGGTGCGAAGAGGATGGGAGGGCTGTGACGGGGAGCCCCAGTCAGACTGTAAACTTCCCAAGGGCAGGAGGGAATGCGGACAGCGGTCGGACAGCGCCTGGACAGCAGGGACTAAGTAAATGGTTGATTACGGACTGAGTGCAAGGAGGGGGGGAGGGTCTGACAGTTGTGGGGGAGCCCCAGAAGCCCCCGGAGTTTCAGTAAGAGTTCTACCACTGATTCCCAGCGTGGCCTTGGGCAGGCGGCTTCCTTTATCGGGAAGGATAAACTTGAACTACGTGGCAGAGTAAAAACAATATTGGATTTGAAGTAAGAGGCGCTGGGTTCGAATGCGGACTCTGTTTCCCAGTCTCTCTGAGCCTATTTCTGGCCCCCTCTAATGAGAGCTTTGGGTTAGAGAATTTCAGACTCCTCGGCCACCTTTCAGTCCTTCAGTCCCCAGGCCGCTGACCCTGCTGGCCGGCCAGCAGAGGGGAGGCGCCGGGGCTCAGACAGGGTTGATAAATGCGCGCTCTCCCCCTACCCAGGCTTTGACCCAGTTCCTTCCCCTTCCTTCCCCTCTCTCTGCTCAGTGGCTCCCTCTCCTGGTTCATTTCCTCCTCTCTGTTCAGGCCTCAAGTTTCCACTAGGGAGACCTGGCTTTTCACTCCAGTTCAGCCACATCCTAGCCCCTCTCCTCAGCCTCAGTTTCCTCATCTGTCAAATGGCCACTCCCCAGACTGTCATGCAAAGACCAAAGGAGGTGCTAGGAATTGGGCCTGGACCTGAGGAACCTTATCCCAGTAGGGCATCCCAACAGTGCCCGGCACATTGGCGTGCTTAATAAATGCTCATCGGCCCCCCCACGAGGAAACGCTCAGCAGACTGACACCTCTGTAACCGACAGTGTTCCAGAGTTGCCTAGAGTCCTGTCATTTGCACAGGCAGGATTCAAATCCAGGCCTTTCCATTTCCTAATTCAGCATCCTCCGCACTGGCTGCAGGCTCTGAAGCCTACAGCTCTCCATAGACCTAGGCGTAAGTGGAGAGTCCAAGCCGGCTCCTGGCTGGGCTCTTCGGCCTTCTTCCATCCCCCCATCCCTGGGATCTACCAGCCCATTTCTTCAGATGTCATCCTGAATCTGCTTCCCTTAACTGGGTCTCTGGCCCAGGTCTGGTTGGCTAGGACAGCAGCCAGGGACCTGGTTTCCATGTGTCCAGTGGGCAGTGGGGGGCACTGTTGTGCAGAAATTAAACTGACCAGTTTCACAGCTTCAAATAAGCCACCATCCTATGATGGCATGAGGACCAGCTGCCTCGGGCTGCCCATACCCACCCAGGAAGGGGGCATCGTGGACTGGCAGCCAAATCTTTCACCTGCTGTGGGTAGTTCTAAGTGTGTCTAAGTGTCTGATCCCTAGATGGAAATCTGAGGAATTCCAGCATCCTAGAGTTTGGCTCTGGATCAAGAAACAGAGGCCCAGAGCAAACACAGGTAGTGAATTGTAGGGTCTCCTGAATCTAGGCCTGGTGACTCCCCTCCTCTTTTCTTCCCACCGGACCTATCCCCAGGAGTTAGATTCATGGGATTCAGAATTGGAAGAGACACTCATTTATTCATTCAACATACATTCAATGAGCATTTATTAATCACCTACTTTACATGAGCACTAGTAATACAGAGACAAAGATGGGATGGGGATGACTTAACCAAGGACTCTAGAAACAATATTTTTGCCACTGCCTGGGAAAGGGAGAGCTACCAGTACCATGGCCCTGGGGCTCTATTCCTTGGGGTTCAGAGACCTACAAAAGACTCGCACCCTAAATTTGATCATTTGTTCAAACTCTTCCATTTATAGGTGAGGAAACTGAGGCCCAGTGAATCTTGGCTAGAGCAAAGTCACTGAGACTGGGAGAAAGAGCAATCTGTCAAAAGTGCTGAAACAGGATTCCAAACTGGGGCTCCTGACTCCTCATTCTTCTGTGTCACATGCCAGGAGGGATGGGAGTCAGGAGGCAGGGGAAGAAGGCTGCAGCTGGAGGGTTTAGCCTAGCCATGCTCCCTTCTCCCTTGGGGAAGGCTTCACCAGGCAGGGCAGGACCCTCCCAGCTATAGGGGCCCCAATGTGTTGTGAGGCTTCCCCGCCTTAGACTTAGCCTGCAGCTCATAGAAAAACGTCAGGGACTTCAGAGGCCAGCTAATCCAAACCACCCATTTCACAGGTGGGGAAACTGAGGCTTGCCCAAAGTCCCAGGGCTACTTGTAATTAGAAGGGGGGGCGCATCCTCGGGGCTTTCAGGCCAGTGACACCTTTCTTCCTTCTTCCAATGATACCCTTCATGCCAGTGACACCACCTATCTTGGATGGGGGTGTTTGAATTTTTCTTTTGGACCTCTGATGTCCTCATTTTAGGGAATTCCTTCTACCAGTGCAGACGGGGGCACCAGCTGTCTCCCACTTCTAGCCTCAGGTAGTTAAGTGACTTGTCCAGGGTCACACAGCCGGCATGTGTAAGAGGGGACATTTGAACCTGGCTCGTCCTGGCTCCAGATCTCTGGCATTCCACATTGCCTCTCCCATGGGACTTGGGGCTGCTTTCTCATCTGTCCAATGTGCATATTGGACTAACTGGCCCTTATGATGTTCTGTGGTTCTAGAATGATTCTTCCCCAACTGGTGGAATGACCAGAACGTCCACCCTAGGGCTATGGGACATGTGCTCCTTGGCCTGGGGCTGCAGGGATCTGCTGAACTGCCTTGGTACATGGGAGAAGGTTCTGGCCCCTAGAGTACCTGTTGTGACTAGGCAATGCCAGCAGGGGATCGGCTGGCAGCCAAGAACCACCCAGAACATGGAAGGGGAAGAGGAAATGTGGCAGCTTGGGAAGGAGGGAGGAGAGGAGGAGACCTCGGGCAGGAGATCAGAGACATGATTGCCTCATGGGGTCCCACTGAGATGATAAGCAGCTGGACCAGCCCAGCCCAGGGTAAGGGAGGGCAGCTGTGCAGGTGAACTCCAAGGGACCGACAAGGCTGGCTGGGAGCCACTGGGGAGAGCACGGCCAGCTCGGGGCCTCAGATACCCAGCTGGCTTCCCAGACTCCCACTCCTGCCCACTAGTCGCTGGGGCCAGAGTCCCCTGCTCTGACCTGTGGAAGGAGGAGCAGCCAGCCAGGAAATGAAACCCCCCAGTCCCCAAGGCCTGCAGCTAAGTCAGCCAACCCTCTGTAGGCTCCCAAGAAGGGCTTGTATAATGTTCCCTCCCTCTCTGAGCCCATTCTGTAAGAGAAGAGGGTTGACCAAGAGATCTCTAAGGTCAGAGCTCTGAGCCTCCTGGAATTAGGGGGCAGGCTCCTGGGCAAAGTCAAATCAAATGAAGTCAACAAATATTGATGGCAAAGGTATGATGCCATCATGGGGTGGACAGTGCCAAGACTAGGGGTCATTATGGTTATTGGAGAAAAGGGAGCAAAGCTCCCTCTGACCAGAGAATGGCCCCATCTTGCCCTTCTCTCAAGCCCACCCCTTGGAGAAGTTAATTCTTTGGTTTGGGGGAAGGGTCCAATGAGAGGTTTGAGGCTCACCAGTGAGAAAGCTGAGGAATCACCATGAGGGACAACTAGCAGATGCCAGGCAGTGGACGGTCACCATGAGGTGGCAATCCTCCGCCCCCACTGGGAATGTCCCAGACGCTGCTCTGGGTTGGATGTGTCAGGGTGGGCTGCCTGTCTGTCTCCTTCCCACGTGTGGGCTGTCCAGCCCTCTGAGTCCTGGGAACTCATCAAGGTGTCTGTCAGGAGGGAGGCGTCCTCATGGAAAGGAGAAGGATCAGGTCAATGGTGTGAAGGAGAGGGAAGGGGAGGGAGGTGCCTTTGGCCAGTGAGGGAGAGCTCAGAGGCTGATTGGCAGGGCCCCGAGGGCCCTGGCTTGGAAGGATTTCAGCGGTCATTGGGAATTATAATAAATGATGGCACTGAATTTAGGATCATGGGTCCTGGGTTCAAATCTAGCATCTGCCACTTGCCCCCTGTGTGACCATGGGCTAATTGATACATATCTTTGAGCTTTTGTTTCTTCACCTGTTAAATGGGAGAGTAGAGTCTTGGACCGGCCAGCTGTGGGCTCCTTCCCAGATCTGACCTTGGAGTTCTGTGACTTGGGTTTGAATCCCAGTTTTGCCACTTGCTCCCTATATGACCTTGGGCAGGCCGTGAGCTTCTTGGCCTCAGTTTCCTCATTTGTGGGATGATTTTGAAGATTCCTTCCAGCTCCAAAATGTGTGATTCTGAATGGAGGGAAATCTATCTGAGGATCCTCACCCAGAGCTGACTTGTTCTCAGCCCATCCCAGGGAAGGAATCTGCGTCCCACAGGCAGAGAGGCAAAGGAGCAGATGGGGGGGATCTGGGCTGGACTGGGGGGTCATCTACAGGCTGTGGTCACTCTGTGTGGGGTCCATGGCCATCACCATCACCTCCATGACTGGTCCCATCACTTCCACCCCATCAGCATCTCCATCTTCTTCAAAATCCCCTTCACCCACTGGCACATCCCCCACACCTGTACCCATCTCCATTGGAATCTTTATCATCTTCATCACAAGAGGCAACATGGCCATGTGGAAGGAGTCCTTGGAGTCAAAGGGTCTGAGTGTGAATCCTAGCTCTGGAATTTCCTATCTGTGGGAGCTTAGGCTCCAACCACTTTTCTTTGGTCCTCAGTTTCCTCATTGTCACAAAAAGAAGTTGGCCTACATGGTCTCTAACATTCTGTCCAGCTCTGGTGTCTCCTGTTCTAAGGCCCTTCCTAGCTCTGACATCCCCTATTCTAAGGCCCCTATCAGCTCTGACATCCCTTGTTCTAAGGCCTTTCCCAGCCCTGACATCGCCTGTTCTAAGGTCCCTCCCAGCTCTGATATCACCTGTTCTAAGCTCCCTCCCAGCCCTGACATCCCTTGTTCTGAGACCCCTCCCAGCCCTGACATCCCCTGTTCTAAGCTCCT
Organism: Trichosurus vulpecula; assembly: GCF_011100635.1. Lineage (NCBI taxonomy): Eukaryota > Metazoa > Chordata > Mammalia > Diprotodontia > Phalangeridae > Trichosurus > Trichosurus vulpecula. The sequence goes on from NC_050573.1 coordinate 14,782,736, forward strand.
TTCTAGTTCTGACGTTCTCGGCTCTGACTCTTCTCCAAACTCTGATTCAAGTCGAGTGAACCAGCATTTCTGACCTGCTTCCTATGTGCCAGACACCATACCCATTGCTGGGGATACGAAGAAAGGCAAAGCCAGTCCCTGACCTGAAGGCCCTCAGAGTCTGATGTGGGAGACAACACGTAAACGTCTATGTACAAACAAGCTGCAGACAGGATGAACTGAAAGCATTAGCATTAATGGTCATTGGGATATCAACTGGGACCTGAAGGAAGCCCAGGAAGCCACGAAGCAGAGATGATGAGGGAGAGAGCATTCCTGGCAGGGGGCACAGCCAGAGAAAGTGCCTGGAGTCTGGAGATGGAACGTTTTGTATGATGAATGGCCAGGAGGCCAATGTTGTTGGGCTGAAGAGTACCTGAAGCAGGGTAAGGGGTAAGACAGCTAGAAAGGTAGGAGGGTCAGGTTAGGAAGGATCTTAAAAGCTAAACAGAGAACTGTGATGTTCCATAAGCCTATGTTCTGAGTCTAGAATTTCTCTTCTCTTTAGAAGATTTAGAGCAGGTAGGAACGGAAGGCAGTGTGGTGTAGTAGGCAGGGCGCCTGACTTTGGAGTCAGGGGTTTTCATCCCAGCTCTGCTGAAACTTCCCGGCTGTGTGACCCTGCGTATGGTCTTTGGGTCTCCATGAGGGATGGCCTCCAAGGGCCCTCCCAGTTCTGGTTCATCTATGATCTCATTGTCACTATCACCATCCCCACCCTGGCCAGGATTAGGCTTGAGGTCCCCACCCCTCAGCTCCATAACTGCCCAGCTGCTGCCATCGTGGCCATCAGGATGGGGCCTCGAGGGGCCGCCTGCGTCGGGTGGTGAGCCAGGACCTGAGGGAGGGCTAGCTTGGGCGGGAGAGCAGCCTGCTGCCACCTCCCAGGTGAGGGCTGGGCCTCCCCAAGGTGGGGGAGCCAGGAGGAGCTGCAGGGCCAGGGCCTGCAGGGTGGGATGGCTAGAGGGGAGGAGGGCTGCTCCCCACACCTTTGCCACCCGGCCGGCTCCTGCTGGACTGGATCCCAGCAGCTTCTTCCTGTCATGTTTATTGCCTCTGAGGTCAGGAAACCATTTGAGTGAAACATCCTTCCTCCCTCCGCCGCCGCCGCCGCCCCCTCCTCCCGTGATTCTTTCATAGGAGCCATGATGCAGTCTCTCCCTTTACGGAAAATCCAGCAGGAGAAACTGTCAGCTTGCCTCTGACATCAGCACTGTCCCCGAGCCAAGAGTCAGGGTGGCCGGCCTGGGCTGGGCGGGCCTGGGGGAAGCTGGCCGGGAGAGAGACAGAGAGAGGAGAGAGGAAACCTGGCCTGCGGAGGCCCCAGGATGGGATGGGACAGGACGGGATGGGATGGGAGCTGCTGCCACATTCCGGGGCCCACGGCCATTCCCGGGGGCCCGGGTGGGGAGCGGGAGGAGGTCTGTGAAGGAAATTACACACACACACACACACACACACACACACACACACAGACACACAGACACATACAGACACAGAGTCAGAGACTCTTAAGAGAACAACAGATATATATAGATAGATAGATAGATAGATGATAGATATATGTACACACACACACACACACACACATATATATGCAGATATCAAGATAGAGATGTATATAGATATGGATGTGTATGTATGTATCTATGTCTACACGCACCCAAATATCCTGAGAGACAGAGACAGATATCCTCCTCATCCCTCACATGTACACAGATCGAGAGCTGGAAGGAACCTCAGGGGCCATATATGACAGTGCCCTATGTTACAGAGAAAGAAACTTCAGCCTAGGGAGGTCGGGCAGGTAGAGTGGGCATCAGGATTCGAATCCAGGTCCCCTGACTCCAAAGTCAAAGCTCTTCTCTCTGAGATACATATATCAAGAAGCATTTGTTAAGTACCTACTATGTACCAACCACTGTGCTGGTGCCAGAGATACAAAGACAAAAGTGGAGTGACCCCTGCCCTCAGGGAGTTTACAATCCACCAGGAAACTACAACTGTCATTATCGGTCAACAAGTATTTTTTAATCTGGTACCTACTGTGTGCCAGACACTGCTCTTGGTACTGGAGATACAGAAGTAAAAATGGAACAGTCCCTGCCCTCAGGGAGTTTACAATCTAATAGGGGAGAGAAGCTTTCTAAAGTTATGTAGAATCTTTGCCAAAAGAGTACAAAGCAGTTGCTTGGAGGGAACAACCACACACAGACGCAGACATAAATAAACACACAAAGATGTCTACAGATGATACACATGTGGTCCCATATGGATGATCCAAGGGAAAGAGCCCTGGCTTTGCAGTTGGAGGACCTGGGTTCAAATCCTCTGTCTGATGCTTGGGCAAGTAGCTTCATCTCCTTGGTCTCAGATTGCTCATCTGAAAAAAGAAGGGACTCAGCCTCTGGGGTTCCTTCTGGCCCTGATCTAGGAATCTATGCACACACAAACGTGGACATAGACTCCACAGAGACAGAAAAACATATTCTATGTGACATTATGTATTATGTGTAACGGGGGCAGCTAGGTGGCTCAGTGGATAAAGCACCAGCCCTGGAGTCAGGAAGACTCATCTTCCTGAGTTTAAATCCAGTCTCAGACACTGACTGGCTGTGTGACCCTGGGCAAGTCACTGAACCCAGTTTGCCTCAGTTTCCTCATCTGTATAATGATCAGGAGAAGGAAATGGCAAATCACTCCAGTATCTCTGCCAAGAAAATCCCAAACAGGGCACAAAGAATTGGACTGAAAAGACTGAACAACAATGAAATTATGTATAACCTCTCTCTCTCTCTCTCCCTCTCTCTCTCTCTCTCTCTCTCTCTCCCTCTCTGTCTCTCTCTGAAATATATATGAAGACCCAGAGATGATCATAAACAAACCAGTAGAACCATTACACACACACACACACACACACACACACACACACACGACACACATTCGACACACACAGAGACACACAGACACAGACACAGACACACACACATGGACACACACAGAGACATACACTCACACAGACACACAGACACACAGACACAGACACACACAGACACACACACACACACACACACACACACACACACACACACACACACACACACACACACACGGTAGCCCTGAACTAGAAGCCCAGACAGAGATAGTGAGTGTCCAGCCAGACTCCTGGGCTAGCCACGAGGCTCTGCTGTGTGAGGGCGGTGAAGACCACTTCCTTCCTCCTCTTCCTCCCTCCTCCACCTTCTTAACCCTTAACCTGGGATGGGGCTTGGGATCTGTGTCACATGTGTGTGTGGTGGGGTGAGAACTGGGGGAGGGGGTGAAAACCGGAGTGGGGGAGGAGCATGACTGAGAGCAGAGGAATGGGTCGATGCAACAAGCACTAATTAAGTGCCTACTATGTGCTATTCTGCCAAGATCGTACTGTCCACAGCCCTGAGGGCTTCAGCAGGGGGAGGCTTAAGTGTAGCCTTGATCATGGTCTCTGCCTCCCCCTGCTGCCTCCTGCCTGTCCCCCCTCATCTCTGGGCTGGCCTGGGTCCTAACCTCAGACTTGCTATGTGACTTTGGGCAAACCCCTTCCCCTTTCCCATCCGTAAGACTTGTCTTCAATGGTCTCTCCAGGCCTTTTCAGCTCCGAATTCTAGGATTCAAGGTTCTCTCTGGGACTCAGTTTCCTCATCTGTCAAAGTGGGATCATAACCCCTGTCCCACCTCCCTGTGCTGAGAAGTAGCTTTGAGGCTTTAAAAGCAGCACGGGGAGGGGAGAGGTCCTAGCTTCTGGTACAGAGATGGGGATCCAATGCCTGGAAAGGAGGCCTGACTCCAAGGCCTCTGTACAGGAACTGAGAATAGTGGGCTGCCATCTGAGGCAGAGTAGCTTAGTGGTTGCCTATGCTTAGATAGGTTTAGGTTGGAATCAGGAGGATCTCGGTTCAAATCCTGCTTTAGACACTTACTATCTGTGTGACCCTGGGAAAGTCACAATATCAATGGGCCTCAGTTTCTTCACCTGTAAAATGAGAGGACTGGACTTGGGGACCTTTGAGGTCCCTTCCAGCTGGAGAGCCCCATTCCTTGGCCCTTGGGAAGCAGCCTACCCATTGGGAAGCATTGCTCTGAGGTTGAGCCCTTCAGCTCTCTGCCTCCAGGTCCGGGAGAGAAAGTGGAGGAAGGTAACTCACACATGGCTCCAGGGCCATTCCGTTTCCGTCTGGATTTTAAAAACAAACACATACGCACAAACCGGAAGAAACAAAATAAAAAAAAACTTTCTCCCTGATGTAATTCCCGGGAGGTCAATTCCTGACTTAGAAAGCAGCTGGGAAATGCCAAGATTGCAGCTGGCCTTCCTGGAGGTGGTGGGGGGTGGAGAGGAGGCCCCTCCACAGATAGCCCTGGGCTCCCTTCCCAGCTGGTCCTAGGGCCTCTGCCCCCACTTTGGGGGCCTGGCCCCTAGAGCTAGCTCCAAAGGCCCTTTGAGCTGGAGAGCTGTCCCTGTCTGTCCCACCTGCCCAGCTGGACCTGGGCTGGCCCCCTCCCTACTGGCATTTCCTAAGACCCATTGTCCCCAGGCCCAGAGAGGCTGCCTGCCCCAAGGAACACACAGCAAAACAGCAGTGGAACTGGAAGCTCCCAGGCATCCTCACTACCTGGAAACTGCCAGAGTCCACTGGATGGCACTGCCTACCCTGTCTGTGTTCATTCAGGACTGGGCGTTTGCTTCACTTTGTTACTGGATACAGGCTGAGCCCTGAGCCTGGTCCCAGACTAAACCCTGACCCTGAGCCTCTCTATGGTCTGAGCCCTGACTTTGTCTGGGGACTGAGCCCTAACCTTGTTATATGGTCTGAACCCTGACCTTGTCAGTGGTCTGAGCCCTGACCTTGTCTGTGGTCTGAGCCCTGACCTCGTTATATGGTCTGAGCCCTGACTTGTCTATGGTCTGAGCCCTGACCTTGTCTGGGGGCTGAGCCCTGACCTTGTCTATGGTCTGAGCCCTGACTTGTCTATGGACTGAGCCCTGACCTTGTCTATGAACTGAGCCCTGACCCCCATCAAAGCTCAAACTGAGCCCTGAACCTCTATGGAGTGAGCCCTAACCTGCTCTTCTCAGCCTGAGCTCTGCCTCAGCCCTAGACCTGGGGCCAGGCTTCTGGGTCTCACCTTCCATCATCTCTGTCTGCCCTCCTTCAGAGCCCAAACTCTGCTGCTAATCCCTGGAATGACTTTAGGTGAGTCATTTCAATGCTATGGGCCTCAGTTTCTCCTTCTGTAAAATGAGGAGGTGGGCTCATCTGGATGGTCTCTAAGGTTCCCACCAACCCTGAGTTGAGGCCCAGCACCCCTCTACAGCCTGAGCCCAGTCTTACCAATGGGTTCGTGGCCACAAGAGGGCCACGTCAGAGAGTGTAGATGGGTCAGTGCAGCCCTTCTGGATGCCTGTCAAATGCTAGACCGAGGCATGTGGCTCAGCAGCCCATCTCCATATCTGGAGAACAAGGATAGCAGGGGGCCTTTTGCTTTTCCGGGCTAAAGAGACATGCCTGGGCTGAGGCCCAAATGCCCACTGTTCCTCCACCCCACAATGAATGCCTCCATCCCACCTCCTCTAGCCCTTGAAAAGAAACCGTCCTGAGACCAGTGATACCCAAGCCTCCCATTCTCCACTCTCTACAGAGTTAAGTGGACTCTGGCCCCTTGACTCCTGGAGCCCATTTCACAGATGGGGAAACTGGGGCAGAGGTCAAAGTGCTAGCTGGCATTTGAGCTAGGGCTGGTGCTGGAGGGTCCCAGAAGAGGACTTGATCTTACAGAAAACTCTGGACTAGGAGCCACTGATTGTGTGATCTTGGGCCAATGATCTCCATTCCTCAGTTTCCTCATCTTAGGTCACAGGGTGTCTCTTCCATAAGCTCCTAGGATTTCTAGCTGGAAAGTGCTTAGAGATAATTCAGCTCTTTCTCACCCCTCCTCCCAGCATTCCATGGTCCTAGGGATCCTGAACCTCACCTGGAGGAAGGGTCATTTGGGCTGGGACAGACACAGAAGGGAAGGAGGGGGTAGTAGGGCCGAGATGGCTGGGCTCCTCGGGGCCCCAGTGGGGGGTGGGGATGGGGAAAGTGGCAGTTTCTGGATGGCTAGTTATGGGGAATTCCCCCAGCCAGCCTGTCTACCTGGTGAGTCATTGGCATTCACTTCCCACACAGGACGACCAGGTCCTCCCCACCCGGCCCCCCATTCCCCTCCAACAGCCACTCATACCAGCTGGCTCCCCATTTTGCCTGGTGACCCATGTGGAGACAAAGGCACTGCTCACCACCCCCACCCACCCTCTGCAGGGGGCAGCTGGTGATTCAAATCCCCAGGAGCAGCAATGGCCCAGGGGCCAAGGGTCCCTGGGGGTGAATCAGCTTAGAGGGCAGCCAGGGGTTAAGGTCAGGGGCATTCCCGGAATGCCAGAGATGGTCCTTTGCGAGTGGGACCCAAAGCAGGTGTTCCCCTGCTGCAGAGCCCCAGAGTATGGCTCCTGTCTTGGAGGTAGAGAAAGGCCAGGGCACTGTAGGACCTTAGACTGAGTGAGAAAGGGATGGCAGAAGGCACCTAGTCAAATTCTTTTATTCTGCAAAGGTGGAACACTTGTCCAAGGTCACCCAGATCTATGAATTGAAGCTTAAAGCTATTTGCTGTTCCCATCACACCACACTGTCCCTGTACCAGGCTGAGGTTGCCAAGGCAGGTGACCTCACCTCCATTCTGTGGGAGGCGGGAGGGGGACCCCAATCTGGCCCCTCCCTCCATCAGCAGCAGCAGCCTGCCCTGACCACCCCACCCCAACCCAGCCCCCTTGAGCACTGGCATGGGGAGGATAGGATCAAGGGAGGATTGTGACTTCTTACAGTCTACCAGGAGTCTCTGAGGGGGGTCTTTGAGCACAACCCTATGCGCAGAACATGAATGAACAGCGCATAGTTCTTGCCCTCAGGAAGCCCATTGCCAGTAAGGAGTTAAGACCTCAGTTTCTCCATCTGTAAAATCAGAGGGTTAGCCTCAGATTCCCTCTGAGGTTCCAAATCCATGGTTTATGGTACCCTCCCCTTCCCCTTTCTCTCCTGGGAGACCAAACCTGCCACCGACTGCTCTGAATTCTAATTCTTTTAGAATTTAGGATTTTATCTGTGATTTCATCACTGGGGAGGAACTCTAGGTGTGGGCAGGCCCTCTGCCAGAGGGAACAGCAGAGCCCAGGCTCTGAGGAGCTGCCTGAGACAGCTCAGAGAAGGGGAGGCCACCCACCAAGGGTCAAACAGCTAGTTAGTGGCAAAGGCAGGATTTGAATCTGGGTCTTCCTGACTTCAAACCTAGCATGAATCCACTGCCTCCATGGTGCTAAAACGGACTCACATGAAACAGCCTAGAGCTCTCTGTGTGAGGCAGGCAATAATCTAGGGAGAGATCATGTGGGAGGGGGACTTGGTGATCAGGGAAGGCTTCCTGGAGGAAGTGGGATTTTTGTGGGCTCAGCATGGTGGAGGAGGGAACTTGGAGCTCATTCTATCCAAAAGACTCCTTTTACAGAGGGGAAGAGGCTTGCTCAAGTAACCCTTGTGGTAAGTGCCAAAGCAAGGACTTGTACCCAGGTCCTGTGACTTCCAAATCCATTACACCCCCGAAGCACTAGAAGGATGGGTAGAATCTAGAGAGGCAGAGTAGAGAGGAAGGCATTTCAAGGGAGGGGAACTGCTCAGGCAAAGGTGTGGTGGTGTGGATGAACACAAGGTGCTAAGAGGGTGCATATGGGACACAGGGTAGTCTAGGGTGGGTCATGCCTTGTAGGAGAATCCAGCAGCTCTGGCCCCCAGCAATCTGCACTGAGGTATGAGGGAAAGAAGGGCAGACTCGGAATCCAGAAGACTTGGGTTCATATCCTAATATATGAGACCCTGGGCAAATCACTTAAGATTAACTGAGCCGAAGTTTTCTCTTCTGTATGCCTTTTCATTTATTCATTCCGTCATCTGTAAAATGGGTGTGATGATGAGTATGTATGTAAAATGCTAGAGATTATTGATCCCATGTGACTTCTCTGGGCCTCAGTTTCCTCACCTGTAAAATGGGGGGGGTGGTTGGAATAATACCCTTTCAGTCTGAAACTGGGTTCAAAGTCTCCTACCTGAGGAGTGAACTTGGTCTGGTGCCTTCCCTTGCTCAGTAAAATGAGGGGATGGGGCCAGCCATCTGCAGCAGCTCTCGATCCCTAGGACTGAGTGCCTGGGGAGAGGCCACACCCGGCCAGGATCCCCCCCAGCTCAGGCCACGTGTGAGTTCCCCCCATTCCCGCTAGCAAGCACTCCAGCCTCCAGCCAGGCTTCCTTAGCAGGGGCTGGAGTGGATGGAGATGAAGTCACAGCTGGAAGAGGCCCGGCTGGGGCTGCCACTCCAGGGTGGGGTGCTGGGGGGGAGGGGAGTGAGAAAGGGGGGTTGTGACCCTGGGAACCGGCCAGTGAGAGAACCAGGGGAAGAAGACAAACAAGCGCTAGGGAAAAACACACCCCAAACAAACACCCAAACGGGGCCTGGAGCTGGGCCCTGAGCAGGGAGGGCCGGCGGCCACCCCACCCCACCCGACCCCACCCCAGCGCTGCTCCCTACTCTGGGAGCAGGGGCCTGGACCCGAGACACGCAGCCCAGTGCCGGGCTGACCGGCTGAGGCTGAGGACGGAGCTGGGACCCGGCCCCGACTGCCCCACCCTGGGGCCCAGGCCACGGCTAGCTTCCCCGCTGAGCCGAGCACATGGAGGGGTGTTGGGGGAGGCCAGGGTTGGGCCACCAAGGATCTCAGAGCACTGCGTCAGGTACGGGGGAGGGTGTGGGGGAGGGGACTGTAGGGCAGTGGAAGGGATGGAAGCTGGGGTCCTGGACATGGCGAGGACACTGGATTTGAAACGGAGGAGGCAGGTTCTGATCCAAGCTCTGCCTCCCACTCTCTGTGTGACCTCAGGGAAATCACCCGGGCCTCAGTTGCCTCGTCGATAAAATAAGGAAGAGATGCTCTGGAAGGCCCCTTTCCAGCTCGAATATCTGATGACACAAGTTGGGGACTGGATCTCCTGCCCTCTCACTTCCCACCCCCACTTTCAGTTTTCTCTAGATGGAGATCAGGGTGTGTGGGGGGAGGGTAGATTCCGGGGACTCGGAGAAGACAAGATAAGGGAGTCCAAGGGTGGGGGGTGGGGGAGGAATTGAATCAGAGCTCAGGGAAGGAGACGCCTACTTGGGGAAGATTCTGAGGAAGGAGGGGAAAAAGAAGATAGAGGAGCACAAGGAGGGGGTTGAGGTGGGGGAGGGAAAAAGGAAGGCTGGCAGAGTGGCCAGTGGGCCTTGCCCAGGCTTTAACGTGGGGCACACGGGGACTAAGCTGGAGATGTAGGGGGAGAGAAAGTCTGAGCCAGGGGTTCAGGGGGCCAAGTAGCAAGGATTGAGGGGCTAAGTCATGTACCTTTGAGGGCCAAGTCTGGGAAATACGGAAGCTGGGTTGGGAGGCTGGATCAGGGAGCATCAGGGGAGGACTTGAAGCTGGGGGGCCCAGGTTGGATGATCTGAGGGCTCTAATGAGGGGGGCAGAACATTCCAGGTTGGACAAAAGGGAAATCGAATTGGACAGTCGTGACCTAGTTGGGGCAGGGGGTGGGCTTCAAGGGCTGATTAGGACATGGTGAGGCTTCTTGGACCAGTGCAAAGCAGCCTGGGATGGGTGAGATCTCCAAGTGATAGGGCCTGTAGCCCTGGCTAGGCTCTGGGGGGGAGGGGTGAAGCTGGGAGGCCCATCATCTCAGAGGGCCCGAGTCAGATCGCCTCTGTGGGTGACCTCGACATCCTTTGATTACCCCAATCCCAGGATAGGGTGGGGTGGGAGAAAAGATGCCAGGCAGAGTCTTTGGCAGGCCAGAGGAAGCAAGCAGGAGGTGAGGCTGGGAGGGGCAAGGGCTGGGCGGGGTAGCTGGGTCCAGCTGTGTTTATCCCTGCAGTCGGTTAGGAATAGCCAGCAGCTTGTTATCAGGCCCTCGGTCCCAGCCCCCAGGGTTCCCCCACCTCCATTCAGTCCTAGAGGAGGAGACCGGTTCTGGCAAGACCAGGAAGGAGCACATGGCCAGGCAGGCCTGAGAGCTGGGGGGATGTGGCAACTTGTCGGATGGGGTGGTGGGGAAAGAGGAAAGCTCCTGACCTGGGCCGGGCTGCCAAAGCCACAGACCTCCCCGTGGCAGCACTGGGGCGGGACCACCCCCGTCACTCGGTGGAAACTGGAGCTTGCCTGGTTAGGAGTTTGCCTCTTGGAAACTGGTTCTCATCCATCTCCCCTTTGGGGGGCCAGGACGTGGAATTGGAGCTGCACGAGACTTGTCGGTGCCCACGCCCTGGTGGGTTGTGGCACTTACTTCCGAGGACCGCAAAGAACTCTACCGGGTTATCCCCACCGTGCCCGTCTTTTCCTCTCCTGTTTCACAGATGGGGAAACTGAGGCCCAGAGCAGGACAATGTCAGGGCAGTGGGATATAGGGAAGATGAGCTGGATTTTGAGCCAGAGGGTTCAAATTCCAGCTCTGCTCCCTGTGTGATCCCTTCTTTCTGAGCCTCAGTTTCTCTCTCGGTAAAATAAAGAGGTTGCACTGGGTGGTCTCTATGGTTCCTTCCAGCTTCAAGTCTATGGTCCTGTAGACAAATAAGTTCCTTGAGGGCAGGGACTGTCTCACTTTTGTCATTTCATCCCCAGCAGTTTTGGGCACCTAGGGGGTGCTTGATAAATGCTTTTTAAATTAAATTGAGTTGAATTGGGTGCCATATCTTTGAGCAGAGTGTAAGCTCCTTGAGGGCAAGGACTGTTTCACTTTTGTCACTGTATCCTTAGCGTACTAAATGCCTGTTGGATGACTCAGCCGATGGCCAGGGTTGGAGCCTCCTTCGTCCACTCTCCATCAGCTCCTGTTTCTATAGCATTGTACCCTTTAGGCCATACAGACTTTCATTAGATTCTCCCAACAACCCTCGGAAGTAGGGTAGGACTTTAAGCAAATCCCTTCCCCTTTCTGGGCCATCATTTATATGATGGAAGAACTGGACTACCTGAGCTTCAAAGTGTCTTCTAACATCCATTCAATCAATCCACAAGCATGTATTAAGCTCTTACTACATGCCAACTGCTGGGAATACAAAGGCACACAATCGAAACATCCCTGCCCCTAGTGAGCTGACAGTCTCGCTGAGTATTCATGTAGTAGGTCTAGCCAGTCTCTACCACTAACTTTGCCTCTTCTGAGACTCAGTTTCCCATCTGTAAAACCGTGGGGTTGGACTGGGTGGTCTTTCAGGTCCCTTCCATTCACCATGTCTTTATTACTGTTAATTAAGATCCCAATTCAGCGATGTCATTTTCAGGAGCATAAATTTCAAGCTAGAAGGGCCCTCAGCTATAATCCGGTTCAATCCCCTTGTGTTCAAGAAACCTGAAGCCCAGACTTGCCCAAGGTCCCACAGATGGTAGATGCCAGGATTCGAACCTCTGACTCCAAGCCAAGCTTCCTGGTGGCATGCTGCCTCTCTTAGCTACCACCCTTTAACCGGCTCTCCACACCTACCCCAGTCATCCCTAGTCTCTCTAAGCGACAACACCCTTTTGCCAAGGGCTGGCACCGAGTGACAGCCAAGTGTCAGATTCCTCACTGTTGTAAACCATGGTGATCGAGGCAGTCTTGCCAGGGGTCCTACTGCCACTGTACTCCCAGACTGCCCCATCCCACAGTGTCTGAGGGAGGTCAGGATCAGTCTCCTACCCTCACTCCCTGCCCCCCCACTAGCCTTGCCGGTCCCTTTGCTCCACTTCCCCCCCCTTCCCCCCACCAGGTGACTCAGGAAGTTTCTCTGAGTTTCAAGGTACTTTTTCAGGGAATGGAGTTAGGACCCTGGCTTGTGGGGAGGAACATCTTCCCACCCCCTACCTCAACTTCAAACAATTAAGAAAAATGAGCCACAGGCTGTTGGTTTTTTGGAAGACCATTATAATTCGATCACAAAAAAATTCTTAGAAGAGAGAAGGAAAAAAAGGCTCCTTTCCCCGCCCCCCCCCACTCTCCCCCTTCTCGCTGCCCCCCCCTCACTTTCACTCTCCTCCCATTCATAATTTCCACAACTATGATGCACCTCAAACAACTTCCTGAATTGGGTATCCTTTTGAGTGGCTAAATATAGCTTTGCTTTTTTCTCTGTCTTACAACATAGGCTCCCGTATATAAACCAGGCCAAGTCCCGCTCGAGCATGAATTTCTGCAAACACCCCTGTCAACATAAACTCAGTCTCCACTAGGTCCCTCCCGACTTCAAGTCCGGCCCACAATGAAGGTCTTGGCCGCAGGTAAATGCAACACCCCGCCCGCCCGGTCCCCCACTCCGTGGGGCTTCTCCTGACTTGGTGCTTGGGTGGGGGGGCGGCGGGGGGGGGCGGGGAGAGAGAGAGAGAGAGAGAGAGAGAGAGAGAGAGAGAGAGAGAGAGAGAGAGAGAGAGAGAGAGAGAGAGAGAGAGAGAGAGAGAGAGAGAGAGAGAGAGAGAGAGAGAGAGAGAGAGAGAGAGAGAGAGAGAGAGAGAGAGAGAGAGAGAGAGAACCCACCCACCCCTGCAGACAGACAGACAGGCAGCTCGCCCGCCCAATCTGCCGGCCAGGCAAGGCGCGCCGAGCCAACCTGCGGGGCTGGGCGCTGGTGGCGGGGAGGAGAGCCGGGCAAGCGAGTGAGCGAGTGAGCGGCTGCAGGCAGCTCCCCTGGCCCTGCACATGGCTCCCTGGCGCCCGCCACTCCAGCATCCGGAGGACAAGGAGGAGGAGGCGGCACAGAGCGGCACGCCTGGGCTTTCCAGGACTGAGTGGCCACTGAACGCAGGTTTGCCAGCGTCGGGGGAGTCCCGACCAGAGCTCCGGCTCCTTTCCAGCCTTCTCCCTTCCTTCTTTATCGAGCGCTCCCTCACTCTGTGCTTCCCACCCACCCGGCTCTTCTTGCGCCCGCCTCTCTCTCTCTCTCTCTCTCTCTCTCTCTCTCTCTCTCTCACTCCCCCCTCTCCCACTCACTTTCCTGTCTCCTTTTCGTTTTTACTTTCTAATTTTTTCTTCCTTTTCTTTTTCTTCCTTTCTTCCTCACTTCCTCACTTCCTATTTCTTCCTACTTTTTTCTTTCCCTTTCATGTCTGTGATTTTTCTTCTCCCTTCAATCGCTTTCTCTCATTTCATTCATTCACTCATCCATCCATCCATCCATCCATTCGCTGTCTCTCTCTGGTGCTGTTTGCTTCTGTCGGATCCCCTCAGCTCCCCCTAACTCCACTTTGCTTTCCATCCAGATGGGGAGCTGTGTCCCTCTAAGGGCCCTGGAGTCCAGAAGGCAGTTTTTCTGTTTCCCATTCCTTCTCCCCCACTGAGGATGTTTGCAGGACGCTAGCAAGAGTGGGTTGGTTGGCAGAGGGCAGAGAGCCAATGTTTGGGGGGGGGGCCTTGGGAAATAAGTGTGTGTTTGGGGGGGTGGGGGGGCTTTCTTTATGAGCCTTCTCCACTCTGCCTGGGACTCTGCCTGGGAAGAGCTAAGCAGGTGGGGGGAGGGGAAGATAAGGATGGGGACTGCACCTGTGATTCCATTGGCACAGGGAGTTCCCTGGTGGGAAAACTTTCTATACCAATGAAGACTGGAGTTTCTCTGCAATTTAGTGTTGAGCCCAGAGTAGTGAAGGGATAAATGACTTTGTCAGGGTCATGCAGCCAGTATGTGTCAGAGCCAGGACTTGAACCCATGTGTTGGTAGCTTAGAGGCTAGTACTCTGTGCACTGTACCATGCTGAGACCAGAAATAACCAAACACTCATATTATAATCCTGTACTTTCTTCCTGCCCCACCTCCCCAAATGCATTGCATGGAGATGGGAATGATGAGGGGTGGGAATCCCTGGCTGGCTCTGGGATGAAAAATCTGAAGACTTGGGGTCACATTTCAGCTCTGCTATCTTTTTTTAAACCTTTCTGAGCCTCAGTTTCCCTCTGGGTTGCATTAGAATCTAGTCACTAGATCATCTCAGAGGTCTTTTGCAGCTCCAACTTTCTTGGGATGCTCTCCTAACTCCTAGGGGGTGGGAAGAGGGGCTGCACAAGGTCTGATTTTCACTAAGCAGACAGATGGGTGGGTCACCATTCCATCCCTATCTGAGGGTTTTAATAATACTGGGGCCTGGGATGACTGTGGGTTCGCCTGTCTCCCTTGGCACTTGTCTCACCCTCGGGGCTGAATGAAGCTTAGCTAATCTGGAAGGCCTGGGGGGAAGGGGTCTGGGAAGCAGTGGGGGCAGGTCTGGGTGACTCAGAGGGGCTGGGGGTGGCCATCAAGGGAGGAGGGAGCAGGGCTGAGCAGCAATCCCCCAGGCCCTGGGCTTCGTGGGGGTGGGGAGCCATGTGGTCCAGCCCTCCAGCAGCTGGACAACCACAGTCCCAGAGCTTCTGTGGACAGGTCCCAACAGCCCTCATAGTTACCTTTCTCTGTTCTGCCTCCCCCACAGATCTACTTCCTGCAACCTTTCCCTTTCATTATTGCAACATTTCTTCTACCTCCTCCCTGCTGCCCTCCCCTCCCTCTCCCCAGGGCAAGTGGGACCCCCTCAGACCCTCCCAGCCCCAACTCCAGCCCCCCATTGCCCAGGAAGGGACTAGCCTAGGATTATTTGGTGCCAAGGGCCCCTGGAGGGCAGGGCAGGGGAATATGGTATAGAGGAAAGAACCCTGGATTTTGAATCAAGGGAAACTTGTTTGGTAAACTTCCTAGCTGTGTGAACTTGGGCAAGTCTTTTTACTTCTCAGGGTCTCAGTTCCCTCCTCTGTAAAAGGAGGGGGTCAGGGTCTAAATCAGTTCTAAAGCCTGTAGATCGTGGGGAGAAGGGAATGCTAGACTTAGGAGACTCTTTGGAGAGATAGAGTGCGGAGATGAAGCTGGAAGGGACAGGATACGAGTGTGGGATTATGGGTAGAACTGTGGGGATACAGGTAAGAGAGAGTATAAGCCTCTCTGAGAACTGGAATTATCCCCCATGCCTGACACGTAGTGGGCACGCAATGCTGTTAATTGGTTGACTGACTGGTTAAGAGACTGGGCTGGGGCAGAGTCAGGTCATAAAAATGGAGGCAGCAGAGTAAAGGGGCTGTTTGGGGGCACATGAATCATAGATATAGAGCTGGAGAATTCAAAGTTAAATGACTCATCTGAGATGACACAGTTGTAAGTGACCAAACTTGGATCCCAAGCCGGGTCGTTGGTCTTTTCTCCACACCACGCTGGCTCGGCTGGGGGCAGAGTTAGAGACCCAGGGTCGAGTTACCTAGTAGCTATAATAATGATGATGGTGACAATGATGATAGTAGCCAGCATTTGTACTGCTTCTGAAGGCTTGGAAACATTTTACAAACACATTGTATCCTCACACTAACCCTAGGGAGCAGGAGCTCTTATCATCCCATTTCTACAGATGATGAAACAGGTTAAGCAATTTGCCTGGAGTCACACGGCTAGAACGTGTCTGGAGGAAAATTTGAACTCAACTCTCCTTGACTCCCAGTTCTATCTACCACCTGCCCGTGTGGAATCGGGGCAGGGTTAGAGAGATGGAGGGAGGTTATGGAGCAAGTGTCTGATGGGTAGATGACCTCAGGAGACAATGAGGGGCTCAAGGGCTGGCAATGGCTGGGGCGTGTGGGATCCTGAACCAGAATCCTGGATCGTAGAGCCAACCCAGCCTGGACAGGACCCCGGGGACTTTTACTTTAAAGCTCTCTGGCCAGAGGTTATTGGGAGCTGCAGGGATCAGGCGCCCTGTGCCTTCTTCTCACGGCCTCCTTCTTGTCTCTGCCTCCCCTCCTCAGTTTCCCTGGTTCTGGGATAGAAATCAAAAGCAACAGCAATACCAGCTGACACACCTATGTGGTCTTGAGGGTTGCAAGATTCTTTAGGTACATATCTCATTTGGCCCTCACCATAACCCTGCAAGGTATCTTATGCCCATTTTACAGATGCTCAGAGAGATGATACAGCTAGTCAGAGTCTATGGTGATCCAGAGATCGAGAGGGACAGAGCAGTGTGGCACATTCCCTGGAGTACTGGGTTTGGAGTCAGAGGTCCTGGGTTCAAATCCTCCTTTTCACAACTATGTGACTTTGAGAAATCACCTAACTTCTCTGACCTCAGTTTACTCACCTGTAAAATGAGGGAGCATGGATTAGATGACCTCTGAGGTGCCTTCCAGCCCTGGGTCTAGGATCCCAGAACTTGGCTTCTGAGTACCTTCTTTTCTTAACCTGGGATCCCAGGAATAAAAAGAGGGGAGGGACAGAAGCATGCAGTATCAGAGATAGAGAGAGAGCTGGGGGTGGGGAGATGGGAGAGAGAGAGAGAGAAAGAGAGAGAGGGGTGGGGGGAGATGGAGGAGAGAGAGAGAAACAGAGAGAGACAGAGAGAGATACTGAGAGAGAAGCAGAGAGAGAGAGAAACAGAGAGAGACAGAGACAGAGAGACACAGAGAGAGACACACACACACAGACACACACAAAGACAGAGAGAGAGAAGAGAATGAGGGAGAGACACAGAGACACACACAGAGAGAAGACAGAGACAGAGAGAGACAGAGAGAGATAAGAGAAGGGGAGGAGAGACACAGAGACAGAGAGAGAGAGAGAGAAGACAGAGACAGAGAGACAAAGACAGAGAGAGAATGATGGAGTAGGCTAGAGACAGAGGCATGGAAAGGGCTGGAGGGAGTGATAGAGATGGAGAGCCTGATCACACCCCTAAGCTGTCTCTGATCTATGACCTTGGGAGAAGCTCCTTTTCTGAGCCTCAGTTTTCACATCTGTAAATGAAGATAGGAATTCCTGCCCTACTGACCCAATAGGGCTGTCATGGGAAAGGTGCTTCCTAACCTTCACCTCCCTACAGAAACATAAGTGATGGTCATCCCAGGATTGTTCTTCTCCGTGATCAAGGCCGAGTAAGCCTCCATCCCCGGCTTAGCCTTCCCTCCCCCATCCAAGCTGACCTGAAGATTAACCTCCAGGTCCTTCCAAGCCCTCCCACTCATAGACCCCTCCCCACCTGTTTCCAGGAGTCATGCCCCTGCTGCTGGTTCTGCACTGGAAACATGGGGCCGGGAGCCCCCTACCCATCACCCCCGATGATCCCAAATGCGAAATGCGCCACCAGTGCCAAGGCAACCTCACGTTCCAGATCCGGAGCCAGCTGAATCAGCTTAATAACAGCGCCCCAGAACTCTTCACCTACTATGTGAGTGACCCCATCCGTACCCCCACCCTCAGCCCTGACCTGGGGCTTCCTCCAAAACCACTTGGCCAGGCCAGGAAGTTGGTCTGTCTGCTAGCAAGTCCCCGCTGAAGGTGCTGACCGAGATACCTGGTGGGTGGGGGAGCTTCAGGGAAAAGAGAAACAATAGCCTTGGTCTAGACCAGGCCACGCTACTGCTCCCCCATCCCCAACATTTCTCATGGAATGTGGCAGGAAAAGTCTCAACCTGGTGGCTGGAGAGGGTGTTAGAGGAACTGCTCCGAGAGGCTGAGGGGATGTTGGAGTCAGGTGACTAACGGAGGCTTCTGGAAGGGTAGGCTTCATGATGGGGCTGATTTGGGAGCCGAGTCCAGCAAGAAGGGAGAGAGGCAGATGGAAATACACAGAGAGAAAGAGGAAGACAGGCAGAAAGCAACAGAGACAGAAGCCTTACTCTTCAGAGTTGGAATAGACTTTAGAAATTTAGGTCCAGTTTAGACCATTTTACATATGGAGAAACTGAGACCCACATTAGAGAAGGGATTTGCCCAAAGTCACAAAATCACAGGATGACGGAGACCTCAGTGGCCACCAAGTCCAACCCAGACTTGACTGACTAACCCCAGCCTCTGCTTGAAGCCTTCCAATTATGGAGAGCTCACTAACTCACCAAGCAGCCCATCCCACTTGGAGACATGGAGCTGAAATCATTCCTGCACCTTCCACCTCTTGTTTCTGCTCTATGGCAAGAATAAGTTGGTAGCCAGACCAGGTCTGGAGCCTCCTAGCCTGTGGCTGTCTCACCTGAAGGCTGGCTGCCACCTCCAGGGGTCAGGGGTGTTGGACTCAGTGGCCTCTGAAACCCCTTCAAGGGCTCAGATTCTGTGACTCTGTGTTCCCAGTATACTTCCTGTTCTCCCAAGAGAGATGGAGAAGGGCTGAGAGACACAAAGAGATGGGCAGTAACTGAGAGACAAAGGAAAACAGAGATCGGGGCTAGATAATGAGGCCGTGCGTGTGTGTGTGTGTGTGTGTGTGTGCGTGCGCGTGTGTGTGTGTGCGTGTGTGTGTGTGTGTGTGTGTGTGTGTGTGAGAGACAGACAATGGTCTGGGGGTGGCTGCATGTGGGAAAGAGACAGGAAGAAGCTGTGAAAAAGGGAAAACAGAGAAAGTGAGTGCTTGTGTGTATGTGAGTATTTGTGTGTGAGTGTGAGTATGTGTGTGTGCATATGTGTGTGTGAGTGCTGGTGTGAGTGTGTGAGTGTGAGTATGTGTGTGTGAGTTCATGTATGTGTGGGTGAGTGCATGTATGTACACATATGTGAGTATGTGTATCTGTGTGTGAGTATTTGTGTGTGTGTGTGTGTATGTGTGTGTGTGCGTGCACTCATGCCAGGTGTGAATGCTAGGCTTCCAAGAACCCTTGGACATCAGTAGGTCCAAATCCTTCATATTACTGTTGGGGAAACTGAGGCCCAGAGGTGCGAGGTCACACAGCTGGCCATTGGAGAGTTGGGCTTGAGCCCTGGAACTCCTAATTCCCAATGCAGAGGCTCGGACAGTGCTGCTTTTCCTTTGTATCCTCCACTACGTTTTTGCTGAGGGCTGGGTACAGAGGCTTTAGTGAGTGGCCCCTCACATCTGGGTCACATTCCGAAGCTTTCCAGAGCATTATCGCAGCCAGGGTCTGCCTTCTGACTCAGGCAGGTCTGGGAAGGCAGCCTTGGGTGGGGGCAAGGCAGGAGGCGCAGGCTCCCCTCTGGCCTCCACCAGGAGGTCACTTCTCCCTTGCGTACCTCATTTTCTCCCTCTGCACAGTGATGGAGCTGGACTAGACCAGGGGCTCTTCACTAATGGCCCCTATGGCTGTTTAGTGAAGCCTAATAAAGACCTTTTCTAAGAAGGATGTTTTTAAATGCATGAAATCCAGAGGTGTACAAAGGAAGAAAGTTCTAGTGAAATACAGAAACCAAGATTTAAAAAAAGTTTATGGACTCTTGCTTAAGATCCTGTCTCTTAGGTCCCTTGTAGTTCTGAGATTCTTTGTCCTAGAGTCTTCTCCCAACTCTGACATTCTCTGTTCTAAGCTCCTTCCCACCTCTGACATTCCCTCTTCTAAGGTCCCTCCCAGCTCTGGTATTCTCTGTTCTAAGCTCCTTCCCTCGCCTGACATTCTCTCTTCTAAGGTCCCTCCCAGCTCTGGCATTCTGTGTTCTAAGCTCCTTCCCACCTCTGACATTCCCTCTTCTAAGGTCCCTCCCAGCTCTGACATTCCCTGAGTCTAGGAATGGCTAAAAGGTCTACCCTGCAGCCCAATGTCCCCAGTCTCTGTCCTTGCCCATAGCCTCTGGCACCAGGAGGAACCTCCGCTTCTCCAGCCTGGGCCCTCCCTGGCACATGGGTCCTTTTCACATCACTCTTTGAAATAGTCCAGAGTCAGCAAGGATGTCATGCGCCACCCTCCCCACTCTGAGTAATCGCTGTGCCCCTCTGTCCCCACTGGTGGTTAACCTTTCTGTTCTTCTCTGTCCCCAGTACAAGGCTCAGGGGGATCCATTCCAGACCAACCTAGACAAGTTATGTAACCCCAATGTGACGGACTTTCCGCCTTTCCATGCCAATGGCACAGACAAGGAAAAGCTGGTGGAGCTATACCGGATCATAGCCTACCTCAACGCCTCACTGGGCAACATCACTCGGGACCAGAAGGCCCTCAACCCCGGCGCCTTGCCCCTTCTCAGCCAGCTGAACATAACCACAGCCATAATGAGGGGCCTGCTCAACAATCTTACCTGTCGCCTGTGCAAGAAGTACCACGTGGCCCATGTCTCTGTCTCCTATGGCCCTGATACCTCCAGCAAGGACACCTTTCAGAAGAAGAAACTCGGCTGCCATTTGTTAGGGAAATACAAGCAGGTCATTTCTCTGGTGGCCCAGGCCTTCTAGGCACCCTGAGAATCTCAAGGTGTCACCTGGACTTGTGAGGGAATCTTGAGCATCTCCACTGGACCTATGAGAGATCTCAAAACAAGGGTCTAGGCCTAAGGATTCCCCAGAGTGATTCAGACCAGGGGAGAGCGAGAATCTCAAAGCATAGTTTAGAGCAAAGAGATCCCAAAACTTGATCTGGGGCACTCGCTGGGGGTCCTTGCTAGGTGGTCCGCAGGTCGGATCATCCTGCCAGGTTGGCCTGTGCCATTCTCAAAAGGTGGGAGTCTGTCTCTAGGGGGTAGTAAGAAGAGATATAGAATTACCATCCCGCGGATCCAGCGTAATGGGTGGTAAAGCTGCTGTCAGATGGGCTGGGGCTTCTGGTTGGTGCAAGTTGAGAAAGGAATCTTTATGGGAAAGGGCCGGCTCAATGGAAGGCCCTGGTAGCTGGTGGAGTCACCAGCATCTCTGACAATCTGGGGACATTCTCGGTGCCAGAGGAAGGGCTCCGCTCCTTTGAGGGAGGTAGCGCCCCTCTAGGGAGGGAGAAGTAAGTAGTGGCAAAAGGTACTTGGAGGAATGGAGGTGAAGGAGGTTTTTGATGAAGGAAAGCCCTGTGGAGTCACTGCCTCTGCCCTCAGCTCCTCAGTCCTGCCTCTTACCTGGAGCTCAGGAGGGCCAGGGAGGGGGGAGCTGGCCCACCCCCTGTCCCTTGCTTGTCTAGTTCCTTCAGTGTGAAGTGATAGGGGTCAGGTGGTTCTCAGTGGTGTTTGAGAGACTTGGAGGCCTAAGGGAGTGTGGCACAGGGGATAGAGCGCAAGATTTGGAGAGTTTAGTGACCTGGGTTAGAATTCACTTCTGCCTATTACCAGGCTGTGTCCCTTTCTCTCCAGAGAAGACCCTGACCTTAATACATTCACCTCTCTGGGTCTCTGCTAGAAGATGAGCTGGCTGGTTGGACCAGCTGACCTTTGAGGTCACTTCTAGCTCACAATCTGGGATCCTAAGGATTGTCAGGCCAGAAGTAGCCCAGAGAGCTCATGGACCCAGGCCTAGAGAGGAAGAAATCACTGGGCACTGGGGCCTGGAGAGAGAGGAGAGGCAGCGTAGTTTCAGTTTAGCTTGAGCCCACACAAGATCAGACAGGGACTGCAGAGAGCAGAAGTGGGGTGGGGGATGGGCTGGGGTTGGGGGGGGCGGGGTCAGGGGCTGGAAAGAACTGTGTCCCTGAGTGGACAAGGCAAGGGAGAGGACCATGAGATCACTGGAGGACACTTGGCCTGCCTGGATCTGAGACCTAGACAGGCCAAACAGCTGCAGTGTCTAAGTTACAGTGATTGTCTATTTATTTGTGTTTTTTCTATTTATGTTAATTTATTGGTGCTTTTTCCTGTCCAAGTTAATGCCCCTCCCCCAGCAACTACAACAACTCTAATAATATATATATGTATATGTATATGTATATGTATATGTATATGTATATGTATATGTATATGTATATGTATATGTATATGTATATATTATTCTGGGCTGAAGGGGGAGACAACACTTAGACCTGAGAACTGTTTGTGAATTGAGTTTGGTATCTGAGAGGGCACTGCATGGCTGGGACTGAAGGCCTTGGTGAATGGCTCTCAGCTTCTGTTCTGGACCACCACTACTCCATCCACTTTTGGCCTAGCTTCTAGGCTATCAGAAAGATAGTGAAGATGAAGCGCCTTTGGGGGGCCCTTGGTCTCCTTAAAGCCTCATCTGAAATTTGATTGGTATGATTCTGGCTGGGGTCCAAGTTCCACAGAGAGCTTTGGGAGGCACCTAGAACAAATGTGGAACATGAAGGCACCTCTGGAATTTCCTAGGCTTCCCTATAGATTAAAGCTGACCTTCCATGATATGGAGGGCAACTTTGGGGTCACTCCCCACCCCTGGGCCCTTTTTTGTTGAGAATCCCCCTATGAGACCTTTCATTCTCTGGGCCCTGAGGGAGCCTGAGAGCCCCAAGGTCAGAGCAGCAGGCCTCTCCCTAGGTCATCCAGGCCAGCTCCTCTTTTTCCTGGCCTCCCAGACTGAGAGATGCCTGATCCTGCTATAACAGCGAAGGGAGAGCTGAGCTTTCTCCCCATTTGGGGGTGGAGGAAAGGGGTGTTGGGGAAGGAAGGGCCTTCCAGGCCTCAGCCGTGATAAGGATGTTGTGTCTCCTTCCCTGCCTACATCATGTCTGTGTTCAGATTCAGCTCAATTCAGCAAGCATGTGTTAGGCACCTACTGTGTGCAGAGTCCTATGCCGGGCACTGGGGGAGCGGGAGTTGAGACACATGAGGTGAGAAGGAAGCAGAGTGGGAGCAGCTGCTACAAGGATGTTTTTGGGGGGTGGGGGGTGGGGACAGTGGGGAGTGAGTTGCCTGTATGAAAAATGGTTGTGATATTTTTGCACTTACTTGTACCTTCCTCTGAGTATCTCTAAGCACTTTACCAGCCCCCACCCATATGGCAGGTTCCACGGCTGGTGGTGGGAAGTGGGGGGCGGTGTGGGATGCAGAATATTGGGGAGCTGGAGATTTCTAGCTCTAATGGTAAAATCAAGGCTTAGGGAAACCCCGGGGCCACGTCCCACCTCTGTCTTCTGAGCCTTCCTGGGCCCGCTCATTCTTTGTACGGTGACAATTTCTGTTTTCTGGAATCCAGTGAAAGTGCCTTTTCCCAGCCCCTCCCCCCGTCCATTCTCCACCCCAGCCCAGGCTCAGATGGGACAGGCACTTGCTTCTCCCAGCTAGACAATCAATCATAAGCGACATGGACTCTTTGAGGCCAGCGGTCCTCACGCTGTATCTGTTAGCCCTAGTGCTTGCAGCTTCCAGAGCTGTAACACGTTTTCCTGTTCCCAGCCCCCCCCCCCACCCATGTGCCACCATTTTCATCAACCTTCACCCCCACCCAGTTGGACTCTTGACTATTCCCCCATTGTAGCCCAGGGGCTTGGAAAGGGTGGGGTCAGCCTCCCATTTCCCCCACTGGTACCAATGCCTGTCCTTTCTAGCTGCACACCCATTCCCCTACCCCAAGAGGGTCTGAGTTTTGGGCCTGGAAGGGGCTTGCCCATAGCACTTACCACAAAGTCCTCTTTTTAAAGTCTTTTCCATCCACCTATTTCTACCAGAATGATCTTGACCTTGGAGAAACTCCTGTTTGATGAATGTACCCTGTGGAAATGTTTCATATGACAAATTATTTTTATTTATTTAGTCTTATATTTAAATATTTATTTTTTTATACCAAAATGAATACTTCTTTTTTTAAAAAAGAAAAGAAAAGAAGAATAAATTAATAAAAGGAGATTGCTCACAAAAATCTCTCCTCTGTCCCTTGTGTATTGGTGTGATTGGGAAGGGTTGGGGTTGGCTTTGGATTTAGGGGGTGATGATGTGCCTGGAGGAGAGCTAACTCAGGAAGAATGTGTCTGAGAGGCGGATGGTATGGAAAGCTGATGCATGTGGAGGACCTGGCTTGGAGTCTCCATTTGGCTATTGACTTTCTAGGTGATCTTGAGTAAGTCATGTCCTCTTCTGGAAAGTGAGGGAGTTAGACCTGATGGCCTGGGAGGTCTCTGCCAGCTCTAAGCCAAAGGTCCTATGATAGCTGTCTGATCACATCTGTGGGGCTGAGCCAGGGAATGGAGAGAGAAGAGGAGAGATGGGAAGAGAGGAGAAGTTAAGAGAAGAGGGGAAGGGAAGGGAAATGGAGACAAATTAACAGGATTCGTGCGGCTCAGTAGTTGGCATTGGCCTTGGCGGGTGTTCGGTTGTCAACAGTGTGGTATGGCAGTCAAAAAATAACAGGAACTTGGTTCTCTGCCCTGGTCCTACTATGTCTCGTATTGTGCTCAGTTCCATGGGTCCTCTGGAAGAAGGGGATTCAGACTTCTTCCCTCAGAGAGTAAAATGAGACAGTTAGAATGACTGATGAAAGTTGACATGTACAGGTCCTGACTCCAAAGGAATCTTGCCAACCCTCATGCTTAGGAGGAGCTGATCTGCTCACAATTGGTGTTTTCAAAGGTACCTAGGATTTGCTCCCTTTGGGCCGGGGCATCTAGCTCCTTTCACCTACCCCAGTCTAAGAGTTCATGGTCCAAACATCTATAGGCTAGCCAGCAGTTTGGCTGTCTGGATTGTCTGCCTTCTGAGAGTAGTCACATGTAGGGCTTCATTTCTCTGGGCTAGACAAAGAAAGAGGAACCAGGGCTTGGTAGGGAAACAGATGGGCGTATGTCTTCTTTTATCTTTCCGCTATGAATAAGTCCACATGGTTTGTTTATGCAGCACTATCTGGGATACTCTCCCTCACTCTTAAGAATTGAATCCCTATAGGGTGACTGCTACTTCAGGTTCTACAGCGTTACACATTTCTAACATTGTAGCTCATGAGCCCCAATCAGTGGGGGCTATTAGCAATCTATCAGCAATCAGTCTGTTGATACAATTAGCTCTTTAAAAAGGTATTCACTAAGGTGGCACAGTTGAAAAACAGTATCTACAAAACATTCCACATAAACCTGGGGTCTACTCTCCCACAAATACAGTGTCCATGAGAGGAATGGGTACAAATTTAGAGTTTGATGGTGATGAGGTACACACAACTCTGTGGTATTAATGGTACTGGAGGGCCAGTAGTTTCTCTTTTCTTCAAGTCCCCTCAGAGTTTATCCTTGGGTGCAGCATCTCTGCTAATTAGATTGCTCAGCTGAGATCCCAGAATCTGCTTTTCTCTACAATGATTCTTGATTGTCAGGTCTGGCTCTTTTGAGCCAGCTCTTATACCTGCTGTCAAGGAGCTGCTCCCTCCCTCAAGTGCCTGCCTTTCTGTATCCATGTCTATTTGGAGTATGTGACTCCATGCCCTCAGCTGTACCTTGAACCCTCCTAAATTGACGAGCTCTTTGTGTGCTGGATGGAGCGTCTCCCTCTTGTCAGTCAGACTGATCCTATGGTTACATTCTGAGCTTTCTTGTCTGGAGGATTGGTCAAAGACCAAATTTTTTATATATGCTATTTAGTAAACACCATAGTTTTTTCCAGGCAAATGTGGTCATTGCATCCCTATTACTTGATATCCTGAACTTGGCAACCACAGAGGGGAAATTGACAACTTTGAGAGGAGGAAAGGCTAGGATAGTGAGATGGCTGGAAAGTCTATCCTCTAAGAGACTGGGGCATGTTCAGCCTGTAGAATGAGAGGGCAGAGAAAAGTGAGGAGAAGAAGAAAAGGACTTTTCTCAAAATCTTCATTGTTGGAATTCTTTGAATATTAAATAATAGAATGGCCATTACTTTGAGAAAATAGTTTAGTCTAGACATAATCACTGCCTTCAAACATTTGAAGGGTTCACTGGTGGAAAGAAGGAGCAGGTGTTCATTATTGTTCGAAAGGACAGAACCATAGGCAGAAAGGAAGGGGAGATCAGTCATAGCCGAATATAACGAAGGGCTTCCAGGATCGGAGTGGTTCAAAGGATGGAGTGGGTGGCCTCAAGAGGGTCTGAGCTCTGTCTTCACAGACACGTTGAAGCAGCGGGTGAATGGCCCCTTATTGGGGTCCCTCACAGAGTTGTTGTGAGGTTCAATTGATGTAATATTTATAAAGCCCTTAGTACAGTGCCAGGCATGCTGTAGGTGCTTAATAAAGATGTGTTCCCTTTACCTACCAAGGGGTCCTAGTGGAGGTGGTGGGTTGAAATGGCCCACCATTAAGCTCCCCTTATCATCTAAGATCCTATGTTAGAGTTTCTTGAGTGCAGTGAATTCAATCTGTCATCTTTATATTTTCAGTGCTGAGCAGAAGGCATTGTATACAGCAGGTGCTTAATAAATGTATATTGAAGTTGAATTAAGTTCTATGCTCTTAGTTTCAAAGGTTGCCAAAGGGTCTCTCAAGAGCCAAAGAAGCAGTAAGTTGGGGGGAGGGAGAAATTAGTTGAGCGTGGGACACAGGATGGGCATGTTTGGTTGGGAAGGGGGAGTCTGAAGAGATGAAAAGCTTTGAGTCATGCCAAATGGGGGATGAGTAAGACTGAAAATTGTCACAGTGGGGCCAGTGTGAGCCCCTAGCACTATGCTTTGTACCTAGTAGGTGCTTGATAAGTGTTTGTTGAATGAATGAATGAGCAAATAAACAAGGGTACTGAGGATCTCAAAAAAGCGGTGGAGAGACCCCTAGACATCTACTTCACCCTCTCACCAAAAATTGTCCTTATGGTCACTATCATTGAACAATGCTGTCGAGTGGAAACAGTTCTAGATTTGGACCCGGAGAACCTAAGTTCAAGGCCAGATTCTGACACTTCCTATTTGTGTGACCTGGAACAGATCATTTCTGGGCCTCCTGAGAGCCTAGAAGGATGTTTGTACCTCAACAGGCACATGGAAGTTTGGAGGAAAACTCACGCAACAATTTCTATTTGGAAGGCAAGATGATGACCAAATGGAGCTGTCCAATTGAGAGTGGGTGCTGAAGGACTAGAGGTTTGAGAGTCCTGCCTATCGGTGATAACAGAGCTGATGGGAGCTGATGGGCCAATCTATTCCTTCCTTTACACCTTTCAAAGTCCCTTATCCTAGATCATCTCACTTGATCCTTACAACCGCCCTGTGTAGATGGCCATTTTTCCCATTTGACAGATGAGGCAAGTGAGGCAGGCCTGAGAACCATAGGCAAGGGCAAAGGAACATATTCTTGAGTTGGTCTTGATTGTAGAGGTTCAGGAGGGATTCACTAATGTGGAATCAACAACGGTGACAGAGAGCCTGGAATACGTCCTCACACATCAGGAAAATGGGCACCCTGATGTCCCAGTGGGCATGTGGAGTATAGGCTTCCTCTCTCCATCCATCCTCTTGAGGCTAAGCATGCACACACATGCACTTCTGGGACAACCAAAGAATAGGACATATGCAGGGGACAAGTGTACGGGACTTCAATTTGTAGATAAAGGAACACGTATTGCTTAAGAATATTACTGAAAATGACAAAGGGGGCCGATGTCAAGTTTCTTGTTTGAAGTCATACCAAACCTGAGCCGTATCCCCTTAGCCTTGGGAGCCTGGCTTCTGGCTGTAGCTCTGACCTCATCTGCATGGCTTTGACCACGTCACCTAACTTCTCTGGGCTCCACGTTCGGTCATCTACAAATGAGGGTACTGGGCTAGATGATGTCAAAGGTTCTTTCCTGTTCAAGCAGGTTCCCCCAGCCCTGACATCCCCTGTTCTAAGGCCCCTCCCAGCCCTGACATCCCCTGTTCTAAGGCCCCTCCCAGCCCTGACATCCCCTGTTCCAAGGCCCCTCCCAGCCCTGACATCCCCTGTTCTGAGGCCCCTCCCAGCCCAGACATCCCCTGTTCTAAGGCCCCTCCCAGCTCTGACATCTTTGGTTCTAAGGCCCCTTCCAGCCCTGACATCCCCTGTTCTAAGGCCCCTCCCAGCCCTGACATCCCCTGTTCTAAGACCCCTCCCAGCTCTGACATCTTTGTTTCTAAGGCCCCTTCCAGCCCTGCCATCCCCTGTTCTCAGGCCCCTCCCAGCCCTGACATCCCCTGTTCTAAGGCCCCTCCCAGCTCTGACATCTTTGGTTCTAAGGCCCCTTCCAGCCCTGCCATCCCCTGTTCTAAGGCCCCTCCCAGCCCTGACATTCCCCGTTCTAAGGTCCCTCCCAGTCGTGACATTATCTGTTCTAAGGCCCTCCCTGTTCTAACAGTCTGTGATCTAAGGCCCTTCCTGCTCTTACAATATATGACTCTACGGTATGACTCGGCATTCCCTGCCTGCCGTATACTTCACTTAGCTTTGGGGTGCCATAATTACGGGACTGGATTGAATTCAATAACATTTATGGAGCACAAAGCCAGAGAAGTGTCAGTCTGTAGCCAGCCAATTTCTTATGTGTCAAGAGGAAGTCTTGGACCCACAAGGCACACAAGCCTTGACAGGCTTACTCTAAGGAAAATGGATTGTAAGCCATAAAGGCTGTGGAAATATGAGCTAACCTTAGGATTATTATTACGTACAGACCTGTGATATCATTGGGTAAGGCACTTCCAGCATGGAAATTTCCTCCACTGATGCAAACTGGCAACTCCAATTGAACTCATAGGCTTAGAGAGTTGTCTAGGGTTCTGGGAGGAACGGCAAGTCATCCAGAGTCACATTTTTAATTTAATCCAAGAAGCATTTATAAAGCACCTACCATGTGCCAGGCACTATGCTAAGTACTGGGGATACAAATAAGAAAAAGAAAGACAGTCCCTGCCCTCCCAGAGAATTAGGGAGATAGCACACAAAGGAAGCCAGAAAGAGGGAGAGTGGGGAGGGAATGCAGAGGTGGCATGGAGTGGGGGAGGGGAGGAATCTTGTTCCAGGCAGAGCTTCAGATGCAAAGTGGGCTGATCTGGAAGGCCAGCTCCTGCCCTCTGTAAAGGAAGGCATTGGTAGGAGTTCGGTCCTCCACCCTCCAGTCTTCTGATAAGAGGAAAGAGGTAAGACTCAAACCCAGGTCTCCCTTACCAGCTTGCAGGTGGTGGCTATCATTGTATAAAAGGAACATATTTATCTATGTTCATGTCACCTCCCTCATTAGAATGTAATCTCCTTGATGTCAGGGACTGTTTTGTTTTTGTCTTTGTATTCCCAGCACCTAATGTAGTGTCTGTCACACAGGAGGTGCTTAATAATTGCTTGTGATAGATTGATTCCTGTACATACAGGGAGAGAGTGCATCTTCAGGTTTTTTTGAGGGAAGGTTTTGTTCGTTTGTTTTCTAACTGTTCTTGCTTTGCCTGTTTAATAGATACCCTACCTAAAAGCAAATTTAGCTGCCTGAAAATCGGTGGGCAGTATACTGGTAGGGGCTCATGAGTGACAAAATCGGGAAACACATTCCCTCAGGCTTAACTGTAGAACCCGGAGGGCCCCCTAAACTGACAATGCAAGGAGGAACTGGGGAAGTAGCTATGGATGGGGTGCTGTGTGGGAGTGAGGGGGTCATAGACTGAGAGCTGGAAGGAATCTTCTAAGCCATCAAGTCAGCTTACAGATGAAACTGAGCCCTGAAGAAATTAAATGATTTAACCAGAATGACCCTGGTCTGAGATGAGTCCAGATTTTCCTGACTCCTGCACCCCAATCACCATACCCTGCTGCTTCTCAGCTTCCTCCTCTGAAAAATGTAGGGGTTGGAAATAATAGTCTGCCTCTGGGGTCCCACCCAGCTTTAAGCCTCAGACTCTCCACAGAACTTGCTTGCAGATTGCACATTTCCCCTAATAGTATGACTCTGAAGGGATACTTGTTAAAAATATTCCCTAGGAATAGAAAGAGAATGCTGAAAAGAGGAGGCTGAAGAGGAGGGAGAGGAGAAGGAAGAGGAAGAGGAGGGAGAGGGGAGGAGGAGGAAGAGAAGGAGGAAGAGGGGAGAGAGGAGAGGAGGGGAG
Source organism: Trichosurus vulpecula (assembly GCF_011100635.1). Taxonomy (NCBI): domain Eukaryota; kingdom Metazoa; phylum Chordata; class Mammalia; order Diprotodontia; family Phalangeridae; genus Trichosurus; species Trichosurus vulpecula. The sequence continues at coordinate 14,812,532 of NC_050573.1, forward strand.
GCTAAAGAGAAGGAGGAGAGAGAGGAGGGGGAGGAGGAGAGGTTCCAGAGTCCTCCCTCAGCTCTTTCCCATCAGTGCACCAGCCTGAGTTTGAATGTTTTCATCCTGGGAGGTGGGGAGGCAGGGCTGGTCTGCTCTGAGCAGACTTGGGAGGAAGGTTGGAGTTCAGCATCCTGGCTCCTTCATCTTCCAGGCCCAGGGGCTGCTTACAACCCCACGTTCAGCTGCTCTCCACTTTCCTCTCTCCTAGATCATATCCTCGGTGTCAGTCATCATTTCCTGCCTAGTCCCGTGTTAAGTTTCATGGGTATCTATGGCTTTGCTCCCCAAACAAGCCTGAGAGCTTTAGTCCCGTCTGGGTCAGGGGAAAGGAGCCTCAGGTTGGGGGCCAGGAGGCCTGGGTTCCTGTTGCAGCTCTGCTGCTGCCTGTGTGGCCTTGGGCAATTCACAGCTCCTCCATGCCTCAGTTTCCTCATTTGTCAAATGAGAGGATGGTCCCCGAGGTCGCTTCTGACTCTGACATTCTCTGATTTTAGGCATCAAGCACCAGGGAAGGGGAAGGGGCCAATGTGCTATGATGTTCTTGGATATTCCCTCTGGACTAGAAGTGCAGAGAGAGCTCCTCTGGTCAGTGATGCCCTCCCCCCATCATGCCTAGGCTCCACCTCCCTAAGGGCTGAGGCTACATCCGCACCTGGCATCAGGGGAATGGAAATGCAGCCCCTGCTCCCTCCACCCTCACACCTCATGGCCTCATTTAACAGGCCACAGATGCTGATTACAAGAAATCAAGTCAGCTGATTCTGGTTAAACCATCCCTGGGCCAAGATTAGGGAGTGGGATGATAACAGGGAGAGTGGAAAAACCGGGAAGCCCACATGTGTGTCTGCTCCTCGAGGCGAGGGGGTGGGATCTCAAAGGTCCTTTCAGTGTAAATATTTTAGGATCTTCCTTCTAAGTCCCCTCCCAGCCCCGACACTCCTTGTTCTAAGCTCTTTCCCAGTGCTGACTTCTCTGTTCTAAGGTTTTCCCTCCCAGTTGTGATGTTCTCCATTCTAAGGCCCTTCTCTGTTCTAAGCTCCCAGCCCAGTCCTGACATTCCTTGTTCTAAGCTCCCACCCAACTCTGACATTCTCTGTTCTAATCTCCCCCCAACCCCCAGCTCTGACATTCTCTGTTCTAAGGTTCTCTCTCCCGGCTCTGACATTCTCTGTTCTAAACTCCCTCCTCTCCCGGCTCTGACATTCCCGGATCTTTTTCTGTAAGCTGACATCATGTGGACTCAGTAATCCCTACAGTTCTTGGTTCTTTCCAGCTCTAATAGAATCCACAAAGCAGACAAAACCCAGAATGTCCTGGTTCCTTCCAGGCTGAACCATGGACAGCAGGGTCCCCTGAAGAGGAAGAGGAAGAGGGAGGCCAGTTAAGCAGGCAGCTGAGTGGGACAGCAGGGAATAGGAGAAGCAGCCGGCTCCCCTCTCTTTGATCTCCTGCCTGTCTGAGGAGGAGCTGGGAATGAGCCGATTGGAATTAGAAAAATGCCTCACATTTTTTTCTCTTGACTGATGGTTTTGTGCTTAGCTCACACGTTGTCCTCAGCTCACAAACTATCCAATTAACCCCTGGCCAGCCCTCTGGTACATGCAGGATTGGTGAGCCAGCTCAGCCCAGAGCACACAGTTCTAGAGACCTCTGACTTTAGGAGGGTCCTTAGACCAGAGAATGCCAGAGCTGGGGGGAGGGTGGCTTAGAACAGGTGCCCAGAAAGATGAACCCCAGAAACACCATTTTTCCCTCATGTTTTGGTTCAGAATCAATGACACCAGTGAAGGCTGCATGCCCCAGAATTCTCAGAAGGCAGAGAAGTCATCCCAGCCAGCATCACACCACCACTGGCTAACTCTAAATTCATTCATTTCCTCATGGAATAGAATCTTGGATTCCATAGAATTGCAGGTGGTCAGAGATAGATGGGACCTTTGAAATCAATGAGACCAACTCTACAGAGGGTGAAACTGAGGCACAGGAGCTAGTCCAAGGTCACACAGGGAATCCTTGCAAAAGCCGTTGGCCAATCCTATACTCCACACTCATGAGGCCCAACACAGAGTAGAATCAATCTCCTTGAGATGCCTAGCTAAGCCTCAAGCTTCATTTACCTGCCTTCCAATGAGTATTCCCTCAATGGCTGGTTGGTTTATCATCCGCTCAGCTGATAAATGCCAATGCCGGTCTGGCCCCAGGCATTCTACCTTCCCCATATCCCTGGCCTGAATATCTTATAACTCAGTGCAGCACAACACTTGGGATCGCAGACGTGAAGTTGGAAGGGGTCATCGAGCCCAACATTTTTCAGATGGGGAAACTGAGATACAAGAAGCTAAGTGACTTGCCCAAGGACACATGGATGGTAGAACCAGGATTTGAATCCAGGACCTCTGACTCCAAACCCAGCACTCCTTATTGCTATGCCGTACTGGTGATTGAGAACATGCAAGTTCCTTTAGGTCAGTCACTCCTTGTGTCTTTGTAACATCTGCATCTAGCACGGTGTCATTTAACAAATGTTTATTGATTCATCAGTTCAATATGTGCAAACACACACGTACAGGGTGTCCTAAAAATCTTAGTGCGTTTTGAGCTTCAATAGCTTTAGACAGCTTGAAGCCACACTAAGACTTTTGGGACACTGTGTGTGTGTGTGTGTGTGTGTGTGTACACGTACACCTATATATGTTTGTGTATATACACACATTTGTGCATGCACACACACATCCTCATACCCATAATATCTAACACAAGAACTCCCCGATCTTTCAGACTGTCTGGAGCTCCCACAGAGCCAGAGCCCGCATGCCCGGCTCCATTCAAGGTGCCCCTCTCACAGATCTAACAAGTTTTTTTGGACCTAGCCTATGATTTCATGAACAATGGGAGTTTCCCAGGGAGAAAATGTCCTCTACCGACACAAAATTATATTTTCTCTGCCGTGTCTAGTCTTAGAGAATTGGGGCCCGGGGCCCTGAAAGGAATAGTGATAATCCCTGACATTTTTATGTAGTACCTACTGTGTGCCAGGCTTATATAGCACCTACTCTGTGCCAAGCACTTTACCAATTCATCTCATTGGGTCATCACAACAACCCTGGGAGGGAGGGGCTGTTGTTAATGCCCATTTTACAGGTAAGGAAGCTGAGACTTGCCCAGGGTCATGAAGACAGCAAGTCAGAGGAGGGACTTGAACCCAGGGCCCTTTGCCTATGGGGGCAGGCTTCTCCCTGCTGTGCCACACAGTGTCTTATGGAGGGGAGAGTGCTGGCTCTTGTATTAGAGTAAGCAAGTGCAAATCTTGGGTCTGTCACTTACTGGATGTGCAACTTTGGACAAGTCCCTTCCTTTCGTTGGCTCTCAGTCTCCCCCCCCGCCCCCCGTATGATGAAGGGTCCGGGCTTGGTGGTTTCTGAGGGTGCCTTAGCTCTGCGTCTATGATCCCGTCTCTGTGCGCTCTTCCAGATCATCAGGATCAGTCTATACCTCTACCAAGATGCATTTTAGGGCAGGTGGGTGGGAGCATGGAGGGAGTGCAGAACTCAGAATCAGGAAGACCTGAGTTCTAATGCTGCTTCAGGCGCTAGCTGGGTGACCCTGGGCTTAACTGCTCTTGGCTTTTTCATCTGTAAAAATGGGTGTGATAAAAACACCTGCCTCCTGAGGCGGTGGTGAGGGTCAAATGAGGGGACACTTGTGAAATGCTCTGCAAGCCTTACGGTGATATAGAAATGCCAGCTACGATGTCCACGCCTCTCTCTATCTCTCTCATCTGTTTGTCCATCCATCTTTCTATCTAGTTATCCAGCTGTCATCTGTCTGTCCATCTATCTATATAGCCAACCATCTATCCATCTATCATCTATTTCTCTCTCTCTCTACCTCTCCTTCTTTTTCTCCCCCTCTCTCTCCCTCTCTCTCTGTCTCTCCCTCCGTCTTTGTCTCTGTCTCTCTGTGTCTGTCTCTCTCTCTCCCCCCTTTCTGTTTGTCTCTCTCTGTCTCTTTGTCTCTGTCTCTGTCTCTCTGTCTCTCTCTGTGTGTCTCTCTCTGTCTCTCTGTCTCTGTCTCTCTCTGTGTCTCTGTCTCTGTCTCTCTCTCTCTGTGTGTGTGTGTGTGTGTGTGTGTGTCTGTCTGTCTGTCTGTCTGTCTGTCTGTCTCTGTCTCTGTCTCTGATCTCCACATGACTTCCCCACTTCTCCCTTCCCTGGTCACTACTCTCCTGGCTACATACTTTTCCTCCCCACTGGAATGTAAGCACCTTGAGGGCAGGACCATCTCACTCTAGTCTTTGTGCTAGTAATACTTGGTTCACAAGGGCCACATCACTTTGTCACTCTAAGGCTCTTTCCTCACGACTCTCTGAGGTGGGTCAGGGCAAGTATGATTGGCCCCATTTTAAAGGTGAGGAGAGTGAGGCTCAGAGAGGGTTGGTGACTTGGCCAAGATCACCCAGCCGGGCTTCTTCCATCAGGGGCCGTTCCCTTTCTGTGTCCCACCAAGCTGAGCTGCCTCTGACACGTGTTACAGGCCAGTTGGACACCCTATCCCCAAGGGGTCCCATTTCTTCACAGCAGAACCTCGCACTTCCTTCCCGGCAGCAACAGCTGGTGACCCCAGGTCCCCAGGAAGCAAGAGCTACCCGGTGAGGTCAGCCCCTCACGTCAGCCTCCCAATTTCCCTGCTGTGGCTGGAGCAAGACTGGGAAGAGACGGCTGAGGCTGGGCCAGGCCCGGAGGAGGTCTGATCCCCATCCTTCCCACAGGCCCGGAGCTCCCTGGCCAAACCACAGGCAGCTGAGATGGAGCCTGGGCCAGGCCCTGGGGGTTCTCAGCCCCTAAGCTCCCCACTGTCTGGCGCTTGAGACCCCACCCGCCCCCGGCCCAGATTCCAGACAGTCCTGGGGGCTGGTACAGTGGAAACAGCCCTGGGTCTGGAGTCAGCAGCCCGGGGTTCAAATCCCTCCTGACACCTCCCCCAGCTTTGAGGACCCTCAGGCCTCTGTTTCCTGCAGTGTAAAGCTTGGACTAGCTGGCCTCGGAGGTACCCCCTAGATCTGGGATCCTTCCAGGACCCCCTTTCATGGATCCCCCTTCGGTGATCACAAAAACTGCCCAAAGGGCAGCTTTGTCTCTGCTCAGAGTTTGTTTTTTTTATTTCCCTGATGCTTTAGGGCTTCTTAGCACAGCAGAAGAGAGCCAGTCATCATTCAGATAGAGACAGTCACTTGACAATTGACCTCAGAAAAGCCCAAGAATAAAGCCCAGCACAGCATCTCTGTCCTCAACTCAACAAAGACCTTTTTGATATGCCGCCGGAGGAAACCATCAGTTAAATAAGCAGGCGATTAGCCGAGAACAAGAACACACATTCAGGCGGAGCCCACAAACCCACTCGTCACCAATGGAGGGGAAGCCCCTTGGTTGCTCTGGCATTTCAGGCTAGGACCAAACATCCAAGGTATGGGTCGCTGTTACTAGATGGCTGTGGGCTGGATTTGGAGCCGGGGACCTGGGTTTGAATTTTGCCTCTCCCACTTACTAGCTGGGTCAACTATGCCCAGGTCTCTCTGGGCTTCACCTTCCTTATCTGTAAAATGGGGAGAATCATATCACACACACACACACACACACACACTCCCAGGGTAAAATGAAAGCGCTTTGCAAACCTTCAAGCATTTTAAAAATTCTAGCGATCACCATGATTCTCTGTGCCTCAGTTTCCACATTCTTCACTTTTACAGGTTTACAGCCCCAGGGCTACCCTGGACTCCTCATCCTTACCCCCTGTATCCAATCAGTTGACAATCGCTGACACTTAGACCTCTTGTCTTTTCTCCACTCCCCCCTCACCTGGACTATGACGGCAGCCTCAAGTCTTCCACCATACTACTCTATCTGCTCCACAGGGATTCTCCTAAAGCAACCCCCTCATGCCCATAACTCCTTTGGCTCTCTACCGCCCCTGAGATCGCCTTCCTATACTTCTGGTCTTCTTTCTGGACCTTCATTCCCTTCCTCAAATGCGCCGGTGCAGCTACACTGGCAGGCAGCCAGGACACTCCATTTCCCACTTCCACACCTTTTCACTGCTGTTCCCCCCACCAGGAATGCCATCCTTTCTCACTGCTGCCTCTTTCTGAAACCCCTGGTTACTTTCAAGTCTCACTTTGAGCAGCAGCTTCTACATGAAGCCTGCCCTGATCTCCCTCCCTGTCCTGGCTGGAGCCCTCCCTCCCCAAACTCCCTGGTGTTCATTTTGTACGTTTTTCTTATATTTCCTATGTCAATATGCTCCCCCATTAGAACGTAAGCTTCTCGAGGGCAGGGACCATTTTGTCCTTGTCTGTGTAGCCCCAGCTTAACACAGTATCGCCAGCACATAGTAGGTGCTTAATAAATGCTTGTTACTTACTCGATTGATAAAGGGCTAGACTAACTGGCCTCTGGGGTTTCTTCTGCCTCCAAATCTGTGCTCACATGATCCTTCAGTGCTTTGCAGTTTACAAAACACTGTCCCCACCATTCGCTTGTGAGGGGAGTCTCTGATCGAATGAAGGGGTGACACCATGGTTCTACTATACAGATACGGCAGTGTGGTGAAATGGGCAGCGAGTCAGTCTTAAAGCCGAAGAACTGGGTTCAAGTCCCACCAGTGAAACATCCTAGCTGTGTGAATCTGGAAAAGTCACCTGACCTCTCAGTGAAGTTGTCTAAGGTTGTGTTGTGGAGGAGATGACAGCCTGAATTGGCAGAGGGAGCTGAGTACCTCACTGGAACCTCCTTTTGCCAATGAAATGATAGGTCCAGAACAAAATAGAAATAAATCAAATGTCAAGCATTGTATTAGGCCTTGGGGGCACAAAGACAAGAATTCTACCCAGAGCGAAACAATGTACATGGAGAAATACATAGTAAACATGAAGTGATCTCAGTGGGTAGTGAGAAGCCCAAAGGATTAGCAGGATCAAGAAAGACCTCATGTAAGAGGTGGCATTTGGAATGAGCCTTAGAAAAGAGCCAGGAGTTCTAAGACACAGAAATGAGGAGGGAGAAGGCATTCCAGGCAGGGGGTACAGCCTGCGCAAAGACATGGAGGTGAGAGATGTGCACAAACAAGAGGAAGTGAGGCAGTTTGGCTGGAACATAGAATGTGGTAGTGATGTGAGATTAGTCTGGAAAAACATGCAAGGACCAGACTGGGAAGGGCTCTAAATGCCCAACCGAGGATTTGTACTTGATCCTGGGGGTAAGAGGGAGCCATGGAAGCTTCTTGAGCAGTCAAGTTGAGGGATATGGCCAGACCTGTGCTTTGGGAAGATCGCCTTGGCAGCTGTGTGGAGAATGGACTGGAGAGAGGAGGTTCTGGAAGCGTTCTAGCTAGGCTAAGGCGTTCTGTTCCCTGGGAGGGCTGATGCCTCAGCTGCCAACACATTTACAAAGATTAAGACTGATCTCTTCTGTGACCCAGGGCCTCCATTTGCCTGTCTGTACAGGTGGTCCCCTTCTTGCCTGCCCTGGCTGAAGCGAGGAGGAGCGAGCTGACCTAGAGGATGGATCCATGCCAGAGCTGGAGAGGAATGTGTGAGGGATAGCCAGCAGGCTGTCCGACTCTCCCCGGCTGGCCGGCTTTGCACAAGGCCCCATGGTTCTGACTCCCTTCATTTCTGCAACTATCTGGTTCTCAAAGACAGAGGAGGCGCCGGCTGGTTTGGCTCAGTCCAGCATGAACGCAAATAGCCATAACCTGGGATCCCGCCCCGTGGAGGCTGTCAGGGCCCCAGGCAGCAGATCAGCCCATCAGCCCAGATCTCCACACTCCCAGGAAGAAACCTTCCCAAGTCCTGTGAGCCCACATCTTCTACTTAACTTATCTGAGCGGAGGGATGAACAGGAAAAGTGTGTGTGGGGTCGGGGAGGGTGTTATTGCCGCACTGACTGCTGGGCATGGAGGGAGAGAGCTCAGTGCAGGCCATGGAGCACAGGACCCTGTTTGAAGACCCAGGTTTCAATGCCTGCCACTTACTAGTTGTGTGACCTCGAGCAGGTCACGTGACCTCTGATGTCTATAAAATATCAGTAACCAATTTCTCCTTCCCAACCTCCCAGGCTGTCATGAACCTGTACAGCCCTTTATTGGATCATAGGATTTAGAGCTCAAAGGGACCCCACAGACCGCCTAAGCCAACCACCCCATTTTACAGATGGGGACTCCTGAATTTTCCCATTTCTGCTGACAGCGCCGCCATCCCTTCTGTCCCTTCCAACAAGCACCCATGTTCCCAACCTCAGAGTCCTCCCCAACTCTTCCCTTTCCTTCTCTTTCCCTTTATCAGTTACCAAATCCTATTGCATCTGCCTCCCCAGCATTCCTTGCCTCTGTTCCCTCCTCCCCACACACACCGCCACTCCCTTCACTCAGGCCCCTGTCCCTTCTCATGGGGATGCTTGCAGTGGCTCACTGAGAGATGCCGAAGTGTCTCCCCACATGAGTCCATCATCTACACAGTGTTATTTTCCTAAAGTGCTGGTCTCACCCTGTTACTCCCCTGCTCAAGAAGCTTGAGGGGTTCCCTATTACCTTCAAGGCTGACCAAGAGCTTTCCCTGTGAAGAGAGCTGGGTCCTAGACGTGGAGCCGGCCCTTCCCTCCTTTGATGGAGGATTGAGCTGCCAGTATTATTGTCTACATGGTGCAGGTGGGGATCCAAGGAGGATGGCTATTCGGTCACTTGCCCGGCATCACACAGCTAGTAAGTGTCAGAACCAGAATTCGAACCCAGGCCAAAGCTCCTTCTTCCACAGCATATTAAGTTTCTTAAAGGGCTTTCCTCACAACAACCTCAGAGGAAAAGAAGCATTTGGATAACAACCCCCTTCTACAGATGAGGAAACAGGGAAAATGACTTTGATAGGGTCCTATGGCTTTCTGGGCTCTAGGTCTGGAGCATCTTCTCTCCTAAAGGACCAAAGCCTTCACAAAGGACCACGTGTATGTTTTCCCACTTGTTTCCAAAATGCTTTGCATCCATTATCTTATTGGACCCTGACCACAGACAGCCCTGGGAGGGAGACAGGGCAGGGATTCCAGAATCCCAGAGCTCGGAGGGACCTCTGAGGCCCTCTCCTTCAACCCGTGCTTGACCCTACCACCACCACCACCACCACTACACACACACACACACACACACACACACACACACACACACAGAGTTCTCCAGACTCTCTGCTCAAACACTTTCTCAGTCACAGAAGAATCTTAGAGAAGTCAGCGGAAATCCTCCAAAGTCACACAACAAATGGCTGAGTTGCAAGTGAACCCCTCTTTCCTGACTCTATTACTCCCCAGACATCTGAGGCCTATGACCAACAAGATTGGGCTCATGGCTAGAAGGACCTCAGGGGCCATCTAACCTGCCTCATTTTATGGGTGAAAAACTGAATCCCAGAGGAGATATGACCTGCCCAAAGTCACACAGAGCTGGGATTTCAGCCCAGGTTCCCTGACCCCAAATCAATCCCTCTTCCCATCATATTATCCAGCATTCCTTCCCCTCCCCTTGTACCCTATTGAGAAGCAAAGGAAAGAAGTAGCATCATGAAGTGTGGAGCCCTGGACATGGCGCACTCTCCTCTCTAGCCCCTTTCTAGCAATGACTTGGCCAGTGGTGCATGTAGGGTATGTGGAGCAGCATGGGCCAAAGCCAGAGCCTTCTTAGCCAAGGTAAGAAGCTATGGACATGGAACACCGTGTACCCGGTCAGACTTGGCCAATGTGTTGGCTAATTTTGCTAAAGTGCTTTTTCTTTTTTTGTGCTCTTTGTTGCTGGGGAGGGCTGTTTGGGAAGGAAGGGTGCCAATATATATACACACACATGTGCCCGCACACACAATACACACATGCACATGTCAACATACATGTGCATACCTATACATACATATGTGTACGCAACACATATGGATATATCAATGGAAGAATATATTGCATATTAAACAATCTATTATTTATTATTTAATATAATAGTACACATTCATACAGAAATGAAACATTATATATGCATATGTATATATATGTGCACACACATACATGTACACATGCACACGCATATACACACATATGCACATCCACATATGAATAAGAATGGGACCTGGAGTTTTCACCGATATTATTTCACGGCTATAGGGAATTCTCAGACGGGACATTCCCTGTATCGGTGCCCTCCCTGCCACTTACAGCCTTAGAGAGCAGCCTAGAGCACGGAGGGGTTGTGACTTGCCCAGAGTCACATAGCCGGGATGCATCGGAGGTAAGATCTGAACCCAGCTCTTCTTGGCTGCAAGGCCGGCTTTGTGGCCACTATTCTGTGCTACTTCTCTCGGAAATGAAAGTGATGGATACAACTTTTAAAATAATAATAATTTTCCAAAAAGGAAATCAGACTACCTATCATTCCTGGAAAGAAACAAGTCAATTATTTGCCCTGTGGCTCCACTCACCATCCATCATGGTGACTTCCCAGACCAGAACATTCTTCCCTGGATACCACTGCCTCTATGAGTTGTCTTCCATTATTAGAATGTAAGCTACTGGAGGGCAGGTACTGCCTTGCTAGCTTGTAGTTCTAGCACTTAGCACAGTGCCTGGCACATAAGTGTTTAATAAATGCTTTATCATTTATTCATTCACTCATTCACTCACTCACTCATTCATTCACTCATTCACCTTACCCTGTGAGGTAGGGGCACTGGGTGGGATTATCCACTCTTTACAGATGGGGAAACTGAGATCTAGAGAGGTCAAGTAGCTTTTCTGGGACACAAAGCTAGTAAATATCAGAGGAAGGATTTGAACCCATGTCTTCTTAACGCTTAAGTGCAGCCCTCTAGCCACTGACTGAAAACCCCACACTCTTGGCAAGGCACTATTCAGTTTCTGTCTCTCGGAGGAGCAACAGAGATTTTTTTTCAGGAAGGATATAATTGACATCAGAGGTTAGGGATCATCCCAACCTCTTGGTCTCCCTTAATGACCTGTTAGACATCTGCCATCTGTGCATTTATCTAAACCCTTCTCAGCTCTGTCCCTGCTTCTGGCCTGGGCCCCTTCTATGGCTAATGACTTCCATACGTTTCCTCTCTCCATATACCGTCATTTCCAGTTTATCCAGAAGCCACACAAATAAACAAGAATCTCAAATGACCAATGATTTCTTTCTCAAGACTGAACAATGGGGATGGATGGAGAAGCACAGACGGTTGCAGCTGGAAGGGCCACCAGCAGGCACTGCTCATTGGAGGAGCCCCCATCGGAGGAGCCCCTGAAGACTAGTCCTCCATCCTCTGCTTAAAGACTGCCAGGGACAGGGCATCCCTTTCCCCCCAACACAACCCAGATCACTTTCAGCAGCTCTCATCATGAGAAGGTTTTCTGGGGCTCACCAAGACCACCTCTCTGCAACTTCTGATTATTTCTCCTAGTTCTGCCCACTGGGGCAAAGCAGAAAAAGGCTAACCCTTCTGCTGGACAGCCCTTCGGGTACCTGTCCCCTTTAATTCTTCTCTTCTTCATCTTATCAACGTCCTTCCTTAAATGAGGCTCTTTGAACTGAACACAACATTCTGCGCATAGTCTGACCAATCATTCAGTCAATAAACATTAATTAAGTACCTACTGTATGGGAGAGTGAGAGACAATGAGGAGTCTGGGATGACTCCCAGATTGGGAGCCTGAAAGATGGGGGGATGGCAGTGCCCTCGACAGTAATAGAGAAGGTAGCAGGTGGGGGAGGGTTTAGGAAGAAAGATGATGAGTTCTGTTTGTAGAGAGACATTGAAGATAAATGATGGAGTGGGGATGATAGAGGGAGTGATCTGTTGAAGGAGACAGGATGGAGTGAGATCACTTGTGCCGGTGGAAGGGTGAGCCTTGGTAAGGAGATAGGGGTGAAGGAGGAGAGGGTGGCAGAAGAAATCTGAGCTATAGATGAGGAAGAGGGATGAAGAGGGAGCTCCTGGTGAATGGTCTCTTTTTTTCCTATAAAATATGAGGTTCTCAAGGTTCTCAGATGAGAGGGTGAGGGGTGAAGGAACCATAGGAGGTATGAGGAGGGATGATTAGGTTTGGAAAAGCCACAGTGGAGAATGGGGTATTAAGTTGATAAAGGAGACAGATTGCCTAGCAGCGGTGAGGGCCCAATTGAAATCGTATAACATAAACTTGTAGTGGACCCAACCTGAATGCATGATTTTCTCCAGTTCAGCAACACGTGCACAGGAGGAAAAGTGGGGCATGGTGGGAGTCACCCAAGGCAGACATTTGGCTGTGCGCAATCTATGATACGGGGGCTAGAGGTTCAAGAAAGAACAATGGGGTAAAGTTGAATTGTATCACCAAGGAGTCAAAATGGGGAAAAGTAGAGAGAAGGGTTAGTGCAGGGGAGAGAGAGCTGAAGGGTCAGAAGATCAGAGGTCACAGTGTAGATGAAAAATAGTGTTTGGTGAGGAGAAGAAAAGGGACAATTGTCGGGTGGATAAGGGGATTTCAGGATTCTAGAACATGGAGGTGGTGTGTTTGCAGGTGAGGGTTTGACCATCTTTGTGCGTGGCTGAGGGTGGTGGAGGAGGAGCTCATGGGAAGCGAGTAGAAGGAGGAAGTGAGTAGTTAGGGTGTTTGAGGGAGGGTCAATCTGTATCATCGAGTCATCTAGTGTGTGTGTGTGTGGGGGGGAAGGAATCAAGAGGAGAGGAAAATTGGAAGCCAGGTAGCAAACTCATTGAAGAAGGAAGGGGAGTGACCTGGGTGCTGGGTGGACAACAGGTGCAGGATTTAGATTGGGTGGGAGATGTGGACTGGATGGACCTCAAAGGAGGAGAGATTATGGAGTGATGGAGGGAGGGGGCAAACCGGGAAGGGACCAAGGAGAGAAAGGAGGATTTCACCTCCCCCACTTTAACCAGTGAGATGAGTCCCTCCTCACTCCTGGGAGCTACCATTCTCTTAGTTTAGACAACTACTATATGTGTTTCTTGGATAACGATAGCTCAGATGTATGCAAGCTTTAAAGGTTTGCCAAACAGATTTGCACAGATGAGCTCATAAAAACTGTGCTTAGGTGGACTTTAAAGGGATCACTGCCTGCCTCATTTTACAAATGAGGAAACTGAGGTTAGATGACTTGCCCAAGATCACACAGCAAGTAAATGTCTGAGGAGAGATTTAAAACCAGGTCTTCCTGGGTTTTTTTTCCTTGTGCTCTACCAACTCCATAAGGACTGTCAAGCTCTGACATTGCCTGTTCTAAGATACACCCCCAGCCCTGACATTCTACCTTCTAGGTTATAAGGCCCTTCCTGGCTCTGACATTTTCTGTTCTAAGGCCCATCCCAGCTGTGACATTCCATGTTCTAGATTCTAAGGTCTCTCCCAGCCCTGACATCCTCTCTTCTAAGGCTCCTCCCAGCCCTGATATCCCCTGCCCTAAGGCCCCTCCCAGCTCTGACCTTCCCTGTTTTAAGGCTCCTCCCAGCTGTGATATCCTTTCTCCCTTCCAGACCTTTCTGGAGGTCATTGGAGCCAGCTCTAACCTGGGAAGGAGGACTACTCGAGGCTCTCTGTAGCCCCCTTCAAGCGTGGGTCAGCCATGAAGCTAGGGGCAGCCCCCTCAATAGCTTTCATTTCTCTCTGAGGCCTCTGCTGAGTTTCCTTCCTAGTTCAAAGTCTGCTCTACCCCTGAAACCACTTTCTTCTCTTTCCTAGAATTCTCTGAGGGAAAGTGATGTGTCTTTCAGTTTCTATTTCTTGAGGGTCATACATCCTGCAGAGTCTGTTTCCTGCAGGTTGGCTCATTCTGTGGTTTTAGTTAACATCAGAGGTTCCACCTGGCATCTGGGGAGGGGGGATTTCCTCTTTATACCTCCCTCCACTCTCTTGAAACCTTTTCCAGCTAATCACAGCTGAGAGTTTGCACAGGCACATTCCCATCTCTCTTCCCCTTCCACTCGTCCAACAGCCTAGAGCCAATGCTCATTCTCCGTGCTGAACACACTGCCTTGAGTCAAACAGGCAACCCTGTAAATGGCAGGGCTAAGATTCAAACTCTGGTCTTCTGACTCCAGAGCCAATGCAGCCAATTTCTTTTTTAAAAATTAAATTAAAAACTTTTTTCAAAGAACAAAAATCTATTATCTTTCCTTTTTACCTCCCTCTCCTGCTTTGGAACAAAAGAAAAAACAAAACCCTTTAACAAACAGGCATAATCAAACAAAACTAATTCCTGATGCTGGCTGGGCCCAAAACATGTATGTCTCACTCTTCAACCTGACTCCATCACCCATTATCAGGAAATGGATAGCAGGCTTCGTTGTGGATACTCTGAAATTGTGGTTGCTCATTGCAATGATAATTTCTTAAGTCTTTTCAAGTGGTTTGTCTTTACAATGTTGTTAGTGTATAAATTGGTTTCCTGGTTCTGCTCACTTCACTTTGCATCAGTTGGTGTAGGTCTTCTCAGGTTTTTCTGAAAACATCCTGCCCTTCATTCTTATAGCCCAATAATCTTACATCACAATCACAGGCTACAACTCATTCAGCCATTCCCCAACTGATGGGCATCCTTTCACTTTCCAGTTCTTTGCCACCACAAAAAGAGCTGCTACAAATATTTTTGTATATGTAGGTCCTTTTTGTTCTTTTGCCCCTTTGGGGTCACATAGATAATTTCATGAGCTGTTGCATGAAGGACTGAGGAAAGATTTATGGAAAGCTGTAGAATGGATAAGGCCTTTGTGTCTCCATTTTTTCATTTGTAAAAGGACTCAGGGGCTTCTAAGGTCTCCTCTGGCTCCAAATCAATGTTCTGCCAATCAATGAGCACTTATTAAATACTTATTCTGTGCCAGGAACTAGGTTAGAACCTAAGGATTCAAGACAAAAACTTCAGAGAACCAAGGAAGTCAAGAGAAGAAATTAGAGAATGTTGGCCAGGTGCAATGGGTTTGCATCCATTAGATAATTGGATTTCTTCCTGTATACTCATGGCTGCCTCTGTCTACTTGGTCCCCAAGTGGGGTCAGGGAGCAAAACACCCTGAGATGGAAGGAAATATCAAGAGCTCAGCAGCCTAGTGAAACAGGACAGGGGGATCTCATCAGACTTATTTCTTGTCAAACAGGCAGTTTCTCACAGTCACGGGGTTAACCAAGAGAGCCACCCAAAAGATGACAAAGGGCTCTGGATCTTGCTTTGAACAAAGATGGAAAGAGAGGAGAATCTTGCAGTGAGCTACAGAGAGTATGCCGTGTTTGTGTTTCTGCCAGAACAAAATGCAAGTTGGTCAATGAGTTCAAATGCAGCTTCAGACACTTGCTAGCCATCACTCAATTTTTCTCAGCCTCAGTAACCTCTGCTGGAAAATGGGTACACTAATAATACCTATTGCCCAGGATTATTGTGAAGTTCAAACTAGGGCACGTGTCAAGTGCCGTGCAAACCTTAAAATGCTCCACAAATGCTAGCTGGTATTATCATATCACAATGACCACATTTTCAGATAGCCCCAGAGATAGAAGGAGGAGCTGATGCTTTGGGTAACAGGGTCAGGATCTAAAAAGGCATTGATAAGCAAGAGTGCTGTGCATAGAACAACATAAATTTCTACCCCATCCCTCCCCCGGATCCAAATCTGAACTTAGGGACATATGACTAGAGAACAGCATCGGTAACAAAGATCTAGGAGTCTTAGGGGACCACAATGCCAGCATGTGTCATTGGCGAGATAGGAGTGATTTTGATATGATCTTGGGCTACGTTAGAAGATAATAGCACCAGGACTAGCATGTTATTAGTTCCACCCTATACCCTGCCTTGGTTCCACCAAGTCTCAAACACAGAACTCAGTTCTAAGTCCCACATTTTTTAGGAATGACAGAGACAAGGTGGAGGGTATCCAGAAAGAGGTGACCTGGGTAGTGAAAGACTTTGAGTCCATGTCATAGGAAGATGCCTTAAAGGCACTAGGGATGGGTAGCCCAAAGGAGAGAAGACTCAGAGCAGCCTTAGCTGTTCGAAAGACACTCCCTTGGAAGAGCATTAGACCTGCTCGGTTTGGTCCGAGAGGGCAGAATGAGGAGCAGTGGAAGTAGAAATCACAGAGACACAGATTAAGGTTGGAGGTAAGGGAGAGGTTCCTAACAACGAAAACTATCCATCAGCGGAAGAGGTTAGCAGCTCAGTGGTTAATTAGCTGAACCTGGAGTCAGGAAGACTGGAGAGCATATCCAGCTTCAGATACTTCCTAGCTGTGTGACACTGAGCAAGCCACTTAACTTCTGTCTACCTCAGTTTCCTCATCTGCAAAATGGAGATTATAACAGCCCTGACCTCCCAGTGTTGTTGTGAGCATCAAATTAGATCATATTTGTAAAGTTTTTTGCGAGCCATAAAGTGCCATAGAAATGCTAGCTGTTATTATTATTATTATTATTAATTACTATTATTGTTACATTACTTGAAGTCCCCTCATCGGAGATCTTTGAGTAAAGCCTCGATCGCTACTTGTGGACCACGAAGAAAAGATTCTTGGTCAGGGATGGCTTGGACTAGATAGATGGCCTCTGGAATCCCTTCTAACTCTTGACTTCTGAGATTGCCTCACTCTGAGATTTAGTTTCATCTGTCAAATGGGGAGAGTAATCCCTGCCCTCAAGACTATAGCTGGCCTTTGTCATCTTGTTTTGTCTTTCCAACAACCCAGGGAGGTATGTATGCCAATCCCTCATGGTAGGGACAAAATCCATTTTGTGGTAACTACACATAAAGCACAAATATGTATAATAAAAATTCCATTTCCACTCATTTTAATGGAGAAAATTGTGTTCCGTTTCTGGATCCGCATCGCCCCCTCCCCCGCCCCACCTCAAACCTCACCACCTTTTCACCCAGCTATGTTCCAATAACAAATAAATATCTGCTTAGTCAAAAACACTTACAGAAATATTCATTTTCAGTTTTTCGATGACAGTTTCACTTCGCGTCTTGCGGACTGTCCCATGGACAACACCAGCAGAATGTGGGTCTGGTGAAGAGTCGGCATAGCTTACTCAAGAGTGGGCCACACCAGACTCCGGCCCGCTCTCCACCTCCAGAGGAGGGACCGATGAACTCTGAGGACAGAATGAAACAGACCTTTTTTTGGTTGTTGTTGCAACATGGCTAATATGGAAATATGGTTTGCATGACTCTGCATGTATAATTGACATCATATTGTTTGCCTTCTCAATCGCTGGGGGGAGGAGCTGGAGGGAGGGAGAGAATTTGAAACTCAAAATTTCTTTAAAAAATGAATGTTGAAAATAAATAAATAAAAATAGTTTATCAAATATAAAAAAAAAATCCTTTGGAAGAACCCGGCTGATAGACTGGTAGGTCAGATTCTATGGACATAATGCACTTAGATTTCCATAAAGCATGTAATAGCTTCTCATGTTATTTTTATTGACAGGATAGAGGGAGATAGGTTAAACGGTACCACCGTTAGGCGGAACTTGGAAGCAGTTCCCAATGTTGGGAGAAAGAAAGGAAGGCTATTGGCACAGTGAGTGGACCCTCTGTAGGGCATTATGGGAGGACCCAGACAAGAGTCACCTAAGAAGGGCAGATATGAAGGAATTACAATCAGCATCACTGAAGGGAATGCCTAAGTCAATGAGATCACAGATCCATTGACATATTTGAATACGTTTATGGATCAGAGAAAAATATGGCCTGTGGGTATTGGGTGTTGGGGTGGGTGGATTGAGTCAGTCTGCTGGCAGGGGTGAAGAAAGCAAGGATGGTGAAGAATTTGCACAGGATGGGGGGGCAGGATGCTGTCATACTTGCTCCCCCAGCTGTGAACCAGTTAGCCATTTATTTAGTGCCTACTGTGGGTTGGGCATTATGCTAAGGGCTGAGTTTACAAAACAAAAGGCCAAAGAAACAGACATGGGGCAGACATGTTAACCTCACCCCTAGGCAATTGGACCCAAAACCCAGCTGTGAGGCCTTTGAGCAAGACATACATAAGGATCGGGCAAGTCTTCAGAGCCCCCCTCGTTCTACCTGGGAGCAGGTCGCTATGTATGTTTAATGGAAAATGTAGAGAAGCTGTGACTTCTGACTCCCAAACCCTTTCTAGGACACCACGGGGCCATCGTGTGCTCTCTTTCCATTATAGTCACCCAGGTACGGAGAATGGCTATCTCTAAGGGGAACTGTCATTATCAACCTAATTCTCACCAACTAAGAAAAAAGGAAGTGGTTACTGGGGCCAAGAATGATGCGAACCTCATGGAGGGAAATGATCCCTTCACCTTTGAACTTGTGAGAGAGAAGGAGGAAGAAGCCCCTTGGCACGGCTCTGGGGAGCACAGATTTTTACAGCATGGCCAGACTCCCTTGATGCCTGCTGCTGAGTCCAGCTTCCTGCCTCTCTGAGATGCCTTCTGCACTTCCCCATCCCCCACTCTCACCCCAGGCTCCTGGAGGCTCCAGTGCTGCAAGGCTGGCCTTCTGGATGAAACCACACTGATCACTCCCTGCTCAGTCCTGACCATGAGCACCCCCACAATCCACCTCTCTCCCTCCCATTCTTTTTCTGTTGAAGAGAGATGGAGAAAGTTATAGGACCTTGTGATTGTGTCCACTATGCATTTTTATTATCTTATCTCGACTGGGCCGTCATCATAGCAAGGCCATCTTTCTACTCTGCCCTTAGTCAACTCTCTTAACCATTGACCAGAACAGCCGAGTGGTGCAGTGGATAGAGCGCTGAGACTGGGATCAAAGTTCAAATCTGGCCTCAGACACTTAACAGCTCTGTGACCCTGGGCAAGTCACTTAACCCACTCTGTCCCCATTTCCTCATCTGTAAAATGGGCTGGAGAAGAAAATGGCAAAACCACTCTACTATCTTGGCCAAGAAGACCCCAAATAGGGTCACAAAGAGTTGGACACTACTGAACAATAACGCCGTTGACCACTATGGCTGCTCCAAACCTTTTCTTCTCTCAAGGCTTCCGTGGCCCCTTCTCCACTAAAGACCTTGCTTCATACTTTGAGGCCGTTCATGGAGAACTCCTTCACATCCCAAATCCCTCTCACATCACCTTTTCCCCTACATCTCGTCCTTTGCTCATTTCTGATGAAAAGATCGCCCTTCCCCTTCCCAAGGCCAACTCCTGACCTCTCTCCTGAATTCCAGTCATTCAGCACCAACTGCTTTTCAAACTGCATGCCCCAGAGACATGTGAAACTCCACTTCCTTCTCTTTGCCTTCCTTCTTCTGAACTCACCTATCACAGCCACGGTCACTACAACCTCATCACCACTTTCTCTCCTCCCTCTCTCTCTCATCCCACATATCCAATTAGTTTCCAATTCTTGCTTGTTCTATTCCACCATATCTCTCTTATACATCCCCTTTTCTCCACTGAGACAGTCACCACCCCAGCTCAGACCCCCCACCTATTACCATAGGCCTCCCCCCCTCCTTTTTATCATTTATTCTGAACTTAGCAACACCAAACGAAACAAACACGGCCATGTAAATCATATGACAGAAGGCAAAGATTGTACTTGAAACTATGACCCTATTACACATAGCTTGTGTTTCTTTTAAATCATAGACTGAATTCAGCACAGGGACTTTTAAAGCAGCCCTGCTTAGCGGTGATTCCTTCTGGTCTTTTTCCGGATTTTGGGGTGGGAAAACACTATTCCTCACCCCCTTCTGCCTTCCACTCCTCTACCCCCAACTAATGGGAAAATCAGTTCTTTTTTTAAAGACCCTGTTCATAACAAATATATAATCATGCAAAATAAATTCCCATGTTAGCCATGCCCAAAAATGTTTGTCTCACTCTGCACCCTGAGCCCATCACTTCTCTGCCAGAAAGTAGGTCCTCTCAGTTCCCTGGAATCACACTCAGTACTTACTTTGGGTCAGAGTTCTCAAGTCTTTTCAAAACTATTATCTTTACAAAATGTTATTATTGCATAAATTATTCTCCTGGTTTTGCCCACTTTACTCTATATTGCTTCATAGTAGTTTTCCCTTACTAGCTGTGTGACCCTGGGCAAGTCATTTAACCCACTTTGTCTCCATTTCCTCATCTGTAAAATGGGCTGGAGAAGAAAATGGCAAAACCACTCTACTATCTTTGCCAAGAAGACCCCAAATGGGGTCACAAAGAGTTGGATGCTACTAAACAATAACGCCGTTGACCACTATGGCTGCTCCAAACCTCTTCTTCTCTCAAGGCTCCCATGGCCCCTTCTCCACTGAAGACTTGCTTCATACTTTGAGGCCACTCATGGAGAACTCCTTCACATCCCGAAACCCTCTCACATCACCTCTTCCCCTACATCTCGTCCTTCGCTTGTCTCTGGTGAAAAGACTGCCCTTCCCCTTCCCAAGGCCAACTCCTGACCTCTCTCCTGAATTCCAGTCATTCAGCACCAACTGCTTTTCAAACTGCATGCACCAGAGACATGTGAAACCAGCCCATTTCATTATTTCATCATTTCAGTAGCACGCTAATATTCCATTTCATTCATTCAACATAATTTGTTCAGCCATTCACCAGCCGATGACTACCCTCTTGGTTCTTTGCCACCACAAAAAGAGCTGCTCTGAATACTTTTGTTCATATGGGTCCTTTTCCTCTTTCTTTGATCTCTTTGAGGATGTAGTCCTGGTCAAGGTATCACTGGGTCAGAGGGTATGCAGTTTTTTGCCTTTTAAGTCATGGTTCCAAAATGCTTTCCAGAATGACGGACCAATTTACAGATGCCCCTGAATGGTCCCCGAATGTGCCTGTTCACTCTAGCCCCTTCAACAATCTTCATTCCCCACTTTTTGACATCTTTGCCAATTTGATGGGCTCAAGGTTGCTTTCTTTTCATCCTAGCTTTCTGTTTGTGCTCCCTACCTTAAGTCTCTCCCATTCCAGACCATGCTCCAATCAGCCGCCTTTTCCTAAAACCTAGGTCTGACCATGTCGTCACCAATTAGTGACGGTGGCTCCTTACTACCTCTAGGCTCAAATATGGAGTCCCCCATTTGGCATTTAAACTCTTCCCAACCTGAGCCCTTCCTGCCTTTCCAACCTCCTTATCTTCATCCTCATGTTCTCTGTGTTCCCACAAAATTGGCCTCCACCTTTGGGTCATTATATTGCCAGTCCCACCAAGGCACAAGACTCTCCCTCCTCATCTCTGCCTCTTAAAATCCTCAGCTTCCTTCAGAGCTCAGCTCCAGTGCTATCATCTCCATGGGACTCTCCACCATCCTGGTTGCCTCCTCTGGACATACTCTACCTTCTCTGCATGGCTTCTCAAACTTGGGGCTCCCAGGACAGAACATTTTGCTCTACATGGGATCTGGCTGGAGCGGAGGACAGTGGAACCAGAACCTCCTTATTCCTGGAAGTTCTTCCTCTTTTTATATCACCAAGATCAAATAGACCACATCCACAGGTATACCAAGCACTGGCAGATGGGATTATTGTTTGGTTGTTCAGTCATTTCAGTCGTGTCCGACTTGCTGTAACCTCATCTGGGGGTTTTCTTGATAGAGATACTGGAGTGGTTTACTGTTTCCTTCTCCAGCCCTTTTTACAGATGAGGAAACTGAGGCAAATGGGGTTAAGTGACTTGCCTAGGTTCACACAGCTAGTAAGCATGCATTTGAATTCATGAAGATAAGTCTTCCTAATTCCAAATCCAAAGCTTTATCCACTTTAATTATTTCTGAAAAACTTCAGAGAAAAGAAGAGAGTTTTACAAGATTGCATAAGGGCAAAGGATTCCATTTTCTTTTTTTCCCTAAAATATTGAACTCTTTTGTTTTTACATCTCCTTCACTTTCCTTTTTTTGAGGGAATATTACTTTTTTTAAAGATTCATTTTTGTTGATATCTTTTTCACGTTGCCTAAATTTCTCCTCCTCCTAAAATTCTTCTCCCTCCCCCAAAGCCATCCCTTATAAGAAGGAATTATTTTGAGAAGAGAAAGAAGTTTTAGCAAAACGGATCTGACATTACATGCAATGTTCCACTCCTGTGAACTCTGACCTCTGCAAAAGAGTCTGGGGAAGTGCTTTTTCCTATCTCTTCTTTTCTTTTAGTTTATTGCTTATAGTTTTGCAACATTCAGTTTCAAGTATTTTGTGGTTTTTGTTCTTTCCATGTTACACTGCTCTGGTAGTGTCTTTGCATCAGTCCATGTAAATCTTTCCATGCTTCTTTAGGTCATGGTGGCATCTGGTACATACACTGTCTCCATCGGTTTGCTGAGATGTCATCATTCCTATGGAGGATAATAGGGAATTGCTTCTGGGAAAACTGGAAGGCCTGGAACACATATGGACATTCTGTAACTGACTCCAGATGGCCTACCACATACTTGGGAGGAGTCTTTTTTCTCATGTTGTGTTGCCAGAATTGTCTGATTCTTCCAAAGGGCCTGAGGTGATACCAGCCATGTATTTGGTGGCACTTGTTTTGGGGGGAGGGAGAAGACTCATAGCTGGTGAAATTTTGCAAGTGGAGAGATCCTTAGGACCTTCTTCTCTGCCTCATCCATGTGGACCCCAAGGAGATCCCCAAGGCTTGGGCCTTTGGCCTTTTCATTCACTCTTTTCTATCCTAGGTGCAGGGATTGGAGTCTCCAATCAGGGCCAAATTAATAAACTCCACCAACAATGAATGCCATTAATGTGCCCGTCTTTCCACAGTCCCTCCAACATTGACTATTCTTGTTTTTTGTCATCTTTGCCAATTAGTTGAGTGTGAGCTGAAACCTCAAAGTTGTTTTGAAATACATTTCTCTTATTACTAGCGATTTGAGCAAGTTTTCATATGATTTGATAATTTCCTAGCATTAATAGTTCACAATGCTTCTTCTGAGAACAATTTGTTCATATTCTTGGACCACGTATTCGTTGAGGAATAACTCTTGGAAATAACCCCATTTTCTCAAACTATAGGCCAGCAAGCTTGATTTTGATTCCTGGCAAAGTCCTAGGAAAGAAGGATTATGATGGTTAGTGAACACTTAGAAAAGGGGCTGGGTGCCACAGAGAAAGCTTGGCTCCATCAAGAACAAATTCTGCCCTGAGAGGCAGGGGACTACTGGGGCAGAATGGTGCATACATCATCAGATTACTCATTGTTTCAGGTGTTTTTATTTGTTTTTATTTATTCAATCTGTAGAATGTGTGTATCTGGGGAGGAGAGGGAGGTAGGGATTGTTTTCCCTTTTACATATGACTGTAATACAAAGACAAAAAAACACATTTAAAAAGTTGTTTTTCAATAATAGGTCACACCAGGATAACCCCATTTCTGTTTTTGATGAGATTACAAAGTTGGCACATGAAGAAGATGCTGTACATAGAGGATAGCAAAATATTCAATGAGGTTTCTTGTGCTCTTCACGTGAAAAAGATAGAGAGATGCGGCTTCAAAGATAGTGCATTTAGATCGAATCAGAAATGATTGAACGGGCAGCCCCAAAGCATAGTCATTAACCATTTAATGTTGACTTGAAGGAGATCTCCCGCGGAGGGGCCCAGACATCTCGGCTCGGCTGGCTCAGTTAAATCCTTTTATCAGTACAGCCACTGATCTTTCTAATGTCATGATAGCATAAATAATGGAGTTATCCAATGTGCCACTGACCCCAAGCTGGGAGGGATCATGGGACCGAACCTGGTCAGATGGAGTTTAATAGCGGTAAATGCAAAATCTTACACTCAGTTTCAAAGAATCAATTTCACTAGTACGAGACCTGATTTTCAAAAGATTGGCTCTATATAGTAATATATGTTATATATAGCTGTATATGGTGATATATATTTTATATATGTGTATATATAAATAGATATAGGTACAGATTTAGTTTTAGTGAGCTGCAAACTCATTGTGAAGCTATATGTAAATGCTAAAGTCTTTATAGTGTATATATATAATATTAAAGTATTCATACTGTATGTAATATTATCTATATCCTATATATTGCCCAACTCTATGCAAATTCATGCTATATGATATGTGGCTTCACCACTAAAGCTCCCAAATCTTTGTCATATATATTACATGCATTGTGTATATGTGTGTCTGTACATGCAAAAGGCATGTAATGATATGTTTGGGAGTGATGGAGACAGGGATTGCTTTCATTGATATAAGGCCCCCTCCAATAAGGAAACTCCCTTGGCCAGGGCAGGTTGGCACTTTTATATCATCTCAGAGAATTCCCTGGGCCCTGAGTACGTGAGTGCCTTGCTTAGGGTCCCACTATATTTAGAAGCTTCCAGACCTGGAGGACAAGGAGACCCCGTTTACTGTCCTCAGGTGAGAGCCCATCTGGAGGAAGGGATTCAGTTCTGGGAACCTTGAGGCACATGGCTAAGATGGGACTAGTGCAGAAGGAGTTGACCAGGATGAAAAGAGGCCTCGCAGGGAAGGTGATGTTTGAGAGAGCTGGCCCCGACCATTCTGAGAAGCAATTTGGAACCACCCCACAAAAGTCACTAAACTGTACATGACCTTTGACCCAGCAATGCCACTACTAGGCTTCAGCCTAGTGACCAAAGAGGAAGAGGATCCATATGAACAAAACCATTTAGAGCAGCTCTTTCTGTGGCAACAAAGAACTGTAGGAGGTGCCTAGAGTGGGGGAATGGCAGACAAAATCATGGTAGGGGAATGTGATCAAAGACTAGTGTGTTCTGTGATCTATCCAATCCTAGGAGCCCTGCCTCCCAATGACAGAATCAAGGGTCTGAGAGTCAGAAGGAGCCTCTAGGAACTCTAGCATCCTGCTAATCTGGACGCTTTGCTGTCCCTCATGTGGACGCTCCCTCTCCCCACTCTTCACACTGGCACTGGCTGTCTGCCATGCTGGCGATGCTTCTCCCTGCTCACCTCCTCCTCTTGGCTTCCTTCAAGCCTCATCTCAAATCCCACTTGGTGCAAGAGGTCTTTCCTGGTCTCCTCTCCCTCCCCATTGCCTTCCTTCTGGGATTTGTCCCTTCTATTTATCTTGTCCATATCTTGTACGTATGCAGTTGTTTGCATGTGGTCTCCACCAATAAACTGGAAGTTCCTTGAGGGCAGGGACCATGTTTTTGCCTTTCTTTGTATACTTGGTCTTAGCACAGTGCTTGGCAAATAGTAGGCACTTAATAAATTCTTGTTGACTGCCTGACTGACCTCAGAAGCCAGTTAGCCCAACCCACATTATTACAGAGTAGACAAATGGTCATCCGCCCTCCAGTGACAGGGAGCTCACTACCTGTCCAGGCAGCCCATTGCCCCTTGGGAAGTTTCTCCTGACTCGAAGGCCCCCAAAAGAGCTGAGCACAGCTGTTAGGCCTCCCTCAGGTCTTCTCTCCTCCAGGGTAAATACTCCTCTCGTCACATGAGACAGACACCAGGTTCTTCCCCACGCTGACTGCCCTCCTCTGGATTCCTTCTGGCTTATTGGCGTGCTTTTTAACTGCCTCCGTCGTGTGGAAGCACGATCCGGGTATGGATTTCATATTTCCCAGCAGGATATTAATCCATTGGCAGGAAGGGCCGTGGGACCTGGGGAAATACAGTCAGGCATATCTGGGTTTGAGTCCCACTTCAGACACTAGCTAGGTGACCCTGGGCAAGTCATTTAATATTCCCCTTCCTATTTCCTCGCCTGTAACAGCACCTACTTCCCAGGGTGGTTGTGAAGATCCAAACAAAAGAGCAAATAGCATTTTATAGTTTGCAAAATACTTTATAAATATGATCTCACTTTATTCTCGCATCAATCCTGGAATTATTCCCATTTCACAGACGTGGAAATTGTTTCAGAGAGTTTCGTGACTTTCCCAAGGGCACATGGCCAGGAAGAGTTGGAGGAAGGATTTGAACTCAGATCTTCTAGATTCCAAGTCCTGCCTGGCTCCATACAAACCCATGTCTATGGAGGGTATGATGATGGCTCCTTTTGCTATGACTGGAGCCACTGGTGGCCAGCCCAGTGACCTGGCCTGATGGGCATCATTTCAGCTTGCTCAGTGAGGACACTCTCACTGGGGCCACACTAGACATTTGAGGCCACATCTTCCCTTCCCTCTCCAAGGGCACTTGAAGGCTGATCTGGTCTGGGGGTTGTGGGGGCTCATCCAAGGGAGTGGTGTTTTTGGGGCAGAATGAGTCCCGTTAACAAGACTCAGCACATCTGCCCGGTTGGCTGGCTCCTTTCTTTGGCCTTCGGAGGCAGGCTGGGAGTTCTCCCTGCCTGAGCCTCCAGGCTGGGGCTGGTTTGAATTAGTGTTCAGCTGATGCCTCTGGACATCGTGAGGAAAAACATTATTGTTGGAGGCTGTTCCCAGGCTGGCAGCGACCACTTCCCCGGTCTGGTATTCCGGAGCACAAAAGCCATTCGCAGGCAGAATCGGAGCCCTCTGGGCTCCCTGACCCCCTCCCTGCCTTCCCGATGTGGAGCCCACATGTCAAGCAGGCACGAGGTTAACCATATGCCGCCCCATGGGTCAACCTTGCTGGGAGCCGAGCACTAATGGTACTAGCTCCAGGGCGAGAGGCTGCCCTGACCTGGTAGTGACTCCCACTTGCCCAGATCTATGCTGGTCATCACAGGGTCCCAGGCGCTGGACTGAGGTGGCATCTACTCTGGAAAGAGAGGAGGGGGCCAGGAATGGGAAAGGGCCCAGGAGTAGGATCAGGCCAGAGACAGGAGCCTGGAGGGAAAGCAGGCTGTGGGGCAAGGGGGTAGGCGGGCAGAGGCTCCCTAGGCTTTCCCAGCTGCCAAGGCCCCAGGACTTCCCACTCTGACTGCTCCAAAAGACGGGTCTCTCCCTCCCATTGGACCAAAAGTGACCAGAGAAGCTGCCTTTCATCTCTGACACTCATGCCCTGGACCACTGCTATCACCTCCTACATGGAGTCTCCCTGCTTCCCATCTCTCTCCTCTCCAAATCCATCCTCCACACGCCAGCCCAAAGCCCACATCTGCTCATGCTACTTCACTGCCCTTTATTATTACCTCCAGGATCACAGGAGAACCCTTCTGTGCAGCTTTAACGCATGCCATAACCTGGTTCCAACCTACTTTTCCAGACTCCCTTCAAGTGTTCTGCATTCTAACCAAGCCGGCCTACTTGCACATTTCTTGTCACCACTCCTTTGCATAGACTGTACCCCCTACCTGGAATGTCCTCCCTACTTCCCTCCAGCTTCCAAAATCTCTGGCTTCCTTTAAGGCTCAGCTCCTGAGCAAAGCTGAGCTTGCTGCCCTCCATTTTACTAGTGGCCCCACCAGAGCTGCTTTGTATATGTTTGTGTTTAATTGCACTTATCGTTTCTTCCAACAGAATGTAAGCTCCTAGAAATCAGGGGTCGTTTCATGTTTTCTTTCTCTCTCCCCAGTACCCAGCATGCTTTGCTCAGAGCAGGTGCTTAGTGATTACTTCTTGAGTGGCTAAATATATATTGATCCATTGCTGGCCCGCTCGATGGCTGGGAGACAAATTGGAGGGAGGGAAAGGACTCAGAACTAGGGAAGTTTTTTAAAGGAATGCTGAAAATAAATAAATATATAATAGATTGTTTTTAAAAAAAAACATTGGTTGAATGAAACTGCTGAGCTCCAGAGGAAGGTCTTAGCCCCATCTTCCCTACAGGTAGGTGGGTGGTGCAGTGGACAGTGTAGAACTTAGACCCAGGAAGGCCTGGATTCAAATCCTGACTTTGGGATTTTCAGGCTGTGTGACCCTGGGCAAATCACCCAATTTCTATCTGCCTTAATTTCCTCAAGTATGAAACAGGGATAATAGCAGCACTTACCTCCCCACCCTCCCCACCCCTGCTGGCCTCAGTTTCCTGGTCTGTAAAATGAAGGGATGAGACTAGAAGATCCTTAAGGTCCCTTCTGGGACAAACCGTCTGCTGCTCGGATGGTGAATCACACACGCTGACTCACAAGTTCACACGCCATTTCCTCGTATGTAAATTGGAACATAAAAATGGTTACACCTGCCTTGGGGGCCGTTGGGAGCAAAGCTTGTTTGTGAATTGGAAAGCATGATTGACATGTGGAAAGAGGTTTATGAAGGGCGGCAACCAGCTGCCCGGGCAGCTGAGAAATGGACCTAAGAGCAGAGGATGGCAGAGCTGGGCCAGGGGCCTGAGAACAGGGGATGGCAGAGCTGGGAGGGGCCTGAGAACAGGGATGGCAGAGCTGGGAGGGGCCTGAGAACAGGGATGGCAGAGCTGGGAGGGGACTGAGAACAGGGATGGCAGAGCTGGGAGGGGCCTGAGAACAAGGGATGGCAGAGCTGGGAGGGGACTGAGAACAGGGATGGCAGAGCTGGGAGGGGCCTGAGAACAGGGATGGCAGAGCTGGGAGGGGACTGAGAACAGGGGATGGCAGAGCTGGGCCAGGGGCCTGAGAACAGGGGATGGCAGAGCTGGGAGGGGCCTGAGAACAGGGGATGGCAGAGCTGGGCCAGGGGCCTGAGAACAGGGGATGGCAGAGCTGGGAGGGGCCTGAGAACAGGGAATGGCAGGGCTGGGAGGGGCCTGAGAACAAGGGATGGCAGAGCTGGGAGGGGCCTGAGAACAAGGGATGGCAGGGCTAGGAGGGGCCTGAGAACAGGGGATGGCAGAGCTGGGAGGGGACTGAGAACAGGGATGGCAGAGCTGGGAGGGGCCTGAGAACAGGGGATGGCAGGGCTGGAAGGGGCCTGAGAACAAGGGATGGCAGGGCTGGGAGGGGCCTGAGAACAAGGGGTGGCAGAGCTGGGTCAGGGGCCTGAGAACAGGGGATGGCAGAGCTGGGAGGGGCCTGAGAACAAGGGATGGCAGGGCTAGGAGGGGCCTGAGAACAAGGGATGGCAGAGCTGGGAGGGGCCTGAGAACAGGGGATGGCAGAGCTGGGAGGGGCTTGAGAACAGGGATGGCAGAGCTGGGAGGGGCCTGAGAACAGGGATGGCAGAGCTGGGAGGGGCCTGAGAACAAGGGATGATAGGCCTGGGAGGGGCTTGAGAACAGGGGATGGCAGGGCTGGAAGGGGCCTGAGAACAAGGGATGGCAGGGCTGGGAGGGGCCTGAGAACAAGGGGTGGCAGAGCTGGGTCAGGGGCCTGAGAACAGGGGATGGCAGAGCTGGGAGGGGCCTGAGAACAAGGGATGGCAGGGCTGGGAGGGGCCTGAGAACAAGGGGTGGCAGAGCTGGGTCAGGGGCCTGAGAACAGGGATGGCAGAGCTGGGAGGGGCCTGAGAACAAGGGATGGCAGAGCTGGGAGGGGCCTGAGAACAGGGATGGCAGAGCTGGGAGGGGCCTGAGAACAGGGATGGCAGAGCTGGGAGGGGACTGAGAACAGGGGATGGCAGAGCTGGGCCAGGGGCCTGAGAACAGGGGATGGCAGAGCTGGGAGGGGCCTGAGAACAGGGGATGGCAGAGCTGGGAGGGGCCTGAGAACAGGGATGGCAGAGCTGGGAGGGGCCTGAGAACAGGGATGGCAGAGCTGGGAGGGGCCTGAGAACAGGGAATGGCAGGGCTGGGAGGGGCCTGAGAACAAGGGATGGCAGAGCTGGGAGGGGCCTGAGAACAAGGGATGGCAGGGCTAGGAGGGGCCTGAGAACAGGGGATGGCAGAGCTGGGAGGGGACTGAGAACAGGGATGGCAGAGCTGGGAGGGGCCTGAGAACAGGGGATGGCAGGGCTGGAAGGGGCCTGAGAACAAGGGATGGCAGGGCTGGGAGGGGCCTGAGAACAAGGGGTGGCAGAGCTGGGCCAGGGGCCTGAGAACAGGGGATGGCAGAGCTGGGAGGGGCCTGAGAACAAGGGATGGCAGGGCTAGGAGGGGCCTGAGAACAAGGGATGGCAGAGCTGGGAGGGGCCTGAGAACAGGGGATGGCAGAGCTGGGAGGGGCCTGAGAACAGGGATGGCAGAGCTGGGAGGGGCCTGAGAACAGGGGATGGCAGAGCTGGGAGGGGCCTGAGAACAAGGGATGGCAGGGCTGGGAGGGGCCTGAGAACAAGGGGTGGCAGAGCTGGGAGGGGCCTGAGAACAAGGGATGATAGGCCTGGGAGGGGCCTGAGAACAGGGGATGGCAGGGCTGGAAGGGGCCTGAGAACAAGGGATGGCAGGGCTGGGAGGGGCCTGAGAACAAGGGGTGGCAGAGCTGGGTCAGGGGCCTGAGAACAGGGGATGGCAGAGCTGGGAGGGGCCTGAGAACAAGGGATGGCAGGGCTAGGAGGGGCCTGAGAACAAGGAATGGCAGAGCTGGGAGGGGCCTGAGAACAGGGGATGGCAGAGCTGGGAGGGGCCTGAGAACAGGGATGGCAGAGCTGGGAGGGGCCTGAGAACAAGGGATGGCAGGGCTGGGAGGGGCCTGAGAACAAGGGATGATAGGCCTGGGAGGGGCCTGAGAACAGGGAATGGCAGGGCTAGGAGGGGCCTGAGAACAGGGAATGGCAGGGCTGGGAGGGGCCTGAGAACAGGGATGGCAGAGCTGGGAGGGGCCTGAGAACAGGGAATGGCAGGGCTAGGAGAGGCCTCAGAACAGAGGATATCAGAGCTACAGGAGGCCGTAGAATTGGGAAGGTCTGACCTCAGAATTAGGGTGCACTTCCTCCACTGGATGGAGGTAAAAATCAAGGTCCATAGCTGGGAGGTGACCCAGGAGAGCTGGTAGATTTGTGGCAGAAGTGAGCATAGGATAGAGGCCTCAGGGAGGCCAGGGAGGGACTGAACCCCGTCTCGGGCTCCAAATCTAATGTTTTCTGCCCAGTCACCAACAGTAGCACCCCCGTGATCAGAGAGGACCATCTAATCTTCCTAAAGTAAGAGAAACGATAAGGCCTGTTCTAAGCTCCTCTCAGGGCTGATGGACGGGGCCACTGATTATCAAGGCCTGGGGAGGTTGATAAAACAGTGGACTGGTGAGGATGAGGATGGGGGTGGGGGTGGAGCAGGACTGAGCTAAACCCCATGACGCCACCCCCCCCTCCTCAGATTGATAAGACCCGGCTTCTCAGAAACAGTGTTCCCTGAATTCCTTCTCCCCCCACCCCCATCCCCTTTGAGCTATAGTTATATATATAGTGGGAATAGTGACTGCTGATCTACAGAGCTGGGAAGTGCCTTGGAACAGGGAATGTCAGGGCTGGATGACATCGATCCGCATTTATGGAGTGCTCACTATGTCCCAGGCACCATGCTACACATTAGAAATATAAGACAAAAATCAAATAGATCCTGCCTGCAAGGAACTTATATTCTGGGTGTTGGGGAGCAGGTCTTCAGGGTTAGGAATTAAGAGTCACTGGTGGCTTTGAAGAGAACTCTTCCAGTAGAGTTGTGGGCTTGGAAGCCAAGGGGTTGAGTAGGGAATTCAAATCAACAAGCATTTATTAAACATTTAGCATTTGCAAGACCTTTCATAAAGCATGAGGAATTCAAAGATAAAACCAAGATGGTGTCTGTTCCCATTCTATTGTGGGGGTGGTGATACATTATCTCTACAGATAGATTTATCTGAATAGGTCTCCCATTGCATCCTGGGTCATCTCCAGTCATCCTGATGAATATCTGGTCACTGGACCCAGATGGCTCTGGAGGAGAAAGTGAGGCTGGTAACCTTGGACAGCCCTCCCTTGCTCAAATCAAAGTCAACTGCAAGTCATGTCATCACTTCCCTGATGCCATGGTCCTCTTCAAAAACTAAGGACAAACACAACAACAAACAATCTGAATAGTTAACTTGAAGAGAAAGAACATGAATAACTGGCAGGATCAAGGAGAGAGGGCATATCAAGTAGGGGGGATGGCCTGCAAATGCATGGAAGTGGGAGATGCCTTGTTGAGATGGAGGCACAATCAGTTTCTTCTTTTGACTGGAATGTTAAGTTTGTAGTGCTTGGGGTGGCTTAGGATGTTCTCCTTCATCCCCTCCTCCTTAAAGAATTCTTTTCCTTCAAGGCTGAAGAGCCTTTCCTGATCCTTGGAGCTGATAGAGTTCTCTCCCTCCCTGAATTCCCCTTGAGCAATTTGTCAGCCAGCCACATAGTCAATAAACATTTATTAAGCACCTACAGTGTACCAAGCACTATGCTAATCACTAGGGATATAAAGAAAGACAAAACCCTCAAATGATCCCTGCTCTCAAGGAGCTCACAATCTAATTGGGGGGATAATATGCAAATGACCATGTACAAATGAGGTATTGGCCAGAGAAATTGGAGATAACCTCAGATGGAAGGCATTAAGAATCTTTGCCCTGTCACAAGCTGCCTCCTATCTCATATATCTTGGTGCATGCGGTACCTTGTCAGCTCTGGGAGGATGGACTGTGGTCCTGTTCATCTTTGTGGTCGCACCGCCGATGGGGGCCTTCGCTTATAGCTGGTGTTTGATAAATGCTTGTTTAATGGAATTGAACAAATCCCCTAAATGCAAACATTCGGGGCATAATTATTAAGGTGCCTCTCGACGTCAGCAAGGTTGGATTTGGGGTCAAGGCTTCCACCTCCAAATCCCCGATTCTAGGACATCAGCTGTATTTTTTGCTGTTGTCGTTCAGTTGTTTCACTTGTGATCTAATCTCCGTGACCACATTTGGGGTTTTCTTAGCAGAGATACCGGAGTAGTTTCCTTCTCCAGGTCATTTGACAGATGAGGAAACTGAGGCAAACAGACTGAAGTGATTTGCTCAGGGTCACACAGCTAGTAAGTGTCTGAGGCTGGATTTGAACTCAGGTCCTCTGGACTCCAGGCTGCATCATTCTGCCTCACTCAACTGTCATCTACTAATCATAGACTCACAAGTTTCAGAGCCAGAAGGGACCTCAGAGGTCCAAACTCCTCATTTTAGAGAGAAGGAACCGAGGTCCCCGAAGGAGAATTAACTTTCCCAAGGGTGATCTCCCAGGTAATAAGTGGCCAAGACAGGATTTGAACCCGAGTCCTCTGCCTCAAAAGCCCTTGCTCTGTATGTGACAAAGTGCTCCCAAAGTCTTTCTACTGCTTCCTGGCTAATCACAAAGTCCTGTAGGACGTCTGGATTTCCCCTTTCCCCCATTTCTTCAGTGTCCCATCCCCTCAGGATCTTGTGACTGGCTAATTTATTTGATAAACTAACTTGTGCTAAGCTGTTAATGGCTAATAATGTTTAGTGGGCTCCCCCTTCCAAAGGTCATATTTATAACCTGTTTTATCTCACGACATTGGGGGCACCCTAACATCAAAACTCCCATTTCTGGACTAGAGCCAGTAACCAAAAATCCAGCCCTCAGCTTTTCCTCCTACAAACACCCTCAAGGAATGAAAATTGTCACTCTCCCACCCTGAGCAGCCCTCCTCTCCTTCCCCCTCCCGAGCCCTCTGCATTTACTCCTTTATTTGAATGGGTTTCAGATAGCCCATATCAGATGGCCCTCCCTTCAAGGCAACCTAGGAGACTGCTCTTACTCCTTAACCTTGCAGGCTGGCAATGTCACCCCTCCCCACCCCCGCCAGGGAAGGCATCACAGGACAGTGGGAAGAACACAAGACTTGGCTATAACTAGGGTAGGACAACTAGGCCTTTGCCTTAGGGTAACACATTTAAAGGGTCCTAGAAACACTTCCTGGCCTGGACATCAGAGCTTGGCACCTGCTTGACAAGAATGAGTTGTTGACAATAGAAGGTACCAGATGTGGGACTGAGATGCGTGCTGCCTCCCCTGTGCCCCCTACCCACCTACTTCTCCCTTCCTCACCTGATGGTGTGCTCTGCGACACAGCCCCAGCATCATGTCAATTGCCCCCAGTACAGGAAGTCCTAGTTATGTCTCTGCATGGGATTAAGAGCTGGGAGATCTGGGGTCTTGTCTCAACGCTCCCATTCACCTGCTGGGGAACTCGAGGGATTCCCTCACTGGCTCCAGGCCTCTGTTTCCTTCTCTCTAAAAGGAATTGATATCTGTATTCCCTTGTAGCACAGCCCTCCCACTGCGCCATGTGGACAGGCAGTGTGGAAAGGCAGTGGGGATGGGCAGTATGGATAGGCAGTGGGGAGGAAACCTGGACTCTAATCCTGGGTCTGCTACTAACTTACTGGGTGACAGTGAGCAAATCATTGGCCCTCTGTGGGCCTCAGTTTCCTTCTCCATAAAGTGGGAGCATTGCCTGTAACAGGGCTGTCCAAAATGTGGCCCTCTGTGAGATTTATGCAGCCCTCCCATAAGCAGAGAAATTTACATAAATGCTTTAGTAAAAGAAGCCGAGCTCTCACTAAAATGGCAAATCAAAATATGTTGTCTGTTGTTTCAATAAAACCTAAGGTTGGACATCCCTGGCCTAGAAGAACTCTAAGGGCCCCCACCCTAAAGACTGGTCATCAGCAGCTCCCCCACTGTGACCAACAAGCCACTTCTCCCAGTGATTGGGCCCAAGATGGGGAGACAACCTGAGTCCTCTTCCCACCCCTGCCACTGATTCCTGCGTGACCTTGGGTGAGTCATCAGATGTGGGGCAGGAGAGTCCTCAGAGTCCCCTTAGACCACCTACCCCCCCCATTTTACAGAGGGGCAAATTGAGACCTGGGAAGTGGAGGTGACTTGCTGTAATGGGAACCACACTGGCATACTCAGGATGGCTGCTAGCAGTTTCTTTTATCTGCTTTACTAGCAAAGACAGCTGTTTCAGGGGTCAGCAATCTTTTTTAATTACATAAAATACAAACACAGGAAATACAGAGCAGAGAAATAAAGACCAACAGGGCTCTACTGCCTGAATCAAAGCTTTACATCCACCACTGAACTGAGAGAGCCTTTACCTCTGAGGAGTCGGGGAGCTCTGAACATATGGCCACTCGGTCTCGACTAGGGAATCAAACCATTTTTCCCATAAGTGAACCCCCAAAGCAAAAGCTCACCTCTCACAATATATACTGTTTCAGCTAATAGGCTCAGAGCCAGAAAACATCACAACCCTCCTGACTCAGTGCCTAATTAGCAAAAGGCATGTAAGTCTTCCTACAAGCAAGCAAGCTTCCCTTAATGGGCTCCACATGAGGCCTATTAATGGGTAGGGAAAAACTTATTCTCCATTAAATTTACACTCACCTAAAGTTACCCATGTAGCAAATATCAGAGGTGAGATTTGAACCCAGCTCCTTTGAATCCAGAGTCAGTGGGTTTTCCCAACATTTAGTTCAAAGCCTGGACATGCCAGAGGGCTGAAGGATGGGGAGCAGCCAGCAGCCCCGGTGGGCTGTGATGCAGAGCAGGATCATGTGGCATGGGTGCGGGCCAGCGAGTCAGGGTCACCCGAGATGGGCTCAGCATCTCTGTCCCCTCCCACCTCCAGTCAGCCCTGTCTCACCAAAGGGACAAGCAGCCCCAGGCTCGGGCCTGCCTCAGATGCTTACAAGCTGGGCAGCCTCGGCCAAGTTGCTTCCCCTCTCTGAGGTGCAACGTCCTGGTATGTAAAAGGAGGGGCCACCCCTTGAAGGTTGCTTGGGTTCTAAATCTAGGCTTGTGGTGCATAGCAGATACTTAAGAAATAAACACTTGCATCAAATTAGAGTCAGGAAGTTTGTTGTTATTCAGTCATGGCAGACTCTCACGAGTCCATTTGGGGTTTTCTTGGCAAAGATACCGGAGGGGTTTGCTGTTTCCTTCTCCACCTCATTTTACAGAGAGGAAACTGAGGCAAACAGGGTAAGTAACTTGCCCAGGGTCACACAGCTAGTGGGTATCTATAGCCAAATTTGCACTCAGGTCTTCCTAACTCCAGACCTGGTGCTCTATCCACTGAACCACCTAGCCACCCCAAATCAGGAAGATCTGGGTTCAAATCATGCCAGACATTTTCTAGCTGTGTGACCCTCGGTAAGTCATTTGCCTTCTCTGGGCCTCAGTTTCCACATATGTAAAATACAGCTATTGGACTTAATGACCTCCAAAGTCCCTTCCGGCTCTAAATCTACATTCCTATAATTATATTGAATCCAATGAAAGCTGGCTGTGAGGGGGATGGGGAGGGTGTGAGGGGCATGGGAAGGGTGTGAGGGGAGTGAGGAGGTATGAGGGGGGTGGGGAGGGAAAGTCTTGCTGACAGCCTGTCCCCGTGTACCCAAACTTTCTAGCAGTCTCTGAGTACAAAGGAGTGTGGGAGTGAGATTGCCAGACCCAAGTCTCATGAAGTTGATCCTGCAGGGTGAGAGAATGTCCAGGAAGGGAGAGCCATGGAGCTGGGGACACCCCTTCGAGGGGTGGTGGTGGGTCTGACCTGGGGGAAGGGGCCGAGACATGAACTGGTGAGAGAGAACATCGGTTCCAAGGGAGTTGGCCCAGAATCCCCTCCGGTCCCCTTCCAGGCCCAGACGAGTGATTCACCTGTTACTGGAGTTGGGCATGACCCCAAGGCCACCCCCTGCTCCATCCCATCCTGCTCTCCAAGTGCCATCCAGTTCCTGGAACCCTTCTTATGCCAGGCCCTGGGGGCTGACCCCCGGACACCCCGCTGGTGAGTAAGGCAGCAGGCCAGACAATCCAGCCTTTCATAAGCCTCTGATGGTGACTAATATCTCACAGGCACACTCGAGACCTCCCACCTTCCAAACTGAAATCCATTCATTCCACCCAGGGGTGCTTCCAGACGAGATGGGGAAGGAAACGATTTCTCTATCTCCTGCTCCCTGCATCTCCCAGTATCTCCCACACTTGGAGGATCCCCAGACTTAGAGCTGGGGGCACCAGTGAATGAATGAAAAACATTTAGTAAGCATTTGTCATATGCAAAGCATTGCCCCTGACTCCAGCTCCTTCAGTTTATAGCCAAGGAAACTGAGGCCCACACAGGTCAGTGGCTAGCCCAAGGTCACATAAGAAGCAAGAATGAGAGGCCAGACTTGAACCCCCATCCTTTGATTCTGAGACCCTCTTGTTTCCCCTGAATCGCCTCCCAGGCTAGGCTCTGCTCTGGACCTATCTTGTTTCTTCCCCCAATCCAAAGTTCCCTTTCTGGGGCTCTTTCCTCCAAATCCCTTCTCCAGCCTCTGAAGCCAGGTCCAAAGCCTCCCGGCCCTGGCCAGACTGCCTCTCACTGGCAGGAGATTCCCGGACAAGCATGCAATACCTTTGCCTAAAGGCATGATTGAGCAATGGTGGCATTCCTGGCCCTGGAGGACAGGTGGAAGCAGGAGGCATTTTATGGTCACATGGGGAGGCTTAAGGCTGCTGGCTCCTCCAGGGAAACACAAGCTCAGCGGGTCTGAGGACTGCTCTCCTCAGTCAGAGGACAGGGTGAAGACTTGCCTTTGCTACTTGTAAGAGGCCCTGGGCAGCTCTGAGCCTCAGTTTCTTCATTTGTCAAATGAAATAGCATCATCCACAAGGAAAGCCAGGTCTCCCTGGGCATCTTGCCATC
Source organism: Trichosurus vulpecula (assembly GCF_011100635.1). Lineage (NCBI taxonomy): Eukaryota > Metazoa > Chordata > Mammalia > Diprotodontia > Phalangeridae > Trichosurus > Trichosurus vulpecula. The sequence goes on from NC_050573.1 coordinate 14,850,033, forward strand.
TGCTGCTCTCCTCCCATCCCAGAATGGCCACTCTTGGAGCCTGACTTCCAGTGGCCATCCCCCTGCCCCGCCAATCTCCTCCCCAGGGGAGTTAATTCACTAAGCTTTAGGACTCCCACCACTCCGGACTGATGAATGGATGGGTGCAAACTCACCTAGCCTCCTTTACCTTGCTGGTTCTAGACCATCTTCCAGGAAACCTTGGCCTCCCCAGACATCTCAGCATCTGCCCTGCCACCAAACATGTTCCCTCATTTGACTGGGAAGAAGAATCAAATAAATACTGTGATTGCACCTGGAAAGATGTGACAACCCATTTCCCCAATGCCCCAGGCTCAGACTCCCTTCTTGGGCTACCGCTTCCCTATATGCACCATCTCTACCCTTAGAATTTCCCTGCTCCTGGAGGGCAGTGACCATCCCATTTTTGTATTCTTATTCTCAGCCTGGCTTAGAGTGGGTGCTTAACACATGCCTCACCATTCACTCAATCATTCCTAATTTTGACTCCAACCCTTATTCATTCACTCACTCATTCACTCATTCATTCATTCATTCATTCATTTCTAATTCTGACTCCAACCCTCATTCATTCATTTACTCAGTGGGATTAGATTAGGTGATCTCTGAGATCTTTTCCAGCCTTAACAATCCGTGATTCTGGGTTCAAGCCCCAATTCTATTACTTCCCACTGAGTCATAATATTCCACAGCAGCCCCTGAAGAATCCAGGGGAGGGCCACCCTCAGGGCAAGGGAGAGCCCCTCTGTGAATGTGAGCATTACCCACAAAGAATTACAGAAGAGGCATGAGGGGGTCATGAGCAGAGCCATACCAAGTAATTTTGGCACCAGGGCAAGCGGCCCACCCTCAGAACGACTTGGTAATTTATGATGTAAAAATCATCCCAGGAGCAACACGCTTGCTGATCCAGAGGAGGAAGCTACTGACTCTAGCCGTTCATAGATGGCGGGAGGAGCCCTAACAATTGAGGGGGGATGGGGACATCCTCTCCTTAGGCAGGAGGGGGCCACTGAGCTGAGCTTGGAAGATGTGCGGACATTGGACCAGCCCGTTTCAGACTCTGCCCTTTTCAGGCCTTGGGCAGGGGGTGTGGGGTGGGGTGTGGTGGAACGTCTGCCTGTCAACACTTCTCTGAGCAGTTAGCTAAAGAGCTCCTGTCCTGGGTGTGGGATACCTCTGAACCTTCTCCTATGACCATTCATTTACCAGATTAAATGAGGGAAATTAGGAAGGGGTGTAAGTGCTCCAGGTCAAAGCTGTCACCCTCGTTTATGGTGAATGACCACTGTACATCTCTATGTCAAGGTCAATATATACATAATATGTGTGTTTATGTATATACACATATAGGTATGTATCAATATGTACATATCGACATGTGTGTATATGTGTGTACATGTGTACGTGCATATGCATATATTGACATGTGTATGTATCACCCTATATCAAAATATGTATGTATGTATCACTATGTATATATCACTCTGTATCAAAATATGTATCACTATGTATATATTGACATATGTATGTATCACTATGTACATATCACTCTGCATCAAAACATGTATGTATCACTATGCATATATTGACATGTGTATGTATCACTATGTGTATATCAATGTATTTATCACTATGTATCAGAATACGTATCTCTGGCCAGGGAAGCAATGTGCCTCTGCCGTTTATGATCTGTGTCATCTCAGGTAAGGTACTTAATTTCCCTTGGCCTCAGTTTCCTCATCTGTAAAGTGTGGAGGTTGGACCAGATGGCTCGGAAGGCCCCTCTAGCTCTCGATTTCCCCCCAATAACCAGTAAATGGATCTGGGGGTTTAGAGTTCTCTCAGTTTTTATTTACTGGGCAGGGAAAATATTTAGAGGCAAATTTACACTGTTTCAGTCAAGTGATCACCCAGGCTAATGCTATTAAAGGTTGGAAAAGGGGGCTGAGCCAAGATGGCCACATGAAAACAAGGTTGGAAAAGAATGAAGTCTAAAGGGGAGCTTGGTGGCTCAGTGGATAGAGTGCTGGGCCTGAAGTCAGGATGTCTCATCTTGCTGTGTTCAAATCCCACTTCAGACGCTTCCTAGCTGTGTGACCCTGGGCAAGTCACTTACCCATCTTTAACTCACTTTCCTCATCTGTAAAATGAGCTGGAGAAAGAAATGGCAAACCCCTCCCATATCTTCGCCAAGAAAATCCCAAATGGGGTCATGAAGAGTTGGACACGACTGAAATGACTGAACAACAAAAAAGTCTGCAGGGACTTTGCTTCACACCCTTACAAAGAACTAGGGGTGCCATGAGGCATGGGGAGAAGAGAGAGCATTTCAGGCACTGGGGCAGGAAAAGGCATGCAGGTGGAAGATGGAATATCGTATGTGAGAAAGAGATAGAGCACATGTGAAGAGGGGGTAATATGGAAGCAGTATAGAACGATGGGGGTGGCGGTTAATGCTAAATTTGCATTTCTTTTAGCAGGCAATAGGGAGCCACTGAGGTTACTTGAGCAGGGCAGTGGCATGGTCAGACCTGTACTTAGGAAGCCAAATCAAGTTAAGAAACATTTATAAAGTACCTACTATGTGCCAAGCATTGGGCTAAGTGCTAGGATTACAAACAAAAACAAAAATAGTCCTTGTCATTGAGGAGCTCAAAATGTAAAGGAATTATCACTTGGGTAGTTGTGTGGAAGATGGATTGAAGAGGGGAGAGGGAGAGGAGGCAAAGAGGCCAATTAGGAGGCTGTGATCTAGGATCCTATGAATTGGGGAGGAGAGAAGGGCAGGGAGAATGCAAAGAGGAAAGATAACCAAACCCTGCTTCGTTGGCAGTCATCCATGGGAATGATGATGAAACCTGGGCTAGAATGAGGGATGGAGAGGAGAGAAGGGGTTGTTGTTGTTCGTCTTTCATTCTCGAAGATGACCAATGACATCAGGAGAGTGATGTCTTAACTTGCAAGTGAATTGGATTTAAGTGAGGCAGAGCTGTGCAGAGTCATCAGCCTCACTGTCTCCTCCAGAGTCATCAGAGTCTAGTGGCAAGACAGGTCAGGATGACTGTAGACGGCCCACGATGGAGAGACGTCATGGAGGTGGGAGCTATCAGCCTTGGCATGTCTAAAGCCCTTTCTGATGGAGAAGAGCAACCCAAACTCAGATTCCTCTCTCCAGCAGAGTCTTCCAGAGCCCCGGGCCACCTGCACCTTACCATGAGACCTCCAAGGGTTGGCCTGGAGGATTCTTCTTATTAAATAGAATAATCGATGTTCCCAATACTGGTCTCTGGAGCAGCCTCCCAGAGATGAGGCCCAAAGATCCAGGAGACCAGGGTACGTAGTTTGGCTATAGGAAGCCACCTTTAAAAATGTAATTCAGGAGAAGGGAGGGAGGAAAATAGAGACTATTTCAGGGCACTAGATAATCCCCTCAAGACAGGAAAGCCTTACATCTTGTCTGTGTATCACTAGCACTTAGCTGCTGCTTAATAAATAGCAAGCAGCTGGCATCTACATGGTGCTTTGAGATCTACAGAATATTTGTACTGATATCATCTTCTGATTTTACAGATGAGGAAACAGAGGCACATAAAAATTAAATGAACCATCAAAGGTCACAGCTAGTAAGTGTCAGAGGCCACATTTGAACTCAGGTCTTCCTGACTTGAGGCTCAATGATTAATCCCTGTGCCACTGAGATGCTCACTGGATTGGATTGGGATAGGATCTGAGTGGGCAATGGGAAGAGCACTGCCTGGACTGGATTTAAGTCATTTTATTCTTCTAAGCCTCTGTTTTCTCATCTGTAAAATGGAAGGGCTGGGCTCCATCACTTCAGAGCTCTCTTCTGGCCCTGCCACCCAATGATTCTGGGTTCTTTTCTTGGGAGTTAAAACCAGTGACAATGAACAGGGACAGACATGGTAGATAAGGTAACTAACCATAACACTTCAGTAATCTTACGTTGACTGGGGGTGATGGGCAGTCAAGGTGACGTCTTCAGGTCCAAACTACTGGAACAAGGAAGAGAGAGCAATTTTTGCCCTTAGTCCTTCTAGCCAAATGAGCTTCCTGTGCTTGGGAGAGGAGGATGGACCAGAGAGTTTTAGTCATTGGTTCTTTTATTCAATATATTTATTCATTCTTACATTCAGTCATTTAATCTGTCCATTCATCTAGCCATCCATTCATCCATCCATCTGTTCTTCCTTCAGATGAACAAAAATAATAAAGATGAATAAAGAGGACTAGAAGGCAGGGCACCCGACAAGAGTCATCAAAGATTTTTAGTGGGGGGCGGGATACGATCACAGCAGTACTTTGGGAAAGCGAACCTGGCAGCCACCACTAGCTCAGGGTGGCTTAACGCCAAGAGACAAGTCAAGTGATTCCTCCCTTGAGAGCCTCCAATGCCTTTTTTCTCCTTTTTCCTCCTTCTGGATTCCTCATCAGTGGTTTCTCGCTCTTCAGTCCAGCCCCAGGGACACTGTATCCAGTCCTGGAACGCGGACGTTGGTGGGAGGAGACCGAAATTGTGCGGGCAGCCCTGTGGCTCATTCTTTGTCCTCCTTCCTACTTGCACCTGTCACTGGACAAACATTGTCTCATTTCCCCCTCTAAACCCCACTGTGGATGTGGATTCTGGGGGCAGGTGGGAGCCTTCGAGGTGGAATTCCATTCATTCTTGTGTTCTGACAGCTCCTGGTACCATCATCCCTAGACTTTGGGATGGCTGAGCTTGACAAACAGCCCCCAAAAAACCCCAACGTGACTCACTTCTGACTGTTGAGATGCCAGCACTAGGCTGGGCTGGCATCTCTTTCTGGATGACATTATGGCACAGCCAGAGCTACCCGGTACAGTCAGAAGGGGCAGGCACCGTGAGAGCGGCACTCCTAGGGCAGAGGATACCCATGATTGTACCTGCTCCCCCTCCCTCTTCTGCTCCTTCCCCAGCCAAGACTGCAACATGGTGGGGGAGGGGATGGTGGAAAGGACTTTGGAGTTGCGGGACACTGGCACAAACCCTAGCACTGCTACTTTGGATGACAGTGTAGTATAGAGAAACTAGCGGTGAATCTGGAACCAGAAGACCCAGATCCAAATCTCACCTTGCTGAGTATTACCTATGTGACATTGGATAAGTCACTTCTCTGGGCTTCAGTTTCCCCATCTGTAAAGTAGAGGGGTAGGTAGGCTCTAAGAAGCCTTCCAGATCTGACTGTTTGACAGGTGGATTTGGCTATCCTGACCCTAGTCCTGGCACTGTGCCTGCTTCCTGGTAGGTGAGCAGAGCAGCCCCTCCTGCATCTCCCCTGGGATCAAGGCTTCCCTCCACCTGATGAAATGCCTGGAACACCAGGGACCTACCTCCGGGTTCAGAATGCCCTCTCTTGGCCTCCTTCCCAGATCAGATCCGGGGTCAGTCCTCTGGGAATGGCTAGAATAATTCAGAATGCAATTCCGGGACTGGAAACGAAGTCCAGACAGGCACTGACCTTTCTGGTCCTCTCCAGCCTCCAGACAGCCTCTAACTGAAATCCTGCCCCAAATCCTGCCCCCAATCCCCCTCATTTCCCCTGTGGGGATTTCTCTGATGCCAGAGGGTTTCTCAAAATGGGGAAATTGTGGTCCCTTTCACTGTCAAGATTGTGTGTTACAAGTCTCCTGGCACAGCCCCGCATTCCAGCTGAACTGCCTCCAGACTCTGTTTGGGGCTAAGATTGTCAGCCCAGGGAAAGGGGGGCTCCCAAGCCCTGCCCCACTCACAGACCTCCGGGGCCTGGAATCAGACGTCGTCATCGGCATCTTGGCTGTGATTGCCTTCCTTCCGGCAGCTGCCCTTGAGCCTAAGCAATGGC